>NC_053389.1:728580492-729181356 GCF_905171765.1 Bufo bufo | reverse complement strand
CATGAAGACTGATTGTGCGCTGACATAAGGCCAGATTCTCTGTTACGGGACCTCTCTCCTCTGCCTGGGTGCCTGGGCCTAAATGTGTGACAGTGGCCTGTTCCAGTGGTGGGTGACGTGATGCCTGATTCTTTGCTATGACATGAAGACAGATTCTGTGCTGACATAAGCTAGATTCTCTGTTACAGGACCTCTCTCCTCTGTCTGGGTGCCGGTGCCTAAATGTGTGACAGTGGCCTGTTCAAGTGGTGGGTGACATGATGCCTGATTCTCTGCTATGACATGAAGACTGATTCTGTGCTGACATAAGGCCAGATTCTCTGTTACGGGACCTCTCTCCTCTGCCTGGGTGCCTGGGCCTAAATGTGTGACAGTGGCCTGTTCCAGTGGTGGATGACGTGATGCCTGATTCTCTGCTATGACATGAAGACTGATTCTGCGCTGACATAAGGCCAGATTCTCTGTTACGGGACCTCTCTCCTCTGCCTGGGTGCCTGGGCCTAAATGTGTGACAGTGGCCTGTTCCAGTGGTGGGTGACGTGATGCCTGATTCTCTGCTATGACATGAAGACAGATTCTGTGCTGACATAAGGCCAGATTCTCTGTTACAGGACCTCTCTCCTCTGTCTGGGTGCCGGGGCCTAAATGTGTGACAGTGGCCTGTTCCAGTGGTGGGTGACGTGAAGCCTGATTCTCTGCTATGACATGAAGACTGATTCTGCGCTGACATAAGGCCAGATTCTCTGTTACGGGACCTCTCTCCTCTGCCTGGGTGCCTGGGCCTAAATGTGTGACAGTGGCCTGTTCCAGTGGTGGGTGACGTGATGCATGATTCTCTGCTATGAAATGAAGACAGATTCTGTGCTGACATAAGGCCAGATTCTCTGTTACGGGACCTCTCTCCTCTGTCTGGGTGCCGGGGCCTAAATGTGTGACAGTAGCCTGTTCCAGTGGTGGGTGACGTGAAGCCTGATTCTCTGCTATGACATGAAGACTGATTCTGCGCTGACATAAGGCCAGATTCTCTGTTACGGGACCTCTCTCCTCTGCCTGGGTGCCTGGGCCTAAATGTGTGACAGTGGCCTGTTCCAGTGGTGGGTGACGTGAAGCCTGATTCTCTGCTATGACATGAAGACAGATTCTGTGCTGACATAAGGCCAGATTCTCTGTTACAGGACCTCTCTCCTCTGTCTGGGTGCCGGGGCCTAAATGTGTGACAGTGGCCTGTTCCAGAGGTGGCTGACGTGAAGCCTGATTCTCTGCTATGACATGAAGACTGATTCTGCGCTGACATAAGGCCAGATTCTCTGTTACGGGACCTCTCTCCTCTGCCTAGGTGCCTGGGCCTAAATGTGTGACAGTGGCCTGTTCCAGTGGTGGGTGACGTGATGCCTGATTCTCTGCTATGACATGAAGACAGATTCTGTGCTGACATAAGGCCAGATTCTCTGTTACAGGACCTCTCTCCTCTGTCTGGGTGCCGGGGCCTAAATGTGTGACAGTGGCCTGTTCCAGTGGTGGGTGACGTGAAGCCTGATTCTCTGCTATGACATGAAGACTGATTCTGCGCTGACATAAGGCCAGATTCTCTGTTACGGGACCTCTCTCCTCTGCCTGGGTGCCTGGGCCTAAATGTGTGACAGTGGCCTGTTCCAGTGGTGGGTGACGTGATGCCTGATTCTCTGCTATGACATGAAGACAGATTCTGTGCTGACATAAGGCCAGATTCTCTGTTACGGGACCTCTCTCCTCTGCCTGGGTGCCTAGGCCTAAATGTGTGACAGTGGCCTGTTCCAGTGGTGGGTGACGTGAAGCCTGATACTCTGCTATGACATGAAGACTGATTCTGCGCTGACATAAGGCCAGATTCTCTGTTACGGGACCTCTCTCCTCTGCCTGGGTGCCGGGGCCTAAATGTGTGACAGTGGCCTGTTCCAGTGGTGGGTGACGTGAAGCCTGATTCTCTGCTATGACATGAAGACTTATTCTGCGCTGACATAAGGCCAGATTCTCTATTACGGGACCTCTCTCCTCTGCCTGGGTGCCTGGGCCTAAATGTGTGACAGTGGCCTGTTCCAGTGGTGGGTGACGTGATGCCTGATTCTCTGCTATGACATGAAGACAGATTCTGTGCTGACATAAGGCCAGATTCTCTGTTACAGGACCTCTCTCCTCTGTCTGGGTGCCGGGGCCTAAATGTGTGACAGTGGCCTGTTCCAGTGGTGGGTGACGTGAAGCCTGATTCTCTGCTATGACATGAAGACTGATTCTGCGCTGACATAAGGCCAGATTCTCTGTTACGGGACCTCTCTCCTCTGCCTGGGTGCCTGGGCCTAAATGTGTGACAGTGGCCTGTTCCAGTGGTGGGTGACATGATGCATGATTCTCTGCTATGAAATGAAGACAGATTCTGTGCTGACATAAGGCCAGATTCTCTGTTACGGGACCTCTCTCCTCTGTCTGGGTGCCGGGGCCTAAATGTGTGACAGTAGCCTGTTCCAGTGGTGGGTGACGTGAAGCCTGATTCTCTGCTATGACATGAAGACTGATTCTGCGCTGACATAAGGCCAGATTCTCTGTTACGGGACCTCTCTCCTCTGCCTGGGTGCCTGGGCCTAAATGTGTGACAGTGGCCTGTTCCAGTGGTGGGTGACGTGAAGCCTGATTCTCTGCTATGACATGAAGACAGATTCTGTGCTGACATAAGGCCAGATTCTCTGTTACAGGACCTCTCTCCTCTGTCTGGGTGCCGGGGCCTAAATGTGTGACAGTGGCCTGTTCCAGTGGTGGCTGACGTGAAGCCTGATTCTCTGCTATGACATGAAGACTGATTCTGCGCTGACATAAGGCCAGATTCTCTGTTACGGGACCTCTCTCCTCTGCCTAGGTGCCTGGGCCTAAATGTGTGACAGTGGCCTGTTCCAGTGGTGGGTGACGTGATGCCTGATTCTCTGCTATGACATGAAGACAGATTCTGTGCTGACATAAGGCCAGATTCTCTGTTACAGGACCTCTCTCCTCTGTCTGGGTGCCGGGGCCTAAATGTGTGACAGTGGCCTGTTCTAGTGGTGGGTGACGTGAAGCCTGATTCTCTGCTATGACATGAAGACTGATTCTGCGCTGACATAAGGCCAGATTCTCTGTTACGGGACCTCTCTCCTCTGCCTGGGTGCCTGGGCCTAAATGTGTGACAGTGGCCTGTTCCAGTGGTGGGTGACGTGATGCCCGATTCTCTGCTATGACATGAAGACAGATTCTGTGCTGACATAAGGCCAGATTCTCTGTTACGGGACCTCTCTCCTCTGCCTGGGTGCCTAGGCCTAAATGTGTGACAGTGGCCTGTTCCAGTGGTGGGTGACGTGAAGCCTGATACTCTGCTATGACATGAAGACTGATTCTGCGCTGACATAAGGCCAGATTCTCTGTTACGGGACCTCTCTCCTCTGCCTGGGTGCCGGGGCCTAAATGTGTGACAGTGGCCTGTTCCAGTGGTGGGTGACGTGAAGCCTGATTCTCTGCTATGACATGAAGACTTATTCTGTGCTGACATAAGGCCAGATTCTCTGTTACGGGACCTCTCTCCTCTGCCTGGGTGCCTGGGCCTAAATGTGTGACAGTGGCCTGTTCCAGTGGTGGGTGACGTGAAGCCTGATTCTCTGCTATGACATGAAGACTGATTCTGCGCTGACATAAGGCCAGATTCTCTGTTACGGGACCTCTCTCCTCTGCCTGGGTGCCGGGGCCTAAATGTGTGACAGTGGCCTGTTCCAGTGGTGGGTGACGTGAAGCCTGATTCTCTGCTATGACATGAAGACTTATTCTGTGCTGACATAAGGCCAGATTCTCTGTTACGGGACCTCTCTCCTCTGCCTGGGTGCCTAGGCCTAAATGTGTGACAGTGGCCTGTTCCAGTGGTGGGTGACGTGAAGCCTGATACTCTGCTATGACATGAAGACTGATTCTGCGCTGACATAAGGCCAGATTCTCTGTTACGGGACCTCTCTCCTCTGCCTGGGTGCCGGGGCCTAAATGTGTGACAGTGGCCTGTTCCAGTGGTGGGTGACGTGAAGCCTGATTCTCTGCTATGACATGAAGACTTATTCTGTGCTGACATAAGGCCAGATTCTCTGTTACGGGACCTCTCTCCTCTGCCTGGGTGCCTGGGCCTAAATGTGTGACAGTGGCCTGTTCCAGTGGTGGGTGACGTGATGCCTGATTCTCTGCTATGACATGAAGACTGATTCTGCGCTGACATAAGGCCAGATTCTCTGTTACGGGACCTCTCTCCTCTGCCTGGGTGCCTGGGCCTAAATGTGTGACAGTGGCCTGTTCCAGTGGTGGGTGACGTGATGCCTGATTCTCTGCTATGACATGAAGACTTATTCTGTGCTGACATGAAGCCAGATTCTCTGTTACGCGACCTCTCTCCTCTGCCTGGGTGCCTGGGCCTAAATATGTGACAGTGGCCTGTTCCAGTGGTGGGTGACGTGATGCCTGATTCTCTGCTATGACATGAAGACAGATTCTGTGCTGACATAAGGCCAGATTCTCTGTTACGGGACCTCTCTCCTCTGCCTGGGTGCCTGGTCCTAAATGTGTGACAGTGGCCTGTTCCAGTGGTGGCTGACGTGAAGCCTGATTCTCTGCTATGACATGAAGACTGATTCTGTGCTGACATGAAGCCAGATTCTCTGCTATGGCATGAAGAGACTGATTCTGTGCTGACATGAAGCCAGATTTTTTGCTATGGCATGAAGAGATTGATTCTCTGCTGACGTGAAGCCAGATTCTCTGCTATGGGACCTCTGTCCAATTGATATTGGGTCATTTTTATTTTTTTAATTTTTATTTTAATTCATTGCCCTATTTACCTACATGTTGGGATTTACCTACATGTTGCTGCCTTTTGCAGCCCTCTAGCTCTTTCCTGGGCTGTTTTACAGCCTTTTCAGTGCCCAAAAGTTCGGGTCCCCATTGACTTCAATGGGGTTCGGGTTCGGGACGAAGTTCGGGTCCCGAACATTCGGGTCCCGAACATTTCCCGAACCCGAACATTTCCGGGAAGTTCGGCCGAACTTCTCGAACCCGAACATCCAGGTGTTCGCTCAACTCTAATGTGCGTCAAACCGGCTAGTCCCAGAGCTGCAACGAGATTTCGCCCATTATCGCACACCACCAGGCCGGGCTTGAGGCTCACCGGCAGCAAACACTCGTCGGTCTGTTGTTCTATACCCCGCCGCAACTCCTGTGCGGTGTGGGGCCTGTCCCCCAAACATATGAGTTTCAGAATGGCCTGCTGACGTTTACCCCGGGCTGTGCTGAAGTTGGTGGTGAAGGTGTGTGGCTGACTGGATGAGCAGGTGGAAGAAGAGGAGAAGGAAGCCGAGTAGGAGGAGGAGGCAGCTGGAGGCAAAGAATGTTGCCCTGCGATCCTTGACGGCGGAAGGACGTGCGCCAAACAGCTCTCCGCCTGGGGCCCAGCCGCCACTACATTTACCCAGTGTGCAGTTAGGGAGATATAGCGTCCCTGGCCATGCTTACTGGTCCACGTATCTGTGGTTGGGTGGACCTTGCCACAGATGGCGTTGTGCAGTGCACACTTGATTTTATCGGATACTTGGTTGTGCAGGGAAGGCACAGCTCTCTTGGAGAAGTAGTGGCGGCTGGGAACAACATACTGTGGGACAGCAAGTGACATGAGCTCTTTGAAGCTGTCTGTGTCCACCAGCCTGAATGACAGCATTTCATAGGCCAGTAGTTTAGAAATGCTGGCATTCAGGGCCAGGGATCGAGGGTGGCTAGGTGGGAATTTACGCTTTCTCTCAAATGTTTGTGAGATGGAGAGCTGAACGCTGCCGTGTGACATGGTTGAGATGCTTGGTGACGCAGGTGGTGGTGTTGGTGGTACATCCTCTGTTTGCTGGGCGGCAGGTGCAAACGTTCCTCCAGAGGCGGAGGAAGAGGCCGAGGCGGCAGCAGCAGAAGAGGTAGCAGGGGGAGCCTGAGTGAGTTCCTTGTTTTTAAGGTGTTTACTCCACTGCAGTTTATGCTTTGCATGCAGGTTCCTGGTCATGCAGGTTGTGCTAAGGTTCAGAACGTTAATGCCTCGCTTCAGGCTCTGATGGCACAGCGTGCAAACCACTCGGTTCTTGTCGTCAGCACATTGTTTGAAGAACTGCCACGCCAGGGAACTCCTTGAAGCTGCCTTTGGGGTGCTCGGTCCCAGATGGCGGTGGCCAGTAGCAGACGGACTCTCTTGGCGGCGGGTGTTCTGCTTTTGCCCACTGCTACCTCTTTCGCTACGCTGTTGGCTCGGTCTCACCACTGCCTCTTCCTCCGAATTCTGAAAGTCGGTGGCATGACCTTCATTCCATGTGGGGTCTAGGACCTCATCGTCCCCTGCATCGTCTTCCACCCAGTCTTCCTCCCTGACCTCCTGTTCAGTCTGCACACTGCAGAAAGACGCAGCAGTTGGCACCTGTGTTTCGTCATCATCAGAGAAGTGCTAAGGTAGTATTCCCATGTCCTCATCATCAGGAAACATAAGTGGTTGTGCGTCAGTGCATTCTATGTCTTCCACCGCTGGGGAAGGGCTAGGTGGATGCCCTTGGGAAACCCTGCCAGCAGAGTCTTCAAACAGCATAAGAGACTGCTGCATAACTTGAGACTCAGACAGTTTCCCTGATATGCATGGGGGTGATGTGACAGACTGATGGGCTTGGTTTTCATGCGCCATCTGTGCGCTTTCTGCAGAAGACTGGGTGGGAGATAATGTGAACGTGCTGGATCCACTGTCGGCCACTCAATTGACTAATGCCTACCTGCTCAGGCCTTACCATCCTTAGAACGGCATTGGGCCCCACCAAATATCGCTGTAAATTCTGGTGGCTACTGGGACCTGAGGTAGTTGGCTCACTAGGACGTGTCGCTGTGGCAGAACGGCCATGTCCTCTCCCAGCACCAGAGGGTCCACTAACACCACCACGACCATGTCCGTGTCCCTTACTAGATGTTTTCCTTATTGTTACCGTTCACCACAATAAGAAAAAAATTATTTGGCCCAATGTATTGAATTCAAATTCAGGCCTTTTTTTACAGGCACCTAACACTATCTGGCTATCTTTTTAGGTACCGTATTACACTAATACAGGCACAGCGGTAACGACAGATTTAGCTGAATATAAATTGTAGGCCTAGTATTTAGGCCCTGGATGACAGGTATCCCTTTTACGGACAGAATTAGACTTGGAAATGCACGGTAGCGTGTGAAGTTTTTGAGGATGACCCTATCCGCACCTTCAATCTAATATACCCTTTTATGGATAGATTTAACCTTGGCCTGATACAGCAGAAACCACAGATTTTTTTGAATTGCTAAGTTGGGAATTGTATTTCAACCCAGAACAAAACTGTGCTTTGGCAGACATTAAATAGATTGACCAGCCACAGCAGTAACAACAGATTAAGCTGAATATAAATTGTAGGCCTAGTATTTAGGCCCTGGATGACAGGTATCCCTTTTACGGACAGAATTAGACTTGGAAATGCACGGTAGCGTGTGAAGTTATTGAGGATGACCCTATCCACACCTTCAATGTAATATACCCTTTTATGGATAGATTTAAACTTGGCCTGATACAGCAGAAAACAATTATTTAGGGAATTGCTAAGTTGGGAATTGTATTCAACCCAGAACAAAAACTGTGCAGACAGCAGACAGTATTACAATTGGCTAGCCACAGCTGAAACACCAGATTTAGTGTACTGCTATTTTGGCAAATGTATTTTACCCCTCAATAAAATAGCAAGCACAGCCAAGCCCCTCATGTAGGTTATAGCAAAAAAAAAAAACACTATTGATGGTTAAAAATGGACTTGGTGGCAGCTTGTGCTGGCGCTCCACAAGACACAAAATGGCCGCCGATCACCCCAGAAAAAAGTGACTGAAAAACGCTCTGGGCAGCCTTAAAACAGTGAGCAATTGAATAGCAGAGGTTGTATGATACACAGCTGTACAGGGAGTGCAGAATTATTAGGCAAGTTGTATTTTTGAGGATTAATTTTATTATTGAACAACAACCATGTTCTCAATGAACCCAAAAAACTCATTAATATCAAAGCTGAATATTTTTGGAAGTAGTTTTTAGTTTGTTTTTAGTTTTAGCTATTTTAGGGGGATATCTGTGTGTGCAGGTGACTATTACTGTGCATAATTATCAGGCAACTTAACAAAAAACAAATATATACCCATTTCAATTATTTATTTTTACCAGTGAAACCAATATAACATCTCAACATTCACAAATATACATTTCTGACATTCAAAAACAAAACAAAAACAAATCAGTGACCAATATAGCCACCTTTCTTTGCAAGGACACTCAAAAGCCTGCCATCCATGGATTCTGTCAGTGTTTTGATCTGTTCACCATCAACATTGCGTGCAGCAGCAACCACAGCCTCCCAGACACTGTTCAGAGAGGTGTACTGTTTTCCCTCCTTGTAAATCTCACATTTGATGATGGACCACAGGTTCTCAATGGGGTTCAGATCAGGTGAACAAGGAGGCCATGTCATTAGATTTTCTTCTTTTATACCCTTTCTTGCCAGCCACGCTGTGGAGTACTTGGACGCGTGTGATGGAGCATTGTCCTGCATGAAAATCATGTTTTTCTTGAAGGATGCAGACTTCTTCCTGTACCACTGCTTGAAGAAGGTGTCTTCCAGAAACTGGCAGTAGGACTGGGAGTTGAGCTTGACTCCATCCTCAACCCGAAAAGGCCCCACAAGCTCATCTTTGATGATACCAGCCCAAACCAGTACTCCACCTCCACCTTGCTGGCGTCTGAGTCGGACTGGAGCTCTCTGCCCTTTACCAATCCAGCCACGGGCCCATCTATCTGGCCCATCAAGACTCACTCTCATTTCATCAGTCCATAAAACCTTAGAAAAATCAGTCTTGAGATATTTCTTGGCCCAGTCTTGACGTTTCAGCTTGTGTGTCTTGTTCAGTGGTGGTCGTCTTTCAGCCTTTCTTACCTTGGCCATGTCTCTGAGTATTGCACACCTTGTGCTTTTGGGCACTCCAGTGATGTTGCAGCTCTGAAATATGGCCAAACTGGTGGCAAGTGGCATCTTGGCAGCTGCACGCTTGACTTTTCTCAGTTCATGGGCAGTTATTTTGCGCCTTGGTTTTTCCACACGCTTCTTGCGACCCTGTTGACTATTTTGAATGAAGCGCTTGATTGTTCGATGATCACGCTTCAGAAGCTTTGCAATTTTAAGAGTGCTGCATCCCTCTGCAAGATATCTCACTATTTTTGACTTTTCTGAGCCTGTCAAGTCCTTCTTTTGACCCATTTTGCCAAAGGAAAGGAAGTTGCCTAATAATTATGCACACCTAATATAGGGTGTTGATGTCATTAGACCACACCCCTTCTCATTACAGAGATGCACATCACCTAATATGCTTAATTGGTAGTAGGCTTTCGAGCCTATACAGCTTGGAGTAAGACAACATGCATAAAGAGGATGATGTGGTCAAAATACTCATTTGCCTAATAATTCTGCACGCAGTGTATATCGATCACTTCAGTAAATAAATCACTGCCTAATCTCGCCCTAACAGCAGCAGCTGCATCCTCTCCCTACACTGATCAGAGCAGAGTGACGTGCGGCGCTATATGACTCCAGCTTAAATAAAGGCTGGGTCACATGCTGCACTGGCCAATCACAGCCATGCCAATAGTAGGCATGGCTGTGATGGCCTCTTGGGGCCAGTAGTATGACGCTTTGCAGCCTTTCAAAAAGCACCAAGAAAGCGCCGAACACCGAACCCAGACTTTTACGAAAATGTTCGGGTTCGGGTCCATGTCACGGACACCCCAAAATTCGCTCATCCCTAGTATTAAGCTGGCTGACATTAGCGATGTGCTAATGTCTGCTGAACATAACTATATTATTGGCATCTCACTGCCTGAAGCCTTTATTGATAAAAAGGAACTGGAGAAGGGATTGCCCAATGGTTCAACTGAATTATTGGGATAATATATTGGTCAATATGGGACTTGTCTCTCACAATTAAAATTATATATTTTTACAGATAAAAGTTAATAAAAGACATTAATCATTGGCATCACCACTATTTTTGAGAGAATCAAAGTTTACAAAGTTTACAAAGTGGACTTCGATCTGAATTTCAGGGAAAATTCGATTTGCTGCAAAGCCGAATTTCCTTGTGGTAGCAAAATCAATTTACTCTAAGATGGCCATATATATTCACCTCATCCATTTGCGAAAGAAAACTCCTCGATGGCCACCTTGATTAAAGATCCTGCGCAAAATCTTGTGCATGGTGGCGTATAATGTCACCACTAGAGATCAGCAAATTTTTTAAAAATTTGATTCGGCCGGTTCGCCGAATTTTCAAAACAAATTTATTTGCGGTGGATAACGTTAAAAAACGGCAATTTCCTGGCTGCAGAGAGCCTTTGTAGTGGTGTAGAACTCTGTGCCTTGCAGTAACACGCATAGGGAGTCTGCTGTGGTAGTGAAATAATACTGTGAGTCAGTATGACATGCAGATGACAAGCGTCACCCTTAGAATCACTGAACACTTCACTTATTCGGGCAGTCGCAGGGCCAAAACTGACCAAATAACTCAAGTATGAACTCTGCCTTACAGGTCGATGTTAGCGCCAATAAGAAGCGCACTCCTTTTACACCATCGTCAGCTGATTCCACATAGATGTCTACAGAGCCTGTTCTATTAAACACTTATACAAGTAGAGCCCCCCGACAGAGTGGAGAGGGTGTCAGCAGTAAGTTTGTGTTGACGTCACTGACTATTTTGCTGTTCCTCTGATCCGTCAGAACAATAACCCGCAAAAAACTGATCCTGCCTGTGGAGCATCCGCCTTCACTCGGTCAGCTTTTGGTCAGTAATCCATCACTATTGCTAATGCCAAAAAAACAGGAGTGAATCCAAAACAGAGATGACACATGAATGAAATATTTGCATGTCTTCTGTGTTTTGTACCCACTCCTGCTTTTGGCTACCAAATCACAAGCCAATTCTGATACACAGGACCTTACAGCTGCTACACAGGATCCGTTGTGCGTCTCATTTTTCCTTCCTTCTGACAGATCAGAAGAAGGGTCAAATAAATGATGATGCCAGCCAGGCCGAAAGGCAAAATAGTGGCCCAGTCATGAAGTGAAGAGGGTGGGAAAAGCATGAGAAGTCCACAGAGTGGCCATATGACATAGTGGTGAGGCGGAAGCAGCATGAGGAGGCCACAGAGCCCACAATGACATTGTGGAGGTGGCAGCAGCATCAGGAGGCCACAAAGTTGCACAATGACAGAGTGTGGAGATGGAGGCGGCATCAGCATCAGAAGGAGGCCACAGAGCGGCACAATGACAGTGTATAGGGGGAGGCAGCATAAAGAGGCCACAGAGTGGCAAGGTGACATAGTGTGGAGGTGGCAGCAGCATGAGGAGGCCACAGAGTGGCAAGGTGAAATAGTGTGGAGGTAGAAGCAGCATCAGGATACCACAGAGTGGCAAGGTGACATAGTGTGGAGTTGGCAGCAGTATGAGTAGACCACAGAGTGGCAAGGTGACATAGTGTGAAGGTGGCAGCAGCATCAGGAGACCACAGAGTGACCCGGTGACAGGGTGGGGAGATGGGTGGCAATACCAGTACCAGCAGAAGATGGTGGGTGAAAGAAGGAGCACTTGGCATCAGATGTGTGGCATCAGGCAGGTGGCAGCATCAGAATAGTAGCTGAGGTCAAAGAGTTGGTTTGGCACCATGGATGATCTAGTCTGGCACATGGATGATCAGAAAAGTGGTGTTGCGTCAAAACGCTGAAAAGGACCAGAAAGGAGGCGCCAAAATCCCTAGGATCTAGGACTTGGATCGTAAAAAACCCTAAAATAGAATTTATGGGGTTTGTAAGAACAAGTGGAGTAGCAATACTTACACACTCTCAGGATGTATATACTCTCAGGATCAGACCACATAAAGTCAAACAATGGTATAGATAATAACGTATAAAATCAAGAAGTACCATATAAAATCAAAATATTATTGACTCACTTCACCCAGGAGGGTAATGTGGGATAAAGCTCAAGACACCCACATCACACCTCCTGCGCCTGGGTCGCCCGTAGAGATGTCAGGATCGAACAATGACCACTCAGGAGTCTTTTTTCTTTTATTCCAAAGCCAGGGTAGGGGAGTGAACAGCTCAACGCATTTCAGGGCCTCTTAATGGGTCCCCTTCATCAGGAGCAGATATAGTCACAATAAAAAACAATGGTGTTTAAATAACAGAAAAAAAACGCCAAAATGCTTCCAGTGACGTCACTTCCGGTATTCGCATGCGTTGCACGGTGGAACGCACCGAAAGTGACGCCCCACGAGCCGTCAGGTAACAAGATTATCTATAACATTGTTTGACTTTATGTGGTCTGATCCTGAGAGTATATACATCCTGAGAGTGTGTAAGTGTGGCGAAACCAACCTCGCCACTGGGTTTTGGAGGGGCCTGTTTGCCAGCCTCTTGCCCCAGGATTATGGGCCCTCTCATCAGCCCATGCTAAACTTTTGAACCCCTGGTCTAATTCGTGCCATTTTGGGATATGTTAAATGTCTATGTGTACTGTAAAGGGTGGGACATTGTATATTAGAGTAGTGATGTCTGTCCTATTGTCTCCACGTGTGTATTGGCGATTTCCCATTGTCCTGAGAGATAATTGAATTACTCCTCGGTTGTCTCCAGGACAGAAGACATTGTGTATTCTTCTGCCTGTGATGATTACATTAACCCATTGTGTAAGGTAATTGTATCACAGGCAGAGGGGAGGATTTTTGTGTGGGAGTGTTTTACTGTATTGTACGTGTTTATTGGTTGTTTTTACAAAACCCTGTGGTTGTAACCTTGTTGGAAAATGTGTATAAGTTAATGCTTGTGTGTTCAATAAAGATTCCTGTTTTACCCTTAATCATGTTGAGGCTGGTGTTTGGGTAACTGATCGACACTGGGGATTGCTATACGCTGAAGATTTGCTATACTCCCCTGGCTATAACTACTAGCTCTTGTAAGAGCTGTTCCTGCTCTCTGGATTTAGGAGAGGATCACCCACTGGAGCCTGGAGCCTTGTCGTAGGTCCAGGGTGGGTAGGAGATGGCGAGACCTCAACCAAGATTCGGCGGTTCATGGGGTCTGTGGCGGTTATGGTGTCAAGTGGAGTGCTTGGAATCCTCAGGAAGCGCTAGGAGCATCATTCGACGGAGGTACCCGGTCGTGGTGCCAGGAGATCCGTTACAGTAAGTATTGCTACTCCACTTGTTTTTACAAACCCCATAAATTCTATTTTAGGGTTTTTTACGATCCAAGTCCTAGATCCTAGGGATTTTGGCGCCTCCTTTCTGGTCCTTTTCAGCGTTTCGACGCAACCCACTTTTCTTACCTATCACCTACCCTGAGGGCATCAGGGTTAGGTTGAGACCAGTGGCAGCCGGCCCTCCTTTGCTCTACCAATAATTCTGTCCAATATATATCTTTGTCCAATCGAGTAGAACCTTCCTTTTACACTGTCTGCCTTCCCTTTGGCGCCCTGCAAAGTTATTCCCGGACCCTCTTCTTGAAGGCCCAGCGACTAACCCTCTTTTTTTCTTCTCCCGTCTCTGACTTACATGGATGATCAGGCATTTGTGGGTGGAAATCCTGACTAATCCACGCCTGATTCATCTTGACAAATGTCAGTCTCTCCACATTTTCGGTGGACAGGCGAGTTCTTCTCGGGTTAAATATGGCCCCCGCCACGCTAAACACCCGCTATGATGCCCCACGACTGGCCGGGCAAGCTCGGCCAGTTGCGGCCAAAAATCCAGTTTGGCTGCCCAGTAGTCCAGCGGATCTTCAATGTGGGGTGGCAGGGTGCTGGCCAAGTATAGCCACCACCTGCTGAATCAGGTTCTGCTCCAGGTCTAGATGCTGCCGCTGGTGATTAGTTTCTTCACTAGGCGGGTGAAGAAAGCTGCTCATCAGCGACTCTAGACTCAGGCTGCTGTTGATGGAGCTGGTACTGCTCCTGCCACCCCTCCCCAGCAACAATGGCAGTGGAACGTGACCCCAGTTGGACCTGTGAGAAGAATGGTGCAGATAGGAAGCGGCCAACTGAGTACATAGGATGTCTCTATAGTAGTTCAGGTTGTCCTCCCTCTCAGCGGGTGCAAAAAAAGGCCCCCAATTTGGACCGGTAGCGAGGGTCCAACAAGCTGGAGAGCCAGAAGTCATCTCTCTGCCGAATGGTGACAATTCGGCTGTCACTACGCAAGCAAGTGAGCATACATCGGGCCATTTGTGCAAGTGACTCGGAGGGACTGCCTGCCTCAATCTCCACTAGATACTGCCACGGTGTGTCTGGGTCCTCTGCCTCGTCTTCCTAATCGCCCTGTATCTCCTCTGGCTGCTCCTGCTCCTCCTCTCCTGTCACCTGTGTAGAAAAACCACCCATTTCGCTACACATTGCTTGTGCTCCAATGTCCTCCTCCTCTTCCAGTTCAGTCCCCACAGGGCTCATGTGGCCGTGAGATGTAGTCACCACGTCTCTAGTCCACTGACCAGTCAGATTTACCAGCATATGTTCCAGGACATGAAGCAGTGGAATGACATTGTTCATCCCGTAGTCCTGACGACTGACAAATAACGGGGCCTCCTCAAAGGGCCTGAGCAAATGGCAGGTGTCACACATGAGCTGCCACTGGCTGACATCAAAGTTACACAGGGGAGTACTCCTGTACGCTTAGATCATCAAGAAATCGTTTATGGCCTTTCTCTGTTCATACAGTCAGTCCAACATATGGAGGGTGGAATTCCAATGGGTGGAAACATCGCATCTCAGCCTATGTTAGGGGATGCCGTTCTGCTGCTGCAGCTTAAGGAGGGTGTGCTTTGTGGTGTGAAGTGCATGCAATGTTTCCTGGACATTTTTAGGATTTCTTGCAGATGGGTGGAAGACTTCAGGAACCACTTGACGAGATTGAACATGTGTGCCATGCAGGGCGCATGGCTCAGTCCTACTTGATGCAGCGCCGACACCATGTTCTTCCTATTGTCGGTCGCCATGGTTCCGATTTTCAGTTGTCGAGGAGAAAGCCAGGATTTGATTTCTTGATGAAGGACATGGAGCAGTTCCTTCACTTTGTGACTCGGTTCGCCCAGGCAAATGAGGTGCAGAACAGTGTGACACCGCCATGCACTGCACATGTGGTATGCTGGAGGGGCACTGTGGATTGTTACTGCAGTGGAGGCTGGGGACACGAAGGAGGATGAGGAGGCAGAGACGGATATTGTCGCAGGACCAACTGCGTGACAACGTGGAGCCGGAAGCGGTGTCACCTGGCCAAGTTTCTGGTGTGGCTGTGCAGGAACCACATTCACCCAGTGGGCCATAAAGGACATGTATTGTCCTTGACCTTAATTATAGCTTCACACGTCGGCGCTGCAGTGCACTTTAGCAAACATCGGCAGGCTCAAGGACTGGCCCACCTTCTGTTCTACATGTGTGTGCACGGCTGGTACTGCCTTTTTGGCAAAGAAATTATGCTTGGGACTCTCCACCTCGGCTCAGCACAAGCCATCAATTCTCTGAAAGGTGCAGAATTCACCACTTGGAAAGGAAGGGACTGCAGCACCAGCAACTTGGACAGGAGCACATTCAGCTTCTGCGCCGTTGGATGAATGCACGCATACTGTTGTCTCTTGGCAATTGCTTCAGTGATCAATTGCTGATGGAATGAGTGACAAGGAGTAGGAGGAGCAGGAGCAGGAGCATCAGGACCAGCAGATGATGGGAAGGACCGACAGCTCCCTTCGGCCGAGGTGGTGGAGCCTTGACTGCCTGAAATCGGGTGTGTGTCACTGGGTGATGCGGCAGTTGCTGTGGCAAGCTGTACCACTACATCGGAGCCACGGTTCTCCCAGACCACTTTATGTTGATGCTGCATATGTTGACGCAGGGCCGTGGTGCCAACATTGGCACCCTGGCCACGCTTCACCTTCTGCCCACACATTCTACAAAAAATACTACCATCCCGCCGAGTCTGTGATTTTACCCACAACACTACGCATTGACTGACTGCTACTGCCGCTGCCTCTGTGAACCTGTGCACCACTACTTCCCACACAGGTAGGCTCCTGCAAAGTGGGTGGTCTACCCCAAGCACGTTTGGCTCCCGACCTCCTACTGCTGCCACCCTGATGATTCCCGGCCATGCTAGTGACTTGCTGGCTCCGCTGCTGCCTCTCGGGCAAGATGCCACCCTCTTCTCCCAATGATGAAGCCCCTTCGTCATCCTGCTCCATTAGCTACATCATCATCATCCAGTACTGTCTGAATGTCGCTGATTTCTTCCTCAGCAGTCTCTGGGTCAGGAGCCTGACTGCTCACAACACCAGCTCCCACGCCACTCTCCTCATCACTACTTACCCGCCTAGTGGAGGAAGCGGCGGATGTCTCCTCCACATCTTGGCTTGCCAGTAGCTGCTGAGTGTCTTCTAGTACCTCGTCCTCACTGTATATTGGAGCTGAGCCCACAGCATACAATACTTATCTGGCTGAGGGAACATAATGGAAAATAATAAAATATACAGAACTCCGATCCCAAATCCGAACTTCAGTGAAGAAGTCCGGGTTCGGGTCTGGGTACCACAGTCAGATTTTTATAATGCCCGTGCAATACGCATTGCACCCACGCGATAAAAACTGAATATTGGAACACAATCGCAGTCAAAACTGACTGCAATTGCGTACCTACTCGCATGATTTTCCCTGATCGCAGACGCAACGCATCCGGACCTAATCCAGACATGCTCATCTGCAAGGGGATTAAAAATCTTCCTATTACACTCCCTACATTGTCTGTCCCTTCCTATGCACAGCTTTCCCGAGCACTGAGCAATTTAGCGCAGTTTGCGCTACAAACATACAGTCCTGATCAAAAGTTTAAGACCACTTGAAAAATGGCAAAAAATCATATTTTACATTGTTGGATCTTAACAAGGTTCCAAGTAGAGCTTCAACATGCAACAAGAAGATATGAGAGTGAGACAAAACATTTTTTGAGCATTCAATTAATTGAAAATAACGATTAAACTGAAACAGGCTGTTTTTCAGCTGATCCAAATTTTAGGACCACATGCCTTTAAAAGCCCAAATCTGTGCAAAGATGTGGATTCATTGTCATTTTCTGTCAGGTAGTCACACATTGTGATGGCAAATGCAAAAAAACTCTTTTTTGAACGTGGTCAGGGTGTTGAACTGCATAAGCAGGGTTTCTCACAGCGCGGCAACGATGCTGAGGTGGGACGCAGTAAGACAGTCATTTGGAATTTCTTAAATGATCCTGAGGATTATGGAACAAAAAAGTCAAGTGGAAGACTGAAAAAATGTCATCAGCACTGAGCCGGAGGATCCAATTGGCTGTCCGTCAAGACACTGGACAATCCTCGACCCAAATTAAGGCCCTTACTGGTGCTGACTGCAGCCCCATAACCATCAGACGGCATCTGAGACTGAAGGGCTTCAAAAACAAGAGAGCACCAAACATGGGACATTCAAAGGTGGAAGAAAGTTTTATTCTCTGATGAGAATTTTTTTTACCTTGATGGTCCTGATGGTTTCCAACATTACTGGCATGACAAGTAGATCCCACCTGAGATGTTTTCTACGTGCCACAGTGGAGGGAGCGCCATAATGGTCTGGAGTGCTTTTGCCTTCAGTGGAACAATGGAGCTTCAGGAAGGGCAGGGGCGTCAAACGGCCGCTGGCTATGTCCAGATGTTGCAGAGAGCATTCCTCATGACTGAGGGCCCTCGTCTGTGTGGTAACGACTGGGGTTTTCAACAGGACAACGCTACAGTACACAATACCCGCAGGACAAGGGACTTCTTCCAGGAGAATAACATCATTCTTTTGGCCCATCCTGCATGTTCCCCTGATCTAAATCCAGTTGAAAACCTTTGGGGATGGATGGCAAGGGAAGTGCGGCCGTCTTCACCACTTGGAGAAATGTTCCCACTCACCTCATGGAAACGCTTGCATCAAGCATGCCGAAACAAATTTTGGAAGTGATAAACAATAACGGCGGAGCTACTCATTACTGAGTTCATGTTTGGAAGTCGGATTTCTGTTTTGGGGGGGGTTAGTTATTTTTTTGGAGGTGTGGTCCTAAACTTTTGATCAGCTGAAAAACAGCCTGTTTCAGTTTATTTGTTGTTTTCATTAAATTGAAGGCTCAAAAAATGTTTTGTCTCACCACAATATCTTCTTGTTGCATTTTGAAGCTCTACTTGGAACCTTGTTAAGATCCAGCCATGCTAAATAAGATTTTTTGCCATTTTTTAAGTGGTCTTAAACTTCTGATCAGCACTGTATATTGCTGCTGTCACACACAATAGTCCTTACAAGGACTTTTGGGTCTAAGAAATGTTTTTGTAGAAAAATGTAATTCAATTACACTCCCTACACTCTCTGTCCCTTCCTATGCTCAGCTCTCCCAGACTTAGAATGAGCTGAACACGCGTCATCGGGTGCTATTTAGCACCCGATGACGCGTTTTGGCCAGCCAATGACTGTGATGTCAGTACTGGCATTACAGTGAGGGCAGTACTTACCTGCACGTTTATTGGCTGCTTAGCAGCCGCGAAACGTGCGGGAAGAAGACTCGAGCATTGTGCTCGAGCAAATGCGGTACTTGGCCGAGTACCACCATGTGCAAGCATAGCGATACTCGAGCCAAACTGGTATTCGGCCGAGCCTGCTCACTCAACACTATTATATATTTATATAAGCAATTATCAGTGGTAAAGCCAATACAGACCTATTAGGCCGTCCTCATATTTAACACTTCATGGTCCTGGGCTTCAGTTCTTCAGAATTAAGCCAATGTAACAAATCAGGAGTCAGACATGCCTTGCTCTCAGAACAAAAATAAAAACAGCTGCTTAAAATTCATGAAAATGCAAATCCTTAGAGAGACAAAGCAAAGGGCACAATGTAAACTGCTGTCATATATATATTTTCTCTGCTTTATTAGACCGGATTATGCAAAGACAATAACATTTATCACAGTCGGAACATTTGCAAATAAAATAGCAGCCATGAGGATGGGATCACAAGCATGGTAAACATGATGTATTGATGGCTTCAGATGCCAAGACAAGAGACACAATAAAGAAGAAGCAAAGAAATATGGTTAAATAGAAACAATACCTTCTTAAAAATTTACTGCGTCCTCATAACACAGAGTACTGTAATTTGATTTTTTAACCTTTTTAGGAATATGTAGCTGAAGATCAGGGTTGATGACTTTTGTCATCATAGGTGACAAAACTGTGGCTGATAGCTATTTTGGAGAGGACCATGCATCCATGATCAAAGAGGCCCATAAAATGAGAAACAAATGGTCTTTTCTTTTCTAAAATAACGCCACTCCTGTTTATGGGTCATGTCTGTTATTGCAGGTCCAACTCATTCTTGATTGACATCTTGCCAGTCCCTTATGTGTTATTTTAGTTAGATTCAAGTGCAGCTTCCTAAGGCCTCTTTCACACTGGCCTCGTGGGTGAGGGCCAGATGCGATGCGGGTGCGTTCAGGGAAAATCGTGCGATTTTGCTTGTGAGTGCAGTCAGTTTAGTATGTGATTGTGTTGCGTGTTGTGTTTTTTCCGCACAGGTGACATGCGGATTTCATGCGTTTTTAACGAGAGTGAAAAAAAACTGAACCATTAGTATATGTGAGGGGGAAACTTTTCAAGATGGGTGGTGACCATGGTGGCCATTTTGAAGTCGGCCATTTTGAATCCAACTTTTGTTTTTTCAATAGGAAGAGGGTCATGTGACACATCAAACTTATTAGGAATTTCACAAGAAAAACAATGGTGTGCTTGGTTTTAACGTAACTTTATTCTTTCATGAGTTATTTACAAGTTTCTCTTTTTTTACAGCCATTGACATATCGCTGAGGTTAACACGTGAGGAGCAGATAGAAATTGTGTTGATGTCTGGTGAACTCAGTAACCGGGTCATTGCAGCAGATTTCAATGCAAGACACCCTACAAGACCACCCATCTCCCATGCTACAGTTAGCAAACTGCTTGCTAAGTTTTGTGAAACTGGTTCAGTGTTGGATTTGCCAAAATGTGGACGCATGAAATCTGTCTCTAATGAAGAAACATCAGTGGCTGTCCTAGCTTCATTCAGCAAGAGCCCACAGCGTAGCACTCGCCGCATGTCACTGGAGAGTGGCATTAGTCGAACATCCCTTTGGCGGATATTAGCTACTCACAAATGGCACCCTTACAAACTCCAGCTACTGCAGCATCTCAACGAGGATGACCCAGATCGGCGCACTGAATTTGCAGAATGGGCAAAACAAAAATTGGAACAGGACCCTAAGTTTACGCAGAAGATTTTGTTCAGTGATGAGGCAAACTTTTATGTCTGACACTAATCCACATTGGATAGATCCCTCCAAGACTGTTGGAACAAAAAAATTGATGGTATGGTGTGGTATATGGGGTACAAAGATAGTGGGGCCATTCTTCATCAATGGAAACCTCAAGGCCACTGGATATGCGAAATTGCTACATGATGATGTGTTTCGCTCTTTATGCACTTAAGCTGGCACGTTCCCTGAGTTTTTCCAGCAAGATGGTGCACCACCACATTATGGGTGTAAGGTCCAAGCATTCCTAGATGAACAGTTTCCTGTAAAGTGGATTGGTCGTCATGGGCCAGTTGAATGGCCCCCAAGGTCTCCCGATCTGACCCCCTTAGACTTTTATCTTTGGGGTCATCTGAAGGCAATTGTCTATGCTGTGAAGATACGAGATGTGCAGCACCTGAAACTACGGATACTGGAAACCTGTGCTAGCATTTCTCCTGCAGTGTTGCTATCAGCGTGTGAAGAGTGGGAGAATAGGGTTGCATTGACAATACAACACAATGGGCAGCACATTGAACACATTTTATTAGTGGTCAGAAACTTGTAAATAACGAATGAAAGAATAAAGTTACGTTAAAACCAAGCACACGATTGTTTTTCTTGTGAAATTCCCAATAATTTTGATGTGTCACATGACCCTCTTCCTATTGAAAAAATAAAAGTTGGATTCAAAATGGCCAACTTCAAAATGGCCGCCATGGTCACCACCCATCTTGAAAAGTTTCCCCCTCACATATACTAATGTGCCACAAACAGGAAGTTAATATCACCAACCATTCCCATTTTATTAAGGTGTATCCATATAAATGGCCCACCCTGTAGACAATAACACACTATTATATATAAATGCTAAATGGAAAAAACCCCATCAGAGCATGGCACTTCCAAAAGACATCCTATATCAAATACATAAAAGTATAAAATAAATAAAATTAGAGGAATAAAAAATTGAAAAAAATATATATATAAATTGGAAATTTTTTTAAAATTACTTCCTCCTATCTGGAATAAAAATGCAGGGTAAAATCCACATAAGCTAACAAGTATATCAAGCAATATTCTGAGAGTAGAGTAAATCCAAATGATTGCGGTATTCACACAGCCTAATGGATTTTAAAACCCCTTGATGCAGTATCGCATGTAATCGGCAGAAAGCCTTTATATGAAATCTAAGAATCTTCCTGTATGATGTGCAATAAAGTTCATATATTTCCAGATATGCGCCAGTATCAATTTGGGACTAGTTCCAATTCCAAATAACTTGAGATTAGTCAGGAATAGGATTATCTCACATCCTGACGGCTACACATTGCCCTTGAGAGCTTTATATTCTGCTGCTTCCCCAATGGAACATACAAAATACTTGGAAAATAGAAGTCTCCCCCAATTCTCTAGAAAGGAATACGACCAGATCTTAAAGCATCTCTCAAAAGTGAATCCTCAGTTCACAACTCAGGACAATGATCATGACCTCTCCAAATTGATGCTGAAAAAGACTCCCCTATGCCATGGCATATCCAGGTTCTACTCTATCATTAACTGGACCGTACCCCCACCAGCGTACCTATCTAGCTGGTCAACTGAGCTTAAAAAGACATTTAATGAGCAGGAAACTATGTTAATCTTGCAATCATCTATACCCAAAATCACATCAACTAGGCTGCAAGAGTCGCACTATAAGATAATCTCTAGGTGGTATAGAACTCCCGTTCTTTTAAACAAAATTAATCCGGAGATTTCCATGCTCTGCTGGAGGTGCGGTGATGGGGTTGGCTCCATTACACATATCTGGTTTTCATGCTCCAAAATTGCCCCTCTGTGGCAGAAATTCAATCAGATAGTCTCTGACATATATGGGACACATGTAGAGGTAGACG
This sequence comes from Bufo bufo, assembly GCF_905171765.1. NCBI lineage: Eukaryota > Metazoa > Chordata > Amphibia > Anura > Bufonidae > Bufo > Bufo bufo. The sequence continues at coordinate 729,158,958 of NC_053389.1, read as the reverse complement.
AAGAACTCGTTCTACTGGGACTCTATAATAAAACACATAATACTCTTAAAGATCAGCTTTTTCCTTTCTTACTTGCGGCGTTAAAAACCATAATACCTAGGCGCTGGTTAGGTACAGAAATACCTACTATACAGGATTGGCTCACGGAAGTCTTAACTATTAGCCGGTTTGAGAAACTTAGATGGACCATTGCCGGCAATCCCAAAAAGTACCTCAGGATCTGGACCAGGTGGAGCGATTATGTTTCTACAAACAGGATCTCTAAATATTTTGACTGAATGTGATTTTCCGCCTCCACACTTACTTTTTAAGGCTATTTACTAAGAACATGGATATAGGGAATAATATGCTATTGTGACATTGCACAACAAATATACGTTAACAGTAGAGGATATTAATGGCGACATATAGACATTACCCCTTTATTAATGAGACATAGCTTTACACAAGTGGTAATAGTCTTACACCAACTTGCAAACCACAATAGGAATGCAATTGTATGTCTAGTTTATTTACATACACCATATGAATGATTATCTGTATTTTCCTCAGTTAGAGTGATCTGTATATAATACATCTGAGATAATCCATTCCCTTATGTATACATAATATTAGTGTAAGATTAGGATAAAATATAACAGTCTATGACCACTATATACTGACTGTAAGCTGATATTGGAGTATACTATTAGTCCACATAGACCAAATTTCTGGAGTAAAGTCAAATATATAGGGTATATCCCTATAGACATCTATATTATAATACCCTACATTGAGAGACGTAGAAATCTGGACATTGTATTAAACCCCGGAGTGTCCCAATAGCCATCATGCTGCTACTATTATTTTCTATACTTACTTTACAACTGCTTCTATGAGAAAGTTTTGAATATGCAGCTATTTGTCATTAATGCAATCTATTCAGTAAAAAATAAAACATAGAAATTTTACTATAGTCAATGAAGATACCATAGACCAAAAAACGCATGAGTCCATGAAAAAACTCACTCATACCGCAAGAGAACCGCAATGACAAGTAATTATCGGATCCAGTCCATGTTTTCCAGGTATTCTGGAGAGCACACATATAAAATCCGGCTACCTATCCAGACCGAGCATAGCCACTGAGGAAGGAGACAGCAAAGTCCCCGAAACGCGTCTGGCGTGGACGACATACTCGGTCATCAGATTGAATAGCCGGACACGAGTTATTAATAAGTGAAGCGCTTCACTAAAGGTACCTGATAGCAGAAACCTGGAACCGGCATTTCTATAGGAACAGGCACGCAGCCGACTCACTCCTAAGACTGGGGCTCCAGCTATCCTGAGACACTTGGGACGCCCAATAAATATTATCCACAGTGTAACAAGCCGAGGTACTGGGACCGCGAATATCCAATAACATGATATAGTAACATCTCGATACAAAGCAGCAGAGGAATATAGACCCGCTACATGATTGCAACGAAGGATTCCTATATTGGATAAAGCCGGAGGTAAGCTTACCTTTCAGCCATACCACGTGGGACGCCACGAACGAAAGCTGAAGCGTGAGTACCATCTATCCATATTGAAGGCTGACTAAATTGCTTGAGTAGCGATTATCCATTGCAAAATATCTAACTTACAGAGCAATATGTTGATATTATGATTAAAGTGACACCTCATACAAGACTTTTTCATTGTCACTATCCATATGAACAAAAAGACTGATACCTTGTGATCACTAGTCCCAAGATTGATACTGGCGCATGCCTGGAAATATATGAACTTTATTGCACATCATACAGGAAGATTCTTAGATTTCATATAAAGGCTTTCTGCCGATTACATGCGATACTGCATCAAGGGGTTTTAAAATCCATTAGGCTGTGTGAATACTGCAATCATTTGGATTTACTCTACTCTCAGAATATTGCTTGATATACTTGTTAGCTTATGTGGATTTTACCCTGCATTTTTATTCCAGATAGGAGGAAGTAATTTTCCATTTAAAAAAATTATAATTTTTACTTTTTTTTTCCAATTTTTTATTCCTCTAATTTTATTTATTTTATACTTTTATGTATTTGATATAGGATGTCTTTTGGAAGTACCATGCTCTGATAGGGTTTTTTCCATTTAGCATTTATATATAATAGTGTGTTATTGTCTATATTAAAATTTCATTGACAAATTTGACATATATGTGATTCCATATATCAGAGTGCCCATCCACTTTTACAATCAAACATGTAATAGCCTACACTGACTGTAATTGCAGGAGGAAAAATTAAAATTATTGCAGATCTGAGACTGGCCGAGGTATTTTATGGGCCTCCCTAACTTATCGACTAAACCGGAGGTTTTCTGGGGTTCAGAGTACCCAGATGGCTGTGCGGAAAGGCTACTATCGACACATGAGGCAGCTTTGTGACACCATTCTGCTGTATGGTAGATGGACTGACATAGAGAGCAAGCAGGAGCCCTAAGGCCAGCAAAATGTCTACTAAATATCTCAGTGTCGATATTAGCCCAGTTCGTGACGAATTGAAACTGACTGAGGGCCGCAGCAGCCTTAGCGGAAAAGGAACAGTGATAGTCGCAGAACGAACTACCACCATATTTGTACCCCAACTTGGTTACCCTGAACAAATAGAGATCTAATTCCTCCCTCCGGTCGGGTCGTACAGAGCAAATCACATCCCTATATAGGCTAAAAGCTAGAACGAACTCAGAGATGGTAAGCTTTCTATTCAACCTGAGATCACTGAAACATCACCGCACGCGATGACTTTGCTGTCTGAGAAATCCCGAGTAGCAATCAACAAGGAAGCCAAGTTGACGACCCTGTCTTCAAGGATATCTTTTTTGGTGTTAGCCGGTATGAAGTGAGCCGGAGTGATATTAGGAACTGAGACTGTCGTACCGGTACCCCCAGCGGCGGACGTGGACGGGATGGTCAACTCCGGATTCGGAGGAGTGAGGATGGCACCACGGGACTCGACCGTTTCCAGTCTGGATTGAATGTCCATGACCGATGACGTGAGATTGTTAAGCATAACATGAATTTGAGCGAGTGACGTCTGGACCGTGGCATAGAGACTTCCTCCTGGCGTTGAGGACTTGAATTGGAAATGAGTAGGCGGTATAATTCTGCCTTTCTGGCCGAGGCTGAAAACGGTATACTCCTCCTGGATAGCTCCGACATCAAACTGGGTACGGTCCAATTCCGTAATGACGGGATGCTACCCCCTTCGGACAGTCTGGCTGCATTATCATTGACCGAGGCCTCTACAATATCAGAAGCATGAGACATGGTCCTGTAGGTACAGTATGTAACAATGAAGCTCAGCGACATGACCCGAGACCAGACACCAGTGACAAACCTACCACAGAATAATGTGGTGTGCGCAAACATGCTATCGTGATTGGTGTCACCTCGTGACCGAGAATTGCTGCCACCGACAGACTGAGCTGACTTACCCACAGCGCAGGGAGAGCAGATGGCAAGTGGAGGAGAATACCTGAGATAAAACCGTGAGTTTAGAAAACAAATAAGGGAGCAAACCTACCCCTGAAAACTTCCCTATACTACCTGTTGGAAACAAACTGGACCACCCAGAATCGATAGTTGACCCTGAAAAGAAAGAACGTCCCTGGAAAGAGAAAAAAAAAACAAAAAAAACCATACTTAAATGGATAAGGAAACGGCGATACGTGACTTGAAACGTGAACGAGATTGATGAATATACAAGCGTGCTATGCGTAGTCTGTGACGGTATGAAGCGAACTAACGTGATAATTTCGTACCTGCAAACGACTGAACATGATCTAGTGAGATGAGAATGGAGAACCTCGCTATAACCATTGTACGTATATATATATCATTTTTTTTATTTTTTTTCGTAAACATATATATATATATTTTTCAAACATATAAATGATTATTTATATATATATATTTTTTTTAAACATATAAAATGAGTATGTATAAATATTTTTTTTCCAAACATATCAAATGAGTGTGTATACATTTATTTATTTTTATTTTTTTTGCAAAGACATGAAATGAGTATATAAATATTTTTTTTATTTTTTTTATATGCAATAGCAGGAGTGAACATCAGAGGGCGCCAGTATCCTAGCCTGCAACAATGCTGGCTTGCGAACCCCCGGCCTGCATACCCAGCTGTGGCCACCAGGGGCGCAAGAACCCAGACAGGATCGATGCCGAAGACACAGCGCGGAAGAACGGGAGCGAGCAAGCCAGCTGAAACAGGAGAGGGGACAAACACGTGAGTAAAAGAAAAACCCTGCCTCACTAATGGCACAGCTGCCCATGCCAAACATTAACCGAGCGACGAACTCGGGATCACGCTGACCCCTGCCGCCGACTGGACTGAAGCAACGGGGCCGCTGATTTTTTTTTTGATTTTTTTTTAACATAAAATACAAAAAAACATAAAAACAATTTACAATTACAAATTGAGGAAATGGGCAGGTGAAAAGAGGGGAGGCAGAAACTGTTCCCCAATGTAGGTCGGTTGTGAGGATGATGGGCCAGGCTTTCCATATGAACAAGGTAGGCACGCGTTTCGGGGTATCACATTTCCCCTTCCTCAGCTACTGATGAAGGGGTAATGTGATACCCCGAAACGCGTCTAGCCTAGACAGGACCCCAGAAATTTGGACCACTTGGGAAGCTGGAGAACTGACTGGATTATCGCTAAGAAGGAATCGTCTGTCACATGAATGGCTTACTTGGAATACAACCTGTAAGGCCTGAGTCCATGGGGAAGGCCTGAATACATGTGCCAAACAATTGCCAGTGTGCGAATTTATTGACGAACTATCGGTCTACAGACTCAGAGGACCATATTATTCCCTTTGTTGACCTAACAAGGGAGACGGTAAGACCGTTCAATTTTATCCAGCACCTTTATTCATATGACTCTTAGTCCAGTGGGACGCTGCTGGTGGAGGTTATAAGCGGGATGCCGCTTAAAGTTTGTTCAGTGGATCGCGTATTGGGACTGTAGTTTTTGGGATACCCCTGCGATTAAATCGAATAGGACAATATCAGAGGACACTGTTTATCGCTGCCATTATCTGAGGTGACTTTTCCATACAAATAATTGGCTGAATATTCATACGAACATTTTATTATCGAGTATTCCAATTTTATTTCTTGAATTTTATTACATTTTAGATCTCTATTTTCCAGGTGTTTTACATGATTGTACTGCATGTTGTGTGTTTTATATATATTGATATTTAGTGTTTATTATCACCGCCAATTTACACTGTTGCTCATTGCTATTATATTATATGCTATTTTAATATATGCCAATAAATTTTAATTGGTTCAGATATCCTGAGAGTGCCCAGTTAATTTTATTCTAACGTATGCCATGTGCTATGCTATAAGGAACGATAACGTATGCCATGTGCTATGCTATAAGGGAGGACTGCTATAATTAAACATGTATAGATTGCCCAGTTTTTACTTACCAAACCTCTCCCGTCTGTGGGCTTGACTAATCTCCCATACTGTAGCAATTTCTGCCCATACTTCATCTTTCTTGGAACGGTTCAGGTATTCGGCAGACCTGATATTCCAAACACATGGCCGCTCCTTGACCATGCTGATCATTTTTGGGACATCAATATCTTTTGGGGCCTTTGGCATGATTTCTTTCGCTCCGCAAGGGCAAGAGAAGTATAGAAAATAATAGCTCTCCCCTGCAGTGCCTGCAGACAGACACTGATAACTTCACTTCCAGTCTTTGAAATCCATTCCCTGTTGCTAAGTTACTTGAGTTTACAACGCAACGCAATGCAGTAAATCCGGATGCAATGCCTTTTTCACGCAGCCCCATTCACTTCTATGGGGCCTGCGTTGCGTGAAAAACGCAGAATATAGAACATGCTGCAATTTTCACGCAACACACATGTAGACAGACCCATTGAAATGAATGGGTCAGGATTCAGTGCGGGTGCAATGCGTTAACGTCACGCATTTCACCCGCACGGAATACTCGCCCGTGTGAAAGGGGCCTAAATATTTTTTTATCCTGGGCAGAGCTCAGTGTGAGCATTGTTCACCTGACAAATGTGTACAGAAAAGGAATTAGAATAAGCTTTAGAACAGCAGCTTAAAATGTGCATAAATTGTAAAGAACTTAGGTGGAGATTTATCAAACTGGTATAAATGAAAACGTGCTTAGGTGCCTATAGCAACCAATCAGATTCCACCTTTTATTTTCCAAAGAAGCTCTCAAAAATAAAATGAGAAGTGGAATCTGTTTGGTTGTTATGGGCAACTAAGATAGTTTTCCTTTACACCAGTTTAGATAATATTCCCCCCTAGGGCTCGTGTTTTGCGTTCCGTATACGTGCCGTTTTCTGCGTTCCGCATACGGTCCGTATACGGAACCATTCATTTCAATGGGTCCGCAAAAGATGCGGACAGCTGTCCGCATCCGTTGCTCTGTCCCGTTGTTCCGCAAAAATTATGAGTCCTGTCCTATTCTTGTCTGTTTTGCGGACAAGAATAGGCATTTCTATAATGGGCCTCCTGTTCCGTTCCGCAAATTGCGGAAGGCACACGGGCGACATCCGTTTTTTGCGGACTGCAAAAAACGGCACGGTCGTGTGAACAAGCCCTTAGTTTATATTTTTCCTACATCTATTCTACAGCTTAATTTACTCTTCTACTGGTTTTCTGTGACTATAGAGCACCTGTATTGCAGCCATCTGAATCATATGAGACAGAATTTCTAAAGGTTTGCAAAAATACATCAGTTTGATGCAAGACGATAAGCAAGAGATGGAAGCAAAGTTTCCACCACTTTCACCTGTGATGTATTATCCAAATTTATTTTATGACGCCTTCTCCAAATTCACAAGAAACAATTTCTATATCTCTTACAGAGTCAAATATTTCATGGGTGTTATTAGTTGTCAAAGGGGTAGAAAAAACATTTAAAGAAGACACACAAACTTTTCAAATAGGATGTTCAATCAGATATTTTTCAATTTCATGTCTCTTCCCTTCACAAAAACATTCGCTACTTAGATGAACACACCCAACACATATTGTAATGATGGAAAAAGTGACACAAACACCTATAGCTAAAAAAAAAGTATTTCAAAGATGTATAATGTTTTGCTTGCACACATGGGTAGTTATGGGTGCTTACCATCTTAAACTTGCCTCTTTTAATGTCAATGACTGCTACTCTCCCATCAAACAGAGTCATGTTTTTCAGATATTAAAAAAGGCTAATGTAGACATCATTATGCTCCAAGAAACTCATTTTAAGGCCGGGCATGTGCCGAACCTTTCCCACTCCTTTTATCAACCTTGATATCACTCCTGCTACTAGAGATGAGTAAATTATTCAAAAATTTGACTCGGCTGCTTTGCTGAATCTTACAAAAAAATTTGCTTTGTGATGAATTACTTCGTCATGAAGCGCATTTCTTTGTAAGTAGTGGGTGTCATGACAGGGATCGGCGCAATTGCTGCTCCCCTTTATTGTACTCCTCAGATGACGCGTTCATACATGATCAAGGCATCTGATATAAATAACAGAGTGTAAAATTAAAGAGAAAAATCATACTTATCTGATCCATTTGCTCGTGATGGGCCGGCCGCCACTATCTTGCTTGAAGATCTGGCTCAAAATCTCACAAGGCCTGTGATGATATACACTGCTCAAAAAAATAAAGGGAACACAAAAATAACACATCCTAGATCTGAATTAATTAAATATTCTTCTGAAATACTTTGTTCTTTACATAGTTGAATGTGCTGACAACAAAATCACACAAAAATAAAAAAATGGAAATCAAATTTTTCAACCCATGGAGGTCTGGATTTGGAGTCACACTCAAAATTAAAATGGAAAAACACACTACAGGCTGATCCAACTTTGATGTAATGTCCTTAAAACAAGTCAAAATGAGGCTCAGTAGTGTGTGTGGCCTCCACGTGCCTGTATGACCTCCCTACAACGCCTGTGCATGCTCCTGGTGAGGTGGCGGACGGTCTCCTGAGGGATCTCCTCCCAGACCTGGACTAAAGCATCTGCCAACTCCTGGACAGTCTGTGGTGCAACGTGACGTTGGTGGATAGAGCGAGACATGATGTCCCAGATGTGCTCAATTGGATTCAGGTCTGGGGAACGGGCGGGCCAGTCCATAGCATCAATGCCTTCGTCTTGCAGGAACTGCTGACACACTCCAGCCACATGAGGTCTAGTATTGTCTTGCATTAGGAGGAACCCAGGGCCAACCGCACCAGCATATGGTCTCACAAGGAGTCTGAGGATCTCATCTCGGTACCTAATGGCAGTCAGGCTACCTCTGGCGAGCACATGGAGGGCTGTGCGGCCCTCCAAAGAAATCCCACCCCACACCATTACTGACCCAATGCCAAACCGGTCATGCTGGAGGATGTTGCAGGCAGCAGAACGTTCTCCACGGTGTCTCAAGACTCTGTCACGTCTGTCAAATGTGCTCAGTGTGAACCTGCTTTCATGTGTGAAGAGCACAGGGCACCAGTGACGAATTTGCCAATCTTGGTGTTCTCTGGCAAATGCCAAACGTCCTGCACGGTGTTGGGCTGTAAGCACAACCCCCACCTGTGGACGTTGGGCCCTCATATCACCCTCATGGAGTCTGTTTCTGACCGTTTGAGCAGACACATGCACATTTGTGGCCTGCTGGAGGTCATTTTGCAGGGCTCTGGCAGTGCTCCTCCTGTTCCTCCTTGCACAAAGGCGGAGGTAGCGGTCCTGCTGCTGGGTTGTTGCCCTCCTACGGCCTCCTCCACGTCTCCTGATGTACTGGCCTGTCTCCTGGTAGCGCCTCCATGCTCTGGACACAACGCTGACAGACACAGCAAACCTTCTTGCCACAGCTCGCATTGATGTGCCATCCTGGATAACCTGCACTACCTGAGCCACTTGTGTGGGTTGTAGACTCTGTCTCATGCTACCACTAGAGTGAAAGCACCGCCAGCATTCAAAAGTGACCAAAACATCAGCCAGGAAGCATAGGAACTGAGAAGTGGTCTGTGATCACCACCTGCAGAACCACTCCTTTATTGGGGGTGTCTTGCTAATTGCCTATAATTTCCACCTGTTGTCTATCCCATTTGCACAACAGCATGTGAAATTGATTGTCACTCAGTGTTGCTTCCTAAGTGGACAGTTTGATTTCACAGAAGTGTGATTGACTTGGAGTTACATTGTGTTGTTTAAGTGTTCCCTTTATTTTTTTGAGCAGTGTATGTCACCACAGACGGGATTTCGTGCAAGATCTTCATGCAAGATTGCGGTGGCCGGCCCGTTGCAAGCAAATGTAGGTAAGTATGATATTTTTTGCTTTTTACCCTATTTAATGTAAAATCTATTCGTTACCACGAAGCACAGGGACATTCGGCTTCATGGCAAATCAAGTTTATTCTGAAATTCGGATCTTCATGGACTTCGATTCTCTCAACACTACCTGCTACAACCGCTCTGCCTCTCAGGGTGTTAGCATGGGTTTTAATAGAAATGTACCCTTTACTAAAACTATAGACTTGATATAGACTTGATAGACCCTGGGTAATGTCGAGGTCATCTTGTGTAATCTTTATGCACTTAATACCGCCACAGCTCAGTGGCTGAAAGACACTGAGAATACCATTTCTAATTTTTCCTCTGGCTTATTCATTGTTGGTGGTGATTTCAGTCTCACCCTGGATCCCTTGTTGGAATTCATCATAAGTTACAAGAACAAGGGGCATTTCTGATGTCGCTCATCAGATATGCTCTGCCTCTTTCTCCCCTACTCTCTCTCTAGTACTTCTACCAGATAAATCCTGTCCTATCTACAAGCATCATCTACCGTCAATGCTCATCATATCCGCAAGGCTTCTCATACCTCTTCATTGGCCTTTTTGGATGAGTGGGTGGGGAAGGTACAAGAAATATACAGATTAGAAGAACTCTCTAGTTGGGAGACACACTCACATTATAAATTTCATTCCCTTTGGTCTCCATGGACTAAGTGGTATGAGGAGAATTATAGCAGCCTGCTAGGTCTTTTACTGTTGAACATCAAAAGAAAATATTAGCAAAAAGTAAAACTCCCCCAATCCCACTAAATGATAAAATCGTTACTGAGCCTTTTCAATGATTCTTACATTAACAAGGGCAGCCATTTTAACTTTAATATTCCCCTTAAGATAGCTCACTGAGTAAATAAATGTAACCAAATGTATATATTGGAAGTGATAGGATAATGACATGGAAGATAATATACAGCAGTACTGAGCAACGTAACAGTGAATCCAGCTCTGGAGTGACACAGAGTACTTTATAAAGTCAGCAGAGACATCTCTGTTTCTTGTATGGACAGTATGTTACTTGATCCCTCTCTGAGCTGAGAGTCCATCTCTTCTCTTAACATATATTTCAGTTGTGAAATAAAGCTCAACAATCAGTAGTGTTGTAGAGTGATCAAAGAGTAGTGTTGTTCACAAATATTCGAATTGCAAATTTTTATCGCGAATATAGGTACTTCGAAAATTCGCTAATATTTAGAATATAGTGATATATATTCGGAATTTCGAAGATTCAAGATTTTTTATTGTGAATTTTCGTAATGCAAATTTTTATCGCAAATTTTTCAATTGCCGAGTAAAAACATGATTCCTCCCTGCTTCTTGCTGGCTCACAAACAAGAAGCAGGGAGGAATCATGACTTTAAATGGGAAAAATTATGAATATTCTAAAAAACAAATATATAGCACTATATCGAATATATTAGTTTTTTCGAATATTCGTAATATTTTAAAACAAGAATATATAGCAATATAGCGAATATTCGAATATAGTGCAATTTAGCTAATATAGTGCTATAATCTTCTTTGTCTAATAGTTGTAATTTTTTTCTCATCTGAAGACTATAAAAAAAAAGATTATAGCACTATATTAGCTAAATTGCTCTACATTTGTTTTTTTTCGAATATTCGCTGTATTGCTATATATTCTTGTTTTAGAATATTACGAATATTCAAAGAAACAAATATATTCGATATAGTGCTATGACTCATTGGCCCACAAGCAAGAAGCAGGGAGGAATCAAGTTTTTGCTCGGCAATTGAAAAATTTGCGCTAAAAATTAGCATTACGGAAATTTGCATATTACGCAATCATTACCTTGTCTATTTTTCAAGTAGAAGAAATCGTAGAATATAACGAATATTCGAATTCGCGAATATTCGCCGAATATTCTACAAATTATTTGCGAAATATTGCGAATTCGAATATGACCCCTGCCGCTCATCACTATTCAAGAGAAGGTGATGAGGAGATGAAGTGACTAAGTAGGAAAAGATTAAAAAAAATTCTCTACTAGGATAAAGCAAAGTTTGCTGCAATGACAGTAACACTTTAAGTTTCAGGGCTCCAATGTGAAATCTGTAACAAGACTCAACTTCTACTAATTCTCAATCCCCAAAATGGAGATGCCCATGGTAAAATGTATACAGGCTGAAACAAGGGCTAAAAGCTCCCCCCAAAAATCCCTCTATTGCACCACCAAACTCCGGAAGGTAAATGGCTATATTACAGTTCAGTGCTGCCACCTGCTGGGCTGAACTGTAAGATACAAGTAATGAGCATGGAAGTCAAGTACAACCATAGAACGCTTTCCCCGATCTCCGCCAAGTGAAAGTGTTCCTGACCCGGAACACTTCCAGGTTTTAGGCCTCTCAGATTCCGTGGTCACATATGACCACGGTATCTGAGGGGTTAAATGTCCATGGCTGGTGGTTGGCATAATGTCACAGACGTTAGCTGCTGGTATCTGCTGTATGAAACAGTAGGCACCCAGTGGTTAGGGCGCTCGCTCCGTTCCAGAGTGGGTACCATCTGTAAAGACACGACATCCGCCGTACATGTATGGTGGATGTCGTGAGGGGGTTAAACATTGCAATTAGAGATAAATTAATTTCTTGGAATTTGTTCAGGTCTGATTCTGACAAGATGGTCCGGCAGATTTGATTTAGCTATGAATAATTTTGACCCGAATCAAAAGAGCTCAGATTGCCCTGAAAAGTCACGTATGAGACTCTGAGGTCAACTAGGACAAGATCCAACCTCTTTCAAGCTCTTTAATGGCAAGATAGCATTTGTAATGACAACCTGTCAGTGACATATATAGCTATAGTAAATGCATGGTTGACGGTGGTAATAAACAGCCTGCTTAATAACAAACGGTATTATGAGATTTTATTTAAAAATTAAAACTTCTAAAAAAAAAATTTTTTTTTGCTAACAGATGCTTTCTCTGTCTTCTGATCTGAAAAATCATGACAGCCATTTTGAGAGATTTATCCAAATCAAATCCCAAAAGATTCTGATTTGCCTTAAATATGATTTTTTCCGAAGTCCAATACAATTTTTTTTTGTGTAGAATGATTTGCTGATCTCAATACTGATTTTAACACTGCCTGCAATATATCTTACTTAAAGGGGTTGTCTCACTTCAGCAAGTGGCATTTATATTGTAGAGAAAGTTAATACAAGGCACTTACTAATGTATTGTTATTATCCATATTGCTTCCTTTCCTGGCTGGATACATTTTTCTATCTCATTATAACTTGCTCGTTCCCATGGTTACAGACCACCCTGCAATCCATCAGCAGTGGTCGTGCTTGCACACTATAGGAAAAAGTGTCAGCCTTTCTGGTGGCAGGGACCATGGCAGAGCATATAGGCTAGTGCTTTTTCCTATAGTGTGCAAGCACGACCGTCGTCCACCACTGATAGATTGCAGGGTGGTCTGTAACTATGGAAACGAGCAGTGTATAATGTGATCGAAAAATGAATCCAGCCAGCAAAGGAAGCAATATGGACAATCATAATACATTAGTAAGTGCCTTGTATTAACTTTCTCTGCTTGATAAATGCTATTTGCTGAAGTGAGACAACCCCTTTAACACTGCACTAGAAAATTCCTTTAATTACATAAAAAAGTGACTATAGCTTTGTGGTGCTGAAAATGTATGTTCATTTTATTGCCTGACTTCTGGAAGACCAAACACATAAAAGAAGAGCCTGTAAACAATCCGATACTGACTGCTGACCATCCCTCAGCAGCAGAATAACAGGCATTTCAAATTGTTCAAACCTGTGTTTCAATGGAAGATGTGTTTTTTTTCTCCTTCCTACAGAAGTACATATACAGTATGTATGCCTGCTTGTGTTGTGTGAAACAACTGTGTTACTTTATTTTTTTGTAAATAGGCAGCCCAGCCTAAGGCCCCTTAGCGACTGCCGTAAAAACACATATGGGTGGTCACTAAAGGGTTAAACTGCTGCACACACTGTACTATTAATAAGGAAAAATAATGGTGCTTACAGTAGCTCTTTAAAGGGAACCTGTCACCGGGATTTTGTGTATAGAGCTGGGGACATGGGTTGCTAGATGGCCGCTAGCACATCCGCAATATCCAGTCCCCATAGCTCTGTGTGCTTTTATTGTGTAAAAAAAAACAATTTGATACATATGCAAATGAACCTTAGATGAGTCCTGTCCCTGACTCATTTTAGGGACAGGACTCATCTCAGGTTAATTTGCAAATGTATCAGTCATTTTTTTTACGCAATAAAAGCACACAGAGCTATGGGGACTGGATATTGCGGATGTGCTAGCGGCCATCTAGCAACCCATGTCCTCAGCTCTATACACAAAATCCTGGTGACAGGTTCCCTTTAATAATCAAAAGCTAATATTTATTAGACCTTATGCACACGTGTAGATGTCACTTTAACTTATTTAAAGAGTTCCTTGTAAAAAAAAAATATATATATATATAATTTAATCTGTATCATACATTGTACTACACTGCATCCATATCATACAGTATGGTATATTGAATCCATGCATTGTATTGTATTAAATCTACTTCATGTATTGTACTGCACTAAATCCGTATAACGTAATCTATTGCAATGAATCCACAACCGCCTATTACATAATTTTTTTTGGAAATTAGTGGAAGATTACGTCTCTTTTTAGTAAAGTAAAAATTCATTTAACCTTCCGTTCTTAAGAAATTCTGTTTCTTAACATCTAGAAAGTTGGTTGTAAATGTACTATTTTTATGTGATCGCTAATTTGCAGCAGCGTGTTTCCTGGACAACTACTGTCCTCTTTATTTAGTTACACAATATACACTCACCTAAAGAATTATTAGGAACACCATACTAATACGGTGTTGGACCCCCTTTTGCCTTCAGAACGGCCTTAATTCTACGTGGCATTGATTCAACAAGGTGCTGATAGCATTCTTTAGAAATGTTGCCCATATTGATAGGATAGCATCTTGCAGTTGATGGAGATTTGAGGGATGCACATCCAGGACACGAAGCTCCCGTTCCACCACATCCCAAAGATGCTCTATTGGGTTGAGATCTGGTGACTGTGGGGGCCATTTTAGTACAGTGAACTCATTGTCATGTTCAAGAAACCAATTTGAAATGATTCGAGCTTTGTGACATGGTGCATTATCCTGCTGGAAGTAGCCATCAGTGGTACCCGGTGGGGTCTTCTGCTGTTGTAGCCCATCCGCCTCAAGGTTGTGCGTGTTGTGGCTTCACAAATGCTTTGCTGCATACCTCAGTTGTAACGAGTGGTTATTTCAGTCAACGTTGCTCTTCTATCAGCTTGAATCAGTCGGCCCATTCTCCTCTGACCTCTAGCATCCACAAGGCATTTTCGCCCACAGGACTGCCGCATACTGGATGTTTTTCCCTTTTCACACCATTCTTTGTAAACCCTAGAAATGGTTGTGCGTGAAAATCCCAGTAACTGAGCAGATTGTGAAATACTCAGACCGGTCCGTCTGGCACCAACAACCATGCCACGCTCAAAATTGCTTAAATCACCTTTCTTTCCCATTCTGACATTCAGTTTGGAGTTCAGGAGATTGTCTTGACCAGGACCACACCCCTAAATGCATTGAAGCAACTGCCATGTGATTGGTTGACTAGATAATTGCATTAATGAGAAATAGAACAGGTGTTCCTAATAATTCTTTAGGTGAGTGTATATATTGTAGCGTCACTTTTGACAACATACATTGTGCCCGGCTGTGCTGCACACTCCCTTGTATCTGTCTTGTAATGCTACAGTGCAGAGAATAGACTAGTCTCTCTCTTTCAAAGGAAGTTTTACCCAATTGCTATGCAATTGTTCCAGGAGCATTATCTGCAGGCTGCCACTTCTCTGCCTTTTTTCCTGGAAAGCTGGATGAGGAGAGATGAGTGTTTTGAAGTTAAATTACTCTCTGCTTTCAAACCTTGAAGAGCAGAATGACCAGTGTGACATTTGTCTCCGGTTACTGACCCAGATGGCAGTCGATTGATTGGATCAATAGGACCTCAAACTTAGTCGGATAAAAGCATACTCCATTCCACATGGAAATATCCCTCGCTGTTCTCTGCGCTGACTGCAGGCAATGATGCTGCAATTCTTTCACCTTTCACGACTCTGTGGCAGCTGCAAATGAAAACTGAGAGCATTAGTACAAAGTCTAATTTAGCTCCATAGAAAATATATTTTATGGAGCTTTCTAACTATATCAAGTGCTGGCCGTCTGTGGGCGCTTCCTGCGTTCTCATCCTGCCGCCGCTTGGCTGTCTGCTCTACAGCGTAACTTCGGCCTTCCCGCTCACCGCCTCATATGCAATGTGCCCACCAGGTGTAACTCCACCTTGCACATGCTGGAGAGACTGTGCGAGCAGCAGCAGGCCATAGTGGAGTTTCCGCTGCAGCACGCACGGGTCAGTCGCACTGCGGAACAGCATCACTTCACCACTAATGACTCGGCCTCCATGCGAGACCTGTGTGCCCTGTTGCGCTGTTTCGGGTACTCCACCAACATGGCCAGTGGCGATAATGCCGTTATCAGTGTTACAATACCACTTCTATGCCTCCTTGAGAAAACACTTAGGGTGATGATGGAAGAGGATGTGGCCCAGGACGAGGAGGAGGAAGAGGGGTCATCTCTAACACTTTCAGGCCAGTCTTTTAGAAGTGGCTCAGAAAGAGGATTTTTGCAACAGCAGAGCCAAGGTACAAATTTGGCCAGCCAGGGCCCACTACTGGAGGACGAGGAGGATGAGGAGGAGGAGGAGGATGGGGATGAAGCATGTTCACAGCGGGGTGGCATCCAATGCAGCTCGGGCCCATCACTGGTGCATGGCTGGGGGGATACGGAGGACGCAGACGATACGCTTCCCACAGAGGACAGCTTGTCCTTACCTCTGGGCAGCCTGGCACACATGAGCGACTACATGCTGCAGTGCCTGCGCAACGACAGCAGAGTTGCCCACATTTTAATGTGTGCTGACTACTGGGTGGCCCCCCTGCTGGATCCCCGTTACAAAGATAATGTGCCGTCCTTAATTCCCTCACTGGAGCGTGATCGGAAGATACGCGACTACAGGCGCACGCTGGTAGACGCGCTCCTGAGAGCATTCCTGACTGACGCCGGGGGACAAGTGGAAGCACAAGGCGAAGGCAGGGGAGGAGGAAGAGGTCGCCAACGCAGCTGTGTCAGAGTCAGCACCTCAGAAGGCAGGGTTAGCATGGCCAACATGTGGAAAAACTTTGTCGCCTCGCAGCAACACCCGGCCCCAACTGCTGATATGGAGCGTGTTAGCAGGAGGCAGCATTTGAACAACATGGTGGAACAGTACCTGTGCACACGACTACACGTACTGACTGATGGTTCTGCCCCATTCAAATTCTGGGTCTCCAAATTGTCCACATAGCCAGAGCTTGCCCTGTATGCCTTGGAGGTGCTGGCCTGCCCTGCAGCCAGTGTACTCTCTGAACGTGTATTTAGCACGGCAGGAGGCGTCATTACAGACAGACGCAGCCGCCTGTCCACAGCCAACATGGACAAGCTCACGTTCATTAAAATGAACCAGGCTTGGATCCCACAAGACTTGTCTGTACCTTGTGCAGAATAGACATTTATACCACCATCAAACATACATTCTTGTACTCAAGTCAAGTGCAATGATTCTTTGTTTTCTTTTTTTTTATTTGTCCCAATATTTTGGGGGCTACCTACCTCAATAAAAAAAAGAAAAAAAAACATTGTTGGCTACCTGTTCCTCCTCCATTGCTGCCTCCACCTACAACACCACATTCACCGCCTCCTAAACCTCCGACTCCATATTCACCTCCTTCTCTGAGTTGCAGGTAATTTTTAGTTATTTTATTTCATTTTAAGCTTTTTCCCTATCCACATTTGTTTGCAGAGCAGTTGCCATGCTCTTAAGCACATTTTATTGCCTTTTACATCCCTCTAGCCTTTTCAAGGACTATTTTAGAGCCATTTTAATGCAAAAAAGTGCCAATTTTAGTGCCCTAAATTGAAAAAATTCTTATTTTCAATTGTCGGGTGACATTTTATCATTTTTGGCGTATACAAACCCCTGCTGTGCCTGGGTGACAGGGGCCTAAATCTCTCAAAATCCTGTGTTCTATTGCTGGGTGACAAGAACCCCCTTTTTCCGTGAATGAACCCCTGCTGTGCCTGGGTGACAGGGGCCTAAATATATCCAAATCCTCTGTTCTATTGCTGGGTGACATGAACCCCCTTTTGCCGTGAATGAACCCCTGCTGTGCCTGGGTGACAGGGGCCTAAATCTCTCAAAATCCTCTGTTCTATTGCTGGGTAACATGAACCCCCTTTTGCCGTGAATAAACCCCTGCTGTGCCTGGGTGACAGGGGCCTAAATCTCTCAAAATCCTCTGTTCTATTGCTGGGTGACATGAAACCCCTTTTGCCCTGAATAGGGATGAGCGAACCCGAACTGTATATTTTTGGGTGTCCGTGACACGGACCCGAACCCGAACATTTTCGTAAAAGTCCGGGTTCGGGTTCGGTGTTCGGCGCTTTCTTGGCGCTTTTTGAAAGGCTGCAAAGCAGCCAATCAACAAGCGTCATACTACTTGCCCCAAGAGGCCATCACAGCTATGCCTACTATTGGCATGGCTGTGATTGGCCAGTGCAGCATGTGACCCAGCCTCTATTTAAGCTGGAGTCACGTAGCGCCGCACGTCACTCTGCTATGATCAGTATAGGGAGAGGTTGCAGCTGCGACGTTAGGGCGAGATTAGGCAGATTAACTCCTCCAAAAGACTTCATTCTGTGATCGATCTGCAGCTGTGGATCATTGAAGTGCTATTATTGACTTGCTCACTTTTTTGAGGCTGCCCAGAGCGTTTTTAGATCACTTTTTTTCTGGGGTGATCGGCGGCCATATTGTGACTTGTGGTGCGCCAGCACAAGCTATCACCAAGTGTAAATAACCATCGATAGTGTGGTTATTTTGTGCTATATCCTACATCAGCTGCAGGCTGAGCCTGTGTCACCGAAGTGCATTTAACCATCAACAGTCTGGTTATTTTTTGGCCATATACTACATCAGCTGCAGGCTGAGCCTGTGTCACCGAAGTGCATTTAACCATCGACAGTCTGATTATTTTTTGGCCATATACTACATCTGGTGCAGGCTTGAGCCTGTGTCACCCAAATGCATTTAACCATCAACAGTGTGGTTATTTTTTGGCCATATATTACATCAGGGGGAAGTTGAGCCTGTCACCCAGCGCCTAAAAAATAGACCTGACATTTCTATTCAACCAAATCTGTACTGTTTTAGCTGGTCAAGTTATTTGTAGTGACCGTAAAAGCACACTTTTTTTTCTGGGTTGAAAAACCATTCCCAAATTTGCCATTCTCAAAATAACTAGTTTCTGGTATTTGAGGCCTACTTGAAATCTATCCCAAAAAGAATATCTTACATTGAAGCTAGTGATAGTGTCATTCAGAAAAACCTAAGACACACGCTAGCGTGCAGATAGAAGTCTGATTCTGTGATTAAACTTATACCTGTCACACAGCGCAAAAAAAAAACAGGCCTCACATCTCTATTTAACCAAATCTGTACTGTTTTAGCTGGTCAAGTTATTTGTAGTGACCGTAAAAGCACACTTTTTTTTTTGGGTTGAAAAACCATTCCCAAATTTGCCATTCTCAAAATAACTAGTTTCTGGTATTTGAGGCCTACTTGAAATCTATCCCAAAAAGAATATCTTACATTGAAGGTACTGATAGTGTCATTCAGAAAAACCTAAGACACACGCTAGCGTGCTGATAGAAATCAGATTCTGTGATTAAACCTATACCTGTCACACAGCGCAAAAAAAAACAGGCCTCACATCTCTATTTAACCAAATCTGTACTGTTTTAGCTAGTCAAGTTATTTGTAGTGACCGTAAAAGCACACTTTTTTTTCTGGGTTGAAAAACCATTCCCAAATTTGCCATTCTTAAAATAACTAGTTTCTGGTATTTAAAGGCCTACTTGAAATCTATCCCAAAAAGAATATCTTACATTGAAGCTAGTGATAGTGTCATTCAGAAAAACCTAAGACACACGCTAGCATGCAGATAGAAGTCTGATTCTGTGATTAAACCTATACCTGTCACACAGCGCAAATAAAAACAGGCCTCACATCTCTATTTAACCAAATCTGTACTGTTTTAGCTGGTCAAGTTATTTGTAGTGACCGTAAAAGCACACTTTATTTCTGGGTTGAAAAACCATTCCCAAATTTGCCATTCTCAAAATAACTAGTTTCTGGTATTTGAGGCCTACTTGAAATCTATCCCAAAAAGAATATCTTACATTGAAGCTAGTGATAGTGTCATTCAGAAAAACCTAAGACACACGCTAGCGTGCAGATAGAAGTCTGATTCTGTGATTAAACCTATACCTGTCACACAGCGCAAAAAAAAAAAGGCCTCACATCTCTATTTAACCAAATCTGTACTGTTTTAGCTGGTCAAGTTATTTGTAGTGACCGTAAAAGCACACTTTTTTTTTCTGGGTTGAAAAACCATTCCCAAATTTGCCATTCTCAAAATAACTAGTTTCTGGTATTTGAGGCCTACTTGAAATCTATCCCAAAAAGAATATCTTACATTGAAGCTAGTGATAGTGTCATTCAGAAAAACCTAAGACACACGCTAGCGTGCTGATAGAAGTCTGATTCTGTGATTAAATCTATACCTGTCACACAGCGCAAAAAAAAACAGGCCTCACATCTCTATTTAACCAAATCTGTACTGTTTTAGCTGGTCAAGTTATTTGTAGTGACCGTAAAAGCACACTTTTTTTTTCTGGGTTGAAAAACCATTCCCAAATTTGCCATTCTCAAAATAACTAGTTTCTGGTATTTGAGGCCTACTTGAAATCTATCCCAAAAAGAATATCTTACATTGAAGCTAGTGATAGTGTCATTCAGAAAAACCTAAGACACACGCTAGCGTGCAGATAGAAGTCTGATTCTGTGATTAAACCTATACCTGTCACACAGCGCAAAAAAAAACAGGCCTCACATCTCTATTTAACCAAATCTGTACTGTTTTAGCTGGTCAAGTTATTTGTAGTGACCGTAAAAGCACACTTTTTTTTCTGGGTTGAAAAACCATTCCCAAATTTGCCATTCTCAAAATAACTAGTTTCTGGTATTTGAGGCCTACTTGAAATCTATCCCAAAAAGAATATCTTACATTGAAGCTAGTGATAGTGTCATTCAGAAAAACCTAAGACATACGCTAGCGTGCTGATAGAAGTCTGATTCTGTGATTAAACCTATACCTGTCACACAGCGCAAAAAAAAACAGGCCTCACATCTCTATTTAACCAAATCTGTACTGTTTTAGCTGGTCAAGTTATTTGTAGTGACCGTAAAAGCACACTTTTTTTTCTGGGTTGAAAAACCATTCCCAAATTTGCCATTCTCAAAATAACTAGTTTCTGGTATTTGAGGCCTACTTGAAATCTATCCCAAAAAGAATATCTTACATTGAAGCTAGTGATAGTGTCATTCAGAAAAACCTAAGACACACGCAAGCGTGCAGATAGAAGTCTGATTCTGTGATTAAACTTATACCTGTCACACAGCGCAAAAAAAAACAGGCCTCACATCTCTATTTAACCAAATCTGTACTGTTTTAGCTGGTCAAGTTATTTGTAGTGACCGTAAAAGCACACTTTTTTTTCTGGGTTGAAAAACCATTCCCAAATTTGCCATTCTCAAAATAACTAGTTTCTGGTATTTGAGGCCTACTTGAAATCTATCCCAAAAAGAATATCTTACATTGAAGCTAGTGATAGTGTCATTCAGAAAAACCTAAGACACACGCAAGCGTGCAGATAGAAGTCTGATTCTGTGATTAAACCTATACCTGTCACACAGCGCAAAAAAAAAACAGGCCTCACATCTCTATTTAACCAAATCTGTACTGTTTTAGCTGGTCAAGTTATTTGTAGTGACCGTAAAAGCACACTTTTTTTTCTGGGTTGAAAAACCATTCCCAAATTTGCCATTCTCAAAATAACTAGTTTCTGGTATTTGAGGCCTACTTGAAATCTATCCCAAAAAGAATATCTTACATTGAAGCTAGTGATAGTGTCATTCAGAAAAACCTAAGACACACGCTAGCTTGCAGATAGAAGTCTGATTCTGTGATTAAACCTATACCTGTCACACAGCGCAAAAAAAAACAGGCCTCACATCTCTATTTAACCAAATCTGTACTGTTTTAGCTGGTCAAGTTATTTGTAGTGACCGTAAAAGCACACTTTTTTTTCTGGGTTGAAAAACCATTCCCAAATTTGCCATCCTCAAAATAACTAGTTTCTGGTATTTGAGGCCTACTTGAAATCTATCCCAAAAAGAATATCTTACATTGAAGCTAGTGATAGTGTCATTCAGAAAAACCTAAGACACACGCTAGCGTGCAGATAGAAGTCTGATTCTGTGATTAAACCTATACCTGTGACACAGCGCAAAAAAAAATAGGACTCACATCTCTATTTAACCAAATCTGTACTGTTTTAGCTGGTCAAGTTATTTGTAGTGACCGTAAAAGCACACTTTTTTTTCTGGGTTGAAAAACCATTCCCAAATTTGCCATTCTCAAAATAACTAGTTTCTGGTATTTGAGGCCTACTTGAAATCTATCCCAAAAAGAATATCTTACATTGAAGGTACTGATAGTGTCATTCAGAAAAACCTAAGACACACGCTAGCGTGCTGATAGAAGTCTGATTCTGTGATTAAACCTATACCTGTCACACAGCGCAAAAAAAAAACAGGCCTCACATCTCTATTTAACCAAATCTGTACTGTTTTAGCTGGTCAAGTTATTTGTAGTGTCCGTAAAAGCACACTTTTTTTTCTGGGTTGAAAAACCATTCCCAAATTTGCCATTCTCAAAATTGTGGTGAACGGGAACAATGAGGAAAACATCTAATAAGGGACGCGGACGTGGACATGGTCGTGGTGGTGTTAGTGGACCCTCTGGTGCTGGGAGAGGACGTGGCCGTTCTGCCACAGCCACACGTCCTAGTGAACCAACTACCTCAGGTCCCAGTAGCCAGCAGAATTTACAGCGATATTTGGTGGGGCCCAATGCCGTTCTAAGGATGGTAAGGCCTAAGCAGGTGCAGGCATTAGTCAATTGGGTGGCCGACAGTGGATCCAGCACGTTCACATTATCTCCCACCCAGTCTTCTGCAGAAAGCGCACAGATGGCGCATGAAAACCAAGCCCATCGGTCTGTCACATCACCCCCATGCATATCAGGGAAACTGTCTGAGCCTCAAGTTATGCAGCAGTCTCTTATGCTGTTTGAAGACTCTGCTGCCAGGGTTTCCCAAGGGCATCCACCTAGCCCTTCCCCAGGGGTGGAAGAGATAGAATGCACTAACGCACAACCACTTATTTTTCCTGATGATGAGGACATGGGAATACCACCTCAGCACGTCTCTGATGATGACGAAACACAGGTGCCAACTGCTGCGTCTTTCTGCAGTGTGCAGACTGAACAGGAGGTCAGGGATCAAGACTGGGTGAAAGACGATGCAGGGGACGATGAGGTCCTAGACCCCACATGGAATGAAGGTCGTGCCACTGACTTTCACAGTTCGGAGGAAGAGGCAGTGGTGAGACCGAGCCAACAGCGTAGCAAAAGAGGGAGCAGTGGGCAAAATCAGAACACCCGCCGCCATGAGACTCCGCCTGCTACTGACCGCCGCCATCTGGGACCGAGCACCCCAAAGGCAGCTTCAAGGAGTTCCCTGGCATGGCACTTCTTCAAACAATGTG
Organism: Bufo bufo; assembly: GCF_905171765.1. Lineage (NCBI taxonomy): Eukaryota > Metazoa > Chordata > Amphibia > Anura > Bufonidae > Bufo > Bufo bufo. The sequence continues at coordinate 729,135,711 of NC_053389.1, read as the reverse complement.
CTGACGACAAGACCCGAGTGGTTTGCACGCTGTGCCATCAGAGCCTGAAGTGAGGCATTAACGTTCTGAAACTTAGCACAACCTTCATGACTAGGCACCTGCATGCAAAGCATGAACTGCACTGGAGTAAACACCTTAAAAACAAAGAAGTCACTCAGGCTCCCCCTGCTACCTTTTCTGCTGCTGCTGCCTCGGCCTCTTCTGCCGCCGCCTCGGCCTCTTCCTCCGCCTCTGGAGGAACGTTGGCACCTGCCGCCCAGCAAACATGGGATGTACCACAAACACCACCACCTGCGTCACCAAGCATCTCAACCATGTCACACGGCAGCGTTCAGCTCTCCATCTCACAAACATTTGAGAGAAAGCGTAAATTTCCACCTAGCCACCCTCGATCCCTGGCCCTGAATGCCAGCATTTCTAAACTACTGGCCTATGAAATGCTGTCATTTAGGCTGGTGGACACACACAGCTTCAAACAGCTTATGTCACTTGCTGTCCCACAGTATGCTGTTCCCAGCCGCCACTACTTCTCCAAGAGAGCCGTGCCTTCCCTGCACAAACAAGTGTCCGATAAAATCAAGTGTGCACTGCGCAACGCCATCTGTGGCAAGGTCCACCTAACCACAGATACGTGGACCAGTAAGCACGGCCAGGGACGCTATATCTCCCTAACTGCACACTGGGTAAATGTAGTGGCGGCTGGGCCCCAGGCGGAGAGCTGTTTGGCGCACGTCCTTCCGCCGCCAAGGATTACAGGGCAACATTCTTTGCCTCCTGTCTCCTCCTCCTCCTACTCAGCTTCCTCCTCCTCTTCTTCCACCTGCTCATCCAGTCAGCCACACACCTTCACCACCAACTTCAGCACAGCCCGGGGTAAACGTCAGCAGGCCATTCTGAAACTCATATGTTTGGGGGACAGGTCCCACACCGCACAGGAGTTGTGGCGGGGTATAGAACAACAGACCGACGAGTGGTTGCTGCCGGTCAGCCTCAAGCCTGCCTGGTGGTGTGCGATAATGGGCGAAATCTCGTTGCAGCTCTGGGACTAGCCGGTTTGACGCACATCCCTTGCCTGGCGCATGTGCTGAATTTGGTGGTGCAGAAGTTCATTCGCAACTACCCCGACATGTCAGAGCTGCTGCATAAAGTGCGGGCCGTCTGTTCGCGCTTCCGGCGTTCACACCCTGCCGCTGCTCGCCTGTCTGCGCTACAGCGTAACTTCGGCCTTCCCGCTCACCGCCTCATATGCGACGTACCCACCAGGTGGAACTCCACCTTGCATATGCTGGACAGACTGTGCGAGCAGCAGCAGGCCATAGTGGAGTTTCAGCTGCAGCACGCACGGGTCAGTCGCACTGCGGATCAGACACACTTCACCACCAATGACTGGGCCTCCATGCGAGACCTGTGTGCCCTGTTGCGCTGATTCGAGTACTCCACCAACATGGCCAGTGGCGATGACGCCGTTATCAGCGTTACAATACCACTTCTATGTCTCCTTGAGAAAACACTTAGGGCGATGATGGAAGAGGAGGTGGCCCAGGAGGAAGAGGAGGAAGAGGGGTCATTTTTAGCACTTTCAGGCCAGTCTCTTCAAAGTGACTCAGAGGGAGGTTTTTTGCAACACCAGAGGCCAGGTACAAATGTGGCCAGACAGGGCCCACTACTGGAGGACGAGGAGGACGAGGATGAGGAGGAGGTGGAGGAGGATGAGGATGAAGCATGTTCACAGCGGGGTGGCACCCAAAGCAGCTCGGGCCCATCACTGGTGCGTGGCTGGGGGGAAACACAGGACGATGACGATACGCCTCTCACAGAGAACAGCTTGTCCTTACCTCTGGGCAGCCTGGCACACATGAGCGACTACATGCTGCAGTGCCTGCGCAACGACAGCAGAGTTGCCCACATTTTAACGTGTGCGGAATACTGGGTTGCCACCCTGCTGGATCCCCGGTACAAAGACAATGTGCCCACCTTACTTCCTACACTGGAGCGTGATAGGAAGATGCGCGAGTACAAGCGCACGTTGGTAGACGCGCTACTGAGAGCATTCCCAAATGTCACAGGGGAACCAGTGGAAGCCCAAGGTGAAGGCAGAGGAGGAGCAAGAGGTCGCCAACGCAGCTGTGTCACGGCCAGCTCCTCTGAGGGCAGGGTTAGCATGGCAGAGACTTGGAAAAGTTTTGTCACCACGCCACAGCTAACTGCACCACCACCTGATACGGAACGTGTTAGCAGGAGGCAACATTTCACTAACATGGTGGAACAGTACCTGTGCACACCCCTCCACGTACTGACTGATGGTTCGGCCCCATTCAACTTCTGGGTCTCCAAATTGTCCACGTGGCCAGAGCTAGCCTTTTATGCCTTGGAGGTGCTGGCCTGCCCGGCGGCCAGCGTTTTGTCTGAACGTGTATTCAGCACGGCAGGGGGCGTCATTACAGACAAACGCAGCCGCCTGTCTACAGCCAATGTGGACAAGCTGACGTTCATAAAAATGAACCAGGCATGGATCCCACAGGACCTGTCCATCCCTTGTGCAGATTAGATATTAACTACCTACCCTTAACAATATATTATTCTACTCCAGGGCACTTCCTCATTCAATACTATTTTTAATTTCATTTTACCATTATATTGCGGGGCAACCCAAAGTTGAATGAACCTCTCCTCTGTCTGGGTGCCGGGGCCTAAATGTGTGACAGTGGCCTGTTCCAGTGGTGGGTGACGTGAAGCCTGATTCTCTGCTATGACATGAAGACTTATTCTGTGCTGACATGAAGCCAGATTCTCTGTTACGCGACCTCTCTCCTCTGCCTGGGTGCCTGGGCCTAAATATGTGACAGTGGCCTGTTCCAGTGGTGGGTGACGTGAAGCCTGATTCTCTGCTATGACATGAATACAGATTCTGCGCTGACATAAGGCCAGATTCTCTGTTACGGGACCTCTCTCCTCTGCCTGGGTGCCTGGGCCTAAATGTGTGACAGTGGCCTGTTCCAGTGGTGGGTGACGTGAAGCCTGATTCTCTGCTATGACATGAATACAGATTCTGCGCTGACATAAGGCCAGATTCTCTGTTACGGGACCTCTCTCCTCTGCCTGGGTGCCTGGGCCTAAATGTTTGACAGTGGCCTGTTCCAGTGGTGGGTGACGTGAAGCCTGATTCTCTGCTATGACATGAATACAGATTCTGCGCTGACATAAGGCCAGATTCTCTGTTACGGGACCTCTCTCCTCTGCCTGGGTGCCTGGGCCTAAATGTTTGACAGTGGCCTGTTCCAGTGGTGGGTGACGTGAAGCCTGATTCTCTGCTATGACATGAATACAGATTCTGCGCTGACATAAGGCCAGATTCTCTGTTACGGGACCTCTCTCCTCTGCCTGGGTGCCTGGGCCTAAATGTGTGACAGTGGCCTGTTCCAGTGGTGGGTGACGTGAAGCCTGATTCTCTGCTATGACATGAATACAGATTCTGCGCTGACATAAGGCCAGATTCTCTGTTACGGGACCTCTCTCCTCTGCCTGGGTGCCTGGGCCTAAATGTGTGACAGTGGCCTGTTCCAGTGGTGGGTGACGTGAAGCCTGATTCTCTGCTATGACATGAAGACAGATTCTGCGCTGACATAAGGCCAGATTCTCTGTTACGGGACCGCTCTCCTCTGTCTGGGTGCCGGGGCCTAAATGTGTGACAGTGGCCTGTTCCAGTGGTGGGTGACGTGAAGCCTGATTCTCTGCTATGACATGAATACAGATTCTGCGCTGACATAAGGCCAGATTCTCTGTTACGGGACCTCTCTCCTCTGCCTGGGTGCCTGGGCCTAAATGTGTGACAGTGGCCTGTTCCAGTGGTGGGTGACGTGAAGCCTGATTCTCTGCTATGACATGAATACAGATTCTGCGTTGACATAAGGCCAGATTCTCTGTTACGGGACCTCTCTCCTCTGCCTGGGTGCCTGGGCCTAAATGTGTGACAGTGGCCTGTTCCAGTGGTGGGTGACGTGAAGCCTGATTCTCTGCTATGACATGAATACAGATTCTGCGCTGACATAAGGCCAGATTCTCTGTTACGGGACCTCTCTCCTCTGCCTGGGTTCCTGGGCCTAAATGTGTGACAGTGGCCTGTTCCAGTGGTGGGTGACGTGAAGCCTGATTCTCTGCTAGGACATGAAGACAGATTCTGCGCTGACATAAGGCCAGATTCTCTGTTACGGGACCTCTCTCCTCTGCCTGGGTGCCTGGGCCTAAATGTGTGACAGTGGCCTGTTCCAGTGGTAGGTGACGTGAAGCCTGATTCTCTGCTATGACATGAAGACAGATTCTGCGCTGACATAAGGCCAGATTCTCTGTTACGGGACCTCTCTCCTCTGCCTGGGTGCCTGGGCCTAAATGTGTGACAGTGGCCTGTTCCAGTGGTGGGTGACGTGAAGCCTGATTCTCTGCTATGACATGAAGACAGATTCTGCGCTGACATAAGGCCAAATTCTCTGTTACGGGACCTCTCTCCTCTGCCTGGGTGCCTGGGCCTAAATGTGTGACAGTGGCCTGCTCCAGTGCTGGGTGACGTGAAGCCTGATTCTCTGCTATGACATGAAGACAGATTCTGCGCTGACATAAGGCCAGATTCTCTGTTACGGGACCGCTCTCCTCTGTCTGGGTGCCGGGGCCTAAATGTGTGACAGTGGCCTGTTCCAGTGGTGGGTGACGTGAAGCCTTATTCTCTGCTATGACATGAAGACAGATTCTGTGCTGACATCAGGCCAGATTCTCTGTTACGGGACCTCTCTCCTCTGCCTGGGTGCCGGGGCCTAAATGTGTGACAGTGGCCTGTTCCAGTGGTGGGTGACCTGAAGCCTGATTCTCTGCTATGACATGAAGACAGATTCTGCGCTGACATGAAGCCAGATTCTCTGCTATGGCATGAAGAGACTGATTCTCTGCTGACATGAAGCCAGATTCTTTGCTATGGCATGAAGAGACTGATTCTCTGCTGACGTGAAGCCAGATTCTCTGCTATGGGACCTCTGTCCAATTGATATTGGTTCATTTTAATTTTTTTAATTTTTATTTTAATTCATTTCCCTATCCACATTTGTTTGCAGGGGATTTACCTACATGTTGCTGCCTTTTGCAGCCCTCTAGCTCTTTCCTTGGCTGTTTTACAGCCTTTTTAGTGCCGAAAAGTTCGGGTCCCCATTGACTTCAATGGGGTTCGGGTTCGGGACGAAGTTCGGATCGGGTTCGGATCCCGAACCCGAACATTTCCGGGAAGTTCGGCCGAACTTCTCGAACCCGAACATCCAGGTGTTCGCTCAACTCTAGCCCTGAATGAACCCCTGCTGTGCCTTGGTGACAGGGGCCTAATTCTGTCACGACCACGGTCATGGTCGTGACTTCTAAATCGCATGCTGTTGCCTGCGGTCTCGTGTGGTTGTTTCAACCACAGGTGAGGGCCGCTTGTATGTTGCCTCACTTGTGGTTGTGTAACATCCTGAAGTATGTCACTAAACCTCTGTATCCCTGCTACAATATTGTCAAGTGTTAATTTATTGTCAACTAGTGTAATATGGCTGTGCATTATCAACTTATGTATTGCTATGACTGTTTAATATGTATTTGCTGTAATTTCCATGTACACCAGCAGGTGGCAGCAATATGTAAGTAGACCATAGCTAGTTAATAGACCTAGACTGGAATAGACCATTCCAGGCTATCTTCCCCCTTTCTGAGGAGGAGTGGACTGTTCCCACATCCTACTTCAGGAATAGGAAAGAAAGTTCTAGGCAGTGTACCAGCCACCCCCTGTTGGGGTAGGCTGTGTGAATAGGAGCTCCCAGAAACAGGGACCCCAACCAAGGATCCAAGCCTCTGCTGAGGCCCCAGATCAACCTTTCCAGCCTGACTCCCTTACCTCAGCTGTTAGACCAAGGAAGCAGCCATCTACAGAACTATCAGATCTCCAGGACGAAACCACCATTCCCTGCGAGCAGTCCTGTAAGTAAAGATTCCAAGACAAGGAGAAGATAAGTACCTCCACAGCTAGTCAGGCCCAAACCAAGCAGACCTCAGACAGAGCAGAAGATAGATACCTGCCATATTCTAATGTGTATGTACCAGACGCAGAATATATGTAAATTCCTGCCACATATTGCCAATACCTGCTGGGACTCTAGACTATTGCTGTAAATTGTATGGATCAAAAGCTGCATATTATACCATCAAGTAAAGACAAGTTGGACCCTATTATCTGTGTGGAATTCCATCATTCCTCCATTACTCCTATTAACAGCACTCAATTTTGTTGCATGTGAGCCAGGATACAGGAGTCCAGCCGTACCAAGGTAGGAGACACCGTTGACACTACCAAATCTGCTATACAGAAACATTATCCCCCTCTGGCATTCCTTACCTTGTACGTGAGCTCATAACATCTTAAAGGGCCCTGCTACAGCACATGCGCAAGCTGCAACTGGCGTCACAAACGTATATACACATGTATTGACCCACTGCATAGCAGCCCCACTGACCCAGTGTCCTGCTCATTGCAGTTGTCGTTGGCAACATGTTCTTATTATGTTTTGGCAGTATAGCGGCCTGAGCGGTTGCTAGGCAGCTTGCTGTCAAGTGCATGCGGTTGCACCTGACTTGGTGTGTTTGTATGTGTGCACGAGGTTTTGTATGTGTGATTGTTGTTTGTGCACGAGGTTTATTTATGGGTGCACGTCCCCTTTAAGTGTCTGTCTTCCCTTCCCTGGTGTGAGAAGGGTTAATTCCCTTCCTAGTATGTGAGCACTGGGTGTGTCTGTGTGGGTGTGGCTACTTGGGCCTATATAGCCTCTGCTGAGAGCAGTAGTCAGGGAGGTACTTCAGCCATGGTCTGCTGAAGTCATCCTCCTACCTAATACTATCTGCCAGTGAGGGCCACCATTGTGGTCATAGCAAATGTTATGTGATGTTTAGTCGATGTTGTTTTCCTTTTGTTATTTAATGCAGCTATGGATCTGGGTTCCTGTCTGTATGTGTGTTGGCTGTGTCCTTTTAAGTATTGTGTGGACGTCAGCGTGTTAGCACAGGGATCCAGTCAGCAAGGCTGTGGCAGGTAGGTGGAACTTGTGCAGTTCACCTGCCATATCCATAGGTCTGTTTTTGTATCCTGTTTCCTTGCAGCTTGGCCAGTGAGACTCCTGTTCCTCCGTGTCCAGGAGGAACGGGCTGTCTACCCAGTTCCTAGCTCAGGGATAGGCGGAGGGTCAGTAGGGATCCGAGGTTCCTGAGCATGAGCCCTCCTACCTTCAAGGTCGGCTCATGCAGCTAGGAGTGAGAGTCAGATCAGGGAAGCTCTAGGAGGTGACCTGCTCCCTATTTCTGTCGTCCTGGCCGAGCAGCCACTAATATCTTCTGGCATCGCACGGCTGAGGGTTTTCGCCATCCTCAGCCGTGACAAAATCTCTCAAAATCCTCTGTTCTATTGCTGGGTGACATGAACCCCCTTTTGCCGTGAATGAACCCCTGCTGTGCCTGGGTGACAGGGGCCTAAATATATCAAAATCATCTGTTCTATTGCTGGGTGACTTGAACCCCCTTTTGCCCTGAATGAACCCCTGCTGTGCCTGGGTGACAGGGGTCTAAATCTCTCTCAAAATCCTCTGTTCTATTGCTGGGTGACAAGAACCCCCTTTTGCCGTGAATGAACCCCTGCTCTGCATTGCTGACAGGGAACTAAATTTAGTGAAAACATCTGTTACTGATCGGAAGATGCGCGACTAGAAAGCGCACACTGCTGATGGCATTCCCACCTGACAGCGGGGGCACAGTGGAAGCATAAGACGAAGGCAGAGGAGGAGGAAGAGGTCGCCAACGCAGCTGGGGCACCACCAGCACCTGAGAAGGCAGGGTTAGCATGGCCAAAATGTGGAAAAGCTTTGTCAGCCTTGGAGGTGCTGACCTGCCCTGCAGCCAGTGTATAGTGTGAACGTGTGTTTAGCACGGCAGAGAGCATTATCACAGGCCGCAGCCAATGTGTACAAGCTTACGTTTATTAAAATGAACCATGCATGGATCCCACAGGACTTGTCCGTACCTTGTGCAGAATAGACATTTATACCAGCCTCAACCATCCATTCTTGTACTCAAGTGCACTTATTCTTAGTTTTATTTCTTTATATGTCCCAATATTTTGGGGGATACCCCAATTAAAAAATAAAAAATAACACAATTCAGTGTTGGCTACCTATTCCTCTTTCACCGCCGCTTCCACCTACACCGCCACGTCAACCTACACCGCCACATCCACCCATCCACCGCCTCCTCAACCTCCTACTCCTAGATCCAGATTGTTATTTTTAATTTTTCTGTATTTTATGTTATTTTAAGTCATTTCACTATCCACATTTGTTTGTAGAACAGTTGCCATGCTCATAAGCACATTTTGATGCCTTTTGCAGGCCTCTAGCCCTTTCCTGGACTATTTTAGAGCCATTTTAGTGCCCAAAAGTTCGGGTCCCTATTGACTTCAACAGGGTTCGGGTTTGGGGTCAAGTTCGGCTCAAGTTCGGGTCCCGAACCCGAACCTGCCGAATCCGAACATCCAGGTGTCCGCTCAACTCTCCATCTAAATACTGTGTGGCTCTACCCCCAAATAGAATAGCAACCTGAGTTCACTTTAAGGTAGATAGCGTTAGGTAAAAATAAACAAACTATATCTGAAAACTTGGTATAAAAGGCTATCTGCCCACTAAATCATACTTATTTTAAAAGGATAGGAATTTAATCATCACCCTATATAGTGTATAGCTAGGTTGCCACCTCTGACTGCTTGAGGTGTGTTTAGTTCAGTTAAATCAATAAAACCTCTATTCAGCCCATTCAGCATTGTGGCATATCGTTCAACCAGCACACACTATATTCAAGGGTGAAGGGTGAAGCTGACAGACATATGCAGGGTCAAGTACAGAACTCTGCACCTATCTGTGACCTCTCTAATGTATTGTCTCGAGGTACACTGATATTCGGTGCAGTCCTACTTTCCCTGCCTGTCACGCTGAATTCAACCTCCTATCACTGAGGCTACATCTCAAAACTCTCCTAAATGCTCTACGCGTTTCATTGTTGTTACGAGAAACAACAACTCACCAGGAGCGGCGTGGAGAAGCGAATTAGGATAAGTTGTATCAATCAAATATAATATCGCTGTGCGCCTCTGATTGCGTGCACACAGCTAAACAGAGCCTCCGGCACTATGACTGCTATCAGCGCGGCCACCCAACGCCACAGCTAAATGGCAGCAGCCACACCTACAGGGAGGAGCCTGACCACGGGAATGTTGAATCATGTGGGAAGGCCAGGAAACGACGCCTTTCCCCCGTGAGTTGGATCATCGGCTTGGTCTCGGGTGAGAACGATATATATTTTTTCAGGGTAAGTCACTAGCGGCTTCATAATTTGTCTACTATATGGGACACAGCGTTACAAAGTAGCTGGCCATATATAGGGAGGTCATCATCATATCATAATAAATACCTGACACCTTCTTTCCAGTGAACAGTACTGAAGACACATATAATCAGATGTCATCACTACATGGTTCCAAATACTAAAATATACAGCACAATGTGGCATGTACTTAAGTTATATTTTAGCGTACATCCTCAAGCTCCAGGCGATATACCGACAAAGTGTTACCTGGACCATCATCCCCGCAGTCCATTAAGGGAAAAGTTATGGAAACGGAAAACCAACCAGCAAATATCTCAAGGGGACCCCTATATGAAGCATATGTACAAAATGTATTCATTTAGGCCCTTAGCTTTCACAGTATGTAATCTGAAGGTCCATTCCGCCTACTTACGTAAGTAGGAGATTATCAACATCACCCGCTCTAGGGGGCAGTCTCACATGCTCAATTCCTTGGAAGTTCATACACTCAGATCTTCCTGGATGGAATGTCATGATGTGCTGTGACAATGGGGTCTCATTCTGTCTGGCAATATCAGAAAGATGCTCCCCTATAGTCTCCTGAACTTCGTCTTTGTTTTCCCCACATATTGCTTGCGGCAAATACATGTGGCCAGTGAATGGCTACTCGCCCATTGATGTATTCCTAACAGATATTACTGAGAAATTGAGAACCCTTAATGTGGGACATATGACAGCCTCTAACCTGACCCAGGATGAACGTGTGGCCCTGCAAAAAGATCAGAGTATCACTATAAACCCTCTGACAAAGGGGGCAATATAGTGAGCTTCGACATTGAGAAATATGTGGAGATGTGCAAAAGGATCCTTGAGGATGAAACCTGTTATGGGAGATTAGATAGCAATCATACTGACAGATTTAAGAAAGAACTCATACTGATCTTGGAAAAGGGGAAACAGCATAAGCTAATCAGTAAGGCAGATAATGAGTTTATGCTACCCCAATATCCTGTTTAACCATCATTCTATGGCCTTCCCAAGATACACAAGGGGACGTCTCCCCTGAAGGGAAGGCCCATTGTATCTGGAATAGGGAGCATAACCAAAAAGATCAGTATCTATGTAGATCGTATCCTCAGACCATTTGTTGTAAGTTTACCGTCCCATATCCAGGACACTATGGATGTCCTGAGACGTCTCAGTGATGTGCAATGTGAGAAAGGCAAGCTACTCGCAAGTTTGGATATTGAGTCCCTATATAGCTCCATCCCGCATGAAAAGGGAGGTGAGGCGATTAGGACATTCTTGCTGGAGAGGGGTACACACTTCGCATTGCACAATCAGTTTGTGGTGACATTGCTCAAATTCATTCTGAGCCATAACATCTTCTCGTTTGACAGACGCATTTACAACCAGCTCAGAGGGGTGGCGATGGGGAGCCCTTGTGACCCCACATTCGCTAACCTATACCTGGGCTGGTGGGAGAAGGAGGTAGTGTTTGGCGAATCGATGGAACAATGGGCCTCATCCATTTTATTGTGGATGAGATTCATAGATGACGTGTTCGTCCTGTGGAGAGGTACCAAGGAAGGATTTGAGGAATTTGTGTCCTCACTTAATGTCAACCAGTGGGAACTGTATTTTGCGTCTGAGATCAGTGAGTCTCAACCTTCCTGGACCTCTCCATCAGTGTTAATCAAACCAGGAGAATAGTCACAAAAATGTTCCGTAAGCCGACGTCCACAAACTCCCTGCTCCAATGGGATAGTGGACATTCATTGCCACTCAAGCGAGGAATCCCCAAAGGCCAGTATCTCACAGTGCGGCGGAATTGCTCTGAATGGACAGACTTTGGGGTAGCAGCAGATGATCTGCACAGGAGATTCAGGCAGAGAGGTTGAATTCAGCGTGACAAGCAGGGAAAGTAGGACTGCACCGAATATCAGTGTACCTAGTGACAATACAGTAGAGAGGTCACTGTTAGGTGCAGAGTTCTGTACTTGACCCTGCATATGTCTGTCAGCTTCACCCTTCACCCTTGAATATAGTGTGTGCTGGTTGAACAATATGCCACAATGCTGAATGGGCTGAATGGAGGTGTTATTGATTTAACTGAACTAAACACACCTCAAGCAGTCAGAGGTGGCAGCCTAGCTATACACTATATAGGGTGATGATTGAATTCCTATCCTTTTAAAATTAGTATGATTTAGTGGGCAGATAGCCTTTTATACCAAGTTTTCAAATAAAATTTATTTGTTTTTTCCTAACGATATTTACCTTAAAGTGAACCCAGTGATTCTGATACGCGTAAACCTAATATCGTCCTTAAGTTAATCAATAATAGCAACCTGAGACATATTTGTAATACTGTACATTTCTTGTGTATGCATTTCTTTTTGGATGAATTTGGCTAAGGACTCCCATTTCTTGCTAAATAAATTTAATGCAATATTGTGCATTGCTATGACAGGATAGATCATCAGGTTAAACAAACTGCAGAACCCTTTTAAATTTGCCACAAGGCCTGAGGAGGGGGAGTGGAGGTGGCTTTGGCTGCAACAGTTATTCACCGTGACAATCCTCAAGTTGATGCTCTGTTGTAGTACTCCTTTCCTCTATCTCTCCAAAGTTTCTCCCTGCAGAATCTAAGGCTGGCAATAAGGTTCTTGTGAAACTTGCCTGTAATTCACAGGCTTTGGGTTAAAGGATTAGGATACGGCTGGCATGAGCCGTGTTAAAATGTGGAAAGGTATAAATGAATTAGTGATGTCCCTCTCACTGCAGTGAAGTTTCTATCAGCCTTAAAGCAGTTGTGCAGGGGTTTATATTGTTGACCTATCCTCAGGATAGGTCATCAATATCAGATTTGTGGAGGCCCGATACCGGGCACCCCCACAGATCAACTGTTCGAAGAGGAGACGGTGTCCCCATAGCGGTGGCGTAGTCTAATAACAAATACATGCTCCATTCATAGGCCCTATTCTAGCTACAGGGGTGGGTCCTAGAGGTGCAAAACTCCTATCTCTCATTTATGGCATACCCCAGGGGCATAGCTATAGAGGAAGCAGCTGCTTTGGGGCCCAAACTAAGAAGGGTCCCACCCTGGGCGAAGACTAAAAGATTTTAATTTTAGGGCCCCCTCAACAGTATTAGACATAGTAACATAAACATAGTAACAAAGTTTATAAGGCTGAAAAAAGACATTTGTCCATCCAGTTCGGCCTGTTATCCTGCAAGTTGATCCAGAGGAAGGCAAAAAAAAAAACTGTGAGGTAGAGGCCAATTTTTCCCACTTAAGGGGAAAAAAATTCCTTCCCGACTCCAATCAGGCAATCAGAATAACTCCCTGGATCAACGACCCCTCTCTAGTAGCTATAGCCTGTAATATTATTACGCTCCAGAAATACATCCAGGCCCCTCTTGAATTGCTTTATTGTACTCACCATCACCACCTCCTCAGGCAGAGAGTTCCATAGTCTCACTGCTCTTACCGTAAAGAATCCTCTTCTATGTTTGTGTACAAACCTTCTTTCCTCCAGACGCAGAGGATGTCCCCTCGTCACAGTCCTGGGGATAAATAGATGATGGGATAGATCTCTGTACTGACCCCTGATATATTTATACATATTAATTAGATCTCCCCTCAGTCGTCTTTTTTCTAAAGTGAATAACCCTAATTTTGATAATCTTTCAGGGTACTGTAGTTGCCCCATTCCAGTTATTACTTTAGTTGCCCTCCTCTGAACCCTCTCCAGCTCTGCTACGTCTTCCTTGTTTACAGGAGCCCAGTACTGTACACAGTACTCCATGTGTGGTCTGACTAGTGATTTGTAAAGTGGTAGGACTATGTTCTCATCACGGGCATCTATGCCCCTTCTGATGCAACCCATTATCTTATTGGCCTTGGCAGCAGCTGCCTGACACTGGTTTTTGCAGCTTAGTTTGCTGTTCACTAAAATTCCTAGATCCTTTTCCATGTTAGTGTTACCCAGTGTTTTACCATTTAGTATGTACATCTGCCACTTATCTGTCCAAGACTCCAATTTATCCAGATCCCTATGTAGCAGTATACTGTACTAATAACTTTACATAGTTTAGTGTCATCTGCGAAAATAGATATTTTACTGTGCAAGCCTTCTACATCTGGTCCTGGCGATTTGTCTATTTCAGGCATGCTCAACCTGCGGCCCTCCAGCTGTTGCAAAACTACAACTCCCCGCATGCCCGAACAGCTTACAGAAGGGCATGGTGGGAGTTGTAGTTTTACAACAGCTGGAGGGCCGCAGGTTGAGCATCCCTGGTCTATTTTAATCATTTTAAGACGCCGCTGTACTTCTTCCTGGGTCAGACAGGGCACTTTTAATGGGGAATTTACTATTACATTCTGCATTTCATCTGACAGTTTATTTTCCTCAGTGAATACAGTGGAGAGAAAAAATATCCAATAGCTTTGCTTTCTCCTCATCTCTCTCTGCAACTCCCCCCTCATTACTCTGTAAAGGGCCGACACCTTCAGATATATACTTTTTTACCATTTATATAATTGAAGAACATTTTAGGGTTAGTTTTGCTCTCTTTGGCAATTAGTCCAGAATTCTGGCATCTGCACTTCTGGCTTAGTAAGGACACAGGACAACCTTTCCTGACCAGTGCTGTGTGTCAAGTGGTCTGGTTGACTGGTTCATTTAAATGGGTTAGCTAGCGCCTTTCTCTGTTGTGACCAGCAGGGAGCTGACTTAGCTATTGAAATGACCCAGTCATCCAGCCCCGGTTATGCACAGTGCAGATAAGCCAACTCCTAAGTAGAGTTCATGGCTGATAGAGTAAGATTGGGACACCTTTTTTAACCCAAACACATTAGTAAGTGCTTTAGATTCTAGTTTAAACACATAGAAGATAATCTTTCTAGCCGAATGACCCCTTTAATGTTGCAATCATTAGAAATGTCATTTCTGTGACTTCTAAATAGAAATGTCTGTTCCAGTGAGGATTTATGTTTGTCACAGAAATAAAGGGGAATAGCTGGGCATTCAATCATTTTCTCTTATTTGTAACTGAGTTCTGTAGATTCAAGGGATTAGTTGAGTCTGTTTCTATTGATACATTTAAAATATTGCTACACAATAAAACCTACAAACGTTTTCAGGTTTCATTGTGTAAGAAGCTCTGGTTTATTTCTGTCAATTAAGAACATGCAAAGAGAACAAACAAAGGAGAAATCTAAATCAAAGCAACATTTGGTGGAACTCTTCTTTCAAAACAGCATCAATTCCTCTAGGTACACTTGCACAAAATCAGGTATTTTGTAGGATTATAGTCCAAGTGTATGATTAACCAAATATATAAAACAGGTGATAATGATCTTCATTTTTTAATTTAGGTTGAAACACAGAAACAGCCGTGTAGGAGGCTTAAAACTGGGTAAAGAACAGCCAAACTCTGCTAGAAAGGTGAAGTTGTGAAAGACAGTTTCATGTCACAGGTCATATACATCATGGCAAGACTGAGCACAGCAACAAGACACCAGGTAGTTGTACTGGATATGCAAAGTTTCTTCCAGGCAAAGATTTCAAAGTAGACTGGGGTATCATGATGTGTTTATCAAGCTCTTTTGACAAACCACAATAAAAAAAGGGCAATGTTGAGGACCGTAGATGCAGTGGTCGGCCAAGATAAAATACAAATCAAGCTTACTTCCCTTTGAAATTGGAAGATGTCCAGTGTCTTCCGTTCAGATCTAGGAGAAATTAGAGGGACCCAGGGTCAGAGAAGTCTTGCCAGAAGTGAGCTTCATGGAAGAATTGCGGCCAAAGAAGACGTCCAAAGCATTAAGAAGACCAAGCGACTCAACTGTGAAAGCATGAAAACATTGGAACTAGTGTGCAGCAAAAATGGCAGCAGGTGCTCTGGATTGGTGAGTTGAAATATTTGGCTGGAATAGAAGGAAGTTTGTTCATCGAAAGGCTGGAGAGTGATACAATAATGAGTGTCTGCAGGCAACAGTGAAGCATGGTGGAGGTTCTTCACAAGTTAGGGGCTGTATTTCAGCAGACACAGTTGAGGATTTGGTCAGGATTAATGCCATCCTGAAAGGTAAGAAACACAGACAGATACTTATCCATAGTGCCAGGATCGTAGCTAATAGGGGGTGTAGAGGTAGCAGTCACTACTGAGCCCAAAGACCCTTGTATCGCATAAGAAGACAATGGTATTATATAAAGTGCATGCTGGTCGTTACACCTCTGGCTGGTGAGAAGGGCTTTAGGTCAAGAATTTTGCAAAGGGTCATTTAAATTTTTGCCTCAGGCAAATTTTTTGTCTTACTCTATATCAACTTGCAGGATAACAGTCCGAACTGGATGGACAGATGTCTTTTTTCAGCCTTATAAACTATGTTACTATGAAGACTATGTGCTTCCCTGCCCCTGGCCACAAAGCACTGACGGAAGGGGGGCGCAACTGAACTCTTGCATTAGGGCCCAGGACCCTGTAGCTAGGCCCCAGCATGGTGCATTACCATCAGGGAGGCATCTGATTGGCTCCAAATTTATTCTACAGCATGGCAATGACCCCAAACATACAGCCAATGTAATTAAGATCTATCTTCAATGTAAAGAAGAACAAGAATGTTATCACAATGGGTGTGGAACCACTGTATCAACCAACTGGTTTGACTTTGGGCTAAACCTAAGGGTTTATCTTGTCTGTTCCCTGGTATTCACCCTTTAACTCCTAACAGGGATCTGGACATCACTGCAGGGAGCCACCAGACCGCTACCTCCTGTAGTAATTCTGGTGTGCTTGACAGCTGACCTATGAGGGTCAGAGACACTGGTGAAAGACACCAAAAGAACAGGAAAACACATAGCCCGTAATAGGCCAGGGTCAGAGCAGTTCTTACAAATATGTGATACAGGTCCAAGGTTAAGGCAGATAGAAGGTAACAATGGTAAAGAGACACAGGTCTGGACAGCTAGCTGAGAGTCAGAATCTGGTAAGCATGGGTTGATACATGGCAGACAACAGAAAACAAACATATGTAGCAAACATGGAACCTTCTCTGGCAAATAAATGAGTTCAGCACCACAGTCATATAGCAGAAAGCTGTTTAGCAATTAGAAGCAGCAGTCCATCTGCACACAGTAAGGAGGGGAGGGGAGCGGTGGTATCAGCAAATAGGAGTAGTAGTGTTCACTGAGTAAAGTCTCACTAACATGTCAGTGTTCCAAGTACGTGTGCTTTACGTGTCCCCCACGGACAGCACATAAACCCATTCATTTTAGTGTGTGTATTCATCATCAGTTTTTTTTTACCGCGGTCCGTGGGTTCCATGTTTTTAGCACGCATGCATGCTCTATATTGTCCGTGTTCATGGATCCATCACAACATTCGTGTTTCATCTGGAAGAGATGCTTTGAAAACTATTTTTCAGGGATGACACATTGACAGCAAACAACGGACCCAGCACGGATCCATCAGGGACATCTTCACGGAGGCATCACTGACCACCTTTTCACAGACTTAAGCACGGACATGGACATGTGAATGAGGCGTGTGATGCACCCTGCAAAGGAGTCCTGGCACTGAGGATATGGCTCCCAAAGACCTCAGATTTTATATATATATATATATATATATATATACACTGCTCAAAAAAATAAAGGGAACACTTAAACAACACAATGTAACTCCAAGTCAATCACACTTCTGTGAAATCAAACTGTCCACTTAGGAAGCAACACTGAGTGACAATCAATTTCACATGCTGTTGTGCAAATGGGATAGACAACAGGTGGAAATTATAGGCAATTAGCAAGAGACCCCCGATAAAGGAGTGGTTCTGCAGGTGGTGATCACAGACCACTTCTCAGTTCCTATGCTTCCTGGCTGATGTTTTGGTCACTTTTGAATGCTGGCGGTGCTTTCACTCTAGTGGTAGCATGAGACGGAGTCTACAACCCACACAAGTGGCTCAGGTAGTGCAGCTTATCCAGGATGGCACATCAATGCGAGCTGTGGCAAGAAGGTTTGCTGTGTCTGTCAGCGTAGTGTCCAGAGCATGGAGGCGCTACCAGGAGACAGGCCAGTACATCAGGAGACGTGGAGGAGGCCGTAGGAGAGCAACAACCCAGCAGCAGGACCGCTACCTCCGCCTTTGTGCAAGGAGGAACAGGAGGAGCACTGCCAGAGCCCTGCAAAATGACCTCCAGGAGGCCACAAATGTGCATGTGTCTGCTCAAACGGTCAGAAACAGACTCCATGAGGGTGATATGAGGGCCCAACGTCCACAGGTGGGGGTTGTGCTTACAGCCCAACACCGTGCAGGACGTTTGGCATTTGCCAGAGAACACCAAGATTGGAAAATTCGCCACTGGCGCCCTGTGCTCTTCACAGATGAAAGCAGGTTCAAACTGAGCACATGTGACAGACGTGACAGAGTCTGGAGACGCTGTGGAGAACGTTCTGCTGCCTGCAACATCCTCCAGCATGACCGGTTTGGCATTGGGTCAGTAATGGTGTGGGGTGGCATTTCTTTGGAGGGCCGCACAGCCCTCCATGTGCTCGCCAGAGGTAGCCTGACTGCCATTAGGTACCGAGATGAGATCCTCAGACCCCTTGTGAGACCATATGCTGATGCGGTTGGCCCTGGGTTCCTCCTAATGCAAGACAATGCTAGACCTCATGTGGCTGCAGTGTGTCAGCAGTTCCTGCAAGACGAAGGCATTGATGCTATGGACTGGCCCGCCCGTTCCCCAGACCTGAATCCAATTGAGCACATATGGGACATCATGTCTCGCTCTATCCACCAACGTCACGTTGCACCACAGACTGTCCAGGAGTTGGCAGATGCTTTAGTCCAGGTCTGGGAGGAGATCCCTCAGGAGACCGTCCGCCACCTCATCAGGAGCATGCACAGGCGTTGTAGGGAGGTCATAAAGGCACGTGGAGGCCACACACACTACTGAGCCTCATTTTGACTTGTTTTAATGACATTACATCAAAGTTGGATCAGTTGTGGTGTGTTTTTTCACTTTAATTTTGAGTGTGACTCCAAATCCAGACCTCCATGGGCTGAAAAATTTGATTTTCTTTTTAAAATTTTTGTGTGATTTTGTTGTCAGCACATTCAACTATGTAAAGAACAAAGTATTTCAGAAGAATATTTAATTAATTCAGATCTAGGATGTGTTATTTTTGTGTTCCCTTTATTTTTTTGAGCAGTGTACATATATATATATATATATATATATATATATATTTTAGTGCTATGTATACATTTCCTAAGAATTACAAAGTGATTCTTTGCTCTCCCTATGACAAGTAGAGCAATTAAACTACCAGACTCTGTATATAAAGACAAAGAGGTTTGCTTAGGCAATAAACATAATCCGCCTCCAGCCGCATACATTACAACAAGCTTATTAATCAAATTCCATTCACAGGATACAGATTATTACACGAGCAGGTTTAAGCCACTTCAGCCCTGCTGGCGTATGAGTGCTGGAGGAAAATAATGCACAACAAGCAGAATATGATACAGTATATCCAATTATAATATGTGAGTTGTTTAGCTTTCCCTAACTGACTGTATTGACATCCCCCAAAGGCCAAAATAAAGAAGCTAGATTAAGCATTTTGAATATTTTTCACCTCGTCTCTTTTTGCCCTGTGGCGACAGTTCTGCAATGAATGAATGGCTCCATAAAGTTTGATGTGAGACCTAGGATGGAGAATCAAAACAGCTAATATTAGTGGTGAATGAGGTAGAATTCTTGCCAAGCAGTCACCTTCAGTATTCTGTTGGTGTCCACTTATGACCACCCTCTGTCCGTGCTCGAAGATCCAGAGGGGCAGTTTGCAGTACTTGGGTTGTGTACATTTTAAAGCAGTGTCCCATTCTCAATGGTGTCTGACTAGAAAATTACGTCACAAAGACAACATATCTGGTTACGTGTTACCCTTTCTGAGGGCATCATATGGTAGAGAGGGGGGAGATGCTGATCTTGAAGATAAGAAGTTTTTCTATGTTTTAATTCAGGACTCATAAGAAAACCCCTTCAAGTCATGCTTCTCTCCACCCACACACTGTAATTGACAGCTCTTTAAACCCATTCACATGTCTGCAAGTGTTTTGCGGTCCGCAAAATGCGGATCCGCAAAACACGGACACTGGCCATGTGCGTAACGCATTTTGTCGACCTTACATGGCTGGCACTTTAAATAGAAATGCCCTTTCTTGTCCGTGTCTTTTTTGCGGAAAGGAAGTGCGGATGCGGACAGCACACTGTCTGCTGTCCGCATCTTTTGCGGCCCCATTGAAAATGAATGGGTCCGGATCCGTTCCGCAACGTTGTAGAATGGATCCGGACCCATTTTGCGGACGTGTGAATGGACCCTAAAAAATACATTTATGAACAGATATATACCACTTTTTGGTGTATATTTGTCACAGATTGCGCCGCAAAGGTTATTTATAGACATATTTGTAGTAATCAGATGTCAATTTCCTGACCACTAGAGAAGAGTGAAGTTCTCTAAAATTAGATTCGGCTGAATTACTTTGTCACTTAGCACATTTGTAAGTAGTGGGTGCAATGACAGGGAATGGTGATTGCCGCCCCCCGTCATTGAACCCCTCAGATGCTGTGTTCATCGCTGATCGCAGCATCTGAGATCAATATTATAAAATTTTACTGTTTTCAAATAAAAAAAAATATGTAATCATACTTACCTTATCCATTTGATTACGAGAAGACCACAGTAGCCATCTTGCTTGCAGATCCAGGGCAAATTCTTGTGCGTGGCGTGATTACATCATCACGTCGGGCGGCATGGTGACATCACAGCGCACAAAATTTCGCAGGATCTTCAAGCAAGATGCCCACAGTGGCCTCTTTGTGCTCAAATGAATTATGTAAATATGATATTTTTTTTTTTATTTGCAAACAGTAAAATGCTTTAATTGATTAGCATGAGGAAATTAGGCTTCGTGGCGAATCTAATTTTTCCTGAAATTCAAATCAAAGTCCACTTCGTGAACTTCGATTTGCTTAACACTACTGATCACTTAACAATACAGCATTTTTGTCAGCTTAGCACAGGAAACTTTAAATAGCTTGCGACATCCTGAAGACCTGGAGACTTTCTTGTTTCCTTCCATCGCCTCTAGATACAAAAATAAGAATCAGATCCACAAGAGGCACAAAGATTTAAGATCTGCTGAAGACTTCTCCAGGCGGGTGTGTTGCTGCTGAACCAAAAAATTAAAAATTAAAGCTATTAATAATAACATGATGGCAATTTTCACAGAGCCCCAAAACAATTCTAAACCAGAGTTTAAGGGAAGAATACGTCATCTGGGGAACCAACTTGAGACTTCATGAGACTTCGAGGCACGGTTCATGGTTGAATATCCAGTGGAGACCAAAATATACTGACAGGAAATGTCAGGAATAAAATCCAGTGATAATTGATTTAAGGAGCTGGCAGCCAGTAAATTGCATTTCTATTCTAAAGTCTGTTCCAGTGAGCTTGCCCAAAGCGTAAAGGGCAAGCTCAGGCCATGTGCCCAATTTGGAGACCCAGAAATGGAATGGGAAAGACCCATCAGTCAGTATGTGTAGGCGTGTGCACACGTACTGTTCCCCCATGTTGCTGAAATGCTGCCTCCTGCTAACACGTTCCGTATCAGCTGGGGGTGTTAGTTATTGTGGCGTGCTGACAAAGCTTTTCCACATTTTGGCCATGCTAACCCTCCCTTCTGAGGTGCTGGCAGTGCCCTAGCTGCATTGGCGACTTCTTGCTCCTCCTTCTCTGCCTTCGCCTTGTCCTTCTGCTGAGGCCTTGCTGTCAGGTGGGAATGCCATCAGCAGCGCGTCTACCAGCGTGTGCTAGTACTCGCGCATCTTCCGATCATGCTCTAGTGAAGGAATTAAGGACGGCAGGTTTTCCTTGTAGCGGGGATCCATCCAGCTGCTTTGGGTGCCACCCTGCTGTGAACACGGCCACGTCCTCTTCCATCATCGCACAAAGCGTTATTTCAAGGAGACATAGAAGTGTCATAGTAACGCTGAAGACGGCATCATCGGCACTGGCCATGTTGGTGGAGTACTCGAAACAGTGCAACACGGCACACATGTCCCTCATGGACGCCCACTCGTTGGTGGTAAAGTGGTGCTGTTCCGTAGAGCGACTCACCCGTGCGTGCTGCAGCTGAAACTCCACTATAGACTGCTGCTGCTCGCACACTCTCCAGCATGTGCAAGGTGGAGTTCCACCTTGTGGTTACGTTGCATATGAGATGGTGAGCTTGAAGGCTGAAGTTACGGTGCAGCGCAGACAGACGAACAGCAGCAGGGTGAGAATGCCGGAAGCACGCACAGATGGCCCGCACTTTCTGCAGCAGCTCTGACATATCGGGGTCATTTTTCAGGAACCTCTGCACCACCAAATTTAGCACATGCGCCAGACAAGGGATGTATGTCAAACAGGCTAGGCACAAAGCTGCTACAAGATTTTGCCAGTTATCGCACACCATCAGGCCGGGCTTCAGACTCATCGGCACCAACCATTCATTGGTCTGTTGTTCCATGCCCGTCCACAGCTCCTGCGCGGTGTGGGGTTTTTCCACAAAACAGATGAGTTTCCCTTGGCTATGCTGAGGTTGGTGGTGCGCCTGTAAAAGTCGTGGCGGCTGGGAACCATGTACTGTGGGAAAGCCACCGCCATAAGGTTTTTAAAAGTCTATGTCTCCACCAGACGGAATGACAGCATTTCAAAGGCCAGGAATTTTGAAATACTGGCATTCAGGGCCAGGGATTGCGGATGGGTAGGGGGTCACTTCCTCTTTCTCTCCAGTGTTTGGGGGATGGACAGCTGAACACTTCCATGGGACAGTGTGGAGATGCTTGGTGACGGTGCTGGAGGTGGTGGTGTAGCGGGCCAGCTAAGACCTCTCCTAGGTTGCTAATATAGCTTATATGTGTATACAGCTAGACCTGCCAATAACCTTAATACAGTTCCTATATTTGTGTGTTAAAGACAAAAGCAGAGTTATTTACAGTGACTTCATGTTTGGATGTCATATAACTGTTATATTTTGTGTTCACGGAAGCAGAAAAGATATTATGCCTTTAAGATCCATTATATAATGTAAGGTAAGCTTAATGACACAGCAGAAACAACAGAAAGCATAGAGTTAAACTGTTGTTGCTGGGGAGGAGTCTTGACCAATCCTAGCTAGCCTCACACAGCCCAGGAGTTTTGACCAATTACAGCCAGCCTCACACACAGCTTGTGTGGGAAATTCCCCTAGCAGGAGCTGCTGGAATCATTATTCACCAGAGAGAGGAGCTGAAAAGACACACACTTCACTATGAGCTGTGTTTTATGGAGGCATTGAGGCCAAACTAGGTATTTTAGTTACCGTATTTTTCGCCCTATAAGACACACCGGCCCATAAGACGCACCTAGGTTTTTGAGGAGACAAATAAGAAAAAAATATATTTTTAACCAAAAGGTGGGCTTTTGGTGGGCTTTGAACTAACGGTAGCCTGCAAAAGACACTATTTTGGGGAATCTGTGGATGATGCACTGTTATGGGGGATCTGTGGATGACACTGTTATGGGGGTCTGTAAATGGCACTGTTATGGGGGTCTGTGGCTGACACTGTTATGAGCATCTGTGGATGGCACTGTTATGGGGGTCTGTGGATGGCACTGTTATGGGGGTCTGTGGATGGCACTGTTATGGGGGTCTGTGGATGGCACTGTTATCAAGGTCTGTGGCTGACACTGTTATGGGGGTCTGTGGCTGACACTGTTATAGGGGTGTCTGTGGATAGCACTGTTATGGGGGCATCTGTGGATGGCATGACACTGCTATGGGGGGGATCTGTGGATGACAGATAAATAGCATCTTATGCTATTTGTCATCCACAGATCCCCCATAACAGTGTCAGCCATTGTGAATGACCCCCAATACAGGGGGTGGGGGCTGGCATCTACACTATTTTTTTAATGGCAGCGGGGGCCCAGTGCAGTCATTGTATTCTATTGAACCGGGCCCCGCTCACTGTACTAATCGTATCTACGGTAATTGCAGGCAATGTTTAACTATAGAATATGTTTGATCCAGCAGCCTGTACTTACGACCATAACAGGCAGGAAGCAGGAGGCTGGGCGGGCGGGCACTGGCAGCGTAACTCTGCTTCATTCATAAAGTGGGCGGAGCAGGCACGTGACGTAGGAAGTTACGCTGCCAGTGCCCGCCCGCCCAGCCTCCTGCCTCTTGCCTGCTATGGTCGTAAGTACAGGCTGCTGGATCGAACATATTTTATAGTTAAACATTGCCTGCAGTTACCGTAGATACGATTAGTACAGTGAGCGGGACCCGGTGCAATAGAATACAGTCAGTGGCGTAACTAGAAGTGACTGGGCCCCACACCAAATTATTGAATGGGCCCCCCCCCCTCATGGGCCCCAGTCCTGCAGCTAGTCAAAATCCCTCACTCAGACCAGGCCCTGCTGCGACTTCGTCCGTTTCCCACACATATACTGCATATCATGTCACTGTATATAATACTATTGTGGGGGCCCTTTTACAATTTAGTCCTCATCTCAGGTGGGCCCCTTTTGAGTTCATATGGGGTTCAGCGGCACTCCTTGTTGAAGGTTGGGAGGTGCTCAGTGGTAGGGGTACGTGCAAATATTATCAAAAGACCACGGCACTCTGTAAATATTTTTAGTTGCTTATTTTATTTCATATCTTTTGTATATATATTTTTCTTTTGTATATCCATCCAAAAGTAATAGCCACTGGCCAACGTTTCGATCTAATGTTAGACCTTGTTCACGGCCTATTATATAAATAAGTACATAATTACATTTATATATATATACTGATCAGGCACAAAGTTAATTACATGCATATTGTGATAACAAAATGGACAATGTTTAAAGAGATATAACATTGATAAGGGGAGAACAAGACGTCTATCATCGATGAGAATACATAATGGGAATACAAAACAAACCGGACCCATCCATATTGTACATAGACGGATATTGTACTTATAGCATGTAAATGAAAATAGAAATCAAACAATAACAGTAGCAAAATGACAAGCACAAATCGTCAAAAATGACAAAATTGAAAAATGAAATGAAATGAAAATGGCAAAATGACTGTAGTAACCGCTAGAGTAATAAGACCACAGAATAGTGGTAGCCAGGCAGAGGTACCAGCGTAAGGATGAGATATCTGTGGAGGCCAAATGGTATAATATTAGGTAGATGGTAGTATATAAAGTCATTCAATAGGTGTGCTAGAATGGCATAGCAGTAGCCATAATAGAATGGAGAGGGGCAGAGTTAAGGAAAATAGTGGCATTAGAATGGTAAAAATAGGAGATGTTCAGAGCGGTCCATTGGGCATAACTAATAGTTTAGTTGTAGGTAAGATTTCAAGATTATTGTATAAGGACACTCTCTAAGTATAAATACCTTAGTAAGCATAACATGCATAACAAGCGTGGCATAGTTAATATAATAGCTGCTCACTTGGTCGCAATCGCTGTACATACCTTAGTTCTGTGGAGTAGGGAGAATCGTGGATGGCGTGGGGATGCTGGGCGCCTGTGCAATTTAAAAGGACCGCGGGGATGACGAGGCGCGGCGCGACTGGCGCCGAAATGGTGACGTAATGAATAGGCGCATGCGTAGTGTGGGTAGTCAATGTCGGGAGCACGGTCAATAGCGCGCGCATGCGCAGAGGTACTCTAGTGTCTAAGAAGGGCACTGGCAACTAGTAATTATGTATGGGAGAGCCAGAAAATAGTAGAAATGGGAACTGAGAAGCTTGTGAGGAGTACCAGAATAAGATAAAAGACCTCAGACATATATATCTCTTAAGGGGAAAAAATAGTATCTATACTATGTTAGTAATTAATCAGGTAACATCGATATACAGGGTAATGCATTAGTCCCTATAGGGATTAGTAAGATAATATGTCTCTACATTTCTAAATATATATTTTTTTCTATCCATATTTCTATCAATATATTATAATAATAGCAGTATCTTATACTATATTATATCACTAATGGTATACTACTACCTGGCTGATAGTGGTCATTTCACCTGTGGAGAATAAAGAGGGGGGGGGGGGGGGAGTTAATATTTGGAAATCCATAATTATCACCTATTGTAAAAATTGGTACAAATAGCTTAATGGGTTAATAAGATGAGAACATTATGAGTCAATAATAAAGCGACAAAATGAAATGAAAAAGTGTAAAGGATCAAGAGATACAGAAATCAAAGTCTCTATTTAATCCACGAGGTGTCAAAGTATTAAGTTTATAGATCCAGTAAGCCTCACGTTGTTTTAACCGTGCTATCCTGTTGCCTCCACGTCTTGCCGATGCTACTTGTTCTAAAATTTGAAACTTTAATTGGTTAATCTGATGGTTTGCTGAAATGAAATGATGTGGAACCGGTAATTCCGTTTTGTGGCAGCGAATGTCCGATTTGTGCTTGGAAATGCGGTCCCGTACACATTGGGTAGTTTCTCCCACATATGCAAGGCCACATGGACAACGGATCAGATATACGACATATGAAGAGGAGCATGTATAGAAGCCTTTTGGGTGGTATATTTTGCCTGAGTGGGGGTGAATAATCCTGTTACCTCTAATGACATTGTTACATTGGGTGCAGTTGAGACATGGGTAGGTGCCTGTTTTTGAAGGTGCTAGTGTGGTTTGTTTTATGGAAGGTCTTAACGGTCCAATATCAGCCTTGACTAATCGATCTCTTAAATTTTGTGTTCTTTTATAACACATGCGGACCGGTGACTGAAATTCAGGAATATCTGGATAAGAATCTTTCAAGATCGACCAGTGTTTTTTTATTACTGTTTGAATTTTAGGCATGATAGGGTGGTATGTCACTACTAGCGGGAGACGGGGTGATGATGGAGTAGTATTAGGAGGGGAGCTTTGGCGTACGGGAAGAGTCTGTTCTCGTTTCAGTAGAGGAAGTGGATATCCTCTATCCTGAAATTTTTTAGATATTTCTTGTAGTCTTTGTTTCTGGAGTGTGGGGTCTTTGACAATTCGAGCTACCCTTTGGAACTGTGAACGGGGTAAGGATTGTTTGGTGGTGAGAGGATGGCAACTGGAGTAATGTAGGAGAGTGTTCCGGTCAGTGGGTTTGCAATACAAATCGATCGTCAGTGTTCCTGTGGGGGTCTTGATGACAACTGTATCTAAGAAACTAATAGATTGCGGGTCCGTATGAGCAGTGAATTGTAGATCAGAGTCAATGCTGTTGATGTATAGTAGAAATGCATTGAATGTGTGTTGGTCACCTTGCCATATACAGAATATATCATCGATATATCTGTACCATGTTAATGCATGAGTCTGGAATAGGGCATTGGAATAAATCCAGTCTTCCTCAAATTGAGCCATAAAGGCATTAGCGTAGGGAGGCGCCACGTGCGCACCCATGGCGGTCCCTTTCCTCTGTATATAGAAGTTATCACCAAACATAAAGAAATTGTGTTGGAGCACAAATTCTAATAGGCGTATACAGAACGTCTGTGCTATTGGGAGGAGTTCAGAAGTGCTAAGTAATATTGTGACTGCTTTGATACCTTTGACATGTGAAATAGAGGTATACAAGCTATTGACATCTAATGTCACTAGCAGACTGTCTGAAGGTAGGTCCTGTAGGTCAGAAATGATGGATAGGAATTGTGAAGTGTCAAGTAAGAAGGAGCGTGTTCTTACTTGACACTTCACAATTCCTATCCATCATTTCTGACCTACAGGACCTACCCTCAGACAGTCTGCTAGTGACATTATATGTCAATAGCTTGTATACCTCTATTTCACATGTCAAAGGTATCAAAGCAGTCACAATATTACTTAGCACTTCTGAACTCCTCCCAATAGCACAGACGTTCTGTATACGCCTATTAGAATTTGTGCTCCAACACAATTTCTTTATGTTTGGTGATAACTTCTATATACAGAGGAAAGGGACCGCCATGGGTGCGCACGTGGCGCCTCCCTACGCTAATGCCTTTATGGCTCAATTTGAGGAAGACTGGATTTATTCCAATGCCCTATTCCAGACTCATGCATTAACATGGTACAGATATATCGATGATATATTCTGTATATGGCAAGGTGACAAACACACATTCAATGCATTTCTACTATACATCAACAGCATTGACTCTGATCTACAATTCACTGCTCATACGGACCCGCAATCTATTAGTTTCTTAGATACAGTTGTCATCAAGACCCCCACAGGAACACTGACGACCGATTTGTATTGCAAACCCACTGACCGGAACACTCTCCTACATTACTCCAGTTGCCATCCTCTCACCACCAAACAATCCTTACCCCGTTCACAGTTCCAAAGGGTAGCTCGAATTGTCAAAGACCCCACACTCCAGAAACAAAGACTACAAGAAATATCTAAAAAATTTCAGGATAGAGGATATCCACTTCCTCTACTGAAACGAGAACAGACTCTTCCCGTACGCCAAAGCTCCCCTCCTAATACTACTCCATCATCACCCCGTCTCCCGCTAGTAGTGACATACCACCCTATCATGCCTAAAATTCAAACAGTAATAAAAAAACACTGGTCGATCTTGAAAGATTCTTATCCAGATATTCCTGAATTTCAGTCACCGGTCCGCATGTGTTATAAAAGAACACAAAATTTAAGAGATCGATTAGTCAAGGCTGATATTGGACCGTTAAGACCTTCCATAAAACAAACCACACTAGCACCTTCAAAAACAGGCACCTACCCATGTCTCAACTGCACCCAATGTAACAATGTCATTAGAGGTAACAGGATTATTCACCCCCACTCAGGCAAAATATACCACCCAAAAGGCTTCTATACATGCTCCTCTTCATATGTCGTATATCTGATCCGTTGTCCATGTGGCCTTGCATATGTGGGAGAAACTACCCAATGTGTACGGGACCGCATTTCCAAGCACAAATCGGACATTCGCTGCCACAAAACGGAATTACCGGTTCCACATCATTTCATTTCAGCAAACCATCAGATTAACCAATTAAAGTTTCAAATTTTAGAACAAGTAGCATCGGCAAGACGTGGAGGCAACAGGATAGCACGGTTAAAACAACGTGAGGCTTACTGGATCTATGAACTTAATACTTTGACACCTCGTGGATTAAATAGAGACTTTGATTTCTGTATCTCTTGATCCTTTACACTTTTTCATTTCATTTTGTCGCTTTATTATTGACTCATAATGTTCTCATCTTATTAACCCATTAAGCTATTTGTACCAATTTTTACAATAGGTGATAATTATGGATTTCCAAATATTAACTCTCTCTCCCTTCCCCCCCCCTCTTTATTCTCCACAGGTGAAATGACCACTATCAGCCAGGTAGTAGTATACCATTAGTGATATAATATAGTATAAGATACTGCTATTATTATAATATATTGATAGAAATATGGATAGAAAAAAATATACTGTATATTTAGAAATGTAGAGACATATTATTTTACTAATCCCTATAGGGACTAATGCATTACCCTGTATATCGATGTTACCTGATTAATTACTAACATAGTATAGATACTATTTTTTCCCCTTAAGAGATATATATGTCTGAGGTCTATTATCTTATTCTGGTACTCCTTTCAAGCTTCTCAGTGCCATTTCTACTATTTTCTGGCTCTCCCATACATAATTACTAGTTGCCAGTGCCCTTCTTAGACACTAGAGTACCTCTGCGCATGCGCGCGCTATTGACCGTGCTCCCGACATTGACTACCCACACTACGCATGCGCCTATTCATTATGTCACCATTTCGGCGCCAGTCGCGCCGCGCCTCGTCATCCCCGCGGTCCTTTTAAATTGCACAGGCGCCCAGCATCCCCACGCCATCCACGATTCTCCCTACTCCACAGAACTAAGGTATGTACAGCGATTGCGACCAAGTGAGCAGCTATTATATTAACTATGCCACGCTTGTTATGCATGTTATGCTTACTAAGGTATTTATACTTAGAGAGTGTCCTTATACAATAATCTTGAAATCTTACCTACAACTAAACTATTAGTTATGCCCAATGGACCGCTCTAAACATCTCCTATTTTTACCATTCTAATGCCACTATTTTCCTTAACTCTGCCCCTCTCCATTCTATTATGGCTACTGCTATGCCATTCTAGCACACCTATTGAATGACTTTATATACTACCATCTACCTAATATTATACCATTTGGCCTCCACAGATATCTCATCCTTACGCTGGTACCTCTGCCTGGCTACCACTATTCTGTGGTCTCATTACTCTAGCGGTTACTACAGTCATTTTGCCATTTTCATTTCATTTCATTTTTCAATTTTGTCATTTTTGACGATTTGTGCTTGTCATTTTGCTACTGTTATTGTTTGATTTCTATTTTCATTTACATGCTATAAGTACAATATCCGTCTATGTACAATATGGATGGGTCCGGTTCGTTTTGTATTCCCATTATGTATTCTCATCGATGATAGACGTCTTGTTCTCCCCTTATCAATGTTATATCTCTTTAAACATTGTCCATTTTGTTATCACGATATGCATGTAATTAACTTTGCGCCTGATCAGTATATATATATAAATGTAATTATGTACTTATTTATATAATAGGCCGTGAACAAGGTCTAACATTAGACCGAAACGTTGGCCAGTGGCTATTACTTTTGGATGGATATACAAAAGAAAAATATATATACAAAAGATATGAAATAAAATAAGCAACTAAAAATATTTACAGAGTGCCGTGGCCTTTTGAGTTCAGGCCCCGCAGTAGCTGCGTCGCCCCTGCTTCCACTATAGGTACGCTCCTGCCTTTCACAATATTACAGCTATACACACTATACAATGCCAATAAATATAATTAGGGAGAGTTTACATTTCCGTTTCATTTTCCGCTCTTCTGATGTGTCAGAAGAACGAAAAAAAAAAAAAAACTGGATGTATCTTGTAATAAAAAAAAAAAAAAGGATCCTGTAAACAAATGGACCTGTTGCATCCGTTTGCGCCATTTCTGAGATCTGTTCCATCAGACGGAAAAAAGTACTGCGTACAGGAGTTTTCTTTCTTTAAAAAAAACGGATCTCAGGTAGAAATGGCTCAAACAGATGCCAAATGTGGATAACGGATGCGACAGGATTAGAGTTGAGCGAACACCTGGATGTTTGGGTTCGAGAAGTTCGGCCGAACTTCCCGGAAATGTTCGGGTTCGGGATCCGAACCCGACCCGAACTTCGTCCCGAACCCCATTGAAGTCAATGGGGACCCGAACTTTTTGGCACTAAAAAGGCTGTAAAACAGCCCAGGAAAGAGCTAGAGGGCTGCAAAAGGCAGCAACATATAGGTAAACCCCCTGCAAACAAATGT
The DNA here is from genome assembly GCF_905171765.1 of Bufo bufo. NCBI lineage: Eukaryota > Metazoa > Chordata > Amphibia > Anura > Bufonidae > Bufo > Bufo bufo. The sequence goes on along the minus strand of NC_053389.1, from coordinate 729,104,823 downwards.
GGATAGGGAAATTAATAAAAATAAAAATAAAATAAATAAAAATTAACCAATATCAATTGGAGAGAGGTCCCATAGCAGAGAATCTGGCTTCACGTCAGCAGAGAATCAGTCTCTTCATGCCATAGCAGAGAATCTGGCTTCACGTCACCCACCACTGTAACACGTCTCCTCTGCACCCAGGCAGAGGAGAGAGGTCCCGTAACAGAGAATCTGGCTTCATGTCAGCAGAGAATCAGTCTGCATGTCATAGCAGAGAATCATGCTTTACGTCACCCAACACTGGAACAGTCCATTGTCAGATATTTAGGCCCAGGCACCCAGGCAGAGGAGAGAGGTCCCGTAACAGAGAATCTGGCTTCATGTCAGCAGAGAATCAGTCTTGTACAAAAAAAGAGCAAGGATTTAACAAGGTAAAAAAATCTCATTTTATTTATTATAAATCACATGAACATTACAGGTGAGACTCAAAAGGGACAGAACATGGAGACTGGAAAACATGTGTTGAGGTCGAAGCAGTGGGGGAACTGTGTCACCATTTTTCAGCAGCAACATGGGTAGGTAACATGGTATCTGTATTAGGGTGGGACTAGTGACTTACAGTTATTGTTATATGCCATCTTTATGAGTAGTATTGCACCGTCCAATTATACCCTACAGCATCCATTGCTTGGACGCTGTGAATAAGAGCTAGGTAGTTGTTCAACACTAGGGGACAGCAATTGCACCCGCAACTACTCCAATGTTCACAGCTTCTGTTTATTGTCTGTTACCTGCTGTATATGGTCACATTATCCCCCATTGTGATTCTCCACATTGCAGAGCCCTTTTTGTGGCCCAGTCTCCATGTTCTGTCCCTTTTGAGTCTCACCTGTAATGTTCATGTGATTTATAATAAATAAAATGAGATTTTTTTACCTTGTTAAATCCTTGCTCTTTTTTTGTACAAGTTGCAGTAAGTTGGTGAGTGAGGTTCGGTTTTTGGGTTATTGTAGGCTCTAACTGTTTATATTGTTTCAGAAAACCCTCCATATATGGACTTTAGGAGACGTGACGCTAATTGGCTGAGCCAATTGGGATCGGTTTTTGGAGATAAAACACCATCTGATGTGGAGAAACAAGATATTAGGGACTTGAAGCAAAAAATCTGAGAGTCCCTTAGGAGGCGTACTAGATTGTGGTGGAACAAGGCGGCATTAGAAAACTATCTACAAAGAAATATTATCCCGAGGGGTTTACGGATCCAAATCTTCACGACCTTGGAGATTGAGGATCCAACATTCATAGGCAAGTGGGAAGAAACCTTGACCAGGTGCTCTCAGACCTTGGTAGAATTGCTGATTGGGGCTGACCGCAGATCCCTTGAAATTGTAGAGAGGGAGATAGACTGCCTGAAAGAGAAGATCCAACAGGCCTTAACTAAGGAGGATCTGGATGATTTTGACAAAATAGTTGAGCAGGATTTGCTCAAATGTGAGAAGGAGATCCAAACTATCAAAGCTACAAAATTCCAACGCGACCTAAGAGACTACCAACAAAAAAAGGTCTTTAGGTGGCAGAAAACGTGGGATAGGAGACGCTCCATATCTAGTAATTCGATTACCTCTGAAGAAGAATGTGGACAACCTTTTTTAGGCGAGCGTCCAAAGCCTGGGCGAGGCCCAGACGTGGACAAAGAGAAGTACAATCTACGTACCCCATCTCAGAAGAGAGTAAATGGGAACAACAGCGACAAGAACAAAAAAGCCAAGAACTGAAGGTAATGAATTTATCTAATATTACCCTTAGTGCTCCCCAGATACAGGTGTTACAAAAGGGTCTGTCCTTTTCCCCTGTTGGGAAATTTGACTTCTTTGAGGCAGTGAAGGATTTAGAACTTTTATCCTGTAAATTACTGTTGAAGAAATACTTCAACAAGAAGGATGATAAATTAGTACCTGTGAATGTAACCGAACAACAGGCGCTTCAGGATCTCATGTCCCTCCTTGAGGAACAGGAGAGCCAGCCTGGGATGCCTGCCCCCGTGCATCTGCACCGGAGATCACAGACGTTCCCTCACAGATCACTCTGTCCAGTGGTGGATATATTTACCAAGTTAGTGAAAGAGGATTTCAAGAAAATTTCATCAAAAAAATACAGAGATAACCTTACTCCACCACAAAGGAAAGCTTTGAGAGAACTCAAATCTCTCAGAGAGGTGGTTATTAAACAGGCGGACAAGGGGGGTAATGTTGTGATCTGGCCGGTGCAGATGTACGAACGGGAGGCCTTCAGGCAACTCAATGATAAAGCATGTTATATGCGCCTAGATGGCAACCCTTCGGTTAAATACCGGGCGGAATTATACATGCTACTACAGGAGGCAGTGACCCATAATGTTATCAGTTCCAAAATGATGGAAGGGTTGATGGTGGAGTCTCCAGTCAGCCCCACATTATATTTATTGCCCAAGGTACACAAAAATGCCACCAGTCCACCGGGACGACCGATCGTCTCGGGGATTGGTGGATTGTGTGCAAATATTGGAAAATTATTGATTTTTATCTTAAGGGCTGTGTGGAGACCTTGCCATCCTTTGTGCAGGACACATCTGATATGCTGAGGTGTTTGGATGGGTTGTGCCTGGAGGATGATATGCTTCTGGTCACCTGCGACGTGGAGTCCCTGTACACGTCGATATGCCACGACCAGGGTCTGAGGGCGTCTAGATATTTTCTCACAATGACGAATCTGGACGATGATCTGATTGAGTTGATTTTGAGGTTATTGGAATTCTTATTAACTCATAATTATTTTCTTTTCAAGGGTCGCTTCTTCCTGCAGCTCCAGGGGACCGCGATGGGGGCGCCTTGTGTGCCCTCGTATGCAAATTTGTTCCTGGGGCTGTGGGAGGGAGAAATCGTCCAGAATTCGGTGGGCTTTGATGCGGCTCAGCTCTGGTCGGGGTATATCGACGATGTGTTTTTCATCTGGCAGGGCTCCACGTCGCAGTTGGATGACTTCTTGGCCGCCCTCAATGTTAATGAGTTTAATATCAGGCTCACTTGGAAGTACAGCCCAATTGAGGTGGACTTCCTTGATATTATAATCAAAAAGAAGAATAGGGGGATGGTAGCGACAGATGTGCACAGGAAACCCACGTCGGTGAATGCATTACTGCATGCCACCTCATCACACTACCCCAAGGTAATACAGGCCATACCGAAAGGCCAATTTATGAGGATGAGGCGTATATGCTCCAAGGAGGAGAGGTTTGAACAACAATCTTCAGACCTCACGCAACGCTTCCTAGACAGGGGATACCAGATGGGGGTGGTGACAAAGGGTTATGAGATGGCCAAAACCAAGACGAGGGAGGCCTTACTGTGTAGAAAAAAGCCATTTGAGATATCTAAAGATGGCTCAGTTAGATTCATCACTCCCTTTAACAATGAATGGCGAAGAATGCAGGAGATAATGAAAAGGCATTGGTCAGTGTTGATGACTGACAGGGATCTGCGGTCATCTTTACCCAATTATCCCCAAATTACTTGGAGAAGGTCCAGAACCCTGAAGGACATGTTGACAAGGAGTCATTATGTAGCTGATATTCCCAAGGGTATCTTTGGGGGCAAAGGTCCCCCATGGGGTTCGAGAGCTTGTGGGAAATGTGCTGCATGTACATACATGGAACGTTCCACCACTTTCTATGACGCCTCCGGGGACGCGGAGTTTAAGATCGTTCATTATATAACCTGCACCACTGAGAGAGTCGTATACTGGCTAACTTGTCCGTGCCGATTGATTTATATCGGCATGACAACAAGAGTCTTGAAAACTCGGATATTGGAACATGCCAGCAAAATCCGCACAGCCTCACAATGTAAAGACCAGGACGTGGATGAATTACAATCTGTTCCATGGCATTTTCTTAAGTGCCACAATAGTGATCCCAGTGTCCTGAGGGTAAGAGGGATTGACAGAGTGAGGCTGGGGGTGCGAGGTGGTGACACTAAGAAAGCGTTACTACAGAAGGAAACGAAGTGGATTACTGTGTTAGATACAGTGGTTCCAAGTGGGTTAAACGAGTATAATAGCTTCAAGTCCTTTTTGTAAGACGTGAATTTTATTATGGGCATATAAGTGTTTTCTTTTATATGTATGTGTCTAATTTTCAATTTTTGTTTAGATTTAAGATGGAGTAAGATTGGATGGTAGACAACCACGAACCATAAGAAAGTCTGTTAATTGCATGACGTGATTTGAGAGGGAGATATGGGGCATTCCCATAATGGACCCCTATTGAGCATTCCCACAATGGACCCCTATTGAACACTCTTCATGGGACTGTCATTCATCATCAGAGAGGAAGCACCCTGTATATTTTTTTTTGGCACTATTATGATTATATATTTTTTGTCACATTAAAATCGATGATTAATATAGATTATGTATTTTATACACTTTGGGTTTTATTTTTATATGATGGATGCTCCATCATCATGGGTGGTCTAGTCCGCCCTTAGGTGGACAGCTTACCCACATATTTTTTATTTTTATGCGGCTTTGGTGGAGCCCACCCCCCACTGCGCACGGCGGACAGGTCAAGTCCGCCAGGTGGATTGGCTTCTCTGCTGTAGCCCACTGGGGGGTGGGTGCACCAGCAGCATTATATTCAGCACCAGGTTGGGGCATCACCAGGCATATTGTCCATCTGATGGGGGACTGGGCCACCCAACGGGTGGGTCTGTCCCATCCTCTTTTGGACATAGGCCTCATTTATTTATAGTGGGGGCGGATCTGACCCACCGTTGGCGGTTGCGGCGCGGCTGATTCCTAGGTTTAACCTGGGATCAGTCGCCCTGCAGCCAGCTATTGGGGGTTGGACTCGCTCACCATGTAATGCACTCTTTATATATTTGACAATTATTATAGACCTGAAACATCACTGATTATAAAAGGTATCTTAGCACACACGCACTTTATTCCTCTGCAGGAGGCTTTGGTGAAATGTAAAGATGATGCATTTATTCTGTGATTTGGATTTGTGCCTTCCCTGTATGAATGGATGAGAGCATGCCCTCTCTCCCTCCCCCTCCCCCCCTTCCCTCTCCCTTCCCTCTCCCCATAACTTAATTATGGTAATGTAAATATATATTTTTCCATGAGATTTTGAGATTATATTTGTCTTCTGTATTTTATAAATCGATCTATGAGCTGATATGAAGATAGTTGAGGAGTGTGTTGAGTTATAGATAATTAGCTATAGTCCGATTTGTGGTTGCTTATAGTAGTTGTATTTGGGACCTGGGAGCACATCAGCTTTGGCTGAAAGACCTGGGAGATGGTCACATGTCCATGACGTCAGGACCATGTGACCAGATAGCAATCATATGACTCCTTCTCTCTATAACTTAACCATGGTAATGCAAAAATATATATTCTTCTATGAGATGATTCTGTTATTATATTTGTATTTTATAAATTGATCTATGAGCTGATATGAAGATAATTGAGAGGTGTTTTGAGTTATAGATAAGTAGCTTTAGCTGCATACAGGACCTGGGAGTATTTTTAACTATGGTTGAAGGACCTGGGAGATGGTCACATGTCCATGACATCAGGACCATGTGACCAGGTAGCGATTATGTGATTGGCTGACATATGTGCTGTGTGATTGCCATCCGGAAGTGCTGGAATCAGGTTGCATTTTAATGACCAGGAAGCACTGAAGGAGGCTGTCTCACAACATGAATACCCTTGGTACAGATGATCATGGTTAGTGATAATTAATCCCTCCTCTTTAGCCTTTATATGCCCAAATTTGTCTTAGTGTGTTTGTACCTCCTGACGAAGCCTACGTGGCGAAACACGTGTTGAGGTCCAAGCAGTGGGGGAACTGTGTCACCATTTTTCAGCAGCAACATGGGTAGGTAACATGGTATCTGTATTAGGGTGGGACTAGTGACTTACAGTTATTGTTATATGCCATCTTTATGAGTAGTATTGCACCATCCAATTATACCCTACAGCATCCATTGCTTGGACGCTGTGAATAAGAGCTAGGTAGTTGTTCAACACTAGGGGACAGCAATTGCACCCGCAACTACTCCAATGTTCACAGCTTCTGTTTATTGTCTGTTACCTGCTGTATATGGTCACATTATCCCCCATTGTGATTCTCCACATTGCAGAGCCTTTTTGTGGCCCAGTCTCCATGTTCTGTCCCTTTTGAGTCTCACCTGTAATGTTCATGTGATTTATAATAAATAAAATGAGATTTTTTTACCTTGTTAAATCCTTGCTCTTTTTTTGTACAAGTTGCAGTAAGTTGGTGAGTGAGGTTCGGTTTTTGGGTTATTGTAGGCTCTAGCAGAGAATCAGTCTGCATGTCATAGCAGAGAATCATGCTTTACGTCACCCAACACTGGAACAGTCCATTGTCAGATATTTAGGCCCAGGCACCCAGGCAGAGGAGAGAGGTCCCGTAACAGAGAATCTGGCTTCATGTCAGCAGAGAATCAGTCTGCATGTCATAGCAGAGAATCATGATTTACGTCACCCAACACTGGAACAGTCCATTGTCAGATATTTAGGCCCAGGCACCCAGGCAGAGGAGAGAGGTCCCGTAACAGAGAATCTGGCTTCATGTCAGCAGAGAATCAGTCTGTATGTCATAGCAGAGAATCATGCTTTACGTCACCCAACACTGGAACAGTCCATTTTCACATATTTAGGCCCAGGCACCCAGGCAGAGGAGAGAGGTCCCGTAACAGAGAATCTGGCTTCATGTCAGCAGAGAATCAGTCTGCATGTCATAGAGAATCAGGCTTTACGTCACCCAACACTGGAACAGTCCATTGTCACATATTTAGGCCCAGGCACCCAGGCAGAGGAGAGAGGTCCCATAACAGAGATTCAGGCTTCATGTCAGCAGAGAATCAGTCTTCATGTCATAGCAGAGAATCAGGCTTCACGTCACCCACCACTGGAACAGTCCACTGTCACATATTTAGGCCCCGGCACCCAGGCAGAGGAGAGAGGTCCCATAACAGAGATTCAGGCTTCATGTCAGCAGAGAATCAGTCTTCATGTCATAGCAGAGAATCAGGCTTCACGTCACCCACCACTGGAACAGGCCACTGTCAGATATTTTTAGGCCCCGGCACCCAGGCAGAGGAGAGAGGTCCCATAACAGAGATTCAGGCTTCATGTCAGCAGAGAATCAGTCTTCATGTCATAGCAGAGAATCAGGCTTCACGTCACCCACCACTGGAACAGTCCACTGTCACATATTTAGGCCCAGGCACCCAGGCAGAGGAGAGAGGTCCCATAACAGAGATTCAGGCTTCATATCAGCAGAGAATCAGTCTTGTACAAAAAAAGAGCAAGGATTTAACAAGGTAAAAAAATCTCATTTTATTTATTATAAATCACATGAACATTACAGGTGAGACTCAAAAGGGACAGAACATGGAGACTGGAAAACATGTGTTGAGGTCGAAGCAGCTTCATGTCAGCAGAGAATCAGTCTTCATGTCATAGCAGAGAATAAGGCTTCACGTCACCCACCACTGGAACAGTCCATTGTCACATATTTAAGCCCAGGCACCCAGGCAGAGGAGAGAGGTCCCATAACAGAGATTCAGGCTTCATGTCAGCAGAGAATCAGTCTTCATGTCAGCAGAGAATCAGTCTTCATGTCATAGCAGAGAATCAGGCTTCATGTCACCCACCACTGGAACAGGCCACTGTCAGATATTTTTAGGCCCCGCACCCAGACAGAGGAGAGGTTCATTAAACTTTGGGTTGCTCCGCAATATAATGGTAAAATGAAAATAAAAATAGGATTGAATGAGGAAGTGCCCTGGAATACAATAATATATTGTTAAGGGGAGGTAGTTAATGTCTAATCTGCACAAGGGATGGACAGGTCCTGTGGGATCCATGCCTCGTTCATTTTTATGAACGTCAGCTTATGGGAGAGGCTTAACTGTGATGAGAGGGTGAAGCGCTTCCCCTGACCTAGCTGGCTGTGTTGTGCCGGAAGCCAGGAGCGAGGGTAAGCCTAGTAGTGGGCATACCCTAAAAGGGAGTGTTTGAGAACAGGGGGGGTGGGTGGGTGTAAACAGAAGCGCCCTGAGGAGCTGGGGGCTGGAGCTTAAAAAGGTAATATGCCCCTCCCACAAATTCAGGCTGACTTTTCAGCCTTCCACTTATGGGAGAGGCTTAACTGTGATGAGAGGGTGAAGCGCTTCCCCTGACCTAGCTGGCTGTGTTGTGCCGGAAGCCAGGAGCGAGGGTAAGCCTAGTAGTGGGCAAAAATAAACGAGGAGAGCAGAGTAGTGACCAAAAGCCTTTAATACCACCCGGAGAGCAAGATTACAAAATGCCTGGGAAATCTCAACATGCGGGTTCGGGGTGTATCTCGTGAAGCAAGAAGAGCGCCACCTACCCATGCATTTAATCACGTGCGCCGGGCCCCGTTTTTGATGCTGAGGACGCGGCTCCGGTTCGGAGCGAGTGTCCTGTGATGGCCAGCGGGTTATAACCGAGACCTGAGGCCAGCGTTCTGATGTGGGACACAAACTGGATTGACGACAGGGGCCCCCCCACGCCAAGGAAGCAGCGGGGCCTCTGGGAAGGCATCTTGCAACAGGGCCAGCAATTGACGGGGGACCATGACTGGCCACCAATCGTTGGAGGTTTTAAAACCTGGCCTCCGAGGGAGGTCCATGCTGATTGGCCTTCGTGGAAGGGAGCCAGAGGACGAAATGGACATGGGCCCAGGACAACTGTCGCTCCTGCGACCCCTGACGTTTAGGGGAGGTGCTGGTGAACTCACCTGGCCTGAGGAACCCGTAAAACCCGAGGTACATGGCTGCCTTAATAATCAAACTAGGAGAGTGGCCAAAAAGGAAATCCATCCAGCACGGACGAGAGTCGCCTGAACATCTCGCCGGAGACAGGCTGCCTACGGGCGGGAGGGACGTCCCCGCACTTCTGGATCCCCCTAAGGGCAGCTTTTACCGCCTGCACTGAAAAAATGGAACCTCCATTCGGGTTATGAAGCATTGCGCAGTGCTGTCTCCCCGCTAGGTACAGCTAGATGGAGTTGAATGACAGCCTGAGATTGCGGTGACAGTGGGCTATAACCGCCAGGGTGGGGGAGACATCGTCCAAGCCACCTGCGGATGGGACCTGGCGAAACCTTCGTAAACCCTGACACCGGCTTGGTAGTTCCTGATGGTATTGGGGGAGAGGGAGTGCTGAACCAGGTTCCTGGGTGAGCAAGGAGGGATATGAGATCGGAACGTAGTACGACTGGTGCCTACGAGAAGGCTTGAGTCGGTCTGGGCAATGTACCTGGCTTAGAGGCTACTACCTGTATCGATGTGTTGGGTCACCTGACCTTGATCCAAATGTCGCATAAGTGAACGATCAGGACACGTTCCTGAGAGGGCAAATCATAAGGTTCGGAAGGAAAAAGAGAACATAACTGAGGAGGGTGACGGGACTGGGTGAACCAGGAGATAGAGGTGGGTATGAGCCTGGCGAACCAGGAGACAGAAGAAGGTGCGTGCCTGGGCGATCCAGGAGGCAGAGGTAGGTGCGTGCCTGGGCGATCCAGAAGGCAGAGGTAGGTGCGTGCCTGGGCGATCCAGGAGGCAGAGGTAGGTGCGTGCCTGGGCGATCCAGGAGGCAGAGGTAGGTATGAGCCTGGGTGATCCAGGAGACAGAAGTAGGTGTGAGCCTGGGTGATCCAGGAGACAGAAGTAGGTGTGAGCCTGGGTGATCCAGGAGACAGAAGTAGGTGTGAGCCTGGCGAACCAGGAGACAGAGGTAGGTATGAGCCTGGTGAACCAGGAGACAGAAGAAGGTGCGTGCCTGGGCGATCCAGGAGGCAGAGGTAGGTGCGTGCCTGGGCGATCCAGGAGGCAGAGGTAGGTGTGTGCCTGGGCGATCCAGGAGGCAGAGGTAGGTGCGTGCCTGGGCGATCCAGGAGGCAGAGGTAGGTGCGTGCCTGGGCGATCCAGGAGGCAGAGGTAGGTGCGTGCCTGGGCGATCCAGGAGGCAGAGGTAGGTGCGTGCCTGGGCGATCAAGGAGGCAGAAGTAGGTATGAGCCTGGGCGAACCAGGAGACAGAGGCAGGTATGAGCCTGGGCGAACCAGGAGACAGAGGCAGGTATGAGCCTGGGCGAACCAGGAGACAGAGGCAGGTATGAGCCTGGGCGAACCAGGAGACAGAGGCAGGTATGAGCCTGGGCGAACCAGGAGACAGAGGCAGGTATGAGCCTGGGCGAACCAGGAGACAGAGGCAGATATGAGCCTGGGCGAACCAGGAGACAGAGGCAGGTATGAGCCTGGGCGAACCAGGAGACAGAGGCAGGTATGAGTCTGGGCGAACCAGGAGACAGAGGCAGGTATGAGCCTGGGCGAACCAGGAGACAGAGGCAGGTATGAGCCTGGGCGAACCAGGAGACAGAGGCAGGTATGAGCCTGGGCGAACCAGGAGACAGAGGCAGGTATGAGCCTGGGCGAACCAGGAGACAGAGGCAGATATGAGCCTGGGCGAACCAGGAGACAGAGGCAGGTATGAGCCTGGGCGAACCAGGAGACAGAGGCAGGTATGAGTCTGGGCGAACCAGGAGACAGAGGCAGGTATGAGTCTGGGCGAACCAGGAGACAGAGGCAGGTATGAGCCTGGGCGAACCAGGAGACAGAGGCAGGTATGAGCCTGGGCGAACCAGGAGACAGAGGCAGGTATGAGCCTGGGCGAACCAGGAGACAGGGGCAGGTATGAGCCTGGGCGAACCAGGAGACAGAGGCAGGTATGAGCCTGGGCGAACCAGGAGACAGAGGCAGGTATGAGCCTGGGCGAACCAGGAGACAGGGCCAGGTATGAGCCTGGGCGAACCAGGAGACAGGGCCAGGTATGAGCCTGGGCGATCCATCGGAAAACAGCGGCACATGAATAAAAGCACATACACATACCGCACGGTCCTGCCGCCCCTACAAATCGGTACAGGTAACGGCAGGCAAATGATCAGTGAGCAGTGACCGCGTATGGAGTTTGGTCCAAAGCTGCGAGTTTCCAACCCGGTGGGTCGAGCTCATGGCAATTGGACTTTCTAACGATCTGCTGCGTCCGTGTATGCAAGCTAAACAGAGTAAACCTGTGCTGAGAAGCTATATCTAAGCCCTGAGTGGTATTGTGTGCGTCAACCAAACCTAACGAGTTTGGTCCCGTCGGATAATCTGTAGTATCTAACCTACCATGTGAGACAATTTCCCTGAGCAGTGTGACTAACCATATAACGTTAATGAGGTTAAGCCCTAATCTACATCTGGCGAGACCCCCAGGTCTCCCTTGTTGCATTACGAAGACTCCCTGTCATAAATGCATCTGCATGTGACCCCCAGACCTAAAATGTGGTATTGCGTGTGCCGCCCGGACTAGATCTACCCATTGTCCTATGAACCAGGCATGCGTCCCACCGAGCGCATGAACAGGATTGCTTGGACTCCCCAACCTATGCTATCCATAGCAGAGTGTTATCGACATGCGTTTCATGCTGGGACGCACGCCGCCCCCACAACCAGGAGAGTGAGTGGCAGGAGCGCAGCATGAACCATTATCCTTTCAGGCATCAGGGTTCCTGACGCCCCAAATAATGCTGAATCTACAGGGCAACCAGATCAAGATGCCCCAAGAGGAGATAACTGTATTACAGATGTAGCAGAGCTCATGTTTCCTTTTAGCAGAGAAACATCAGATGATGGATCGGTGGGGCCCTTGTGGAGGGGGTGAACTGAGGGACGGAGCTTACCCGTCCTGCACCGCATGTGAGCGGTGGAGGATCCGAACCCGGAGCGGATATCCACGTGCGTTCCATGCTGGAATGCACGCCGACTCCGCGGCCGGAAGCCCAGAGAGATCAGGGAACGGATCGGTGGGACCCTTGTGTAGGGGATGACCTGCTGGACGGAGCTTACCGGTCCTGAAGCCGCCTGAGAGCGGTGGGATAGCCGGATCCGGGAGCGCGTCTCGACGTGCGCTCCACGCTGGAACGCAGGCCGACCCCGTCGCCGGAAGCATGTGACCGCTGCCCGGGGAGCCTTGTGGAGGGAACTGCTAGGGCACCAATACATGATGTTCACAGCGCCCCCTACAGAATGAGAAGGTGTTGCCAGAGCTCAGTGACATGACATCAGCATAGGACATATGGTGAGGGACGAGCCGTGTGTGGGTAGCGGGGACCGGGTCTGAAAGCCGATATCGGTGTGCGTTCCACGCTGGAACGCACGCCGAACCCGTGACCGGAAGCCTGGAACATGGGGGCCCAGGTCGAAGGGCTCCTGTGGAGGGGTAATAGCTTGCGGGGACCGCGCTTACCTGTCCTTAAGCCGCCTGATCTTGGAGACCGCCGGGACTAGAGTGAATTCCGGCGTGCGCTCCACGCTGGAGCGCACGCCGACCTCGTGACCGGAAGCCGGAGCCTGTGCCGCTGCTCGGGGAGCCCAGTGTAGGGAACAAGAACTGCCTGCATACCATACCTTCCCTGGGGAGAAACCTGCGACGTACAAGGCGGCAGCAGCTGTGAACAGAAGCGCCCTGAGGAGCTGGGGGCTGGAGCTTAAAAAGGTAATATGCCCCTCCCACAAATTCAGGCTGACTTTTTAGCCTTCCACTTGTCCACATTGGCTGTAGAAAGGCGGCTGCGTTTGTCTGTAATGACGCCCCCTACCGTGCTGAATACACGTTCAGACAAAACGCTGGCCGCCGGGCAGGCCAGCACCTCCAAGGCATAAAAGGCTAGCTCTGGCCACGTGGACAATTTGGAGACCCAGAAGTTGAATGGGGCCGAACCATCAGTCAGTATGTGGAGGGGTGTGCACAGGTACTGTTCCACCATGTTATTGAAATGTTGCCTCCTGCTAACACGTTCCGTATCAGGTGGTGGTGCAGTTAGCTGTGGTGTGGTGACAAAACTTTGCCACATCTCTGCCATGCTAACCCTGCCCTCAGAGGAGCTGGTCGTGACACAGCTGCGTTGGCGACCTCTTGCTCCTCCTCTGCCTTCGCCTTGGGCTTCCACTTGTTCCCCTGTGACATTTGGGAATGCTCTCAGTAGAGCGTCTACCAACGTGCGCTTGTACTCGCGCATCTTCCTATCACGCTCCAGTGTAGGAAGTAAGGTGGACACATTGTCTTTGTACCGGGGATCCAGCAGGGTGGCAACCCAGTAGTCCGCACACGTTAAAATGTGGGCAACTCTGCTGTCGTTGCGCAGGCACTGCAGCATGTAGTCGCTCATGTGTGCCAGGCTGCCCAGAGGTAAGGACAAGCTGTCCTCTGTGAGAGGCGTATCGTCATCGTCCTGTGTTTCCCCCCAGCCACGCACCAGTGATGGGCCCGAGCTGCTTTAGGTGCCAGCCCGCCGTGAACCTGCTTCATCCTCATCCTCCTCCACCTCCTCCTCATCCTCGTCCTCCAGTAGTGGGTCCTGTCTGGCCACATTTGTACCTGGCCTCTGCTGTTGCAAAAAACCTCCCTCTGAGTCACTTCGAAGAGACTGGCCTGAAAGTGCTAAAAATTACCCCTCTTCCTCCTCTTCCTCCTGGGCCACCTCCTCTTCCATCATCGCCCTAAGTGTTTTCTCAAGGAGACATAGAAGTGGTATTGTAACGCTGATAACGGCGTCATCGCCACTGGCCATGTTGGTGGAGTACTCGAAACAGCGCAACAGGGCACACAGGTCTCGCATGGAGGCCCAGTCATTGGTGGTGAAGTGGGGCTGATCCGCAGTGCGACTGACCCGTGCGTGCTGCTGCTGAAACTCCACTATGGCCTGCTGCTGCTCGCACAGTCTGTCCAGCATGTGCAAGGTGGAGTTCCACCTGGTGGGCACGTCGCATATGAGGCGGTGAGCGGGAAGGCCGAAGTTACGCTGTAGCGCAGACAGGCGAGCAGCGGCAGGGTGTGAACGCCGGAAGCGCGAACAGCCGGCCCGCACTTTATGCAGCAGCTCTGACATGTTGGGGTAGTTGTGAATGAACTTCTGCACCACCAAATTCAGCACATGCGCCAGGCAAGGGATGTGCGTCAAACCGGCTAGTCCCAGAGCTGCAACGAGATTTCGCCCATTATCGCACACCACCAGGCAGGCTTGAGGCTCACCGGCAGCAACCACTCGTCGGTCTGTTGTTCTATACCCCGCCACAACTCTTGTGCGGTGTGGGGCCTGTCCCTCAAACATATGAGTTTCAGAATGGCCTGCTGACGTTTACCCCGGGCTGTGCTGAAGTTGGTGGTGAAGGTGTGTGGCTGACTGGATGAGCAGGTGGAAGAAGAGGAGGAGGAAGCTGAGTAGGAGGAGGAGGAGACAGGAGGCAAAGAATGTTGCCCTGTGATCCTTGGCGGCGGAAGGACGTGCGCCAAACAGCTCTCCGCCTGGTGCCCAGCCGCCACTACATTTACCCAGTGTGCAGTTAGGGAGATATTGCGTCCCTGGCCGTGCTTACTGGTCCACGTATCTGTGGTTAGGTGGACCTTGCCACAGATGGCGTTGCGCAGTGCACACTTGATTTTATCGGATACTTGGTTGTGCAGGGAAGGCACGGCTCTCTTGGAGAAGTAGTGCCGGCTGGGAACAACATACTGTGGGACAGCAAGCGACATGAGCTGTTTGAAGCTGTCTGTGTCCACCAGCCTAAATGACAGCAATTCATAGGCCAGTAGTTTAGAAATGCTGGCATTCAGGGCCAGGGATCGAGGGTGGCTAGGTGGGAATTTACGCTTTCTCTCAAATGTTTGTGAGATGGAGAGCTGAACGCTGCCGTGTGACATGGTTGGGATGCTTGGTGACGCAGGTGGTGGTGTTGGTGGTACATCCCATGTTTGCTGGGCGGCAAGTGCCAACGTTCCTCCAGAGGCGGAGGAAGAGGCCGAGGCGGCGGCAGCAGCAGAAGACGCAGAGGCGGCAGCAGCAGAAGAGGTAGCAGGGGGAGCCTGAGTGACTTCCTTGTTTTTAAGGTGTTTACTGCACTGCAGTTCATGCTTTGCATGCAGGTGCCTGGTCATGCAGGTTGTGCTAAGGTTCAGAACGTTAATGCCTCGCTTCAGGCTCTGATGGCACAGCGTGCAAACCACTCGGGTCTTGTCGTCAGCACATTGTTTGAAGAAGTGCCATGCCAGGGAACTCCTTGAAGCTGCCTTTGGGGTGCTCGGTCCCAGATGGCGGCGGTCAGTAGCAGGCGGAGTCTCTTGGCGGCGGGTGTTCTGATTTTGCCCACTGCTCCCTCTTTTGCTACGCTGTTGGCTTGGTCTCACCACTGCCTCTTCCTCTGAACTGTGAAAGTCAGTGGCACGACCTTCATTCCATGTGGGGTCTAGGACCTCATCGTCCCCTGCATCGTCTTTCACCCAGTCTTGATCCCTGACCTCCTGTTCAGTCTGCACACTGCAGAAAGACGCAGCAGTTGGCACCTGTGTTTCGTCATCATCAGAGACGTGCTGAGGTGGTATTCCCATGTACTCATTGTTACGGACCGTTTCAGCAGACAAGGGGTTAAAATCCGTTTAGGCGATAAGCCCCTTTCTGAGAGACAGGCACAGCTACTGCAGGATACACCAAACTCCCGAACTGGATACAAAGTAGCACTCCAAACTGGAACCTCACGAATAGCTGCTAGCAGACGAACAGGGATCAGCTTACACTTCTGGCAATCGGTCCTCTAACAGCATACAGTGAATCCCCCCAATAACGAGACAAGGCTCCGTGTTGAGGGTCAAGCAGTGGTCTGACTGTACTTCACGTACAGCCTCTTTTATTCATAAATCACAAACATAGTACTGCCCACAGGGGTTTGAAATACAACCAATCAGTAAATAACAACACATACAATGTAACTACAGCAACCAATCGTTCACGCCCCCAGAGGACCAGAATGAAGACTGTGACATAGGACAACATATCCCCACAATGCATCATGGTTTCCTCCTCTCTGTCCAGACAACCTGAAGAGCAATCCAATTATCTCTGAGGACAAAGGGAGATCGCCAATACACATGTAAGGACAACAGAACAGACATCACCATTTAAACACACAATGTGACAATGGCACAATAGAAACACACCCAGCATTTCCTCCCAAGCTGACAAGTTACACTTATTATAAATTGTTACAACTTTGTGAGTTTACATTGGCCATACATATATCTAACATCAATTTAAACAGTATAACTTTGGGACAAACCTATCCAAAATTCACTTGAATAGGTTCAGGGGTTTAAAAGTTAGTATATGGCCCATAATCCAGGGGCAAGAGGCCAGCAGCCAGTCCTCTCCAAAACCCAGTGGCGAGGTTGGTTTTGCCACTTATCTCCCCCCCCAGGGAAGACTAACCAGATACCTGACCTCACGCCGGTCGGTACCTGAGTTAGTCTGGCAGCCCACCCACAACCCAATACTGGACCTGTTGAATTTAGTAGCCTGTCTCTGTCCAGTGAGTCCACCAAGGTTATGTTGGAAGCTGGTACTCCCGGTCTCTGTGTTGCTCCCTGGATTGGAGTGGAGGTTGCTTTGTGGGCAGGGATCAGCGGTACTCTGCCCTGGTGCCAGCGCTACCACGGAAGAAGCCTGGTTGGAGCCTGGTTGTTGGAGGGGGAGACCGACTGTCTCTACCCCCTGTGCTGTAAGTGCAGAGACCACGGTCCCATCTGCACTGTTGTGGGGCTTACTGTCTCCCACTGGTGCGTTAAGCTGCCGCTGGGGAGAGGGGGTAACGAGCTCCTCTCCCATACATACTTCCAGCCGCTGGAGAGGGCGACCGACCGTCTCCGCTCCCAATACAGTGTCCTGCTGCTGGGGAAAGGAGACTTGGCTCTCTATTCCCTGCTGGACACTCTGCCGCTGGGGGACAGGACCGACTGTCTCTGCCCCCTGTAACTCCGCCTGCCGCTGGGGAATGGAGACTGGGCTCCCAATTCCCAAAAAATCATGCTGCTGCTGGGGGGCAGGAACAACTACCTCTGCCCCCTGTAACTCAGCCTGCCGCTGGGGAGGGAGGACGCTGCTCTCCTCTCCCTGCATTTCACACTGCCTTCCCGGCATATCACTCTGCTGCTGGGGGGCAGGAACAACTACCTCTGCCCCCTGTAACTCAGCCTGCCACTGGGGAGGGAGGACGCTGCTCTCCTCTCCCTGCATTTCACACTGCCTTCCCGGCATATCACTCTGCTGCTGGGGGGCAGGAACAACTTCCTCTGCCCCCTGTACCTCAGCCTCCCGCTGGGGAGGGAGGGCGCTGCTCTCCTCTCCCTGCACTTCACACTGCCGCTGGGGAATGGAGACTGGGCTCCCAATTCCCTGTAGGACCGGTGGGGAGACCTCGGTCCCATCTCTACCAGCCACCTGGGGTCCTCCCCAGTAACACTCTACAATATCTGCCCAGCTGAATGGGTCTGGATCTGGGTCTGTCACCTTACCGTCCTGCTGAGCCTTCTCAATGGAGTTTAAGAGATCTCGGTAGTCCTGCTCCAGTTCCCACTCCAGGGTTGCTAGGTGAGCCAGGTCTTGCTCTACCTCATGGGGGTCATCCCACTCGTGCCTAGCCTCCCTCTCATAGAAAATGTCCTGAAGTCTGGACTGTGCAGGGCTCCCGAAGTCAGGCTCTGCAAAGGACTGCCATAACAAGCCAGGACCATAAAACTCCTCTCCCTCTGGCTTGTCATGTTCGGCTGTCCAGGGTATATACTGTGCCATATACCACCAAAGCGCCTGGTAGGCATCCTCCAGCCATAGCTCCTGCCATACCCGGTGCTCTAGTTCCTTCACCCATTCCTCCAGGGGCTGCTCTCCCAGGAAGGGCATCCGCAGGGCCACTTGCTTCTGCAACCGCTGCTCTTCACTGGGGAGACTCTCACCCCGCTGGTATTGTAGATTATCCAGGGCCTGGTACCAGATGCCTTTCCTTAATGCATCCCGGCCATCCAGGTCCTCCTCCTCGTATAACACTGCTGGTTCCATCCTGCTGCTGTCAGGGACGCTGTGCTGGGATATGCGTTGTCCTTAAATTGTAGAATCCACAAAAATGGTGTCTCCTGTAGCTGTCCTTCTGGCTGTAGGAACAATCCCGCTGCTTGCCACCAATATTACGGACCGTTTCAGCAGACAAGGGGTTAAAATCCGTTTAGGCGATAAGCCCCTTTCTGAGAGACAGGCACAGCTACTGCAGGATACACCAAACTCCCGAACTGGATACAAAGTAGCACTCCAAACTGGAACCTCACGAATAGCTGCTAGCAGACGAACAGGGATCAGCTTACACTTCTGGCAATCGGTCCTCTAACAGCATACAGTGAATCCCCCCAATAACGAGACAAGGCTCCGTGTTGAGGGTCAAGCAGTGGTCTGACTGTACTTCACGTACAGCCTCTTTTATTCATAAACCACAAACATAGTACTGCCCACAGGGGTTTGAAATACAACGAATCAGTAATTAACAACACATACAATGTAACTACAGCAACCAATCGTTCACGCCCCCAGAGGACCAGAATGAAGACTGTGACATAGGACAACATATCCCCACAATGCATCATGGTTTCCTCCTCTCTGTCCAGACAACCTGAAGAGCAATCCAATTATCTCTGAGGACAAAGGGAGATCGCCAATACACATGTAAGGACAACAGAACAGACATCACCATTTAAACACACAATGGGACAATGGCACAATAGAAACACACCCAGCATTTCCTCCCAAGCTGACAAGTTACACTTATTATAAATTGTAACAACTTTGTGAGTTTACATTGGCCATACATATATCTAACATCAATTTAAACAGGATAACTTTGGGACAAACCTAACCAAAATTCACTTGAATAGGTTCAGGGGTTTAAAAGTTAGTATATGGCCCATAATCCAGGGGCAAGAGGCCAGCAGCCAGTCCTCTCCAAAACCCAGTGGCGAGGTTGGTTTTGCCACACTCATCATCAGGAAACATAAGTGGTTGTGCGTTAGTGCATTCTCTCTCTTCCACTCCTGGGGAAGGGCTAGGTGGATGCCCTTGGGAAACCCTGCCAGCAGAGTCTTCAAACAGCATAAAAGACTGCTGCATAACTTGAGGCTCAGACAGTTTCCCTGATATGCATGGGGGTGATGTGACAGACTGATGGGCTTGGTTTTCATGCGCCATCTGTGCGTTTTCTGCAGAAGACTGGGTGGGAGATAATGTGTCGGCCACCCAATTGACTAATGCCTGTACCTGCTCAGGCCTTACCATCCTTAGAACGGCATTGGGCCCCACCAAATATCCCTGTAAATTCTGGCGGCTACTGGGACCTGAGGTAGTTGGTACACTAGGACGTGTGGCTGTGGCAGAATGGCCACGTCCTTTCCCAGCACTAGAGGGTCCACTAACACCACCACGACCATGTCCACGTCCGCGTCCCTTACTAGATGTTTTCCTCATTGTTACCGTTCACCACAATAAGAAAAATATTATTCGGGCCAATGTATTGAATTAAAATTCAGGCCTTTTTTTACAGACACCTAACACTATCTGGCTATCTATTTAGGTACCGTATTACACTAATACAGGCACACCAGTAATGACAGATTTAGCTGAATATAAATGTGAGGCCTATTTTTTAGGCGCTGGGTGACAGGTATACGTTTAATCACAGAATTAGACTTGGATCTGCACTGTAGCGTGTGTGTTAAGTTTTTGAGAATGACCCTATCAGCACCTTGAATCTAATATACCCTTTTAGGGATAGATTTAAAGTAGGCCTGATACAGCAGAAACCACTAATTTTGAGAATTGCAAATTTGGGAATTGTTTTTCAACCCAGAACAAAAACTGTGCTTTGACGGTCACAAAAAATAACTTGACCAGCTAAAACAGTACAGATTTGGATGAATATAAATGTGAGGCCTATTTTTTAGGCGCTGGGTGACAGGTATACGTTTAATCACAGAATTAGACTTGGATCTGCACTGTAGCGTGTGTGTTAAGTTTTTCAGAATTACCCTATCAGCACCTTGAATCTAATATACCCTTTTAGGGATCGATTTAAAGTAGGCCTGATACAGCAGAAACCACTAATTTTGAGAATTGCAAATTTGGGAATTGTTTTTCAACCCAGAACAAAAACTGTGCTTTGACGGTCACAAAAAATAACTTGACCAGCTAAAACAGTACAGATTTGGATGAATATAAATGTGAGGCCTATTTTTTAGGCGCTGGGTGACAGGTATACGTTTAATCACAGAATTAGACTTGGATCTGCACTGTAGCGTGTGTGTTAAGTTTTTCAGAATGACCCTATCAGCACCTTGAATCTAATATACCCTTTTAGGGATAGATTTAAAGTAGGCCTGATACAGCAGAAACCACTAATTTTGAGAATTGCAAATTTGGGAATTGTTTTTCAACCCAGAACAAAAACTGTGCTTTGACGGTCACAAAAAATAACTTGACCAGCTAAAACAGTACAGATTTGGATGAATATAAATGTGAGGCCTATTTTTTAGGCGCTGGGTGACAGGCTCAACTTGCCCCTGATGTAGTGTATGGCCAAAAAATAACCACACTATTGATGGTTAAATGCACTTGGGTGACACAGGCTCAGCTTGCCCCTGATGTAGTATATGGCCAAAAAATAACCACACTATTGATGGTTAAATGCACTTGATGACAGCTTGACCCTGATGTAGGATATAGCAAAAAATAACCACACTATTGATGGTTAAATGT
Source organism: Bufo bufo (assembly GCF_905171765.1). Classification (NCBI taxonomy): domain Eukaryota; kingdom Metazoa; phylum Chordata; class Amphibia; order Anura; family Bufonidae; genus Bufo; species Bufo bufo. Next base: position 729,084,079 of record NC_053389.1, on the reverse strand, counting down.
ACTTGGTGGTAGCTTGTGCTGGCGCACCACAAGCCACAAAATGGCCGCCGATCACCCCAGAAAACAGTGACTGAAAAACGCTCTGTGCAGCCTAAAAACAGTGAGCAATTGAATATCAGCAGTTCAATGATCCACAGCGTAGATCGATCACTGAATGAAGTCTTTTGGAGGAGTTAATCTGCCTAATCTCGCCCTAACGTCGCAGCTGCAACCTCTCCCTACGCTTGTATCAGCAGAGTGACGTGCAGCGCTACGTGACCCAAGCTTATATAGAGGCTGGGTCACATGCTGCACTGGCCAATCACAGCCATGCCAATAGTAGGCATGGCTGTGATGGCCTCTTGGGGCAAGTAGTATGACGCCAAGAAAGCGCCGAACACCGAACCCGAATCCGGACTTTTACGAAAATGTTCGGGTTCGGGTCCGTGTCACGGACACCCCAAAATTCGGTACGAACCCGAACTATACAGTTCGGGTTCGCTCATCCCTACTTGTAATGTTTGGCAGCCTTTTCACTTGGTGCATAGGCTTTATGAGTGTAGGAGTTCCACTACCCGAACAATTGTACCACAATGTAAATGAGGCCCTCCTTTATGTGATATACAGGTTGTATTGGAGTGCCTCTACCTTGTAATTTTGGGCAGCACTTGCACTTTATATACAAGTAAATATGCAGGAAAGAATGTTTTCTAACAATTGTTCCTCTAAAATCGATTTAATCTTTGGTTCTGTAGGTATTAGTGTCAGCAAAGGCGTAGCTATAGGGCGTGCAGAGGTAGCAGTCGCTACCGGGCCCAGGAGCCTGAGGGGGCCCAAAGACCCTTGTGCTACATAAGAAGACACCAGTTTTATAGAAAGTACATGCTGGTCAAGTTACACCTCAGGCTGGAGGGAAGGGGTTAGGTCAAGAATTTGGCATTGGAGGGGGTGCCATTTCAAACTTGAACTCTTGCACCAGGGCCCATGAGCCTTTAGCTACGTCCCTGATTGTCAGTCTGTAAAAGTGTCGTACTACTCGGACAACATCGTTCCCAACATCGACCTGGGAGTCCAAGATGCATCCAGACATCCTCCCCATGCTGTTTACAAACCATTTTGGTGGTGTTTCCATCAATTTCTGACCTTTTCCTGTGAACCAGACACCCTCCCCTCTTCATAGCAGGGGGTGCCTGGTTTAATGCTCTGGTTATCCCATTGACTTCCATTGTGCTCTGGTGCTCTGTAGAGCACCCCAGCACCCCAGCATCCCAAAGTGTTCTACTCGAGCACCAAAAATGGGTTTATGTCACTCACCGATCTAACAGACAGATAAACTATATTAATTTCCATGTCATGTATGCAGTGCAGGTGTTCCTCACACCAAAATAGGTATATGTCACCCACCGAGCTAACAGATGGATTAACTATATTGGAGCGAACCACTAGTGTATAACTTGTGGGGAGCCATGATGTCATGGCAACCTACAATTTATGGCATTAATTATATTAAACTTACCTGTGTTTAAGAGTTTGGACTAATCCCTGGGACTGTTGATCTCGGGGCCTTCTAGACAGCTGATTGGAGAGTTTCTCTAACCGTCTTTTAGTGCCTATAAAAGAAGAAATAATCGTCACTGGCGCATTCACGTAAGTATTTTCACCAGATAACCACTTGCGCTAATTCTATTCATGGAGGATTTACTCAAACAGCTTATTATGAAGGCCGAAGGCAACGGAGGTGAAGAGTGGTTAAGGAAATGTCTGTGCTTACCGTCCGGACAAGAAGAAATCATTCCTTTCACTTCGGCTACAGATTTCGTCTGCCCAGTCTGCAGCGCGAGCCCTGATCTAATTGATTTAACCTCCGTCACTGGCGCGCGCATGCGCAGTGAACAGGAGGTTTCTTCGCCAGTCAAGAAAAGGAATCGCAAAGAAAATAGGGCATATTCACCATCACAATATGCGCCTCCTTCTTCAAAAAAGAGATCTATCCAGCAGCCATCTACCATTAAAGGTGCCTCCTACCATAGACGCAATTCTTCTGCAACTGCCACTTTACAGCCAGCATCCGCCATTCAGCCCAACCGTCATCCTGAGCAACATCTAAGTGGTGAGATAATTACTGACAATTTTTTAAGTGACTGCAAATTGCAGGGCACTTCCACTCAAGATAATTCTACTACATTACTTAACTCTTCTGTTAAGTTACAATTATTTAATGAATTTATGCAATTTCTCAACAATCAATCTGTTACATCAGGTAATGTTTGGTCTGAGTCTATTAATCATAACCAATCCAATATTGCCTCTGATGTAACGGATTGTAATCAAAACTTTTCTATATCTAATACTTTCAAAAAATCTTCTGACCTCTTTATTCCGGAATTAGAAAATAGTTTTGGGATTAAAGAGACAGTAGTAAAAGAAGTCATGGCTTGTCAAATTTCACCGTTAGGTTTTCATCTTTCCCAAGCCATTAAGGAAAAAATATGGAGGAAGGATTATATCGATCTATTTTCTTTATTACCTTCTTCAAATGAATTATTAAAAATTGAAACAGCTAAGGATAAAAAATCAGATTCTGATGAGAAAAAGAAACCGGTACAAAAAACTTTTCTTAACTGGATCCAAGGTTTTGTATCTATGCTGCAGTTTTAGGGGAAAAACACCCTTCTGTATGTACTGGTCTCTTTTATCATATAGATTCCATATTGGAGGCATATAGGAACTTTGGAGGCATGGGCTGGTGCTCTTATGATGAATCTTTTCGTCAAAAGATTGCAGTCTATCCAAATTTAAATTGGGGTAACAAAGATGTGGGACTTTGGTTGAGTCTTATGCTCCCTAATAAAAATTATCTTTTTCGTCAGCAATCAAGTCCCAGTAATCCCAAAAAAGGTATTTGTTTCTCCTATAACGAGTCTTTCTGCAGATGGCAATCCAACTGCAGATATCGCCATGAATGTTCCTTCTGTTCAGGTCCTCATCCAGTTTCCAAATGCTTTAAGAAGTAAGGAATTCATTTTCCAAATTCCATCAGAGATTTTCATACAAATAAGCAAGGTGACAACTCTGAACTTGCAAAGAATACTGCAGTGGGTAAAAATTTATCCAAACACACAGATGGCTAATTTACTGTTTAAAAGTTTTTCTGAAGGTTTTTACGTACCTCAATTTGAAGGTCCGGGTTGTGTTATTGTAGAAAATGCATATTCTGTTAAGAAAAATTTAGATATTGTTAAGGATAAAATATTGTCTGAAATGTCCGCAGGTAGAATAGCTGGTCCATTTGATTCCCCTCCCTTTATTAATTTCCGTGTTTCTCCTCTAGCTATTGTCCCTAAGAAAGAGTGTAATTCTTATCGACTCATTCATAATTTATCTTTTCCAAAATTATCTTCCCTCAACGATGAAATTGATAAGAATAAAGCTAGTGTTAAATATTCTTCTTTTGATCAAGCTTTGGTGTTTCTTCAGAAAGCTGGTAGACACTCTCTCTTAGCCAAAGCAGATATAAAATCTGCGTTCAGATTATTACCAATAAATCCTACAGGTTATAATTCTCTAGGATTTAAATTTTTGGATAAATTCTTTTTTGATATGGCCTTACCCATGGGTTTTACTCTTTCTTGCTTCTATTTTGAAGCGTTTTCCACTTTTTTACATTGGATAGTAGAAATTCATTCTTATTCTGGATTTATTTTACATTATTTAGATGATTTTTTATTTATAGGTCATAAGGATACTCCAGAATGTTTGAATCTTCTTAATAGATTCATAGCAGTATCTGATTATTTTAATGTACCTTTGGCTGTGGAAAAGACAGTTCTTCCCACTACTACGTTGAAATTTTTAGGTATTTTCATTAACACGGATACTATGGAATTTAGTATTCCTATGGTTAAAATTTCCGAAACTATTCATATTTTATCTTCAATGGTAAGTAAGGAAAAAACTACTTTGAAACGATTGCAGTCGTTACTTGGATCCTTAAATTTTATTACTAGAGTAATTCCCATGGGAAGGGTATTTTCAAAAAGACTTTACGCAGCAACTGCAGGTAAATCTTCTCATCATTCTCACATTAGATTAACAAGGGAATTAAAAAGTGATTTTAACATATGGTTACAATTTATGAAAGACTTCAATGGACATACAATTTGGCAGGAAGAATTTATAGACTCTGACTCACTTTCCTTTTTTACTGATGCTTCGGGTGCCATTGGTTATGGAGCATTCTTCAACAATAATTGGTCTGCTGAAAAATGGCCTCAATCTTGGTTAGACAACAAATATTATTCCAAAAATTTAGTTTTTCTTGAACTCTTCCCTGTTTTGGTTTCTTTATTAATTTGGCATGAGGAATTTCAAAACAGACGCATTTTATTATGTTCAGACAACATGGGTGTTGTATTTGCCATAAATTGTTTGTCGTCCAAGTCTCCTTTAGTATCTTCTTTATTACGGAAATTGGTTTTGCACTGTCTCAAATTTAATATTTGGTTAAAAGCAAAATTTATTCCAGGTAGAAATAACATTATTGCTGATGCTTTATCTCGTCAGCAGCTCTTGAAATTTTTCGCAATGGCACCTCAAGCATCTTTGAAAGGAATACCTTGTCCAGATCATTTATGGAGTATTACAGAAGAATAAATAACGAATTATTAACTTATTCGTTAGCCAAAAATACATGGGCAGCCTATTCTGCTGCATGGTTCGATTGGACGGAGTTCTGCAGAATGGGTCGATTAACAGCCACGGAATTTAATTTGGAGAATTTCAACACTTTTATAATTTATCTTTGGAATAAGGGAATAGCAGCTGAATCTATCTCAAAAAGATTATCTGCTATTTCTTTCTTTTTTAAATTAAATGGTCACAATTCAATATTAAACCATTTCAAAATTAAACAAATAATTAAAGGTATCAAAAGATTTTCGATTCCAAGGGATAAAACCAATCCACTATCTGTTCACCAATTAGCTGGAATCATAAATCAATTACATAAAGTTTGTTCTTCATCTTATGAAGAATGTTTGTTTTCGGCAGCTTTTTCTTTAACTTTTTTTGCCGCTCTACGAATTGGAGAGATTGCAGCAGAAAACAAGCATTCTGGTCCTCCTTTAATCATTTCCGACATATTAATGGTTAATGAACAAGTCAAATTATTCATAAAAAAATCCAAAACAGATCAAATGGGAAAAGGTATTTGGCTTACTCTTAATAAATTCTCTTATAAATGTATCTGCCCATTTGAACATATGTCAAAGTGGTTAAGTATGAGAGAGAAAGCAATTCCTGCTTTATTTTCTCATATAGACGGCTCATATTTAACAAAATACCAATTTAACTTTGTTTTACGCAAGAGTTTACAAAATTTAGGTCATACAAATCAAAAAATTTCAGCACATTCGTTTCGCATTGGCGCAGCAAAATTTGCGGCAAAAATAGGTTTAAATTCCTCTATTATAAAACGCATTGGAAGATGGAATTCCAATTGCTACAAGCGTTATATCAGACCTAATCTACTTATTTAATTGCAGGAACCAAACGGAATATTTGGATATTTGGTGACGACTTAATTAGATGTGTAATGGAACGTTATATAGGTTTTTCTGAGGAAGTTTGTATCAAGTGGAGTGCATTTCCCAACCTCCGGATTTCAAATATTATTTTTGAAGTTGACTATTTGTTTTCAAAATGTTACATTCCTGATTTTGTAATTTTACATGTTGGGTCTTTTGATATAGGTAAAATAAAAACTCATTTGTTGATTTACGAACTACAGGAATTGATGTGCAAGATAAGACAAATTTTACCGAATTCTGTTCTTATATTTTCGGTTATTATTCCTAAATTTACTTGGTCAAGTCCTGAATTGTCCTTTTTGGACAAAATAAGGAAAAGAGTCAATAAACAAATGGAGAAGTTTATGCTAAGTATGGGTCAATTCTCTTACAGACATGTAGAACTTGAAGGTTTTTTAAAAGGACTTTATTGTTCTGGTTTGGATCAGCTTTCAGAAATAGGTTGTGATATCTTTATCTCTGACCTTCAAAACATTATTGAGAAATATGCTACTTAATTAATTGCGATGCTTTGGTGGCCACTTCGTTTCCGATTTGGCGCTTTGGGGGTTAAGTCACTCTCTGAGTGGACTGACGGTTATTATTTTGATTAATTTGGTTGTTGATGGTTAATTGTATTCTGTTTATTTACTTCAATAATTATTGGAAAACGTAATAAGCATCGCGGCCATTTAAGTACCCTAAATTTAAATAAAGTTCAATTTGGTTTACTTTGATTATGTGTAATTGTCTTTTTTCTGGTGTAATGGTTGCTTATGACATCATGGAGCGAACCACTAGTGTATAACTTGTGGGGAGCCATGATGTCATGGCAACCTACAATTTATGGCATTAATTATATTAAACTTACCTGTGTTTAAGAGTTTGGACTAATCCCTGGGACTGTTGATCTCGGGGCCTTCTAGACAGCTGATTGGAGAGTTTCTCTAACCATCTTTTAGTGCCTATAAAAGAAGAAATCATCGTCACTGGCGCATTCACGTAAGTATTTTCACCAGATTCCTCCCTCCCTCTTTTTCTATTGATTAGTCGCTTGCTTATTGACGGGGGTTAAGTCACTCTCTGAGTGGACTGACGGTTATTATTTTGATTAATTTGGTTGTTGATGGTTAATTGTATTCTGTTTATTTACTTCAATAATTATTGGAAAACGTAATAAGCATCGCGGCCATTTAAGTACCATAAATTTAAATAAAGTTCAATTTGGTTTACTTTGATTATGTGTAATTGTCTTTTTTCTGGTGTAATGGTTGCTTATGACATCATAATTTCTCTGTCACAGATGCAGTTGTCACGGACGTTCCCTCGACAGGTAGAAGGAGATCGGTGAGACTGACAACACGTGGTTTGATCTGACATGTTTTCAGTTTGAATCAAATGACGTCTGTGTTGTTTCTGGTGCTTGCCACTCCTTCTTTCCCCAGGTGTGGCTATTAGGGTCATTTAACCTTCTCTATTTATAGTTGCTTCTCCCAAAACGCTGTGTGGTTTGCAGCTTCTGTTTGGACCTTTGGGTAGATTGTGGTTTGATCTCGGCTGTTCGTCCTTCCTTTTGGAGGAACAGGTAGTCTTGTCCCTGCCATTAGTACCAGGGTCCTCTAGGGCTTGATAGGACTGTAGGTATTCCTGTGTATGAACTCACCTACCGTTTGGGTCTGTTCATACTGCTAGTCAGTCAAGATATTGGTTAGAGTTTTCACTAGGAGGTGTCAATTTTACTTCCCTAGTCCTCAGGCCTGATTCCCTGTTCCCCCCTTCCCTTCTATGCTTGGTGTGGTGTTTCCCTCCCACATCGAAGTGTAACAGCAGTGCAGGTAAACCTCACACCAAAAATGGGTATATGTCACCAACCGAACTAACAAACAGATTAACTATATTAATTTCCCTGTCACATGCAGTGCAGGTGAACCTCACACAAAAAATCGGTATACAGTAGGTCATCCACCAAACTAACAGACAGATTAACTATTATATTTTTGTGTCAAGGGTACAAAGATCGTGCATTGGACCCACAAAAAATCACTATAGGTCACCCACAGAATAAATCGCCAGATACAATTTCTAACACTCTCCCTCACTTCAGCTACCTGCTTCCTGTCCCTGCAATACTCAGAGCTGATGGGCGGTGCTACACATGATACAGCATGTATAGAGTCTGGGTCACATGATGCACTGGCCAATCACAGTCATGCCATTACTAGGCATGGCTGTGATGGCTTCTAAGTGCCCACAGCTTAAAAGCTTGTTGATCGGCTGCCCTGCAGCCTTTCAACAAGCTTTATTAAATGCCCGAACAGCGAACTCGAATCCAAACTTTTGCGGCAAAGTTCTGGTTTGGGTCTGGGCACCCAAACTCGCAAAGTCCGGTACGGACCCGAACTTTGCATTTCGGGTTCGCTCAACACTACCTCCTACCTCACATAGTACAAACTGCATGTATTATACCTCATACCTCACATATCAGTACACTGCAGCATATACTGTATATCTGTACACACTGGATCATATCTCATACCTCACATATCATAACACTGCTGTATATACAATATATTTGTACACATTGCTTCTATTATACCTCATACCTCACATTAAATCCAAAGGCTTTGTTTGTGCTGTTTAAACAGAAAAGCTTACCATAGGGTAATACCGTATGAAACAGGTAAGTATTGGTTCCAGTATAAGGCTCACCTTGAGAGGTTGTGCTACCTACAGGCACAACTCTAGAATGGGCTCATCAAGATGTGTACTAGAATCCTGTTTGGTCGTAGGTCTGAATCCACGGATGATGATCTTCTTAATCGGAGATGCCAGAATTCCCCAAGAAGATACAAGCTTTCCAGAGCAAAAGGGTTTCCCACGGCACAAAACACCAACCACGGTCCAAATAATCATAGGTTAAGGTCTTTATTGCAGGTATATACAATATATTTGTACACATTGCATCTATTATACCTCATACCTCACATATCAGTACACTGCTGTATATACTATATATCTGTACCCACTCAATCTATTATGCCTCAAACGACTGGTATTCACATCAGATTCCAGTACCCACATCCTTTCCTCTGGTCCATAAGCCTACGGAGAACTCGAAAGTCAATTATCTTGGAGATCTGAAATTCCAAACTACCGTGCACCATGACAGAACACTGCTATATATACTACATATTTGTACACATTGCATGTATTATAAAAGTATAATAGATGCAGTGGGTACAGATATAAAATATAGTATATACAGCAGCGTACTGATATGTGAGGTCTGAGGTATATTAGAGCCAGTAGGTACAGATATAGTATATACAGCAGTGTACTGATATGTGAGGTCTGAGGTATATTAGAGCCAGTGGGTAAAGATATAGTATATACAGCAGTGTACTGATATGTGAGGTCTGAGGTATATTAGAGCCAGTGGGTAAAGATATAGTATATACAGCAGTGTACTGATATGTGAGGTATGAGTTATAGTAGATGCAGTGTACACAGATATATGGTGTGTAAAGCTTTGTACTGATATTTGAAATGCAAGGTGTAATTTATAACTCGTACCACACACATCAGCACACTGCTGTGTATATTCTATATATACCCACTGCATCTATTATACCGCTTACCATGTGACTATCAGCAACATGTAACTGGTGATGTCCCACACCTTCTGTTACCCACTGCATTCCAGCTTCTACCGAGTATTATAATACAGTGTGTGTACACTGTATTCAGGGGGCACATATAAGAGGTGCTATATATAAAAGGGGGCACTATACATAAAGGGGGCAAATATAAGAGGCCCTATACATAAAGGGGCACATATAAGAGGCACTATACATGAAGGAGACACATATAAGAGGCACTATACGTAAAGGGAGCACATATAAGAGGCACTATACATAGAGGGGGCACATATAAGAGGCACAATACATAAAGGGGGGAAATATAAAAGGCCCTATACATAAAAGGGCACATACAAGAGGCACTAAACATAAAGGAGCCACATATAAGAGGCACTATACATAAAGGAGGCACATATAAGAGACAATATACATAAAGTGGGCACATATAAGAGGTACACAATATAAAGGGGGCAAATATAAGATGCACTATAAATAAAGGGGGCAAATATAAGAGGTGCTATACATAAAGGGGGCACATATAAGAGGCACTATACATAATGGGGCAAATATAAGAGGCACTATACATAAAGGGGAACATATAAGAGGCACTATACATAAAGGGGCAAATATAATAGGCACTATACGTAAAGGGGTCAAATATAAGAGGCACTACTGTATACATAAAGGGGCACATATAAGAGATCCAACACATAAAGGCGGCACATATACATAAAGGAAGCAAATATAAATGGCACATATATACAGGTACTAGACACACAGGGGGGCTCATATAAGAAATGTAATACATACAAGGGACACATATAAGTGGCAGCAAGCATGTGGCACAATATACAGGGGGCACAGAGCATGTGGCAATAGCAATAGGGGCACTGTGTGTGACACTATATACAGAGGGCATAGGGAAGAAGGCAATATATAGAGGGAACAGAGCATGTGACACTATATACGGAGGGCACAGAGCATAAGGCACTATATACGGAGGGCACAGAGCATAAGGCACTATATACAGAGGGCATAGAGCATAAGGCACTATATACAGAGGGCACAGAGCATAAGGCACTATATACAGAGGGCACAGAGCATGTGACACTACTTACAGAGGGTAAAGAGTATGTGGCACTATATACAGAGGGCATAGAGCATAAGGTACTATATACAGAGGGTACATAGTATGTGGCATTACCATTGGTGGCCCAGTGTGTAGCACTAATGCTACTGTTGTATTCAGGGCATAGCATGTGGCACTAAGATGAGTGTGTTATTATGCAGGGTGCCAAAGTGTTGGTAAAGCAAGAAGCTATAGACATCTTCTTGGGTAAATCTGCAGAGCCAAAATGTGGCTGGGAGATGTCATCATGGTGGCCTGAACCAGATGGAGAAGAACTCAGGAGGAGATGTCACCTGTAAGTCACTAAATGGAAATGATTATTCTGCCACTGACAGTTTATGATGAGAGCTGTAGTCACCTGGATGATAATTGGTGGTAGCATGCTGTTTTTTGAAACAACAACTCCCAGCATCTCTTTACTACTGTTTAGGCCATAGTGGGAGCTGTAGCCGTAGAAGCTTATGTAGCGAGGGCCGACCTGTATGCTCTGCTCAAATCTGTATTGAACTTTTAAAATCTGGTGTGATACATATATATATTTGTGGTCAAGGCTCCGGGGGGAGTACTGAAACGAAGGTGGAGAAACTGGACACAGTAGGACCTAACTTGGCTAGTGGTGTGCCTTTAGCCATGTAACGCGGGTAGCCAAAAAAGGGGGCTAACCCAGGGAGTCTGAGCTAGAAGTGAGACTGGAAATGAGGGAGGGTAGGGTGGGGCACCACGCGATGCCGACACCTTGGGGAGGCCGTGCGGCCGGCTAAATACCCTATGCCCCTCCCACAAATGCAGGCTGGGAATCCAGCCTGCTGTACTTGTGGTCAAGGCTCTGGGGGGAGTGCTGAAATGAAGGTAGAGAAACTGGACACAGTAGGACCTAACTTGGCTAGTGGTGTGCCTTTAGCCATGTAACACGGGTAGCCAAAAAAGGGGGCAAAACATGGATTTAGGCAGTTTATTGCTTGAGAAATTTACAAAACCAAACTGGAAAAAGCTTTGGCAATCTCGACCCGTGGATGTGGGATGTAACGGGAAAAACATGAAGATTGCCACCGTCCCATCTTTCGTATGACGTGAGCGGGGACAACATGTTTGGAAGCTGCAGACGCGTCCCCGATTCGGAAAGAGTGTCCGGATATGGAGGCAGCGTGGAACCCCAGACCCGAAGCTATGGAAAGAATGTGTCTGATGAACTGCGCGTAAGTCAGTGAGAGCACGGGAAAAAGCAGTAAGGGGCTATCGGGAGTTCTGTCATGGAGAGTGGAGAGCAGCTGGTTGAACACTGTCACTGGGCACCAAGGGTTGAATGAATTGAAGTACTCAATCTGTACCGGTGGACCGACTTGGGAGGTTTTGGAGGAAGGTAGAGAGAAGATGAAGTGGTCTAAACTACGGTGGAGCTGACTGATTGCTGGCCCTGAATTCTGGGCTGAGGTGCAGCAGAACTCCCCAGGCCTGAGGAACCCATAGAAGCTGAGGTAGAGGGCAGCTTTGAGGATCAAACTTTTGAATGGGCCAAAAGGACTACCATCTAGGGCGGCAGAATTTTTTTTAAATAAATCCCCTATAACTGGTTGTCTGGTGGGAGTGGAAGGAGAAGAGAGCTTCTGAATGCCTCTCAAGACTGCCTTGACTGCCTGGGAGGAAAAGAAAGAGGTATGACTGGGATGACTGATCATGTGGTGGTGCTGGATGCCCGCTAAATAAAGTCTGATGGTGTTGTGGGACAACCGGAGCTCCTTGTGGCAGTACGCCAGGAAGGCCAGGACGAAGGAGACTTTGCCCCTGTCCCCCCTGGGATGAAGGCGTGAAAACCGTCTGAAGGTGTTCCACCCCGTTAGATAGTTCCGGGCAGAATTGGCCGAGAGTGACTTGCGGATGAGACCGTGGGCTGCGGAAATGTAGTCATCTAGTCCATGATCAGGGCTTCGAACCCCGGAGGGTTGATTCCGACTCTCCGCGCTCCCGGCATGACCTGAAAAAACTATTTAAAGTTTAAACGGGACAGGGCATCGGCTGCGGTATTTTTATTGCCCTCTATGTGCCTGCAGATGACACGGAAGTTGTATTGGAGAGACAGCCAGGTGAGCTTGCGAACCAGACGCATGACCTTGGGGGAGCTAGACCTACCCCTGGCGAGGATGTCGACAACTGCTTGGTTGTCTGTCATGAAGCATACTGGCCTGTTACTGCCCCCAGACAAGAGCGGCTGCGACGATGAGGTAGACTTCGAGCAGGGGGGAGGACCTGGCGGCCTCCTGGTCTGAAGAGACCTGCGCGGGCCAAGGACCCGCAAACCATTGGTCCCCGCAGATGGCCCCGAAACCGAGGGAAGCAGCAGCATCGGAAAACACCAAGGGGGAGGCATCGTTCCACTGAGGAACGAAGAGGGAGATGCCATTCCAACTGGACCAAAAAACTGACCACATGGCCAGATCCGCCAACGCATCGCGTCTGAGGTGGATGAGGGCATGCTGATCTGAGGCTGTTGGGAGGAGTCTGAGCAGGCCGGAGGTGAACGATCTGCCCTGGGGCATGATCCTGGCGGCAAAGTTGAAAGACCCCCAATAAAGACTGGAGTTCCAACTTTGACACCGTGCGGGTACCCACGAGCCTGGCCACTGAATCCTTTAATCTGCTTAATTTGTCCAGGGGAAGGCTGGCCTCTATTTTGACTGTGTTCAGGGTGATACCCAGAAAGGTGATTACCCTGGAGGGGCCCTCGACCTTTGCTGAAGCCACTGGAACGTTCAGGCGACTGAACAGGCTGAGGAGGCTGTCCAGCCTATCCGGGGCGTGTTCGGCCTGCTCGATGAGCAAGAAGTCGTCCAAATAATGGATAACCCTCGGACAATGGGCATGGTTGATCAGAACCCAGTGAAGTGCTTGTGCGAACTGGTCAAAGAGCCAGGGACTGCTCTTTAACCCGAACGTCAAGCGGGTGGCAAAATAATATTTTGCCCTCCATTTGATGCCGTAGAACTTCCACAGGTGAGGCAGAATCTGCAGCAACTTGAAGGCATCAGAAATGTCCGCTTTTGACAACCAAGCTCCTGCCCCGACCTGTAAGATGAGTTCTATGGCCTCGTCCAGGGAAGAGTACTGCATGGAGAATTCGTCCGACGGGACCAGGGAATTTAGGCTGGGGGTGCTGGATGCATGAGGAGCAGACAGGTCATAGATTAATCTTTTTTTATTTGAGGATTTTTTGGACACCAAACCTATGGGGCTGACCCGGTACACAAGGAAAGGGGATTTGGCAAATGGACCAATCATGAAGCCCTTCTGCAACTCCGCCTCCAACAATTCGTCCACCGCCACGGGATCCGCAAGAGAAGAGAGAAGGTTGGGACATTCATGAGTGACCTGCGGAAGGGTGACTAGCCCTGTATGGAAACCCTCCGAAAAACCCTGTTTGAGAAACAGGACAAAACTGGGGTCATGATGTTGTTGGAGGAGGGAGAGTAACAGGTCAATGTTGACCCCGCCTAGTCAGGAGCGTTTGGCCGTGCGTTGGGAACAGGAGGACTGAGGATGGGCCCTAAAGCAGATGGAGCAAATGTGCAAGGCTTTGCACTTATCATAACTGCAGAAGCCTAGATTGAAATTGTTGCATATCTGATTCTTTCCTAAGAAAGTGATGGGACGACCGAGTTTGTCCATGGCGGGGTTAGGTTTCTGCGCACCGGAGCTGAACATTGGCCTGGCAGGGGGTGGGTTGGTGACATGGGGGCACCAATCAGAAGAATGGAGGACTGATTGGCAACCAGCACAGGCTGGGGATTTTTGCCCGGCAAAATGCCTGCAAAAAAGCTCCATGTCCAAAACCGCCCAGTTGGTGACATGCTGGTACTGGAGGAACGCTGCTGCAGCTTTTGCGGAGAATGACCGGTGGTATTCGTAAAAGGCGAAACCACCATATTTGTATCCTAACTCGGTGACCCTGTAAAGGTATGTATCCAGTTCTTCCCTGCGGTGGGGATGAATAGAGCACACGATGTCACGGTACAGGCTGAAGGTCAGCATAAATTCGGGGATGGTCAGCTTCTTATTGAGGCGGACGTCTTTAGACCTCAGCACCACCGATACTTCACCGCAGGCGATTGTCCGGTTTTCGACCGTGTCATGGGTGGAGATCAGGATGGCGGCCAAGTTGATGTCCTTTCCTGCCAGGATATCCCGCCTGATGTTCTCTGGTACGAAGAACACGGGGGCGATGTCGGGAGAGGCAAGACTTGTACCTGGGATGTTGGCCCGGGAAGTTGAAGGAACAGCTTCGGTCTCTGCAGGAGGAGGAGGCGTGGAAATCTTGTTCTCGGCGGCCTGGAGCCTGGAATCGATGTGCGACATTGAAGACGCTAGGTTATTAATGATTGTGTGGAGTTGGGTCAAGGAGAGCTGAATGGTCGACATGGAGACCAGGTCTTCGGAGGCTCCGGGTGGTTCGGGAGCCCTGGGCGATTCAGGAAAGAGCAGACGATATAACTCTTCCTTTCGTGCTGATGCCGAGTGGCGGATCCCTTTCTTTTTAAGTTCGGTGATCAGCCTGGGGATGGTCCAATGTCTGTAAGACGCGTGGCTGGCTGCCTCAGAGACCGCTGACTCTGGGATAGACATTGAGTCTTCAATGTCAGACATGTGAGACATGATATCAAAACAAAGATGGGCACACCGTGCGAGCCGGACCCTGTTGGGAGGATCTGAAGTGAATTGACAACCCTCATGCAATCCAATAATTATTTATTTATTTTTTTCCTTTTTACTTACCTGGAGCCTTAGAGAGGTTAGGATGGAAAAAATTGGAAACACTGGGAGCAAGCGAAAATGCCCGGGAATGTCCGCGAAGAGGGTGAACTTCACACCCCGCGAACCTGGGATTGGTAAGTGAGGAAGAAATTTTATCTGGTACCTGCGTGAAGAGGTACACCAAAATATTCTGACAAAACGAAACTTACGTGATGATGATCAGGAAGAAACGAGACCTGAACGTGTCAGGCCGAAAAAACGTAGGAAAACCCTGAACGATATCAGGCAGTGGAAGGACAAAACCTGAAAGAAAACACGAAAAACCAAGTGGCCTGAGCGTATCAGGTAGTGAAAGAAACATGACCTGGCGTAACAAGTGACTTAAAAAATGTCAGGCCCTGTAAACAAGACCGAGAGCCGAGACGCGTCTGGAGACGAGGCCCCAACTGGATGCCAGCGTGGAATTTACCAGTGTGGCAGGCAGTAAGGTGACATGACCCGCGCGTGATGGCAATGGCGAGCAACAGGCCCCGAGCGTGACAGGTAAAGAAGCATGAACTGACCGTGATAGGTACACTTATTAGGCAGAAGACAAAAGTGTAACAGGACAGTAGGAGAGGAGTTCGACGTGAAGTGGTGTAAGCAGACAAATGAAAGATTTAGGAAAGATGAACGAAAAATAAGCAGATCAGGCAAGACGGGACACGAAAAACCGAACGTAACAGGAGGGAGGACATGAAGAAGACTGAACATAAGCAAGAGGACATGATGAAAACCTGAACGTATCAGGCAGAAGGACACGAAGAAAACCCTGAACGTATCAGGCAGAGGGACACGAAGAAAATCCTGAACATATCAGGCAGAAGGACACGAAGAAAACCCTGAACGTATCAGGCAACAGGACACGAAGAGAACCTGAACGTATCAGGCAACCGGACACGAAGAGAACCTGAACGTATCAGGCAACAGGACACGAAGAGAACCTGAACGTATCAGGCGACAGGACACGAAGAGAACCTGAACGTATCAGGCAACAGGACACAAAGAGAACTTGAACGTATCAGGCGACAGGACATGAAGAGACCCTGAACCGTATCAGTGCAAACAGGAAATGAAGACAACCTGGACGTACCTGGAAGGAGAAAACCATGACGGGCCAGGTAATAGAATACAAAAAAAAAAACCTAAGCAGACAGGAAGGAGTTTTTTTTTTTTCTTTTGCAGTGCAAGTGTTTGCTTGATGAGACGCAGCATGGTGAAACGGAGGGGGGGGGGGGGCTCTCCGCCGGCCGGACCCGCCGATCTATTGGACTGGACCGGGGGTGGGGGGGGCCCTGGCGTGGAAGGGGGACCCAGGCCACCCGAGGATGCTGCGACTCATGAAACGAGGGAGTAGATGATGAAGATAGTGTGGCAGATGAACACAAACGCAGCAAACACAGGGCAGTAGGGAATACACATGGAGGATGCCTGGCAAACACTGGGAAGTTGGGGAGCGCGGTAAGCCTTGCTCTGTTTGCAACGCTTCGTGTATGATGCCTACTGTACCCAGACTATGAAAATGTATTATGGGCAGTGTACCTTTTTTTTTTTTTTTTCATTTAAACCTGGGGACACCAGAAAACACAGGGGGGGAGGCTGCTAGTTACTTAAAGTAACATCCCTCAGACAACAAGCTGCCATCCATAACCCAGTAATGGGGCCCGACCTGGTCCACAGACTGTGTGTGATATGACACTAACCACCTTACTGAATTTGAGAGGGACGCCTGACCGCATACTGATGTTTTCCAAAAACATGCACATTTGACAGGGCAGGCCGTTGTTTGGAGGAATGACACAGGGGAAGTTAGGCAAAGTGAACGGGCGTCCCAGGATTTATCAGGGGACCAAACATGAGTGAGGAATATGCAGATGCTAACGAGCGGCCTGTCTCTGGAGAGAAGGGTTCCTCAGCAGGCCCTGACCCCGCAGGTGGCCGCTGGCAGACTACGGCGCTGCGCCTACACTGAGGCAGAAGAACCCATCCACAGGGGAAGCGCAGCTTCTCCGCGTCCCCGTCTGCCGCTCCCCCAGGATCTGACACTGGTGATGCAGTCCGCCTGAGGGAGGAGGAGACGCGCGGCGCCCCCCCGCAGAAGCGTCGGCTGTGAGAAGCGGCGTGTGCTGGTTGAAAACTTCGCTGCGCTCCGAAGGCAGGGACCCCGCTGCAGCCGCCCGCAGCCCCTGGATGCTCACCTATGGGTCGCGGCCGCTGAAGTATGTGAGGCCGACCGGGAATCAGTCGGTGCGGCTATGCACGCGTGCGGAAAGCGGAGACGTACTGGGGGGGAAGCGGAGCTGGCGGTGGGCGCTTGGACATGCAGAGCGGCGATAGCTTACCACAATAAACGCCGCACAGGAGAAGAGTACCGCCGCCGCAGCTTCTGCTCGTCAATGTAGCCGGAACCAGAAGTCACACTCGGATGACGTCACCGTGATACGAGATGCACCACGCGATGCCGACACCTTGGGGAGGCCGTGCGGCCGGCTAAATACCCTATGCCCCTCCCACAAATGCAGGTTGGGAATCCAGCCTGCTGTACATATATATATATATATATATATATATATATATATATGTACTGCACATGGTTCTGGTGCTGTATTTATGTAGTGAATTTGGTTTTGGTGCTGTATTTGACTAATGGGGTTGGTTCTAGTGCTGTATTTATGTAGTGAACATGGTTCTAATGCTGTTTTTGTGTTTTGAGCAAGGTTCTGGTGCAGTATTCATGCAGTGAACTTGGTTCTGGTGCTGTATTTATGTAGTGAACTTGGTTCTGGTGCTGTATTTATGTAGTGAACTTGGTTCTGGTGCTGTATTTATGTAGTGAACTTGGTTCTGGTGCTGTATTCATGCAGTGAACTTGGTTCTGGTGCTGTATTTATGTAGTGAACTTGGTTCTGGTGCTGTATTCATGCAGTGAACTTGGTTCTGGTGCTGTGTTTATGTATTGGACTTGGTTCTGGTGCTGTATCTATGTAGTGAACATGTTTCTAATGCTGTTTTTGTGTTTTGAGCAAGGTTCTGGTGCATTATTCATGCAGTGAACTTGGTTCTGGTGTTGTATGTATGTAGTGATCTTTGTTCTTGCTCTGTATTTGTGTGTTAAATGTGAATCTCATGCTATACCATTATATACACTCACCTAAAGAATTATTAGGAACACCATACTAATACGGTGTTGGACCCCCTTTTGCCTTCAGAACTGCCTTAATGCTACGTGGCATTGATTCAACAAGGTGCTGATAGCATTCTTTAGAAATGTTGGCCCATATTGATAGGATAGCATCTTGCAGTTGATGGAGATTTGAGGGATGCACATCCAGGGCACGAAGCTCCCGTTCCACCACATCCCAAAGATGCTCTATTGGGTTGAGATCTGGTGACTGTGGGGGCCATTTTAGTACAGTGAACTGATTGTCATGTTCAAGAAACCAATTTGAAATGATTCAAGCTTTGCGACATGGTGCATTATCCTGCTGGAAGTAGCCATCAAAGGATGGGTACATGGTGGTCATGAAGGGATGGACATGGTCAGAAACAATGCTCAGGTAGCCCGTGGCATTTAAACGATGCACAATTGGCACTAAGGGGCCTAAAGTGTGCCCAGAAAACATCCCCCACACCATTACACCACCACCACCAGCCTGCACAGTGGTAACAAGGCATGATGGATACATGTTCTCATTCTGTTTACGCCAAATTCGGACTCTGCCATTTGAATGTCTAAACAGAAATCGAGACTCATCAGACCAGGCAACATTTTTCCAGTCTTCAACAGTCCAATTTTGGTGAGCTCGTGCAAATTGTAGCCTCTTTTTCCTATTTGTAGTGGAGATGAGTGGTACCCGGTGGGGTCTTCTGCTGTTGTAGCCCATCCGCCTTAAGGTTGTGCGTGTTGTGGCTTCACAAATGCTTTGCTGCATACCTTGGTTGTAACGAGTGGTTATTTCAGTCAACGTTGCTCTTCTATCAACTTGAATCAGTCGGCCCATTCTCCTCTGACCTCTAGCATCCACAAGGCATTTTTGCCCACAGGACTGCCGCATACTGGATGTTTTTCCCTTTCCACACCATTCTTTGTAAACCCTAGAAATGGTTGTGCGTGAAAATCCCAGTAACTGAGCAGATTGTGAAATACTCAGACCGGCCCGTCTGGCACCAACAACCATGCCACGCTCAAAATTGCTTAAATCACCTTTCTTTCCCATTCTGTCATTCAGTTTGGAGTTCAGGAGATTGTCTTGACCAGGACCACCCCCCTAAATGCATTGAAGCAACGGCCATGTGATTGGTTGACTAGATAATTGCATTAATGAGAAAGAGAACAGGTGTTCCTAATAATTCTTTAGGTTAGTGTAAATCTATTCATTCACATTTGCGTTCGGGCCACTGTCACAGATTCTACCGCCAGTGCTGTGTGCTTGCCTCCCTCCCAGCCGGCCCCTGCTGCTCGGTGTCACTAATCATAACTGTATTTCGGTCTGCATAAGAAATGTACACGTGTATAATTTACTGTAGCTTTTCAAAAGTCCTATACTGTTTGGTTCTGTAGGTTTTGTATAGTAACAGATGAGAATTTATTAAACAAAACAGGGCAAATTTACTAAACCTGTAGAACATTAGACAATATAAACTTGTAGACAGTCTAAAGATGGGCCAGATTTATCACAGTGGCTGATGTTGGATAATAAATCTTTCACACCTGTAGACTGTCTAGTCTCAGTTTACACCACCTGTTAGTTACTTTACCTTACACCAGAATATTTTTTTCAGTGCACATCATTGCATGTTAAGCCAGGCCCCTTTCTCCATAATCCATGCTCCCTTTATAAACAAGGAGTTATAATTGCCTAAAATGGTGAGATTGCTCTCAAGTCATGGTAATGTGTCTTGAGGGAATCCCAGTTAGAGATGAGCGAATCGAATCCCACAAAGTGGAATTCGATCCAAATTTCAGGATAAATTTCAGGCAGCCAGATCAGCCTGCCGCAAATGTGAACACGGCCTTAAGCAACATATCAGTGGAAGCACACAGTTAAAATTATGTTGTACCTGTTTTTTCAAGGTTGACCATATGCAGCGGGCACCATAGCCACCAGGTGTCTACCATTTTAAACAGCAGACATACGGTTTAATGTTGTTGGTTTCAGACATTTAACCCTTCAGATACCGTGGTCAAAGGTTACCTCAGCATCTGAGCGCCAAAAACAAGGTAGTGCAGCGCTTCCGTAGCTGGGACAGCTCCCCCTAGTGGCAATCAGGGGAGCTATTCATTCTCTGTGGCAGCCTTGGTTTGCCTTAAAGGGAACCTGTCACCAGTTTTATGGTGTCCTAACTAAGGCTGGTTTCACACTGGCGCTGCGGGAAAATGTGCGGGTGCGTTGCGGGAACACCCACAATTTTTCAGCGCGAGTGCAAAACATTGTAATGCGTTTTTGCACTCGCGTGAGAAAAATCGCGCATGTTTGGTACCCAAACCCGAACTTCTTCATAGAAGTTCGGGTTTGGGATCGGTGTTCTGTATATTGTATTATTTTCCCTTATAACATGGTTATAAGGGAAAATAATAGCATTCTGAATACAGAATGCATAGTAAAATAGCGCTGGAGGGGTTAAAAAAATAAATAAATAATTTAACTCACCTTAATCCACTTGACCGCGGAGCCCGGCTTCTCCTTCTGTCTCCTTTCTTCAGGACCTGGGTACAGGACCTTTGATGACGTCACTCTGGTCATCACATGATCCATCACCATGGTAAAAGATCATGTGACGTACCATGTGATGACAGGAGTGACGTCATCAAAGGTCCTGTAACGGTACTTAATGCTCACCACAGGTCCTATTCAACAAAGGAGATGCCGGCTACGCGATCAAGTGGACTAAGGTGAGTTAAATTTTTATTTATTTTTTTAACCCCTCCAGCGCTATTTTATTCAGAATACTATTATTTTCCCTTATAACCATGTTATAAGGGAAAATAATAATGATCGGGACTCCATCCCGATCGTCTCCTAGCAACCGTGCGTGAAAATCGCACCGCATCCGCACTTGCTTGCGGATGCTTGCGATTTTCACGCAACCCCATTCACTTCTATGCGGCCTGCGTTGCGTGAAAAACGCAGAATATAGAGCATGCTGCGATTTTCACGCAACGCATAAGTGATGCGTGAAAATCACCGCTCATCTGAACAGCCCCATAGAAATGAATGGGTCGGTATTCAGTGCGGGTGCAATGCGTTCACCTGACGCATCGCATCCGCGCGGAATACTCGCCCGTGTGAAAGGGGCCTTAGGGCAACATAAATAAGTGACTGATTCTCTTAGCAAAATGCTGGGTCACTTTCTTTAATTGACCCAGTCAATCTGCCAACATCTTGTATTGAAAAGCTCCAGCTGATAATGAAGAGTCATGAATATTCATGAGCTCCTGACTCTCCCCGCCCACCTGCTGCTGAATGACAGTTTTTTTTCCATATGAATCAGCAGCAGGTGGGCAGGGGAGTGGCTATAGCTCTGAATTAAAAAAAACGCTGGACTCAATGACATCACGCTGGACTCAAATCAGCTCATTAGCATGCGGCATCTTTGTGTGTATATTATGAGGTAACCATCTGTCACACCAGTAAGTGAATACATCTAAGGTACTTTTTAGTAGTTAATGATTGTATATAATTAGTTAGATTATAATCAAATATCCACATGACAGGTTCCCTTGAATGATCCGAGGCTGTCACCACTATGTTCCTATGGAGACGCTGCCTGTGGCAGGGCTCCATAGGGACATAGTGAAATGCTTATAGATGCAAATACTAATGCACTGGAGTCTATGAATGAAGTGATCTGATGTAGTGCAGACCTATATTAGAGTGCAGACCTATATTGCTGCACAGAACTTGCCAGAGCCTCCATAAATTATCATACTGTTCCCTCGAATACCTTGATGATGCAGTTAGCTTTATAGAATGCCATGATTTTGTAATCTGAGAGAAATGCTAGTGTGGGTACGGAGTTACGGATCTTGAAGATGGCAGTGCACATGAGGCCTCAGTCCCATTTTGTAATACATTATTGCATGATCATTTTTAACTTATGGTATTTTGTTTTATGATATCAAAGCAAAAATTACAAGACAAAAACATTAAAGAGAAAATATATTTTTTTGATAATAAACAACAAAATTAGTAAAAAAAATGACTGCATACTCAAGAAAGTGGTGCAAATAATACACATTCTACATATGTCTTCTGTCATCCTAGCTTTTTATTTTTTTTAAAGAAACATTTTATCACACTATTGGAATCCCTGTTATGTCTAAAGTTCGACGTAGTCAGCAGGGTACCTTATTCTAATCAGACGTTGCCTTGGAGCAAACACATGCATACACACCATGAATATCAACATCTTCCTTCCAGACCTCAGAGAAAAGAAAAATCAGAGAGGTCAGATATCATCCCAGTGTGGGGAAAGTGTTTTCTTTATGCAATGTTTCATGGGCAAAGCAAACCCGGCTGGAGCTTTGTATTAATTGCGCTTTTCTTTCAGACAGAGAAGGATAAAAGAGTTACTTAAAACAAGATCAAAACCCATCCTCATCAGTTCAGAAGGAAGACCCTCTGAAGTCTCTTTATTGCCTGAAATACAAAGTATCTTTTAGTTTCCTTTAAACTTGGTGTAAAGAAAGCGCACCTAATTAGCGAGACCTAGAAGCTGATACATTTACAGTTTCCATCAATTGGTGCACCCTTTGTACATTTACACTTTGTTTATGAAGTCGAGCTCACATAAGGGTTTGAAATTGGTTCTGAAGAAGAATGTGTGTGGAGGAGTACAGTATATATCACAAGTGGATGATTCTTCATGGGTGGTTAATCGTATATATTCTGTCTGTGTTCATTTTCCATGTCAAACAACAGAGTATCCAAAAGTAAAAAAGAAGAGAATATACATATACCAAAAGGACAAAAACAGAACTGGATACCACATCCACATGCTATGCATTGATCTATAACTGCTTCTTAGAAAAATTGAACTCGCTTCTCAGCGCAATATTCAGTGTACAGCCCCCTATACTGCATGCATACAAGAGGCATTAGTGTACATTTTGATCAAAAGGCATAAGACCACTCACCGTGTTTTAATAACTATTGATCTACTTTCTTAAAGAATAACTATTGATCTACTTTCTTAAAGAAACGACTGACAATGGAACTCAGAAGATCTTGGACAACTCAATACTTTAGATTATAAATGTCTTCAAAGTTACAAAATCTTGAAATCAACAGCCATAGTAGACCATAAAATTAAATCCTTGGTAAAGATCACATCTAAAAGTTCATCAAGTTCAAGTATTTATGTGATCTGATGAATCTAATATTGATACTATAACAATTTGCTCAATATTAGAATTGTATTTTTTTTTTATATAATGTACAGTACACAAAGTATATGGTTTCTCAATTCATCAGAATAACCCCTTCACTACCAAGCCACTTTTTACCTTAAATCCCAGGCCGATTTTTGCAAATCTGACATGTGTCACTTTATGTGTTAATAACTGTAAAACACTTTTACTTATCCAGGCCATTCTGAGATTGTTTTCTCATCACATATTGTACTTCATGACAGTGGTAAATTTGAGTTAAAAAAATTTAATTTTTATTTATAAAAAAATACCAAATTTACCAAAAATTGGGAAAATTTCTCAAATTTCCAAATTTCAATTTCTCCACTTTTAGAAAAGATAATAATAACACCAAAAATAGTTACTACTTTACATTCCCCATATGTCTACTTCATGTTTGGATCATTTTGTGAATGCAATTTTATTTTTTGGGGATGTTAAAAGGCTTAGGGCTCTTTCACACTTGCAGCAGGACAAATCCGACATGCTGTTCACCATGTCGGATCCGTCCTTCCGCTATTTCAATGGGGACGGAGCGGCTGTCCGGCGGCACGGCGAAATAGCGGAAGGACGGATCCGACATGGTGAACAGCATGTCGGATCCGTCCTGCCGCAAGTGTGAAAGAGCCCTTAGAAGTTTAGAAGCAAATCTTGAAATTATTCAGAAAATTTCCAAAACCCACTTTTTAAGGACCAGTTCAGGTCTGAAGTCACCTTGTGAGGCTTACATAATAGAAACTACTCAAAAATGACCCCATTTTAGAAACTACACCCCTCAAGGTATTCAAAACTGATTTTACAAACTATGTTAACCCTTTAGGTGTTCCACAAGAATTAATGGAAAATGGAGATGAAATTTCAGAATTTCACTTTTTTGGCAGGTTTTCCATTTTAATAGATTTTTTTCCCCACTAATAAAGCAAGGGTTAACAGCCAAACAAAACTCAATATTTATTGCCCTGATTCTGTAGTTTACAGAAACACCCCATATGTGGTCGTAAACTGCTGTACAGGCAGATGGCATTGGGCTGAAGGAAAGGAAAGCCATATGGTTTTTGAAAAGCAGATTTTACTGGGATAATTTTAAGCTGCCATGTCACATTTGAAGACCACTGATGCACCCCTAGAGTAGAAACTCAAAAAAAAGAGCCCATTTTGGAAACTAAAGGATAAGGTGGCAGTTTTGTTGATACTATTTTAGGGTACATTGGATTTTTGGTTGCTCTATATTACACTTTTTGAGAGGCAAGTTAGCAAAAAATAGCTGTTTTAGCACTGTTTTTATTTTTTGTTGTTTACAGTGTTCATCTGACAGGTTAGATCATGTGATATTTTTATAGAGCAGGTTGTTATGGACGCGACAATACCAAATTTGACTACTTTTTTGGTTGTTTGTTTGAGTTTTACATAAAGCATTTTTGAAAAAAATTGTTTTTTAGTGTCTCCATATTCTGAAAGCCATAGATGTTTTTAATATTTTGGGCGACTGTCTTATGTAGGGTCTCATTTTTTGTGTGATGAGATGTTGGTTTGATTGGTATTTTTTTGGGGTGTGTATGACTTTTTGATTGCTTGCTATTAAACTTTATGTGATGTAAGGTGACAAAAAAATAGCTTTTTTGACACACTTTTTATTTTTTTTATTTTTTTACGGTTTTCACCTGAGGGGTTAGGTAATGTGATATTTTTATAGAGCAGATCGTTACGAACGTGGCAATACCTAATATGTATACTTTATTTATTTATGTAAGTTTTACACAATTATGTAAATTTTGAAACAAAAAAAAATCATGTTTTAGTGTCTCCATAGTGTGTGAGCCATAGTTTTTTTCAGTTTTTAGGCAATTGTCTTAGGTAGGGTATCATTTTTGCAGGATGAGATGACGGTTTGATTGGCACTATTTTGGGGTGCATATGACTTTTTGATTGCTTGGTATTACACTTTTTGTGATGTAAGGTGACAAAAAATGGCTTTTTTGACACCGTTTTCATTGAATTTTTTTACGCTGTTCACCCGATGAGTTAGGTCATGTGGTATTTTTATAGATCAGATTGTTATGGATGTGGCGATACCTAATATGTCTACTTTATTTTTATTTTTTACAATTAACACAATAAAAGCATCTTTGAAACAAAAAAAAATGTTTTAACGTCTCCATAGTCTGAGAGCCATATATTTTTTTATTTTTTAGGCGATTGTCTTAGGTAGGGGCTCATTTTTTGCGGGATGAGGTGACGGTTAGATTGGTACTATTTTGGGGGCTTACGCCTTTTATGGCTTGGTGTTGCACTTTTAGTGATGTAAGGTGAGAAAAAAAATTTTTTAGCACAGTTTTTTTTTTTCTTTACGGTGTTCACCTGAGGGGTTAGTTTATGTGATATTTTTTAGAGAGCCGGTCGATACGGACGCGACTATACCTAATATGTCTACTTTTCTTTTTTCCCTATTTTTTAAAAAAAAATTTTTACTTTATTTTGGGAAAAGGATGCTTTTTTTTTTACTTAAAACTTTAAAAGAAATTTGGGAAAACTTTATTTTTTTACTTTTTTTTTCACTGTATTTTTTGTCCCACTCTGGGACTTCAACTTTTGGGGCACCTGAGGGGTTAACTACCGCAGATCGCAGCTACTTGTCATAGAGGTCGGGAACAGGCTATGTGATTCTGCAGCCAGCTCCCGCCTCCTGTATATGAATGAATGAGAGAGTTATCTTCATTGGTGGCGCAGTGGCCATAGCCCCGCCCCTCCTCTTGTCCCCTCTCCTCTCATTGGTGGCAGCAGCAGCAGCACAGAGGGAGGGAGTACTGCTTCCTTCACCCCTGTGCTGCTGAGGGAACACAGAGAGCGCTGTCAGCAGCGCGATCCTTGTTCCCCATACGTTATTGGTATATTGTCAAAATAGATGCCGATACCGATAACGTTCAAAATACTGAATATTGGCCGATAATATCGGTAAAACCGATAATCGGTCGATCTCTAGCTGAAACGTCTCAATTGGCTGTCCTGTACCACCTGATGGATGTGTCATGGGTTCACGGGTCAAAATTCTTCACAATGTAAAAGAATATAGTGCTGGCTGACATCGCCATATGTTCGCCTGTTCGGCCTGGTTTAATGCTCTGGTTCTCTCATTGACTTACATTGTTCTTGGGTGCTCCGTAGAGCACCCGAGCATCCCGAAGTGTTCTACCTAAGCACTTTAGTGCTCGATCAACACTAATTAGGATCCTTCAAGGTCAGTCAGGTTGCTTCTGCTTAAGAGGTTCTGTTCGAAGCCTCTATGTCTGCATGCTATGCGCTGGATTAGATAAATTAAAATCAGACATCATGTAGTACACGCCAATCTCTTTCTAACTAACCTAGAACCAGTCCTGTACCTCATATGGATCCAGAGATCTCCCCATTCATTGCTCCAGTTGTTCTGCTAGATTTATTTAAAGCAGGCAGCCCAGGAGATGTGTCCTTTCTGCTGCAACTCTATCCATATCAGAGCCCAGGGTGTGTGTCCTTTTTCAGTGGGTATGTCCTTTCTTCTGCATCTCTCCCTGTAACGGTCACAGCTTTTAACAGTAGAAATAAGGAAAAAACAGATGGTGCTATTCAGATGCCTTTTATTTAATAACTCAGTGGCTAAAGTAAGTTTGTAGTTACTAAAATATTCAAATCCAGGTGTCGAATATTTTTTGCGGGACAACCCCTTTAAGTACACAGTACAAATTATTTTTAGTGCCACATGACATAATTCATGAGTGATAATACATTGGCCACAGGAAGCTCTTTTTGTTCAGAAAGTTGGTTAATTAAATCTCTTATTTCTCTTTCCAGCAACAGGGTTAAATGCTGGAATTGGCAAAAGTAAAAATGGCAAAAGTAAAATGAAGAGGGACACAGTTTCTTGGTTTATTATTTCTGACTTTGCTGTACAAGGCTGTTATTTTATTTTTTTCCTTTCTCTCCCCATCACTCCTTAACCTTTAAGCGATAGTAATTATTATGTTTATGCGCAGAGGAAGAAAGACCGATGTGTGAAAAGTGGCTCCCGTAATGCACTACCTGTGGTTCAGTTCAAAATGCAGGCCAAGAAAAGTACAGCCAAACTTCTTGAGCAGATGTCTTGAATAAAAAACACTGGAAAACAGGCAGCATGCTATGGCAAGGGCAGCTGTATAGGAGATTCAGCATAAATTTGGCAGTCTGTCCATTATGCTAATAATATTTCTTGACTTTACTTGCACCTATTATATGGAAATACATATTAAGAATGATTTATGTACTCATTACATTTTCTACTATATTTAATGGAATTAAAAAAAATAAAAAAAATACAACTAACCGCATCTATTTATTATAACACGTCTAGTATTAAAGAGGAGAGGCATGTGAGAAATCTTGTAGTCAATTGTGTGAAGAACAGATGAGAGAAGAACAGAGGAGGAGATTCTGTGAGGAGCTGAGGTTATGTGTGGGGATGTATCGAGAAAGCAGGTCAGAGATGTGAGGAGGGGACAGGTTGTGGTCCGACTTATACACAGTTGTAAGTATTTTAAACTGAATCCGCTGGGCAATGGGAACCCAGTGAAGGGATTGGCAGAGGGGTGGGAGGCAGAGGAGAAATGAGGGGAGAGGTGGAGTAACCGGGCAGCAGAGTTTATAATAGATTGGAGGGGAACGAAAGTGGTGGATGGGAGGCCACACAGGAGGATGTTGCAGTAGTCCAGGCAGGAGATGACGAGAGCATGCACTAGTATTTTAGTTGACTCAGGAGTGAGGAAGGCACGAATACGAGAGATGTTCTTAAGTTGAAAGCGTCAGAGGAGGGAGAGACCGCAAAGCAGGATTCAAGTACAGTACAGCGGAAAAGGAGACTGAAGCAAAAGCCGGCTTTATTAAAGAACCAAATGTAAATGCCGGAAAAGCTGAGTAACAATACAGTACCACCGCACCAGAGGCGCAATGGGTCAATGACAGGAATGGTATTAACAGGTGAACAAAGGACAACAACAGTGGTAATGATATTTTGCATAGACACAGAATAAGCTAAACAGGAAACAGTCAGCTTGCAGGCTACTCTCCACACTTATTCCCTATCTAGCCCTGCTACCCAGGGGACGCTTCTACAGCACACTGACTAAGTCCCTGACTCTATAACCTATCACAGATCAGCACCGGTGCCACTCACAGTTCTGCAGATTCTCTTGGATCCAATAAGATGCAGTCTGCATCCAGGTCCGGTTGCTTGCTTGTCTGTCTTTCTCTCTCTGGTCACAACAGATGCAGCTCTTCACCTCTGGCAGGAGGGATCCGGCTGGTACTCGTCTGGTACGGGTCTCTACACGGTCCCACTTCTTCTGGAACACACAGTGAAGTCCTCTGTGTGCAGCTCCACAGCTGTCAGGAAAATCTCAGCTAAAATAGCCTCCTGCTGCTCCAGTCTTTTACTGTTATCTCTCAGCAGTCCATCTCTCTCTGATATCTCAGCAAGGCCCCACGGCAACTTCTGCAACAGCCCGGGAAAAATCTCTTAACTCTTTCTTAGCCTCTGGCCAGCACAACTCAGGTTCCTGTTTAGTCACAGTGGCCTCTGGTGGCCGGAGGGAACATGACAGTCTGCATAGATATAAGTGCTGGAAATGCTGCTGTTTGATTCAGGGCTGCCTCTTACAGTGGCTTAAAGGACAGGGAAGAATCTAATGTTACCCCCCACCCCCAGGCAGTGGGCCTGTGAGACTGTAGAAAGCGTTGTGCTATTAACTGTAATGGACAGGTCAGGTAGGGGGGCTTTGTGGCATGGGGGAAAGACAATGAATTCAGTTTTCTCCATGATGAGTTTTAGGAAGCAGGAGGAGAAGAATAAAGTTAAAATCAACGTTGGGATTCTGGATAGCAGGGAAGTGACATTCTGGATAGAGGTGGTATTGGAAGCCATGGTACATTATGAACTGTCCCAGGCCGAATGTATAAATGGAGAACAGTAGAGGACCCAGGACAGAGCCTTGAGGGACACCAACAGAGAGGGGAAGTGACAAGGAAGTAGTGTATGGATGGGAAACGCTAAAAGTTCTGTTTGTGAGGTACGAGGATGTCCAAGAGAGGGTTAGGTCTTTGATGCCGAGGGAATTAGGATTTGTAAGAGGAGAGAGTGGTCAACAGTGTCAAAGGCAGAGGAAAGGTCAAGAAGGAGGAGCACAGAGTAGTGAAATTGAACCTGAATCAAATATTGAGTGATTAGCTTATCTCCGGTCACAAATTTTGGCTTATGCCATTTTTGAGCATGTATGTGACTTCTAGTTTTATACCAAGTGGTAATGAAAAGTGGTTGGTAAAGTAGGCATGGTTAATTATTTAGTTACTTAGGTACAGTCTTTAGTCACATGAATATGAACAGCGACATTTCAACCCTACTATGTGTTTCTCAAGCTTGAGAAAAACTCTGTAGGGTTGAAATGTCACAATAGCAAAGACAGGTGCACTCTGCGGTCTTACTAAACCCTCAAACTGATTTTAAAATTGAGAGATTAGCCAACATATCCTACAGTGTAGGACATGTCTGAGCCCGAGCACCGCGCCAAGGTTTCTCAAGTAGCTCGGGACCTAACACTCACCTACCTGCGCCGTATGGGAAATACCAGGGGCCAGTGGGCAAATTACAGGAGCATGAGGCCGACTCACAAACAACTCACCAGTTACCTCCAGCATGTAACCATGCTTGCAATGGGAGGAGGGAGGAGTCTGCGAGTCCCACTCAAGACTGGCTGGTATGGCCTAGGCCTCACAGGTGCACCTAAATGTGACCTGTAGATGGAAAGCAGGCACATTTAAATTGGAATTTATACACCTCCAGGCATCTCTATATATACAAACTGAAAAGAATGGCGTGGTATTAAACAGGCAGGACATGCTCAAACCCACATGCAGTTGTGCAAATATAAACAGGAGAGCAAATCCTGCACTTGTGGGCCATTGCTAATGGCAATCCCCAGGAAAAATGCATACAGTGGAGGATGCCCGCAGCGGACCACAAGTACCACAATAGACAATATATGCACAACTGCATGTGGGTTTGAGCACTTCCTGCCTGTTTAATACCACGCCATTCTTTTCAGGGTTGAAATGTCACAGTTCATTTCATGTGAATAAACACCTAATATTGTTTATAAAGTGCTGTAAATATTTCCATGTGATAGATTGATGGTCTGTGGAATCAGAACCTTGGAGTGCTGGCACCCAATCCTCTATACGTTTCTTTCAACCGGTGATATTTCTTTACATGTATTTTAACATGTTGTACTTCGATGTTGTACTAATGCACTTTTTTTTTTATAAATCTATTATAGAAACATTTCTCAACAGTTTTGACCACACAAGACTGACAGATTCTGCAAGTGCAAAAGAAGTGGAGCTTCACTGTGAAGTGTTCTCTGAAATTAGCTACTTCAAAACTCAAAGTACCCTCTGCTCTGAGTGACAGCTGTAGTAGTCAACTTGTTAAATGCTACTGCTACCACTAAGGGCAGGTGGGAGGGGTTGTGAAGTGGCCTAAATCAGAACAAATCACAGTGAGGCCCTGCCTTAGG
The DNA here is from genome assembly GCF_905171765.1 of Bufo bufo. Classification (NCBI taxonomy): domain Eukaryota; kingdom Metazoa; phylum Chordata; class Amphibia; order Anura; family Bufonidae; genus Bufo; species Bufo bufo. The sequence goes on along the minus strand of NC_053389.1, from coordinate 729,053,000 downwards.
GAGTTGTAGGAGGAGAATCTGGCAGAATAAAAGTTCATATTCACACTACTCCTGATAAAAATAGAAACTCCACAAAACGTACGTTTTTAATGCTCACTGCGGCCCCCACCTTGCACTGTTTTGCAAAGTGCCCATTGAACCCTTGTTTATTCACCAGTGTTGGACTGGGGTGCCAAGGGCCCAGCAGGAAAATTCATTCTGAGGTCCCAATGTACAGCTACATACAAATACTTGTAGTTTTGTAGAAATGGAAGGACCTACAACATTCAATAAAAATCTATATTCTTTATTCATCCATCTTTGAAAATATTCCACATGACCACTAGTGTTGCTTACGTGTTTTGAATGGTATAGTTACATCCTTACTCATAGCACAAATCTCAGAAATTGAACACGAACTTGAAACCATTGTGTCTTCACCATTTTAGGCATAAAGTAGCAAATAAACCGCACAACATTACAAATTCCTATATACTAATGAGGTTATTGGATACAAAACAAGCTGTAAAAAGCATATGGATAGACTAATTACTATTCATAATATATTGTCCTTTACCATGTTAAGAAATACGAGATAATCATCCAGACGCAGCGTCAGCTGCTAAAACATTTATAGGTATACGGTTAAAAAGCCACTGATAACGCTATTGTCTTTTTTATTATGCCTGCTGTGATAAATAAAGATTTGCTAAAAAAAATTTTTTAAAACCCACTGATAAGACGTGTGCTGAGGTCCTGTTGTGATTAGAAGGGGACAGTCCACTATGGAGGTCAGTGTTAAGGGGCGGGGTGCTGTAGAGGTCACTGTTAAGGGGATGGGATGCTATGGAGTTCACTGTTAAGGGGGCAGGGAACTGTGGAGGTCACAGTTAAAGGGACAGTCCGCTATGGAGGTCAGTGCTAAGGGGAGGGGTGCTGTAGAGGTCACTGTTAAGGGGCAGGGTGTGGTGGAGGTCACATTTTAAGGGAACAGAGCTCTGTGGAGGTCACTGTTAAGGGGGAGGGTACTGTCAAGGTCACTAATAAAGGGGCAGCAGCTGTGGAGGTCACTGTTAAAGGGGAGGACACTGTGGATGTTGCAGTTAAGGAGGCAGGCCACTGTGGAGGTCAATGTTAAAGGGGCAGGCACTGTGGAGGTCACTATTAAGGGAAGAGGGGACTGTGGAAGCCACTATTAAAGGGGCAGTGGGGTACTATGAGGTCACTGTTAAGGCAGCAGTGTACTGTGAGGTCACTATTAAGGGAGCGGGGCTCTGTGGCAGTCACTGTTAAAGGGACAGTTGCTGTGGAGGTCTCTGTTAAGGGGGCCGGGAATGGTGGAGGTCACAGTTAAGGGAACTGTAACCTATGGTAAGTGTTAATGGTCGTGTGCTGTAGAGGTCACTGTTAAGGGGACGGGCCCCTGTGGAGGTCACTGTCAAGGGGGTGGGGTGCTGTGGAACTCACTGTTAAAGGGGCAGGCTGCTGTTAAAGTTAAGGGGTGGGCTGCTGTGGTGGTTGCATTTTAAGGAGACGCGGCACTGTGGGGGTGTCAATGTTAAGGGGCGGGTACTGTAGATGTCACACTTATAGTGGGTACTGTCGATATTTTTTAACGACACACACAAACATTAAATGAAATAGATGAAATATACCTATGCGAAGCAGAGTCCTTCAGCTAGTCTATATAATAAAACTGAACTGTAAGTTTCATTCTGTGTCATAGAAGCAATACCACATTTAAATAGTTTTTCCTGTGTATTAATATTTAAAAATAAAAATAAAATATTTTATTATTATCTCCATATTCTTATCCCCATAAATTTGCTATATTTACATCTACTGAGCTATGTGTGATCCGTAGTTTTCAAATATACCATTTTGGAATGAGAATGACTTTTTAATCAAGTTTTTTTGGGGAGGCCACTTGATGAAAATGTGTCAAATCAGCCATTAAATTTTTTGGTTTTTCCATTCACTATATGAAATATGTTTATATTTTAATAGTATGGACATTTTGGGATACGGAGGTGCAGTTGAAAATGTAATTTTCTTGTTTATTTATTATTAAAATTTTTATATATTTTTTTTTCATATTTAAAAAATTTACTTTTTTACACTTATTTTAAGTCCAGTTAAGGGACTTGAACATGCAGTCATTAAATTGCTTGTCCCATAGACTGCAATGAACTATCATATCTATGATCGGCATTAATGCTTCCTATTCATATGTAGTACAGTCAATCTACTGTGCATTGTGATAGGGATGGGGGGGCTGGGAGCACACCCTTACTCAGAGAACCACCTGGAGTTTCACTTCTCCTGTGGGCCAATCCAAGCCCGATATTCACATTTTCTGCATATACAGTTAGATTATCATTATATGTTCACTACAGATGAGTGAATTAATTAAATTCCAACTTCTTGTGATTGGAGGGAGGGAGTGACTAATATGCCCATCTGAGTTTCAGGGAAATATATATGCATTGACAGATGGGAACTCTTTCTCAATAATGAGAGCACATAATATGCATGAGGAGTATTGTAGGCCAGGCAATGCTGCTCTTAGTTTATGGGGAAAATATATGCAAATTAACATATCTTACTTCTGCTGGAAATGTAATGTGCATATTTTTATGTTTCTGGGAGACTAGACATGCTCTGGTATTGCATATATTTTTCCAAGAAACCAAGAAAAGCAATGCCTAGCCTACAATACACATCAATGTATACAAAGTGTTCTGCATAATAGAATAAGTACCCACCCAGAAGCCATCCAATACCTCTCAGGTTAAAAAAAAACTAACTGCATCTGCTTTGCCTAGAAAAAACTGTTTGTTGATGACTTAGCTGTTGTCTTTGGAAGTCTGATTAAAGGGACAAGTATGAATTTGGGATGGCTATGCTATATTGGCTGGTACAAAACCCCACTATTGTTTACTTTTTGGAAGGAAATCTGAACTGCATGTGTTTATGCTACATTTGTTTCTCTCACTTTTCTGACATGTAACTGCACCAATCTGTGTTGGCTTATGTCTGTCTGAAAGAAAATTATAGAAAATCATGTGTTTATAGTCGACGTGCACACAACTGTATTCGCTTTGTGCTCATAAATCTAAAAGATCTGTAAAATACAGATAGCTTATGTGTGCAATCTGAAGATCAATTATAGATTCTGCTATTCTTCCTATTTGTTTTGGGGACAAGAATATCAATTTCTATAATGGGAGTGTGGATTGGACACAGAAGGTTTTTGTATTTTGTAGATCTGTGCTTTCCTGAGCGCAAAACAGATATGATAGAGTGCACTTAACCTAAAAACAAGTGACAGATGTCAAAGCATGAGAGTGCGCTTTCATGTGGCAGAAAAAAAAAAAAACACAGTTGGGTAACATATGACACACACATAATCAGCCTTCTTTCCAAGTAATGCAGTGTAGCCATACCAAATTCCATGCTTGACCTTTAAAACAAGTCTTCAAGCATACCTAGAAAAATCACTAAAGCATCTACAAATTACACATTCCAAACAATTACCTTTCATTAAAACATAAAAAAAAAAAATCTTACTTGAGAGCCCTGGGGGCCTCTGGTTATTTTTATTATGGAGACAGTCTAGTATACGTGAGGCGTATTGCAACTTAGGCAAGGTGTCTCTTGGTTTCTGGGAAAAATGGATGCAAATTTACATGTCTACCATCTGGTGGTATAAGAAAGGCTAAGCTTTCTCTTTCTTTTTGTCAGAAAAAATAATTTGAATACATTGCCCTCAAACTTAAAGATATGCAAGTTACATTTCCAGCAGAAGTAAGATATGTTAATTTGCATATATTTTCCCTCGCCTGCAATTCTCCTCAGGGATACTAACCATATCTATTGCTCTGAAAATCAGAAGCGTAAAAATAAGAGAGTCCAAACAAAACCAAACAATTCATCAAATTGAACCAGAAATGAATTTCATGAAATTCTCTCATCTAAAATTTGCACACACTTGTGTGACATGTCTTTTTACTGCAATCTCACTACTTCTTAGACTACTTTCACACTGGCGTTTCTGGGTCCGCTTGTGAGATCCGTTTGATCAAAAACAGATCAGTTCAGCCCCAATGCATTCTGAATGGATAAGGATCCGTTTAGAATGCATCAGTTTGGCTCCTTTACGCCTCCATTCTGCTCTGGAGGCGGACACTAGAATGCTGCTTGTGCCTGACGATTCGGAGCCAAACGGATCCGTCCTGACTTACAATGTAAGTCAATGGGGACGGACCCGTTTTCACTGACACAATATTGTGCAATTGAAAACGGATCCGTCCCCCATTTAAGTCAGGACGGAGACATTTTGACTTTTTTTTTAAAGAATAATGCAAATGGATCCTTTCTGAACGGATACAAGCGTTTGCATTATCGGTGCGGATCCGTCTATGCAGATACAAGAAGGATCCAGGAGCTGAGCACCTTGTCCGTGCCACGGTGCACACTTTTGGTTGTGTTAGATTACTATAGCCGGCTGGCATGGTTCTGCGACCATTTGTAGTGCACCTGAAGTGGATTTCTTCGTGACCTTATCCACACCTGAGCGGTACCGCTGATCGTGGTTTTCCATGTGATACCTCGATCTGCCTCAGGATCCGTGGATAGATCTGGTCACTTAGAATTTTATATAGTTAGTAGGTTTCCTTTCCTCACACCTTTTGCAAATTTAATAAAGTATTAGTTTTATCTAATCCCTATAGCGTTCCTTACTACAGTGAATCATTTTGATGGTGGAACGTATACCACTATTAGCTTGTCAGTGATTTGACAAGAAGGATCCGCACCTAACGCAGGTGTGAAAGTAGCCTTAATTGGTGGCTGGATTTCTGATGAGGGATGTTTTGGAAAGGGACATCTCATTATTGCCTGGTCACCTTTATTTTGTGTAGTGTTGTGACACTATTTGATTAACTTTTTCCTGTGTAGTGGTCCTCATGTTGGCTAACTCTGGTGCCAGCGCCCTCCTGGATTGCACGGGCAGTGAATGGAGGGGCACACTCTTTGTTCCCCTTGGGACACACCCTTGGCTCCTGCTTTATTGCTGCTGGGGTGCCCTTAATGGTGGATAGTTGGCAGGATGGAAGGCAGGAGAAAAGGTGTGGGACTGGTGGATGGTGGAGGCAGTGACTAGGCCTATTTGGTTAGCACAAATAAAGTCTCTCTTTACTGAATTGATGAGGGTTGCAGTACAATTGTAGGCACAGTTTTCAAGTACTTTACAGGACAATAATTATTCAGAAGGCTGTGTATTAGGTGTAGGCAATATGATGTTCCCTTTAAGTCTCTCTCTAGGTGTTCCATGCGATCTTTACTCTCGATAAACTTTCTGCAGTTCCCAGCTCCAGGGTACTGTCCTTAAACAAGTGAACAATCGATCTCAGAAGTGTGGCAGGTGCCAGAAGGAATTACAGTAAAGTTCATAACCATCTGTTTCCTTTACTGTCTAGTCCATGCAAGGCCTTTATAGACCTCAACCATCTGCATAAATGCAATGCTTCTTTCCTCAGAGGTTGTTCCTTTGTGAAATAGCTTTTCCTAGAAGCTTTCATTCTCAGGAATGGTGGGTCCCTGGAGAAAGGTTATTTCAGGGCGAATTTGGCAGAGTACACCAAATCGGGTCTTCACTCTAGCTTGACTTGCTAGGAACTCCCTACACTACCTCAGCCAGGGGAAACGGGACCGTCCTATTACCTGGCACCTGATTATCGAGGCTGCCAGATTAACTATTTCCTCCTATACACGGCCTTGCTGGAACACATAGTGCATACAAAGTTCATATCACAGTAACCCTTTTAAAGTAGTGAAACTGAATATAACAGCATTAACACTTTAGCAGCGACTGATCACTGCATGGACAGGAAAACTAGATTTTACTTTTTTTTTTTTTATTCAAAAATGTATTTTACCAACTGAAGCCATTGTAGACTGGTCAATTTACCCCTAAGAGACCCAGTTTCTAAAAATGAAAAGGATTGCTATACTGTAGATTTAGCACATTGCAGGGATCGAGTTTCATTCACCTCGTGTGATGTCTCCTAATATGCAAATAATTGGATTTAAAAGTATATCACATTGAACTTTAACACATCAATCCAATAGTTTCTAATATGTGGACAAGACCATCAGGCCCACTTTCCTGATCTACATCTCCCACAGCTCGGTGGAGGAACAACATTTAATTTTAAATACTGTAGGAATAAAGGAATATGTCGCAGTCTATGGACCTGCATAAATTGTGTCATTTTATGATGAAAAGTGAGTAAAGAATTAGGAACAGATAACAGAATATTTTCCCAAACACTGTTAGAGATTTCTTAGAACGTTGTTGGCAAATGAGTTAATAAACTGCAATCCTTATTATTCACAGTAAGTGAGATTGTGTTTGGAATGTGTTATCGTTCTATGAGTTATTAAAGCAAGAGCAAAATATGCACAAACAAATACCCTGATACTGTAGGTACATAATGAGAACACAGTGGATCATTACATAAGGTTAATAGGGGACATTTCTGCTTTTACATGACTGCAGATTAATGCTAATGTCATGGGCACATCTACAAACCAAATGTTTTCCAAAGATGCCAAAAACCATCTGTAGATACCATGGGCCTCAGGTATTCGAGCTGACAAACAATCACAGACCTTTTTTTTTCTCTGAGATTATTTTTGGTGCAGACAATTTTCACTGGTGACAAGATAGGTAATTTACCATCTCAGAATCTGAAAGGAACATGGATTATATTGGCGTAACCCCCTTAAGGACATAGAGGGAGATTTATCAAACTGGTATAAAGTAGCAACTAATCAGATTCCACCTTTCATTTTCCAAAGGAGCTGTGATCAATGAAATCAATGAAATGTGCAATCTGATTGGTTGCTATGGGCAACTGGGCCAGTTCTACATTACCCCATAGTTCTTTTACACCTTCAGGTCACCTTCATTTCTGCCTTCCAAAAGCCATATATATATATTTTTTTTCAATGCAGCCGTTTGAGAACTATGCTTTGTGGAGTTATTTTGGGGTACATAAAACTTGTTAATTTAATTTTATTAACGCTTTCTGGGGGACTGCTATAAAAAAAAAATTGCCAATGGAGATGTTTTTTCGGGACCATTTTGTGGAACATACACCTACTTGACCACACGTTATTCCATTTTTCGGAGGCAGAATGAGCAAAAGAATATCAATTTTAGAATTTTTTTACAACATTTCCATGTCCTGCTGACCCTCAAGTACAAAACAGTGGAGTAGTCATACTTTAGACTTGTTCAGACAAAATTGCTAAATTGAATGCTTAAAAAAAGAGAGATACATCATTTATTTGATTTCCGCAATAAAAAGCCATCATTACTTATAAAAAATGTAACAGATGCTCTTTAAGTCTGTGAGCAGTATTTGTATGCTTTATTTCTCCATAACTGTTACATATGGCAGAGATGTAAAACTTAATCTGTACTTAATCTGTTAAATTCATAGGCTTGACAGATTCATCTAACAGGTTAGCAATGACTGCATGTGCTACATTCACTTACAGTATTTGTGTATATTGCATTTGTAGTATGGGGAGCACAGGAACTGAGGAAGGACTATTAGTACAGGTGCCTCTTCTGGTGCCTCCGATACCACCCCTCATGCTAGCTGGCTGTCTACCCCTCAGTGCACTACCACTAAAGATGAGAAAAATTCTCAAAAATTCTATTTGGCTGCTTCGCCGAATTTCACAAAGAAATTTGCTTTGTGACAAATTACTTTGTCATGAAGCGCATTTCTTTATAGGTAGCGAGTACAATTATTGAGAACAGTAATGGTGTTGCCCCACGTCATTGAAACCCTCAGATGCCGTGTTCATTGTTGATTATGGTAACTGAGATGACCATTGAGGGCTGTCAGGGGTTAATCTGTTAAAAAAAAATATAATCCATTTACACAAGAAAAGTCCACCACAGTCATCTTGATCGAAGATCCAGCACGAAATCTCATGCGGTGTGTGATGACATCATCACGCTGGCTGGCATAGAAGATTTTGTGCAGGATCTTCAATCAAGATAGCCGCTGTGGACTCTTCGTGCACAAATGGATAAGGTGAGTAGGAATTTTCTTTACTGCCATTTTAAGGATAATCGATTAGTTACCACGAAGCACGAGGAAATTCAGCTTCGCGGCGAATCAAATTTTCCCTGAAATTCGGATTGAAGTCCACCTTGTGAAGTTTGATTCGCAGCAACACTAGCTGCCACATAAAAGATGGAGGTTGTGCTCCTGGCTGTACAGTTCTGTTATCGGTGAGTACATGGTATGTGAGGCAACCCCCAAATATAGTCAAGAGAACAGGAGGAAGAGTCAGAGAAAAGTTGCAGGTTGAACTAGTGCAGTTACGTTTTTGATGCCCAGTGATACAGGAGTAACGGTTTCTTATCTGGTAAATATGCATAGATTCAAGACTTCCTATCAAACTAAAATAGGTCACATCAAAATGCATCAAGATTAGGCCCTGACTTTCAAAATGTCCTTCTGGTCAGATTTCCTGTGGCCCGGTTTGTCAGGGGGCCTACCTGAAATGATGAAACAGGAACTGCACTGATAATGCAAACCAGCATAAGTGCAATTCCAGGTTTAGAAAGGCTGAAGGACCTGGCTTTTAGGACATCATCATGGGTCCTTCAACTTCTCCATCACATTTAGCATCAGTGTCTGAGGCCCATTGTTCTGCTCCTCAGAACATGAGCTTTCCTGCGGTTATTCCCTGTATACGCTACTCTAAGTTGTATGTTCCATGAATTTTATATAACTATGTGTTAGAACTGTCCAGCCCTTAAAGGGGGTTTCCATTTTGCATCAACAACCTTTAAAATAATTGTTTATGAAGTAATATATTTCTTTTACCTTTATTGCCCTTATCCTCTGTGGTCACATGACCATGTCCATGCAACTCTCTTATTACCTACGATGTTATGTCCATGGGCATGTCAAAGCAGCAACAGGGGCAGTGATAGGTCAGTTTCTATGTAACTAGCCTGGTTGGAGGAGTTAAAAACTAGCTGGGTGTTGTTAGGGGCAGTGATAGGGGAGTGTCAATGTAACTAGTTGGTGGGAGGAGCTATAAACTACCTGCGTGTTGTTAGGGGCAGTGATAGGGGAGTGTCTATATAACTGGTGGGAGGAGCTAAAAACTAGTTAGGCCTTTTTTCGGCACGGTGCTGGAACATCATAAATTTAGTTGAAAACAGCAACAGGAAGCGCTGCAAACAGGATGGAAACAAATCAGAGGGACTTGTTTGCCTTGTGAAAATGGGTCAGGCAAGACCAAATTGAAGAAGGAAAAAAAAACACAGAGAAGATGTACAGGAGGTAAGCAATTACATGAGCTTATCTGATAAAAACTATAGTAATCCAAGAAAACGCCTTTAAAGGTATACATACACAAAGGAATCTCCCACCCCAGCAAAATTAGTAAGACCAAACATAATACAGACAACCTGATAACAAACACACATTCTGGCCTTTTCCCTCAGCATATCAAACTCAGTGCTACTTTTCAAATGCATCACATGGATTATCATGTACAGATATAAGGCATCAAACATCACTTTAAGGCATCAATTCACATTATGAAAACAATACAAAACCCATTTGAAAGTGCAAAGCATGTCAACTATAGTCCCATTACAGTTCTGGTTGTCAGTGTCCAACAAGGTGAAAGAAGGCAGCATCTTCATGGGCCCTTGATTGAGGTACCATACTAAAATGATAAGATACTGGAAAATCCTGTAATATATTCAATTGCAGCAAAACATAATTTATCATTTTGGAAAATCTTATTGTAATACCATATGGGGAGTTCAATAAATAGCTGATAAAGTTATAGGATGTTTTAACCCTTTTTCTACACCTTGGCATAATAATACATCAAGTGCTGTAGGTAGAATTTAAGTCCCTGTGACATTCTACACAGTTAAGTCACATTATTAAGACCAGTAGCTAGTCTCCAGAGTAACTATTCGGTGCAGCATGAACAACGAGCTGGGAGTGATTCAATAAGATCCTGGTAGGTTGTCACAGGTATCTGGAGCCATGCTGACTGCCGTGAATTCCACAGCTGCTGGAGGGTGTGCGGGGGAGAATCCATAGAACGAACACTACGTGCAACGTTGTTCCACAGATGCTGAATTGGGTTCAAGTCTGGGGAATTAGGGGGCAGGGTAGTATTTGGAATTTTGAGCCATGCTCTTCCAACCAATCTCAGACATTTCTAGCCATGTGACATGTTGCATTGTCTATCCCATATGCCCCAGGAATGACAATCAGAATGTATGGGTGCCTAGAGAAACAACATTTCACAGACCATAACGCTGCCACCACCAGCTTGTCTTCTTCTAGCAAAGGTTTCAGGATGTTTGTTCTGTCTGATCTTTCTCGCATGTCACGCCAATGACCATCCATTTTATAAAGCAGAAAACTTGACTCATCAGAGAGGACCACCCTTTGCCAATCACTGGAGGTCCAATTCTGATACTACTGAGGAAATTGAAGTATTTTCTGCCAACGCAACTTTGTTAGAAGAGGTGAAGTGACCATCCATCTGCTTCAGAGTCCCCTACACAGTAGGATTTACTGAGCTGTTGTTTTAGACACACGTCTGGTAGCCGCTGGTTTATTTTGGAGGTGAGCTGCTCCACTGCAGTGTGTTGGTCCGCCCTGGTTCACTTTCATAGCCAACATTTACCTCTCACATCAATGGCACATGGTGCTGTGTAGTTTCCATGTTACTTATTAGCGGTGGTGCCATTTGTCCACTCATGATACACTTTCACCACAGCACCACACAAACAGTTCACAAACTGTGCAGTTTCAGAAATACTACCACTCTTGGCCAGAAAACCCAATAATCAGCGCTTTATTCTACTCTGATAAATCGTCCCTTTTACCCTTGAAAGCAAAGAGGGATATTTGTGTAGACAGCCTATTGCACACCTTATATATCCATCAAGCCAGCTCATGACAAGTGACTTCCTTCATGAGCTACGCATTGCCGATGAAAGTGTGAAGTGGCCATAATAATAAGACTCAACTGTGTACCACATAACAGCATTGATTCATGCTGGAGGATGGCATTCATGCCACTGCGGTGGCATTTGCTAGATTCGGATTGTATTGATGCAGCAGATATACCCATGTAAGATGCAGGTTCCACAGAAGAGATATAAAGAAGAGCAGAGAGCTTTGTGGTCAAAGCCCACCTGATAGCTGAGTAAGTAAGACTAGGGTTGAGTGAACCCAAACAACAAAGTTCGGGTTCATACCGAGCTTTGCGAGTTCGGGTACACAGACTTTTTCACTGAAGTTTGGGTGATTTTATTATTTTCAATTATAACATGGTTATAATGGAAAATAATAGCATTCTTAAGACAGAATGCTAAATAAAATGGCCATTGAGTGGTTAAAACAAAAAAAAACTCACCTCATCCATTTGATTGCGCAGCCTTGATCGCACAGGTCTTCTTTCTTCAGGACCTGCAAAAGGACCTGCGATGACGTCAACGCGCTCACCACCGCGTAAATAATAAAGTGAAGTTCGAGTCCCCATTGACTTTAATGATGTCCGGGTTTGGGGTCAAGTTCAGGTCAAGTGCGGGTCCCTGAACTTCGCTCATCCCTAAGTAAGACTAGAATCTTATTACTACCTGCAAAGTGGTTAGCTACACAGTAAAAGTGTGTGGCACTAGCCATTAGGGTGCGTCACCTCAGGGCCTAGAGAAGTGAAGGCAGAACAGAGAGGCAGGTGTATCCATCTGCATCCTGGAAGCATCCAGGGGCTGACAGAGGGATTATACTCATATATCTTGATAAGTTATAAAGATTCAATATTTTGCTGAAATCTGCCCAAGCTTGGGCAATATGTAACTCTCTGCAGTGAGAAGACCACATGTCTTGGAATGAATCTCTGCAGATGATCTGGAGCATGTCTAGGAATGAATCCATATGTGCAGAGGCATCTCTGTTACAATGAGCTACAATTACTGGATGAGGTTTCTAGTATTTGACCTTTTATATCTGTATTGTTGCCTCCTTAGTTGCAAACCACATTTCAAAACCTATTGAAGAATTAAACAAAATGTGTTTTCATGGTTACCCCTTATATGTCTAAAATCTCACACTTGGTATCTTTAGTAATAGTAAGACGAAAAATAATTCTCCCAGCATCTGTTCCACTTGTCAACAGATCTATAGAAAACAATAGGCCTACTATGAAAGCTTTACTTATCAACGCAGCCAAGTCAGCTGTACACTATATGATGCCAAAAGAGAACATATGGCAAATAACCAGAGGTTAACTAATAATATTATATTATCAAAAATGATCACAGTTGATCTTATGAAAAGAAAAAAGTGAAAGTTGTTTCCTTTATTCCAAGTTAGTTACTTGGAAACCAGAATCAAAGGGTAAGAGAGGCGCACAATTAATTATCCACTATTTGCTTTTTTATGTCATAAAACTCATTTAAACAAGTAAGTGTTATCAAATGTAAATAATAAGATGCCTACACCCAGGGTATTTCAGAGATCAATGCAAATGTTTAATGGAACACAAGGCTAGCTCCATGTAGATGATTAAAGGGATTCTGTCGGAGCAATTTTTCATATTAAGCTGCCAACAGGTTCACTGAGGTCTCCTTGAGTATGTTAGAAAAATACCTGCTGTGGTTTGCCCTAAAAAACTATTTTAGATTTATGCTAACTACAGCTGCTTACTCTTCCTGTCCAATTGTCTGGGCACCCTGAGAAGTGATGCTCCTTCTAAGCATTGGCCCACTCTGCCTTCAGGGCGGGGGTGTTCACATACCCTCTGGCTCTTAAGAGGCCAGAGAGCACGCACCTTAATGTTCCCCAGCCAATGACTGGTTACCCTGGGGTACTTTAGGCATTTTTCCTTGTTGAAAGCTGCCTGAGCTATAGGTTCTAGTTTCTTGCTAAGGTGTGTGGTGTTAATTTGTCTGTGTACCTGACCTCCGCTTGTTCTCTGATCTGCTTTAGCTGTTTATCACATTGCATGCACTCTGTCTGCCCCGACCTTGGCCTGTCCTTTTTTGCCTGATATCTCGCTGCCGGCACTGGTGTCTCCTGACCCCGTGGGTCAGGAGTCACTTCAACCAAGACTACTCCAAGAGGTAACCACCTGATGATTCCACCGCAGGGAAGTCCAGATTTCTGTATAGGGGTTAAAAGGTGAACACCTGGGGAGCTACTTAGGAGTAGCCCTAAGCCAATTATGCTCAAGTCACACGGCAGGTCCACACTCATTCATTATACAGAGACAGAGCCAAATAAAGAAACTGTAAATCTGAACTTGTGAAGGTTCATCTACACGTGATGGAAAAATGCAGCAGAAAAGTCAGTTGCAGTTTTACATGCATGTTTTGCCACAGAAATAAATGTGGCTTTCACCACCACAACCACAAAAGGAGATCTACACCTACACAATAAATGGATATGCCACAGATTTCAAATCGGCGCCATAAGTCTATTTACGCTGTGGATTTTTTAGGCACATTATGGATGAGTTTTCTTGAAATCTCATTATCTTTGCTGGTACTGTGCAATGCTATGAATTTGTTGCATGAGAGACCACTACAGTAAATCTGAAACATATCTGCCACATGCAAAATACCTTAACAATAGGGTGCCTTCACACATGGCAGATTTTGTTGCTGAAAAGCAGCTCCATTCATCAGAATGGGGCTTGCAAAATTCCATGTGCTTGTCGCCCAAGCAATCCTATTCAAATGAATGGAACTGATTTTCAGTTGCAGACATTTCTGCAACAAAATCTGGCTCGTGTGAAGGCTCCCTTAGCTAGCAGGTTCCTTCTACGGACACACAGCTGGAAGCAATCCTTAATTCTCAGCCATGTCTTCTAGCATTCTTCCGTATTCAGAAATTAATGAAGCGTGCAGCCTACTAGTAAATAAAACTAATAGGCAGCATCAAACTCTAATTCTAATTCTAGATTCAGAACTTGCTCTTACACCTAGGGGTGAACAGTCTAACAGGTTTTTAAGTGGAACACTCCATAAATCGTATCTAATATTTTGAATAAAATAACTTGAGAGTGACCTTATCTCTCCAAAAGCAGCCTAGCAGCCACATGGGCTGCCTTCATGGTACCTGCATACTTGTTCCTTGGATACAGATGTCCAACCTTAAAAAAAGTTATCCCATGACAGTAGCCCATCTCTACAGATTACAAGAACTCAGCCACAGCCCCATAGAGTTGAATAGAGTGACACGTGTGTCTGCCAATCCATTCAAGCTGGGGAATACAAGCCCCTGTTCTAATGATTGCCAGGGGCTCCAATGGTTGTACCCTCATAAATCAAACACTATCCCCTATCCTTTTGTGCATCCTTGTATCTCTGGCTATCTCTACCGACTCCTTCTTGATTAACAGGTACAGGTTCCTGCATAGTCATCTTGCTTGGTCCTGTCGATCAAGAAGAAAAGACAGGTAGACAAAGCAGGAGGAGCATGGTTGTACAGAATGGCTCAGATCTGTCCTCGGTTCACGTAACTGCTCATTTGCATATGGATTTGAAGTACTTTTTCTACGGAATGAAGCAACTCGGACTATTTGGACACATACAGGTGTGTCTTTACTTAAGCTTCCTCTTGGCCCTGATATGTGTGTCACAAGATGACCAGCTTTTCAAAACAACACAATTTTGTGATATTGTGTCACAAGGCGTCTATTCTTTATGTGTTTATGTTTAGCAACCCAATAGTTGTGTTGTGAATTGCAGCATGACAAAGGTTTTGTTAGCATGTTGCAAAATTATATTGAATTAGTTTCATGAGAAATTGGAGCTAAGCTAAGGGTGGATACATCTATTCTATATGTACCTTCCTTGCATCTATTGCCTCTTAAAAGGATATTATTATTATTTGTGAGACCAGGTGGGCATAGGTTCCCATAAAAGTAAAGCTATTGTTGCTAATATGTAATGGATCATTTTAGAGTTAGGCATAACATCATTTGTATTGTTGATGTACTGATTTCGGTAACATTAAAAAAACATAAGGAAACAAGAACTTGCTTAAACTGGTTTCACAAGCGACAAATGAGAATACCAGTGAAAATTAGTGATACCATGTGTTAGTGTGCCCTCAGCTAACATTATAGATTTGTCACTGCATTACAAATCTTTCATCATGCCTGCTGCTTACTACATGCCTCTACAAGTCTCAGAGGGTATGAATGTAGTACCAATCAAGCTAAGGGCTCATAGGCATTTTCAACACCTTGCTCGGTGTGTTTGCTGTTTCATTTTCACTCAGTATGATACCTATGGCACAATGGTGCTGAATGACATTTGCTGCTCAATGCAATAATATTCCCAAGTTCTTCCTCCGAGTAGATCTCAAGGCTACGCTTACAAAGTGTTTCCAATCTATTAAAAAATGTGCTGTTTATTAATAATAAAGATAATCTTTCTCAGCTCTCTGCACCATTATCCCATTCAGAAAATTCAGATTGTATCCATTGAGCAGTAGGGTTTGTAAGAGGTATGTATCATTATTCCCCATTGTACATAATCATTTAACCACAAAGATCAACTGAAAAGTCAAGGCCAAGGGAAATCTTAACAGCTGCAAGATGCACAATGGATTATTGAGAAATTTGCTGAATAAGAAAATCAAGAGCTTTTCAATCTCGCTATTTTGCACAAAATTAATTACTACTATGTTTTACTTACAAAGAATCATACAATCCTTTAATGTCCCGTAAGAATTTAAATGCTATATAGAGCATCCTGTTATACATCTGCCAAGCATAGCTATCATGCAAATGACATGGAACATAAAGCACAAAATTAAACTTTTCTAAAGGTCAAGTCATATAATGTAACTATGAATTTGCTATATTTTATTACCAAGTATGCAACCCTATAATATATCAATTGCATATTCCAAGAAAAGGGATTGCTTAAAAACAAAAATTCTTTCTTCCCCTGTGTCATATATTGCGCTATTTTCCCTCCTTTTTTAAAAGTGCATATTCAATAAAACTTTTTAGTTTTTTGTTTTTAAGCAATCCCTCTTCTTGGAATATTCATATAATGTAACTACTCTAAACATTAGGTTCCTCTTACAGATACAGTAAAGTCAGAGATTGTGCTGATAATCACATTTATGGAATGTACACTATTTAGAAAAAAGGCTGAGTAACTTTTGCGCCTTGAGGAACCACTGACATATTAGTTGCCAAAGCATTATTCAGCAAATACAGACTCTGGTTTCAGTGGTTCATATATTATGAACTAGGGCTTGGACAAGTGTTAGGCATATACACATATACAGAAGTGCTTTAAGATTTGTGAAGCCTTCAGAATTTTTTACATTTCTGCATAGATTTGACCTAAAACTAGATCCGATTTTCAAAGAAGTCCTAAAAGTAGATAAAATAAACAAATCATACAAATGAGTAAAAAAATTAGACTTGGTCATTTATTTATTGTAGAAAACGATCCAATATCACATGTTTGTGAGATTGGATGTATGTGAACCTTTGCTTTCAGCATCTGGTATGATCTCCTTCTGCAGCAATAACTGAAACTTCATGTTTCAGGTAACTTGACCATTCTAATGCTTTAACTTTATTCTTCTTTAATCATTCTTTTATAGAAAGACTTGTGTGCTTAGGGTCCTTGTCTTGCTGCGTGACCCACATTCTCTTCAGATCCAGCTCATGGACAGATGTCCTAACATTGTCCTTTACAATTTGCTGTCATAATTCAGAATTCATTGTTCCATCAAGGACAGCAAGCTGTCCTGGCCCACGTACAGCAAAATAGATCCATACTATGATTTTACCACCACTATGTTTCACAGATTGGGTTTTTATGCTGAAATGCAGTGTTTTCATTTCTCCATAAAGCTTCTCATTTTAAACAAAAAAATATAGAAATTTTTTGTTTAAAATGAGAAGCTTTGCTGGCCCAGGTACAGCAAAATAGATCCATACCATGATTTTACCAACACTATGTTTCACAGATTGGGTTTTTATGCTGAAATGCAGTGTTTTCATTTCTCCATAAAGCTTCTCAATTTAAACAATAAAATATAGAACTTTTTTTGTTTAAAATGAGCTTTAACATTTTAAACAAAAAAAGTTCTATATTTTTTATGTCATCCATCCACAAAACATTGTTCCAGCACCTTCTGACTTGTCCAGGTCATCTTTAACAAACTGAAGATGGGGAGCTATGTTCTTTTTGGAGAGCTAAGGCTTTTTCTTTGCAATCCTGCCATGCAAACCACTGTGTTTTAGCATCCTCCTGATGGTGAATTCATGAACATTAACTAAGGTGAGAAATGCCTTTAGTTGCTTAGAACTTGCCTTAGTTCCTTTGTGACCTTACAGACTATTAGTTTCAAGTTTCGCCCTTGCTGTAATCTTTGTTGACTGACCACTTCTGGGGAGGATCATAATAGTATACTCTTGAATTTCCTTCATTTGTGGTGCTGGCTCCAGTGGCGTGGACTTGAAGCCTACAAGCACTAACTACCTGACCTAACTAAGTTGGCTAGTGGTATGCCTTTAGCCATGAGCGTGGGTAGGCAAAAAAAGGGGGCATACCCTGGAGATGCTGAGTATGAAATAGGGAAGGGAGGGAGGGGCAAAGGAAGTTCGTGCGGACCCTGGGATGAGGCAGCAGGGGTTCAAGAAGCCCTGCGCCCCTCCTACAAATGCACCCTGAACTCAGCCTGCTAGACTTGTGGTCCTGGCTCCGGTGGCGTGGACCTGAAACCTACAAGCACTAACTACCTGACCTAACTAAGTTGGCTAGGGGTCTGCCTTTAGCCATGAGCGTGGGTAGACAAAAAAAAGGGGGCAAAAGTAACGTGTATGAACTAATTTATTTGAAAATTATTTACAGTACCAAACTAGTAAAGGCTCTAGCGATTTCATCTTTGGGATGCGGAATGTATTGTGAAAAACACGATGATCGCCAACGTCCCATCTTGCGTATGATGTGAGCCGGGACCCCTTGCTTGGAGGCGGAGGATGCTGCCCCGATCCTGAAGGAATGGCCGGAGATCAGTTTGGGGTCGTATCCTGACCCGGACGCCAGGCTGCGGATATGTTTGATGAATTGAGACGTCGTGAGTGGTGATGGGAACGGAAGTAAGGGACTGTCTGGGGCCCGAGCACCAAGCGAAGATAAAAGTTTGTGGAGGACTGCCACTGGACACCATAGATTACTGGTCTTGAAGTACTCTATCTGAACCAGAGGCCCTACTTGTGATGTCTTGGATATGGGCAGGAAGAGTACGAAATGATTGTGTTTTTGTGCGAGTTGGCTGAAGACGGGGCCCGGATGCTGGGCCGCTGTACTGGTGAATTCACCGGGTCTTAAAAAACCATAAAAGGTAAGATATAGGGCAGCCTTGAGGATTGTGCTTTTAAATGGCCCAAAAGGATTCCCGTCTAGGGAGGAGGATAATAACCGAAACATTTGCCCGGATAAGGGCTGCCTGGTGGGCTCAGATTTTGTAGAGCTTTTCTGAATATCCCACAAGGTGGCCTTAATAGCCTGAAAAGAGAAAACAGAGCTGCTGCTAGGGTGTTTTATCATGAAGAAATGCTGCACCCTGCCAGATACAACCTGATAGTGTTGTACGCTAAGTGCAGGTCCTTGTGGCAATAGGCCAAAAAAGCAGTGATGAAGATGACCCTGTCCGAACCCCCTCTACGATGGAGCTGGGAGAATCCCTTGAATGCCTTCCAACCCGCTAGATATTTCCTAACTGAATTGGCTTATAGTGATTTTCGGATGAGTGACTGGGCCGCCGATGTATGTGTCTAATCCAGAGTGAGAGATTGGAAAATTGGAGGGGCGATGCCGATTCTTTCGGCTTTGTTTTTGCTGCCCTGAATGTGTGTGCAGGAAATATGGAAGTTATACTGCAAGGATAGCCATGTGAGTTTGCGGACAAAACTCATGACCCTGGGTGAGCCTGACCTGCCTTTGACCAGAATATCTACTACCGCTTGATTGTCGGTGATGAAACACACTGGCAGATTAGCCCATTCCCTGTCCAGGGAAGCAGCCACGATGGGGTAGATCTCTAGCAAGGGCAAGGACCTAACAGCTTGAGGATCTGAACGTATCTGGGGGGGGGGGGCAATGACCCGCCAGCTATTGTCTGCCAAATATGGTCCCAAACCCGGTGGGTGCAGCCGTGTTGGAGTATATCGTTGGGAAGGTCTCTTTCCATTGTGGAACGAATAGCGAGATGCCGTTCCAATCGGACAGGAAGACATTCCACATGGCAAAATCAGCCAGGGCCTCTCGGTCCACATGGATGAGAGAATCCTGGTCAGGGGTAGCGGGCAACAACTGAAGGAGCCATGACATGAAGGAGCGACCCTGTGGCATGATCCTAGTGGCAAAATTGAGGGACCCCAGTAGTGACTGTAATTGAACCTTGGAAATTGTCTGCGACTCTACGTAACTGGCAATGACTTCTTTCAGCCTAATCAATTTATACTCAGGAAGCCTGGGTTCCTTTCTTGTGGTATCGAGGGAGATACGTATTATTCAACAGTGAGAGCCAGAACTGATAAGTGCCTGCGCTTCAGATTACCAGGGATCAAATCATACTATTCAAAAAGGCAATCCTAAAACATAACATTTATTAGTAATGCAAATAAAATAAGTTGTGTCCACAGATAAAGTGCAAAACAAGATCAACAATTGGGATCAAGGGTGTGTAAACCCCCGATTATACAACAATTAGTATCCCAAAAGAAAAATAAATAAATAAAGTGCACGGCGGCACTGATAACCAGCACGTCCTATCAGTACCAAGGGCTAGATGGTAGATCCTGCCAGTAGCATATGCTTGTCTCAAAGATTAAGCCATGCACATGTAAGTACGCACGGCCGGTACAGTGAAACTGCGAATGGCTCATTAAATCAGTTATGGTTCCTTTGATTGCTCTGGAGTGTTTTTGTATATAGGGACATACAGAATTTTATTGCTGAGGGACAGGTTCTGGACGGGGTCGCCCTTATCAGGAGGAGTGCCCTGTAGTCAGGCTGCTACATATCTCCTAGTATCAGGGTGAAGCGGTTAGCTAGCCACAGGGCATCAATAGGGACCCTACATAGTGTATTATCACTGACATCTTCCTGTTGGTTGGACATCACCCTCAGATGGGTATGATATGGCTCAAGTAATTGGAGAAGGATCTGATGACCGTCCCTTGGTACTGGTAGGACGTGCTGGTTATCAGTGCCGCCGTGCACTTTATTTTCTTTTTTTCTTTTGGGATACTAAAAGTTGTATAATCGGGGGTTTACACACCCTTGATCCCAATTGTTGATCTTGTTTTGCACTTTATCTGTGGACACAACTTATTTTATTTGCATTACTAATAAATGTTATGTTTTAGGATTGCCTTTTTGAATAGTATCAAGGGAGATACCCAAGAAGGTGAGGGTTGGAGAAGGGCCCTCGACCTTAGCAGGGGCAACTGGGACATGCAGCTCCGCAAAAATGCTGAGCAGCTTTTCAAGCCTGTCTGGTATGAGATTGGGTTGTTCTATTAACAAGAAATCCTCCAGGTAGTGAAAAACCCTGGGACAATTGCCGACATTTTCGAGGATCCAATTGAGCGCCTGGGCGAACTGGTCGAAAAGCCACGGGCTGCTTTTGGACCCGAATGTTAAGCGAGTGACAAAGTAGTACAGGTTCCTCCATTTGATGCCGTAAAATCTCCAAAGGTGCGGGTGGATTAGCAGCAACTTGAAGGCATCCGAGATATCGGCTTTTGATAACCATGCTCCTGCTCCTAATTGCAGAATCAATTGAATGGCCTCATCAAGAAAAGAATACTGCATGGAATATTCCTCTGATGGGATCAGGGAGTTGAGACTAGGGATATACGAGGCATGAGGAGACGATAAATCGTAGATCATTCTTTTTTTATTTTATTCTTTTTTACAGATCAGACCGATGGGGTTGACCCTATAAATGCTGAAAGGTGGCTCTGTAAAAGGCCCAATCATGAACCCTTTCTGTAATTCGGACTGCAGGAGAGAATCCACTGATTCCGGGTCTTCTATGGCTGAAACTAAATTTGGGGCCTCCCAGGAAACTTGGGGCAGAGTGATCATGCCGGTGTGGAAACCTTCGCTGAAGCCTGTTTGGTGAAACTGCATGAATGCTGGATTGTGGAAATCTTGAAGGCAAGCAACTAGGAAATCAATGTTGATGTCAGCTAGTCAACTCTTTGCGGAGCGTTGGGAACAGGTGGATTGTGGGTGGGCACGGAAACAGACGGAACAAATGTGAAGCGCCTTGCATTTGTTGTAGTTGCAAAAGGAAAGATTATAATTATTACAAATCTGATTTTTACCCAACAATACGATGGGCCGTCCCAATTTGTCCAGCACCGGGCCGGGTTCTTGGAGACTGGAGGGGCCGGGCTGCGGCTTTGCTTGGGCAGATGCGTTTGAATTGGGGCACCAATCGGAGGAGTGCAGGACCGACTGGCAGTTAGTGCAATTTGGGGCTTTAAGCCCGGAAAAATGCCTGCAGAATAGCTAAAATGCAAATCCTACGTATTTGTACCCCAATTCGGTGACTCTATATAAATAAATGTCTAGCTCCTCCCTCCTACTGGGTTGTGCTGAACAAATTATGTCCCCGTAAAGGCTAAAAGCCAGCACGAACTCTGGGACAGTGAGTTTTTTGTTTAGACGTGTATCTCTGGATCTCAGAACCACCAATACGTCACCGCATGCAATGGTCCTATTTTCCACCGTATCGTGAGTGGAGATGAGAATAGTCGCCAGATTGACGTCTTTGCCTGCTATGATGTCCTTCCTTATGTTCTCAGGAAGGAAGAAGGACAGCACAATTTGTGGTGCCCCGGGAACCCTACCTGGGGAGGGTGGTTGGGAGGAAGCTGGGCCAGACCCGGACGCCACTGGTGAGGTGGGTGAGGCATCCCTACTTTCCACCGCCTGTAACCTTGTATTAATGTCAGAAATGGAGCTTGACAGGCTATTGATGGTGGCATGGAGTTGGGTCAAGGATAACTGGATGGTGGACATGGACACTTGTTCTGGTGGTGCTCTGGATGGCTCGGGGAACAGTAGGTGATATAGTTCGGCCTTGCGTGCTGAAGCTGAATGACGTATCCCCCGTTTGTTAAGTTCTGAAATTAACTTTGGGATTGTCCAGCTTTGGTAGGAGGCGTTGCTGGCTCTACCGGATACCACGGATTTAATGGTCGAAACTGCGTCCTCGATATCGGAGCCGTGAAACATGTTGGCTGGAGTTGGAAGAGCAACACTGATCGAGCCTAAAAGGAGTATCACCTGAAATAAATGGCAGATATTGGATAACCGAGCGTTAGGAAATTTGCTGAAGGAACCTGTACTTACCAGAATGATGGCAATTAAATCTTTTGAAAACAACTTCTGGAATTTTCACACCTAGAAAACAAGACCGTAGACCTCTAGCTATGGAATGAAAGGACAGCATTATGGCGGGTCCTGGCTGTGATGTGGAACACTAACTGGGCTAATGCAGAACCAAGCATAGTGACTGTGAATGTTGGCTGACTAGCATGAAGAGACGAAGTGAACAACGGGTGACATGAACTATTGATAGGAGGGGATGCCTAGACGCGACAAACCATGCTTTGGGTAAGTAGGATGCCGGCCAGGGTGTGCCTGGCGGGGACAATACGATGACACGTGCAAAGATTGAGCCTGGGCATACCAATCGAGATGGGGCACTGCAGGACCCGGAAACCAACCCGAAACGTGAAGGTGAGTTGGAAGCGACCTAAGACCCAAGAGAACAAGGCAACCAAAAACACATCAGAAAGACCAGAGTGAATTTCTCAGCCAGACCCAGACGGACCTGTGATATGACAGGCTAAGATGGAAAGAAGGACATGAAGACGGAGAAGACTAGAGAGCACATGATGTATGAGAACAAGTAAGATGAAATAGACATGTACCCCGAGCGTATCAGGTAAAACAACAAACGTGGCCCGAGCGTATCAGACCAAATTAAGAAATATTAACGGGAAGATATAAAAATAAAACATGACAGCAGACAAGCTAGGCTGGAAACGGAGATACACGGGTGAAAAAGCCCATTTACAGATTGGCTGGCGGGTGCCAGGGCGTACCTGGCGGGTACCGTGGCATGACATAATGAGAAGAATTAGTTAAGCAGACGTGCAGCCTGAGCATATCAAGTGCTAGAACAAGGCCAGAGCGCATCGGACCCTGGACGTAGGGAGAGGAGATGTGAGGACGTACATGACAGGTAAGACAATATGTTAACGTGTTGGCTGGCAGGCGCCAGGGCGTACCTGGCGGATACCGTGGCCTGATATAATGAAAAGAACTAGTTAAAGGGGTACCCTAAACCTTATGATCACTGCTAAAACCGTGAATGATTCAGCAGTGATCATTTTTTATTTATTTGAAAAAGGTGACGAGAATACCCCTCCAAGCAGCCTCGCAGCCTGAGCGTATCAGGTGCTAGGGGGTGGCCTGAGTGCATCAGACCGTGGACGTGAAGGTTGAAGACATGAGGACGTACATGACAGGTAAGACAATATGTTGACGTATAGGGCGGCGGGCGCTAGGGTGTACCTGGCAGGCCACGTGGCCTTACGAAACAAGACAAATTGGCTGAACATAGAGCCACTTGGGCGTAACCGGCGGAACAACCTGGCCTGAGCGTATCAAACCCGACAACGTGGATGATGATGAGAGACGTGGAAGACATACATGAACTGGACGTGAGAAACAAAACCAGTGGAGTAAACAATGGAGGTGCGTGAGAGGCAGGAAAGCCGCACCCCTGAATATACATATACACCCAGTAGAATGGCGGAGAAGCATGACCCCCTGACTGCAGTCCGGCGCACGGCCTGATAAATCCCAATTTTTTTATTTTTTTTTGCAATGCCATAAACATCAAGTAGCCACGTGCTGCTCAAGGAGGCGCATGGTTCTGTGGCATACGCAACAGTATGGACAATCCAACCCACCAGCATGGGCATGTCACTGATAAAGAGCCAGTATTACTGCTGTGTATGTACTGAATGGCGCCACTCCGCAGCATTGTGCGGTATAAGATGCCCTTATAATATACAGGACCTCCTGTCCCCAACATGGAACCTGAATTACAGCCTTCAGCAGCTGTTTGCTGCCCTCATGACATATAACCGATTTTTCAGGATGTCTTTATCTAATGGTATGTGGTGGTATATTTATATGTACAGTATGTGGTGACCATTGCCTTGTAAAGAACCTGCCCCAACTGAACACCTGGTACGCCGCGGCTGCGAGGCAGCGCGATCCTTGACGCGGCCGGCAGCCGCTGGCGTAACCATGACAACGGACGCCGAAGCCAGGGAAACATCACCCCCTTACGCTGCACGGAGTGGCGCTGCTGCTGGAGAGGAAGATAGGCCGGGGGACACGTACAGACGATCAGCATCCCACCGGAATGCAAAGATGGAAGGAAGCCGCCTGTGTGAAGCCGTGTGCAGCAGCCACCGGGAGCTCTCCTTGCTTACCCGGATGTAAGCTTCTGGAGCGATCGCTGGGAGGACATAAGGACGCACCTGTCCGACGAAAGACCAGGGAACCAGAAGTGACGCACAGGAAGTCCATCGCACAGGAAGTTCGTGCGGACCCTGGGACGAGGCAGCAAGGGTTTAAGAAGCTCTGCGCCCCTCCCACAAATGCAGGCTGAACTCAGCCTGCTAGACTTGTGCACAAACTGACTGTGGATTAGTGTAGTCCAGATTCTTTAAAGGTGCATTTGTAACTTTTTCCAGCCTGATGAGCATAAACAATTCTTCTTCTGAGGTCCTCAGATATCTCCTTTGTTCATATCATGATACACTTCCAAAAACATATGTTGTGAAGATCAGACTTTGATAGATTGTTATTCTTTAAAACAGTTCGCCCATTCACACCTGATTGTCAACTCATTGATTTAAAACATCTGACTTTAATTTCAAATCATCTGCTAATCCTAAGGGGTCGAAGATTTTTGCCACTGACAGCCATAGGATATTGGATAATTTCCCTTAATAATAGAGTTGAGCGGACACCTGGATGTTCGAGTTCGACGGGTTCAGCCGAACTTCACAAAAAAGTTTGAGTTTGGGACCCGAACTTGACCCTGAACCCAAACCTCATTGAAGTCAATGAGGACCCGAACTTTTGAGCACTAAAATGGCTGTAAAAAGGTCATGGAAAGGGCTAGAGGGCTGCAAATGGCAGAAAAATGTGGTTAAAAGCATGACACGTGCTCTGCAAACAAATGTGGATAGGGAAATGACTTAAAATAACATACGTAAAAATAAAAAATAATAATCTTGATCTTGGAGGACGAGGTCCATATGGAGTAGGAGGTTGAGGAGGCGGTGGATGTGGCTGTGGAGGTGGAAGCAGCGGTGGAGGAGGAGGAGGTAGCCTACACTGCTTTTTGGTTTTATTTTTAATTTAATTTTTATTTAAATTAGGGTACACCCCAAAACATTGGGAAATATAACCTGTTATAACCCCCTCCAGCCGTGCTAAACAAACGTTCAGACAATACACTGGCTGCAGGGCAGGCCAGCACCTCCAAGGCATAAAGGGCAAGCTCAGGCCATGTGCCCAATTTGGAGACCCAGAAGTTGAAGGGGCAGACCCCTGTCAGTCAGTTCATGTAGGCGTGTGCACACTTACTGCCCCACCATGTCGCACGTCCCCGTGATGTTCACGATCCAATTTGATATCTTCTCTATCAACTTTCGATGTTATTTTCTGCGCCTAACATGTTGATCACGGTTAGTGGCGAATCAGGGTTCCATGCCGGAGAGGGAGCGTGAGAAAGGGATACTACATTCAAGAGAGGTCAATGGATGGAATTCAATGTGATTGAGCGGAAATGTGGGACAAAGTATTGAAGCAGAAGGGGGCGCGCGGCCATTACCCACTCCTGACTCGGGAAGTTAGTGACAATAAATAACAATACAGGACTCTTAAGATGCCCTGTTATTGGAATGATTATAAAGAAATTATAGAGAATGTCACTGGGGTATTTTGGATTTGGAAACGTTAGACAGGAGAGGCCCTGCAGCCGCTTTGTTGACTCTAGATAAATTCTGCCTGATCGCACGTCCCCGTGACATCCACGATCCATTTGGATATCTTGTCTATCAACTTTCAATGTTCTTTTCTGTGCCTACCATGTTGAACACGGTTATCGGCGAATCAGGGTTCCACGCCGGAGAGGGAGCGTGAGAAAGAGATACCACATCCAAGGGAGGGCAATGTATGAAATTAAATGTTGATCGAGCGGAAAAGTGGGACAAATTATTGAAGCCGAAGCTTACAAGTAAAAGAGGTGGCACGCGTCAATTAAAGAAGAATTTTTGAAATTGAATTCCCTGTCACCTATGCAGAGCAATACGGCAAAATTGGTAAAATGTCACCTGACAATGTAACAGATGATTTTCTGAAATTTATGTCCCTGTCACCTATGCAGAGCAGGGGTTTAATCACGGCAAAAATGGGCAAATGTCACCCAAGAATGTAACAGACAAATTAGTAAAATGTTTTTAACTGTCTACTAGGTAGAACAGGGGTATACCACAGCCAAAAATTGGTGAAATGCACCCGAATATGTAACAGACAAATTAGTGCATTTTTTTTACCTGTCTACTAGGTATAGCAGGGGTATATCACAGCCAAAAATTTGTGAATTTCACCCAAAAATGTAACAGACAAATTAGTAAAAAAAAATTTTACCTGTCTACTAGGTAGAGCAGGATTATATCACAACCAAAAATTAGTGAATTTCACCCGAATATGTAACAGACAAATTAGTAATTTTTTTTCACCTATCTACTAGGTAGAGCAGGGGTATATCACACCCAAAAACTGGTGAATTTCATCCAAATATGTAACAGACAAATTAGTAAAAAAAATGTACCTGTCTTCTAGGTATAGCAGTGGTATATCATAGCCAAAAATTTGTGAATTTCACTTGAAAATGTAACAGACAAATTAGTTAAATGACATAAAATAAAATAAAATACATACAAATTAAAAAAAATAATCTTGATTTATGTGGTGGAGGTCCAAATGGAGTAGGAGTTTGAGGAGTCTGTGGACTTACAGGTGCAGGTGGAAGCAGCGGTGGAGGAGGAGGAAGTAGCCAACACTGGTTTTAAGTTTTAATTATTTGTTTTGTTTAAATTAGGGTACACCCCCAAAAGAGTGTGAAATATCAAAAATACAACAATGAGCAATTGCGCTAAAGTTTAACAATGGCTGGGTAAGGCCGGTATACATGTCTATTCTGTACAAGGTACGGACAAGTCCTGTGGGATCCATGCCTGGTTCATTTTAATGAATGTGAGCTTGTCCACATTGGCTGTGGACAGACGGCTGCGCTTGTCTGTGATAACGCCCCCTGCCGTGCTAAACACACGTACAGACAATACACTGGCTGCAGGGCAGGCCAGCACCTCCAAGACGTAAAGGGCAAGCTTAGGCCATGTGCCCAATTTGGAGACCCAGAAGTAGAAGGGGGTAGACCCGTCATCCAGTACGTGTAGGTGTGTGCACACATACTGCTCCACCATGTTGCTGAAATACTGCCTCCTGCTAAGATGTTCCATATCAGCTGGTGGTGCTGGTTGTTGTGGCATGCTGACAAAGATTTTCCATATTTCAGCCATTCTAACCCTGCCTTCTGAGGTGCTGATGGTGCCCCAGCTGCGTTGGCGACCTCTTCCTCGTCCTCTGCCTTCGCCTTGTGTTTCCACTGTGCCCCCGCTGTCAGGTAGGAATGCCATCAGCATCGCATCTACTAGTGTGCGCTTGTAGTCACGCATCATACGATCACACTCCAGTGACGGAATTAAGGATGGTACGTTGTCCTTGTACCGGGGATCCAGCAGCGTGGCCGCACAAGTTAGAATGTGGGCAACTCGGCGGTCGTTGTGGAGACACTGCAGCCTGTAATCACTCATGTGTGCCAGGCTGCCCAGAGGCAACGAAAAGCTGTGTATCGTCTGTGTCCATCTCCTCCTCCTCATCCTCCACCTCGTCATCCTCCAGAACTGTGCCCTGGCTGGACAATTGTGTACCTGGCGTTTGTGGGTGCAGGAACCCACCCTCGAAGCCACTTGTGAATGACTGGCCGGCAACCCTATGAAATGATCCCTCTTCCTCCTCCTCCTGTGCCACATCCTCTTCCATCATCGCCAGCAGTGTTTTTTCAAGGAGGCATAGAAGTGGGATAGTAACGCTGAGAACGGTGTTATTGGCACTGGCGATGTTGGTGGAGTACTTGAAACAGCACAAGGAACACAGGTCTCGTATGGAGGCCCGGTCTTTAGTGGTGAAGTGGTGCTGTTCCGCCGAGCGACTCACCCGTGCGTGCTGCAGCTGAAACTCCACTATCGCCTGCTGTTGCTTGAACAGTCTAGCCAGCATGTGAAAGGTGGAGTTCCACCTTGTGGGCACGTCGCATATGAGGCGGTGAGCAGGAAGGCCTAAGTTACGCTGCAGCGCTGACAGGCGAGCAGCAGCAGGGTGAGAATGCCGAAAGCGCGCACAGATGGCCCGCACTTTCTGCAGCAGCTCTGACATATTGGGGTAATTTTTAAGGAATCTCTGCACCACCAAATTCAGCACATGGGTCAGGCAAGGGATGTGCGTCAAATCGGCTAGTCCCAGAGCTGCTACGAGATTTCGCTCATTATCGCACACCACCAGGCCGGGCTTGAGGCTTACTGGCACCAACCACTCATCGGTCTGTTGTTCAAGGCCCGCTTACAGCTCCTGTGCGGTGTGGGGTTTGTCCCCCAAACAGATAAGTTTTAAAACTGCCTGCTGTCATTTACCCCTGGCTGTGCTGAAGTCGGTGGTGAAGGTGTTATGCTGACCAGATGAGGAGGCGGTAGAGGATGAGGATGCGGAGTAGGAGGAGGCAAAGAGAAGCACCCTGCAATCCTTGGTGGTGGTTTAAGGACATAGCCAACTGCTATCCGCCTCAGGCCAAGCCGCCACTGCATTTACCCAGTGTACTGTTCGGGAGATATAACATGCTTACTGGTCCACGTATCTGTAGTTTGGTGGACCTTGCCACAGATGGCATTGCACAGTGCATACCTGATTTTGTCCCCCACTTGTTTGCGCAGGCAAGGGATGGCTCGCCTGGAAAAATAGTGGCGGCTGGGCACAACGTACTGTGGGACAGCCACCGCCATAAGGCTTTTAAAACTCTCTGTCTTCACAAGATGGAATGACAGCATTTCAAAGAGAGTAATTTTGAAATGCTGGCATTAGGGGCCAGGGATCGCTGGTGGGTAGGGGGGTACTTCCTCTTCCGCTCCAGTGTTTGGGAGATGGAGAGCTGAACGCTTCCGTGGGACATTGTGGAGATGCTTGGTGACCCAGGTGGTGGTGTTGCTGGCAGATCCTCTGTCTGTAAGGTGGCAGGTGGCACTGTCACTCCAGAGGTGGATGAAGAGGCCGAGACTGCAGCAGAAGAGGAAGCAGGAGGAGACAGAGACCTTTCTTGTTTTTTTTAGGTGTCTACTCCACTTCAGCTCGTGCTTTACACTTAAATGCCTGGTCATGCAGGTTGTGCTTAGGTTGATAACGTTTATGCCTCGCTTCAGGCTCTGATTGCACAGCATGCAAACCACTTGTGTCTTGTCTTCAGCACATTGTCTGAAGAACTGCCACGCCAGGGAACTCCTTGGAGCTGTTTTCGGTGAGCTCGGTGCCTTGCTGCATTGGGCAGTAGCAGGCATACTGTCTAGGAGACAGCTGCTCCGCTTTTGCACCCTGCTCCCTCTTCTGCTGTGCTGGTGGCTCTGTGCGACCACCGGCTCTTCCTCCGAACTACACAGGTCACTCGCATGACTTTGATTCCATGTGGTGTCGAGGACCCTATCGCCCCTTTACATCATCTTCCACCCAGTCTTAACCCCTGCCCTCCTTGTTGGTTTGCACACTTTCGAAAGCCACAGCAGTTGGCATCTGTGTTTTGTCAACATCCGAGACGCGCTGCAGTGGTACTCCCATGTACTCATGTTGAAACATTAGTGGTTGGGCATCGGTGCACTTAATCTCTTCCACTTCTGGGGCAGGGATAGGTGGATGGCCCTGGGAAACCCTGCTAGCAGAGTCATCAAAAATCAGAAGAGAATGCTGCATGACTTGGGGTTTAGACGGCTTGGCAGATTTGCAAGGAGGTGAGGTGAAAGACTGATGTACATCGGCTGCAGGTGCTAACTCTGATCTTTCAGCAGGAGACTGGGTGGGAGACGATGTGAAGGAACTGGAGGCACTTATCAGCAACCCAATCTACTATCGCCTGTACTTGTTCTGGCCTCACCATTCGTAGAGCAGCATTTGGCCCGACAAAATACTGCTGCAGGTTTTGTCGCCCACTCGCACCTGAGGAAGGTGTTTCACTTGTGCATGTAGCTGGCACAGATTGACCACGTCCTCTCCTTGCAACAGGAGCTCCACCAGCAGAACCATGACCGGGGTCACGTCCCTTATTCGATGCTCTCCTCATTCTCCGCAAATTTGGGATCTTGCCCAAAATTGGTGTTTTTTTTTATAACAGAATAGAGCAGCAGCATCTATCATGTGTATCTCACACTGACAGATGCAGCAAAGGCTGCAAAATTTTGTATTTTGCCCAAAATGGGCGTTTTTATAATAACAGAATAGAACAGCAGTATCTAACCAGTGTATCTCACACTAACAGATGCAGCAAAGGTTGCAAATTTAGTTTTTTGACCAAAATGGGTGTTTTTTTTAATAACAGAATATTATTGAAGTATTGCAAGCTTGTATTTCACACTAACAAATGCAGCAGAGGCCCCAGATGTAGGGTATTGCCAAAAATGGGTGTTTTTTTAAACCCTGAATATTATCGCAGTATTTCAAGCTTGTATCTCACACTGACAGATGCAGTAAAGGCTGCAAATTAAGTATTTTTCCCAAAATGGATGTTTTTTTTTATAACAAAATATTATTGCAGTATTTAAAACTTGTATGTCACACTAACAAATGCAGCATAGGCCCCAGATGTAGGGTATTGGCAAAAATGTGTGTTTTTTTTAAACCCTGAATACTTTTGCAGTATTTCAAGCTTGGATTTGAATGTCACAAATGCACATATACTGTGCTGGTGCACTGAGCTTGCATAAAATGGCCGCAGCCACCCACTTAACTAACAGACGGATAAAAGTTCTTTTTCTGTGTCACTTGGGCTCAGGGCAGGGTAAAAAGATTGTGCACTGCACCCACAAAACTAAATCTATGTAGATCGCTGAGTAAACAAGCACTTCTAATTAAAGATTCTTTCCTATTCTCTCCATCACAGCAGCAGCATCCTCTCCCTACACTAGTAACAGGAGAGTGACGTGCAGCGCTATGTGACTATGTGACCATTAGTAGGTATGACTGTGATGACTTCTAAGGGCACAGAGTTAAACACTTGTTGATTGGCTGCTCTGCAGCCTTTCAAAAAGCGCCATTAACTTGCCGAACACCGAACCCGAACTTTTACGGAAAAGTTCGGGTCCGGGGTCCAAAAATCCTAAAGTTTGGTACGAACCCGAACTTTACAGTTCGGGTTCGCTCAACCCTACGCAATAACTAAATGACCAAGTCTAATATTTTTAACTCATTTGTTTGATTTGTTTATCTTTATCTACTTTTAGGACTTTTGAGAAAATCTGATATAGTTTTATATCAAATTTATGCAGAAATATAAAAAAAAAATTGAAGTATTCACAAACTTTCAAGATAAAAAGTAAAGCAACACAAAAGTCAATTCAAATGTAATTATAGAATTACTGAGCCCTAATGTTTACATTAAATTTCTATTTTATGGGCATTGACGGCATTATATTGCACTATGACAGATGGAAATAGCTTAAATGTTTTAAAATTGTATTGTGGAGAAGAGAGTATATATAAAATCTATGAGACGGCAGTCAGATATACTGTAAAAAATGGAAATTTCATTATGCCCAAGTTTTTTTTATAACTATTCATATAGTAAATTTTAACTTTTTTTTGTCATGGTCTGGAATCTTTGACCATGATGATTTGTTGTGTAGAAACTCCATCAAACATATCTGTCCATATTCATCTCTTACCCTAGTGATTTCCCCGTAAAAAAAAGAGGTCATGGATTAGACTCCTTGGCACCCTTAGAACAAATCCAATAAACACACAAACAGACCAACACTTCATACTAGGGCATCACTGGGTATTTTTTCTAGTATTACATATTGGTGAATTTTCCTGTCAGGCTGCTCAGTTATGATGACATATCATAGACAGGATCACATCATTACCATCTATTGTAGATCAGTGGTGTATAGTGAAGCCTTGCCCATTCAAGCTCCTAGGAAGCTCTGCAAATGATGGCAACAAGTCCTGCTCACATACTAGGACAGGTTGGTGGTGGCCATTTAAAATTATTCCCAGACAACTCTTTTAAAGACCACCTTATGGTCCATGTTGCCATTTGGCTTTTTATAATAAACTGCCCATGTGTCACGGCCTTTGGTGTGCGCTGTGACACTTGGCCACACTTGCTGTGTCTGCATGCGGGGGCAGTGTCACGGCCTTTGTGGTGTGTGTCGGGACATGGTTGCCTTGCATGTTGTTGCCTCCGGCAACGTGTATTTGCAATGGTGTTTTCCCTGCTTTGGTGTGCATGGGGTTAAGGTGTGTTTGCTAGGTGTGGTGGGTGTGACCTCAGGCCTCCTTATATGTTGGTGTGTTGGAGCCTGTGGTCAGTTTGATGTTGTCAGTCTGTGTAGGAGCTTTGCTCCCTGGCTGAATGTTCCTGTCTGTGTGAGCCATCCTTATTTATTATATTGTTTCCCTTGCTCTGTCTGTGTGTCCCCTCCGGCATGTTTCTGTTTTCCCGCTCCCACCTGGTGTATGTTGTTATGGTGTGGGCCTTGTTTGGAGGTTATTGTGTGGTAGTGTGTTACGTCCGAACGGGGGCTGATTTCCCGGAGGGGTTTAAGCAAACATCTAGACAGTGCGTTTCCGGTCCATCTTGTCGGCGGCAGATAAGTTCTGGTAACCTAGGTTGTCTATTGCCTTTTGTTACTTACCTGTCGTTCGGCTGTGAACCCTGTCTAGTTGGTGGCCAGCTGCTGGGCTTCTAGAGACACCATGCATCCGTTGTGCTGGATGAATGGGTGGTCTCTGCCCTGTCTTCAGGCTTAGGGCATAGCAGGGATACCTAGGGTTCTAGGTTGGAGAGCATGAGCCCCCTTACCTTCTGAGGCGGCTCATGCATTAGGAGTTTAGGGAGATCTTCAGGGTCGCGTTAGGAGGTGTCCTGCTCCCTATTCCCTGCTTTCCTGCGTTGCAGCGAACGCCGAGGCACGGGGGGGGGGGGGGTTCCCCTACTCCCCGCCGTGACACCATGCTTGTACCAAATCATCTTGACAGCCAAATTTTGTCCTGAAGGTCACTAACATAGTAACTCATTTGCAGAATAACAGTGAACCATTGCTAAACCATAGATGTAGATTTAAAGACCAAAGGGGGTCCCTATCCTCCTGAAAAATGAACTACCTTTTACATTTAATAGAACAACATGGGTTCTGCTTAGTAAAATAACAGCTGATGCCAGAGCTGTTGAGTTTGCAAAATTCTAGTGACAATAAAAGTAATGAACCTTAGACTTATTGTACTCTACGATGTGAAAAAAAATCAAGCCAACTACATATCTAAACTGATTTTACCATTCAGAATAAGGTTAAATGTGAAGTTAGTACCAAAATATGTGACGGTTATTTATAGAGTTATTTAACAGATTATCAGGTTTCAAAAATGTATATTCAAATACTATATTAGGCCACATTTAATTAATAAAGCAAAGCTCCTCATTTGGTATTTCTATGGCAGAAAGAACAGGTCTAAATTTGCCCTCTTGCTCTGGAGGACAAAGTAAGTCCATTCCTTACATGGACAGATTATTTATTTCAGTGGGTCCCATGCAATGTTTTATTTCGCCTGTAGAGGAGCTGTAGAGAAATTGAGCATTTACTCTCTAGTTTCTCTGTAGATTACAGAAGATTAGTAGGGATCCCACATTTCCAATAAGAATAACAAATTATAAGCACCAGATAGAATTTTAAGAAAAGATGCTCCAAAATTTTAGCGCTAATGACAGCTATATCCAAAGAAAAGACCTGTTTGGTGCACAATGTGACTAATGATAAAATCAGACCCAAAACTTTTTAGAAAATGTAAAGCTGATGTTTAATACCACAGGATGAAGCCATGCTTATTATCATAATCAGAAAAAAAAAAGTACATACGTCTGTGCAATGAGTAGGAAAACTTACACATTGATCAAACCATAACATAATAGCAAAAAAAAGGCAACACTTAATTACATTTATGACTAATTATATCGAGTTTTAGAGAATATTTTTTAAGCACTTTGAAAATTACCATCTCCCTGACAGTCCATTGCTGGCTTTGCAGTATCTGAAAGCTTGAATAATATTTCTCATGAATAATATATCAGACTAATGTTGCAGTTTGGAGTTAGTTTCACAATTAATTGGATTTCCCTCCGGCCTGTTGTGGTCTCCCTCAAAGTCAGTTCAGAATTATTACAAATGTGCTCTTCTAATAAATTAGCGAAAGCTTACTAACAATACTGTAGAATCTATGCTCCCAGTAGGCGCTATGCTCCCAGTAGTAAATGCAGTGCTTGAGTGGGATGACAACATGGAAGCTGTTTTCTTGTTTCTCAGCAAATCTGCATTTAGCTCATAAAAACTGTAGTCAAAATAGGTCTTCTTCTTACGTTAAACTCATATACTAGAGTAAACGTATTGTGAAGCCTGCTATCCTTGTATCCTGAGACACTTTACAATGTGCTCCAATAGATCTCCAATATTTACTCTTCTGGTCCTACACGGTCAGATCGGGAGGAGCCATCAATATACACAACATGGATGAGCTGTTTGTAAAGGACTTTTCCCTACTTTTTACTTGCCTTCAACCTGATGAATCGCCTGATTAATATTGTCCCTTCACCTTCTAATGATTTTTTTTAATTGATAATTATGAGAATGTCTCTCTTTTGTTTGTGATACATTTATGATACAGCATATTTATTACCTGAACAATCATATCATTATCACGTTTTGATATACTTATTCTACTATATGATTACTATTGAGCACTCCACACCTTATTGTCTTCTTACACAAAAATAGACTTTGAAAACTTACTTTTTCTC
This sequence comes from Bufo bufo, assembly GCF_905171765.1. Classification (NCBI taxonomy): domain Eukaryota; kingdom Metazoa; phylum Chordata; class Amphibia; order Anura; family Bufonidae; genus Bufo; species Bufo bufo. The sequence continues at coordinate 729,017,622 of NC_053389.1, read as the reverse complement.
CCCCTATAAATAAATTCACTTTTGTCCATTGGCTGTGCTTGGTCTTGCAGCTCTTCTCCATTTACTGTTCTTCAATGTGAAACTGCAACCAAATATTCCTAATTAGAAAAAATGAACCAACTAAGGTCATTTAACATGCTAAGGACATACATTTTTTCACTTCTAGTCCAAAAAGCAAGTTTGCTAGGAGCTCTGTACACTTTAGGTCTTTAATGGGAACCTGTCACCATTAAAATGTAGTATAATCTACCAGCAGTATGTGATAGAGCAGGATGAGCTGAGCAGATTGATATATTGTTTTAAGAAAAGATTTAAGAAAACTTGTAATTTATTCATTTATTTTCCTTCGCATTTTGGGTTTTGAGGTTAAGGAGGCAGTCCTAGAAGTGATTGACAACCTTCCTTCTACGACTGTGAATACAGAGATAGCTGTCAATAACAAAGACTTATTTTACATATGCATGAAACAGATATAGCAGGCTATCCCAGCCAGGAACACTCTGTTGAATCCTTCCCTGCCAGGCGCACAGCGGTATTTGCCTAGCCGCTCCTCGGCATATTTGTGGGTTACAGTAGGATCTCCACCAGCTCCCTTAATAGTGAATGGGGCCGTACAGAATTCAGGTAGCAACCATGCAGGGACGTATCCGACAGGCTGTTCCCGGCCATAATAGCCTGGCAGATTTGTTTCACACATATGTGAGACAAGCCTAACAGGATGATAAATGAAGTATAGTATAGTATGGGGATGCAGGGGAGAAATCTTGGAGGTGATTGGGATAAGAGCATGTAAGAGGATGGTAGAGAGGAAGGTCTTCGGAGAATTGGAGATTACATGTGGGAAAGTACTTGGAGATCAGATCACAGATGTATGGGGAGACAGGTTGTGGATATCCTGATATGTCATAGTTAATGTTTTATACAGGATTCTCTGGTCAGTAAAGAACCAGTGAAGAGATGGACAAAGACAAGAGGCATATGAGTAACTGGAGAAGAGGTGGATTAGGCAAGCTGCAGAATTGAGGATAGATTAGAGGGGTGCAAGAGTGCTAGATGGGAGACCACAGAGGAGGATGTTGTAGTAGTATAATTGGGAGATCATGAGGGCATGTACAAGCATTTTTGAAGACTCCTGGTTGAGAAATGTGCGGATCTGAGAGATATTTTTGAGTTGGAAGCGGCAGGAGGTGGAAAGTGCTTGGATGTGTGGTTTGAGTGAAAGAGCAGAATCATAGGTTACTGCAAGACAGCAGAATTGTGGGACCGGGGAGCGCATGCAGCTATTAACTCTGATAGGTCTGATGGGGGGTTGAGTGAGATGGGGGAAAGATAATACATTCTGTTTTCCGCATATTAGGTTTTAGCAATTAAGAGGAAAAGGAGGATATAGCAGATAGACATTGTGAATAGAAGGATATCTAAAAGGATAGTAAGGAGGTGATATCTGGACCAGAGAAGTAAATTTGCATGTCATCAGCATAGAAGTGATACTGAAAGCCCTGTCACTCTATGGGCTTTCCCAGGCCAATGGTGTAGATTGAGAAAAACAGGGGTTCTAAGACTTGAGGCTTGAGTAATATGCAAAATAACCGTGGAGCCCCAGTTAAAAATCAAGTAAAGGAGTGTTCCCATTACAGAGATCACCAGATCCACCATTAAGAGGCCCCTATGTCAAGATCCAGCTCTTTTACAAGTCTTAAGGATGTGACAGGGGAAGACCTAAGCCAGTTATCCATCCACAGACAGCTGTTTCGAGGTGTTGCCCCTCATAAGTGTGGAGTAGGATTCTGGCTAACCAGGAGCAATGCCTTGGAGACTACTCAAACAAAACACACTTAATATGGTGGATCTTGTGATCTCTGTAATGGGGACACCCCTTTTCTTGGTTTTACTTCCTTTGAGGGATATCTGGCTTTCACTGTGTTGAAGACCCATAAATGGGGCTCCAAGGTTATTTTGCATATTAATGTTTCCCAGTGAGATTTGCACTTTGGATTGCTGTGTTGAGACTCTTTAACAAGGCTCCATTGTGTTTTTGTAGCTGGTCTCCCTAAGATCAGCTATTGTTTTTTTTTTAAGACAGAGGCTTGAGGGACACCAATAGAGAGTGGGAAATATTAAATATCCGGTCTGTGAGGTACAAGGTGATCTAGTAGAGGTGTCACGGGAAGTACGGGGAAGGAACGACAACTAAAGGGAACCACAACTAAACAACTACAGACTAGGCCCCAAACCTAGGGAATAAAGAGGTCACCTCCTAGCATTCCCTGATACTCTCCCTAAGCTGCTCACAACATGTGCAAATCTCAATGGTAGAAATGCACATGCACCGGAACCTGAGACTGCTGAAACACTGCACCAAACTTTCAGCTTAGGAAACTGGGAAAGAGGAAACCGGCTCCTTCCAAATTGAAGGAGCCAGTGTCTCCCTGAGGCTTAGTCAGGACAGACACAATAGTAAAAGGGAAAAGTATTTAGCTTGAGAAGCAACTGGAACAGGAGAACCACCACACAACCAGAGCACTCCACAGAAGAGCTATCAGCCGCAGGGAAAACAAGGAAGAGGTGGAACATATAAAGAGCCACCTGACTGATAATGAGCAGCATCTGCGAAGGGGTGGAAACCTGTCAGCAACAACGAAAACAAGAGAGATCTGTCAAATAGACACCTGAGTCTTCCGTCTATTAGAACTTATAAGATCTCTGGGCACCCAGGACCAACTTTATCAGGGTTCTAAGATCTCTAGGCTCTGTGAAAGGCCTTCAAAAGCTGACTGGCATTCACATCAGTCGCGGGGACCCACATTCTCTCCTCCGGACCGTAATCCTTCCAATGAACAAGGTATTGAAGGGAACCCCGAATGACACGAGAGTCAACAACTCTGGAAATTTGAAACTCCAGATTCCCATGAACCAAGACAGGAGGAGGTGGCAAGGAAGATGGTACAGCAGGTTCCACATAACTCTTCAACATAGATTTATGGAAGACATTATAGATCTTCCAAGCCTGCGGAAGTTCAAGGCGAAAAGAAACCGGATTAATAATGGCAGAGATCTTATATGGACCAAAAAATCTTGGACCTAACTTCCAGGATGGCACCTTCAACTTAATGTTCTTAGTGGAAAACCACACCAAATCACCCACATTCAGGTCCGGACCAGACACACGTTTCTTGTCAGCTATACGTTTATACCTATCGCCCATCTTTTTTAAATTGATTTGAATTTTCCGCCAGATAGATGACAAGGAAGAAGCAAATCTCTCCCCATCAGGTATACCAGAGGAACTATTCCCAGAGAACGTACCAAACTGAGGGTGAAACCCATATGCACCAAAAAATGGTGACTTATCAGTGGACTCCTAACGATGGTTATTTAAAACAAATTCAGCCTAAGACAAAAATGAGGACCACTCCTCCTGATTCTCAGCAACAAAACACCTCAAATATGTCTCCAGATTCTGGTTAGTGCGCCCGTTCAACTGAGTGTGAAAAGTCGAAGAGGAGGACAAATGAATCCCCAGGCTAGTACAGAAAGCCTTCCAGATTCTGGACACAAATTGGGTCCCTCTATCAGACACCACATCAGAGCGAATGCCATGTAATGTTATCAACAAATGTCCAAGCTAGAGTTTTGGCATTGGGTAAACCAGAGAATGGAATAAAGTGTGCCATCCTATTAAAGTGGTCGACCACCACCAAAATCACCGTTATCCCCAAAGAACTGGGCGAATCGGTGATAAGTTCCATGGACAAGTGTGTCCAGGGACAGGATGGGATGGACAAAGGAAGAAGAGATCCTGAAGGCCGAGTATGAGTCACTTTGGCCCGTGCATAGGTCTCACAAGCTGCCATATAGCCCTCAACACTCTCACGTAAACCCGGCCACAAGAATCTCCGAGAAATAAGATCAACAGTGGATCTGCTCCCAGGGTGTCCAGCAAGGACAGTATCATGATGGTCCTTAAGCACCTTCTGACGAAGCTCAGAAGAAACAAACAACCTTCCTGGGGGACAGGAATCAGGTGCCTCTCCCTGAACTTCCAACACCTCCGCCTTCAGTTCAGGATAGAGGGCGGATACAACCACCCCATCAGCCACAATCGGACCAGGATCCTCAGTATCACCCCCCCAGGGAAGCTACGCGACAAGGCATGCACCTTGACATTCTTGACCCCAGGGCGAAAAGTGAAAATGAAATTAAATCTAGTAAAAAACAAAGACCATCTGGCCTGCCTTGGAATTCAAAAGTTTAGCCGACTCCAGGTAGGCCAGATTTTTATGATCAGTAAATACAGTAATGGGATGAATCGCTCCTTCTAACCGATTGTGCTGCTGCGCAGTTAAAATCTGTATAGTTTAATTCATATGATATTCTATATTTTGTCATATGCTATCCGTTTTTGGTATTGCACATGTTTTACTGTTCGTGATATCTGTCATTCATTTCATTGCTCCACCCCTTCTTCTGTGTACCTCTCTTCCTGTTTCTCCATACTGATCCAGGCATTGAACAGGTACACATGTATTCTCATGTAAGCTTACAAAAGCATCATCTTTTGACCGCACAATACCAGAATTCCTCTGTTCTGCTGTACTCTGTTATCTGGCTTACAGAATAAAGCAACTTACACGGATAAACTTGGTGTTGGTGAGTTCAAGCTATCTGATAAGGATTGTCCGCAGTGATTATATCTGATCATACAGGCCAGGCATAGAGGTCTCACAGGGATAAATTTCTATTACAACAATCTGAGTCAGAATAGTCAAAAGATGTATAGAATTCCTACAGCCTGCTGTGTATATATGTGTGCCTTATATGCAATCAAGCTCAGTGCCATCCGCCATCTTGTGAAAGCACATGGTCGCACAAGCTTACTGCACTTCAAATGAATGTTGAAAACTGTTTCTCTACATTGCACCTCACCTGTATAAGCCGCTGTTTGTCTTCTTAAAGAGACAGTACCATTTTTTGCAAAACCGTAAAAAATGTCTACACAAGGCTCTGAACATACTTTTATGGCTGAACCAATGCATATACAGTACAGACCAAAAGTTTGGACACACATTCTCATTCAAAGAGTTTTCTTTATTTTCATGACTATGAAAATTGTAGACTCACACTGAAGGCATCAAAACTATGAATTAATGTGGAATTATATACATAACAAACAAGTGTGAAACAACTGAAAATATGTCATATTCTAGGTTCTTCAAAGTTGCCACCTTTTGCTTTGATTACTGCTTTGCACACTCTTGGCATTATCTTGATGAGCTTCAAGAGGTAGTCCCCTGAAATGGTTTTCACTTCACAGGTGTGCCCTGTCAGGTTTAATAAGTGGGATTTCTTGCCTTATAAATGGGGTTGGGATCATCAGTTGCGCTGAGGAGAAGTCAGGTGGATACACAGCTGATAGTCCTACTGAATAGACTGTTAGAATTTGTATTATGGCAAGAAAAAAGCAGCTAAGTAAAGAAAAATGAGTGGCCATCATTACTTTAAGAAATGAAGGTCAGTCAGTCAGCCGAAAAATTGGTAAAACTGTGAAAGTAAGGGCTATTTGACCATGAAGGAGAGTGATGGGGTGCTGCGCCAGATGACCTGGCCTCCACAGTCACCGGACCTGAACCCAATCGAGATGGTTTGGGGTGAGCTGGACCACAGAGTGAAGGCAAAAGGGCCAACAAGTGCTAAGCATCTCTGGGAACTCCTTCAAGACTGTTGGAAGACCATTTCAGGGTACTACCTCTTGAAGCTCCTCAAGAGAATGCCAAAAGTGTGCAAAGCAAAAGGTGGCTACTTTGAAGAACCTAGAATATGACATATTTTCAGTTGTTTCACACTTGTTTGTTATGTATATAATTCCACATGTGTTAATTCATTGTTTTGATGCCTTCACAGTCATGAAAATAAAGAAAACTCTTTGAATGAGAAGGTGTGTCCAAACTTTTGGTCTGTACTGTACATCATGTCTCTGAACCGGCAGACGTATAGGGAGCAGATTCTGCAGATATTACCGAACAGAGTGTAAGACCCAAATGTACATTAAAACCAACACAGAAACTCAGAGAAAACTATGAAGCCACTACAGATGAGTTCTCCAGCAATCTATCAGACCTCTGGGACAGAACCCCACACAGCATGTCACTTTTGTCACACTCTAATGATAAACCAGCTAAAATAAGAGACTCTATAAATAACCTATTTGCTGTGTATGTACGCTACCAGCAGTTGTCTGCAAAATACTCAGCCTTCTTGCAGGACTCTAATATAGAAGATTCTTCAGCAGAACTGACTAGGACTAATGCACTGTACCAAAAAAGGGATCTCACAGTGCAAAATGCTAAGCTTAAGGCAGAACTCCGCATTACTCAACTGCAGGAGACTAGATCTCACAGATCCACCACAACCAAGCGCGCTGCACTTTCTTCCAGATCCTCTCATTCCAGAAGATCAACATTAAGCAACAAGATAATAGAGGGCCGCGCTGATACTGAATCAAAAGAGGCGCAAAGCTCCTTACCAAAAAGCAAGCAGAGATGGAAGCTCAAACGACAGCTCGTCAAGCAGAGAAGGAAGCTCAAAGGGCAGCTCAACAGGCAGAGATGGCAGCTCGTCAAGCAGAGATGGAAGCTGAAATCAAAGCTCTCCAAGCAGAGGCAGATTCACAAATAAAGATTCTACAAATGGAAGGGGAGGAAGCAGCGTCCCTAGCAAGGCTGAAAGTCCTTGAACAAGCAATGGGACAAAGTACTAATTCAGACTGCCTTATCCCAGCAGAACTGGAAGATCCAGCTGAACACACCAGTGAATACGTTCTAAAGCATAACATCTGCAAAGATTCAGAGTCATCTCCTGTATCTCCTACTAACAAAACTATTCTGACTCTCAACGCAGAGACCTCTCAGCTCTATATGCCTGAGCCTCTTCCAGTTTACAATGCAAGTACATCTATGCAGCAAACTGGATCAACTCATGTCAACAACAAGGTGACTTCCAGTGATAAGCCACAGCTCAAACCAAAGCCAGCACAAGCCTCAGAGACTACACCCCAGTTAAACGCTCATGCAACATCATTTTACCCTGGTAAACCTGACCCTACATCACCAGAAAACTTTCACGCCCAATGGGTTCCACAAGTTACTTTGACACCAAGGAGTGAGAGACCAGACATGAATGACTTTTCCAGATACATGGTACGCCGTGAGATCATTAACAACAGCCTCTCAAGGTTTGACGACTGTCCAGAGAGCTACAGGGCCTTGAGATCAACCTTCAAGGCTACTATTGCCAATCTCAACTTTACTGCTAAGAAAGAACTTGATTTGCTCATAAAGTGTCTGGGACCAGAATCTGAAGGTCGTGTTAAAAGACTCAGAACAGTATATTTTGACCACCCAGATGCAGGTCTTGTTGTTGCATGGGCAAGACTTGAGCAAGCCTATGGTAGCTCCGAAGCCATAGAAAGCGCTCTATTCAAGAGACTGCAAAACTTCCCAAAAATAGGGAACAAAGACTACCTACCGCAAGCTTCAAGATCTAAGTGACCTCCTCATGGAGCTAGAGTTAGCAAAGACTGACCCACGTCCACCTGGACTAAGCTTCCTGGATAATGTTCATGGTGTCAACCCAGTGGTGTCTAAACTGCCATATGGCCTACAAGAGAAATGGGCACAACAGGGCTCAAGATACAAAATAGACTATAATGTATCCTTTCCTCCATTTTCATACTTCTGCAGGTTTATTAGTGATCAAGCCTGGATGAGAAACGATCTTAGCTTGAGCTTCAGTGAACCCAACCTGCCTGCTTCATCCTCACCATCATCAAGGTATGATAACACAGCAGCTAAACGTAGAGACTTAAATAGAGCTATATCTGTTAAAAGGACAGACATCTCACCCTCCACAACCTCACCTACTGATCAGGGTGTTGTGGATGAAAGAGATAAAGACCCTAATTGTCAGTGTCCTATTCACAAGAAGCCTCACCCTCTTAAGAAATGTTGTGGGCTTAGGGCAAAGACTTTACAAGAGCGCAGGGAGATTCTCTGGAAACTTGGCATATGCTTCAAGTGCTGTGCTTCTTATAGCCATTTTGCTAAAGACTGTAAAGTTGTCATCAAGTGCATAGAATGCGATAGTGACAGACATGTTACAGCTATGCATCCTACTCCACTTCCAGACAATCCACAACAGCTTCCTACCTCCACTCCCATCTCAAATCATGGCGGGGAGCAACAAGGTCATGCTCCAACCAAAGATAATGTCTCTTCTTCATGTACAGAAGTCTGTGGAGAAGGCAAGGACCACAAATACTGTGCCAAGCTATGCCTAGTCAAGATATACCCAAGGGATAATCCTGAGAAGGCTGCTAGTATGTATGCTATAATAGATGAACAGGGCAACAGATCCCTGGTTAAGCCTAAATTCTTTGAGATCTTTGGCATAGAGGGTCACACAACACTATATACTCTCAGAACCTGTTCTGGTCGTGTAGAGACCTTCGGCAGAAGGATTGACGGCTTCATGGTCTCTCATATCAACGAGGGAGAGGGCATACCCCTACCAACGTTAGTCGAGTGCGACCAGATTCCAGACGAAAGGGAAGAGATTCCCACTCCAGAAGCTGCGTATCAACATCCTCATTTAAGGCACCTTGTAGATGAGATTCCCGCAATGGACAAGAATGCTGAAATCTTAGTCCTGTTAGGAAGGGACATTCTCAGAGTAGATAAAGTATGCGATCAGTGTGATGGGCCTGACAACGCCCCTTATGCACAAAGACTTGACCTAGGCTGGGTAATAGTGGGCGATGTATGCTTGAACAGGATGTGTACGCCATCTGAGATCCACTCCTTCAAGACTTACGTGTTGGGAAACGGACGTGCATCCCACTTCAAACACTGCCCTCACCATTATGAAGTAAAGGAGAAGCTTCTTGACATCATCCAACTACCTGATGTTACTCCTGTCCTTTGTGATGACAACCTAGGTACCACAGTGTTTTGTACTACAAGTGAGGACAAAATAGCCTTGTCAGTTGAAGACATAGAATTCATCAAAATAATGGATAAGGAATTCTTTCAGGATGAGTCTAACAGCTGGGCTGCACCATTACCTGTTCGTGCTACAAGGGCCAAACTCCCAACCAATCGTGAACAGGCTTTATCCAGATTCAACTCACTTCAATGAACACTAAGGAAAAGGCCTGAAATGAAGGACCATTTCATCGCCTTTATGAAAAGGATCTTTGAAAATGATCACGCCGAACCAGCGCCACCACTTCAAAGACACGATAAGTGCAGGTATCTGCCTTTCTTCGGAGTGTATCATCCATGTAAGCTAAAACAAATCAGGATATTATTTGATTCCAGTGCCAAAGAGCTTCACATCTTCTCAGACGCATCTACTGAGGCCATTGCGGCTGTTGCCTACCTCAAGGTGAGAGACTCTTCTAATCAAACCCACATAGGGTTTCTGTTTGGGAAAGCTAAGTTAGCACCTAAGCCTGAGCACACAATTCCTAGGCTTGAACTTTGTGGGACTGTGCTAGCTGTAGAAATCACAGATTTCATCTTACATGAGCTAGACATTCAGATAGATGACACTAAATTCTACGCAGACAGTAAGGTTGTTCTGGGCTACATATACAACCTGACTAAACGTTTCTATGTCTATGTCAGCAATCGTGTAGAAAGAATCAGGAAATCATCTAAACCTGAACGATGACATTATGTTCCATCTGAAATTAATCCTGCAGATCATGCTACTAGGCTAGTTTCTGCAAGTATATTTGCCAATTCTTCCTGGTTAACAGGTCCTGAATTCCCGCTGGATCACACAGAAGAGACCACGGCTGACATCTTCGGTCTTCTAGAACCTGACAAAGATCCAGAGAACCCAACTATCCTTACCCCAGCTATCCTGCTTATCCAGAAGTTTGGGTCCATTCCTGTTCCACCTGGAAACTTTCAAGACAGAAATCTGTGCTTTGATCAATAGAAGCGAGTACAGAACCTTGCCAACCGCTTCTGGAATAATTGGAAGATGGAGTATCTTTCCACTTTGCAAGGACGCAGGAAATGGCAACGACAGTACCCTAACATACATGTTGGAGATCTCGTTCTGCTCAAGGACCAGCAAGCCGAAATAATCAAGTGGCTTATAGGACTTATTGTGAAGAGCATTCCAAGTGATGACGATAAGGTACGCAAGGTGGAGGTGAAAGTTTCAAGACAAGGGACTGTAAAGACTTTCATCAGGCCTATCACGGAACTTGTTCTGCTCTTGCCCTTTGGAGAATGAACTTATTTGCCTAGACTGCTGAATCCTACCTGAAACTTCAAGCAAGAAGTGTTTGAACTTTACTTGTTACACTTGAGCCCTTTAATTTTTGTTGTTGCATTATATGCCTGTTCTCTTTATGTTTTTCATGTCCTCGGACATCAAGCAAATTACTGTTGTTTATTTGCAATTATATAACTACCATTATGGTTTAAATAGTGACATTTTCAATGCCAGACGGGGAGTGTGCTGCTACGCAGTTAAAATCTATATAGTTTAATTCATATGATATTCTATATTTGGTCATATGCTGCCATCTAGTTGCCGTTTTTGGTATTGCACATGTTTTTCTGTTCATGATATCTGTCAGTCATTTCATTGCTCCACCCCTTCTTCTGTGTACCTCACTTCCTGTTTCTCCATACTGCTCCAGGCATTGAACAGGTACACATGTATTCTCATATAAGCTTACAAAAGCATAATCTTTTGACCGCACAATACCAGAATCCATCTGTTCTGCTGTACTCTGTTATCTGGCTTACAGAATAAAGCAACTTACATGGATAAACTCGGTGCTGGTAAGTTCAAGCTATCTGATAAGGATTGTCCGCAGTGATTATATCTGCTCATACAGGCCAGGCATAGAGGTCTCACCAGGGATAAATCGCTATTACAACAATCTGAGTCAGAATACTGATGACACCATTCTTCAAAGGCCGACTTAATGGCCAGCAATTCTCTATTGCCAACATCATAATTTCTTTCGGTAGTAGAGAGTTCTTTAGAAAAAAAGCACAAGGACACCATTTGCCAGGAAAAGGACCGTGCGACAGAACTGCACCAACTCCCACTTCTGATGCGTCCACCTCAACAATAAATGGCTCAGACACATCAGGCTGCACCAAAATGGGAGCAGAAGAAAAACATTTCTTTATAGTGGAAAAAGCATGTAACGCCTCTTCCGACCAGACAGAGAAATCCACCCCTTTCTTAGTCATGTCAGTCAGAGGTTTGACAACAGTGGAATAATTCAAGATACATTTTCTGTAGTAATTGGTAAACCCCAAAAACCTCATAAGCGCTTTCTGATTCTCGGGAAGATACCATTCCAAGACCGCACAGACTTTTTCAGGATCCATGCGAAACCCTGAAGCGGAAAGCAGGTAACCCAGAAAAGAAATCTCTTGAACAGCAAACACACATTTTTCTAGCTTGGCATATAACTTATTCTCCCGGAGGATCAGCAAGACTTGTCTCAAATGATCCTGATGACTCTCCATGTCGGGGGAGTAAATCAATATGTCATCCAGGTATACGACAACAAACCTTCACACCAAATGATAAAAAATTTCATTGATGAAATGTTAAAATACTGCCGAGGCATTGGTCAACCCAAAAGGCATGACCAAGTTCTCAAAATGACCCACAGGAGTATTAAAAGCTGTCTTCCATTCATCTCCCTCTCTGATTCTTACCAGATTATATGCCCCTCTTAGGTCTAATTTAGAAAACACCTTAGCTCCAACAATCTGGTTGAACAAATCTGGGATCAGGGGAAGGCGATAAGGATCACGGATCGTGATGCGATTCAACTATCAGAAATCTAGACACGGTCTCAATGTCCCATCTTTTTTCTTTACAAAAAATAACCCTGCCGCCATAGGTGACTTAGATGGTCTGATGTTTCCCTTAGGGCTCTTTCACACCTGCGTTATTGTCTTCCGGCATAGAGTTCCGTCGTCGGGACTCTATGCCGGAAGAATACTGATCAGGATTATCCTAATGCATTCTGAATGGAGAGTAATCCGTTCAGGATGCATCAGGATGTCTTCAGTTCCGGTACGGAACGTTTTTTGGCCGGAGAAAATACCGCAGCATGCTGCGCTTTTTGCTCCGGCCAAAAATCCTGAAGACTTGCCGCAAGGCCGGATCCGGGATCAATGCCCATTGAAAGGCATTGATCCGGATCCGGCCTTAAGCTAAACGTCGTTTCGGCGCATTGCCGGACCCGACGTTTAGCTTTTTCTGAATAGTTACCATGGCTGCCGGGACGCTAAAGTCCTGACAGCCATGGTAAGTGTAGCGGGGAGCAGGGGAGCAGCATACTTACCGTCCGTGCGGCTCCCCGGGCGCTCCAGAGTGACGTCAGGGCGCCCCAAGCGCATGGATCATGTGATCACATGGATCACGTCATCCATGCGCATGGGGCGCTCTGACGTCATTCTGGAGCGCCCGGGGAGCCGCACGGACTGTAAGTATACCGCTCCCCCGCTCCCCGCTCCTACTATGGCAACCAGGACTTTAATAGCGTCCTGGGTGCCATAGTAACACTGAAAGCATTTGGAAGACGGTTCCGTCTTCAAATGCTTTCAGTACACTTGCGTTGTTACGGATCCGGCAGGCACCTCCGGCAACGGAAGTGCATGCCGGATCCCAACAACGCAAGTGTGAAAGAGGCCTTAGCCAAACTCTCAGTAATATACTTTCGCATGGCAACTCTTTCGGGTTCAGAAAGGTTATACAACCGAGACTTTGGCAACTTAGCTCCGGGAATCAGATTGACAGGGCAATCTTATTCTCTATGAAGGAGCAACTCCTGATCCTCACTCTCAGTGAACACATCAGAAAAATCAGAGAGAAACGGGGGGAACATCTTAGTGGATATCCCAGCAAGAGATGTGACAGTAATACAGTAATCACTCCAGCCCTTTATCTGTCTCGCTTGCCAATCAATGGTAGGGTTATGTTTGGACAACCACGGCAACCCTAGCACTAGAGGAGCCGGCAGACCCTTCATTACAAAACAAGAAATACCCTCAACATGAGAATCCCCCACCTTTAAATTGATATCCTGCACCATGTGAGTCAAAGATTTTTGAGAAAGGGTGGCAGAATCAATAGAGAACACTGAGATCTCTTTGCCTAATGCATTAGATTTAAAACCATGCATCAGGACAAACTGGTCATCCACAAGGTTAACCCCTGCCCTGCTGTCCAAAAATACCCCCACATCAATATTCTTGGAATCTAGCGCCACCCTGGCAGGCAGGAGAAAACGGGTGCCAATTGCATAGGCTCATCTCCAAACATGGGCTCAGGTGTCTCAGTACCCCGAGTGTCAGAGGGGACTGACCTCTCTTCAGGTAATATGTCTGGAGAGAATGGAGTCTTGCACCTTTCCCTCAGACGTCTATCAATTCGCATCGCAAGAGATATGGCAGCTTCTTATGAAACAGGATTTTCATGGAGTGCTAGCGCATCTTTTAGTCTCTCAGAAAGGCCATGACAGAACTGACTCCGGAGAGCAGGGTCATTCCACTCTGAATCAGTTGCCCACCTCCTGAATTCAGAGCAATAGGACTCAGCAGACCGATTTCCCTGTTGCATGCAGCACAACATAGATTCAGCCAGAGAAACTCGGTCTGGGTCGTCATAAATAAGTCCCAAGGCTCTGAAAAAATTATCCACCGACGGGAGGGATTGGGATCCGGTCGGCAAAGAAAAGGCCCAGGATTGAGCCTCACCTTTCAATAAAGAAATAACGATCCCCACCTTTTGACTTTCGTCACCAGAGAAGTGAGGGCGTAAGCGAAAAAGAAGTTTGCAAGACTCCCTGAACCGAACGAAGTTGTCACTTCATCCAGCAAATCGGTCCGGGAGGGCGATCTTGGGTTCAGAGCAGGTCTGGCGGAGACAGACGCCTAGCACCTTGCAACAGATTCACGGAGGTCTGCTACCTCCAGCGACAACCCCTGCATGCGATCCACCAGTGCAGAGACAGGATCCATGACAACACAGAGCAGGGGAAACAGTAACGGTATTTGGCGGCTGATAATGTCACGGGAAGTACAGGGAAGGAAAGACAACCAAAGGGAACCACAACTAAACATCAACAGACTAGGCCCCAAACCTAGGGACTAAAGAGGTCACCTCCTAGCATTCCCTGATACTCTCCCTAAGCTGCTCACAACATGTGCAAATCTCAATGGTAGAAATGCACATGCACCGGAACCTGAGACTGCTGAAACACTGCACCAAACCCTCAGCCTAGGAAACAGGGAAAGAGGCATCCGGCTCCTTCAAAACTGAAGGAGCCAGTGTCTCCCTCAGGCTTAGTCAGGACAGACACAATAGTAAAAGGGAAAAGTACTTAGCTTGAGAAGCAACTGGAACAGGAGAACCACCACACAACCAGAGCACTCCACAGAAGAGCTATCAGCCGCAGGGAAACAAAGGAAGAGGTGGAACATATAAAGAGCCACCTGACTGATAATGAGCAGCATCTGCGAAGGGGTGGAAACCTGTCAGCAACAATAAAAACAAGAGAGATCTGTCAAATAGACACTTGAGTCTTCCGTCTATTAGAACTTCTAAGATCTCTCCCAGGGTCGACGGTAACAAGAGGGCAGTCTCTAATGCCAAGAGAATTTGTAACAGAAAAGTGTTCAACTGTATTGATGGACGAACATCTGCCGGGACGGTTCACGAACACGATCAAATGTTCGCGAACTGCAAGTTTGCTGCGGGTCCCATCCATTTTAATGGCAGGCGTACCTGAAAAACCTTCAGCTCATATTTGCAGCCAAGAAATAATTACTAGAAGTGCACAAATAGTCCCACAACATGGACAGTGACATACCAGATGTATTATTAGAATTTGCGATCTCCATTCATATATTTTTTCAATATGAAATATCGGCAATATAATTTCCGCGTACGCGCATGGGCAAATGCACTATACAGTACCCAAATGCACTATAAAGAAAGTATATTGGTATATAACACCTGGCTTCAATCAGTTTTTTTGAGGGGGCGACTGGTATATCACATCAATAGAAATTATTTGTTCCAATAACGCTTGTCCCTCTATATACCTGCAGTATCGCAGCAGAACCCCACACAACTGCCGCACAATACAAATGCACTATAATATACAGTTGCAAGAAAAAGTATGTGAACCCTTTGGAATGATATGGATTTCTGCACAAATTTGTCATAAAATGTAATCTGATCTTAATCTAAGTCACAACAATAGACAATCACAGTCTGCTTAAACTAATAACACACAAATAATTAAATGTTACCATGTTTTTATTGAACACACCATGTAAACATTCACAGTGCAGGTGGAAAAAGTATGTGAACCCTTGGATTTAATAACTGGTTGAACCTCCTTTGGCAGCAATAACTTCAACCAAACGTTTCCTGTAGTTGCAGATCAGACGTGCACAACTGTCAGGAGTAATTATTGACCATTCCTCTTTACAGAACTGTTTCAGTTCAGCAATATTCTTGGGATGTCTGGTGTGAATCACTTTCTTGAGAAATGCCACAGCATCTCAATCGGGTTGAGGTCAGGACTCTGACTGGGCCACTCCAGAAGGCATATTTTCTTCTGTTTAAGCCATTCTGTTGTTGATTTACTTCTATGCTTTGGGTCGTTGTCCTGTTGCAACACCCATCTTCTGTTGAGCTTCAGCTGGTGGAAAGATGGCCTTAAGTTCTCCTGCAAAATGTTTTGATAAACTTGGGAAATAATTTTTCCTTCGATGATAGCAATCCGTCCAGGCCCTGACGCAGCAAAGCAGCCCCAAACCATGATGCCCTCACCACCATACTTCACAGTTGGGATGAGGTTTTGATGTTGGTGTGCTGTGCCTCTTTTTCACCACACATAGTGTTGTGTGTTTCTTCCAAACAACTCAACTTTGGTTTCATCTGTCCACAGAATATTTTGTCAGTACTGCTGTGGAACATCCAGGTGCTCTTGTGCAAACTGTAAACGGGCATCAATGTTTTTTTTGGACAGCAGTGGCTTCCTCTGTGGTATCCTCCCATGAAATCCATTCTTGTTTAGTGTTTTACGTATCGTAGATTCGCTAACAGGGATGTTAGCATATGCCAGAGACTTTTGTAAGTCTTTAGCTGACACTCTAGGATTCTTCTTCACCTCATTGAGCAGTCTGCGCTGTGCTCTTGCAGTCATCTTTACAGGACGGTCACTCCTAGGGAGAGTAGCAGCAGTGCTGAACTTTCTCCATTTATAGACAATTTTTCTTACCATGGACTAATAAACAGCAAGGCTTTTGGAGATACTTTTATAACCCTTTCCAGCTTTATGCAAGTCAACAATTCTTAATTGTAGGTCTTCTGAGAGCTCTTTTGTGCGAGGCATCATTCACATCAGGCAATGCTTCTTGTGAAAAGCAAACCCAGAACTGGTGTGTGTTTTTTATAGGGCAGGGCAGCTGTAACCAACACTTCCAATCTCATCTCATTGATTGGACTCCAATTGGCTGACACCTCACTCCAATTAGCTCTTGGAGATGTCATTAGTCTAGGGGTTCACATACTTTTTCCACCTGCACTGTGAATGTTTACATCAGGGGTACTCAACTAGTTTTATTAAAGGTCCACATACCTGGGTCTGCAGTCAGGTGAAGGTCCGAGCTGAACGCCAACAGTAAAGATGCCATGCGATCATGTGATCCATGCGCTTGGGGAGCTCTGAAGTTATAGTGGAGCGCCCCGGGTAAGTCCCAGAATTAGTAATGGCCACATTAGTGGCCAGTAAGAATAATGCCCCCAGTAAAAATAATGTCCCCATTAGTGCCCCCAGTAAGAGCAATGCCCCCATTAGTGCCCCCCTTCTCTGCTTTTGCAAAAAAAAAAATGAGCATTCACCTGGCTGCGGTGAACATTCGCTGCTGACTGCAAGCTCAGGACCGGTGCTCCAACGTGATGACGTCTTGTAGGTCCTGTCCTGAGCTTCTAGTCAGCAGGGAATGTTCTCCACAGTGTCAGCAAATGGAGGTGGAGGTACCGTAATTTTATTATTTTTTTTACTAGCACAAGTAGCGGTGGAGGTAAAGGCTGTACTAATGGGCGTTCCATGATGGAAGCGCTCATTAGTAAGGGTACTTTCACACTTGCAGCAAGACGGATCCGACAGGCTGCTCACCCTGTCAGATCCATCTTGCCACTACTTCGCCGTGCCGCTGCTCTGTGCCCATAGACTATAATGGGGATGAGGGCAGAGCTACGGCGCAGCACGGTGAGAGGTGTCCGACTTGTCCGACTTTTTCGTCTGGCGGCCTCACGCCGTGCACTGCCATGCTGCGCCGTAGCTCCTCTCCCGCTATAGTCAATGGGGAGTGGCAGTCCGGCGAAATAGTGGCAGGACGGATCTGACAGGGTGAACAGCCTGTCGGATCCGTCCTGCCGCAAGTGTGAAAGTCGCCTAACAGTCCTTACAGGAAAATTCTGGCACCGGCAAGGGAACTAAAATACCAGCCTTGCTGGTGATCTACTGGCCAGGTGGCAACCCAAGCCACAGAACAGACATATGAGAGTTTTGTTCCGCATCCAATTCCCATTATTGGGGGATTGGATGCGGCACCTTAATTACAATGGGGCCACAAGAGATGCAGACAGCACACTGTGTGCTGTCTGCATCTTTTTCCGCTCCATTGAAACTAAGGGGTCCGCATCCAATGCCCCAATAATGGGAATTGGATGTGGAACAAAACTATCATGGTTTGATGGGCTTTATCACTTTATTTAATCAGGTTACCTTTAATTTTAAAGAAGATGGCCCAGGAGAGATGGGAACACGACACTGACTGGAGTCCTTTCCTGCAGTCAGTGACGTGTTCCCTCCTCTCTGTAGCCCTCTCCACGCCCCCCTTCCTTCCCAAATGTGACTTTATTTCATTGGTGGCAATGGTGATGTCCCTCCCCTCTCCAGCAGCACGTAAGTGTCCTTTGGAGCTTGAAGCTCCCTTAGGTGCTGCCTAGGGTGGCCACTGGCTTCACCCTAGAAAGCCGGACCGGCCCAAACCACACCCACAACGTCCCAAACCACTCCCACAATGACCCAAACCACAAAGCCACGCCCCCATGCCAGTGAAGCCACGCCCCCACAATCGGCTGGGGGGAAAAAACACGGGGGAGGAGAGGAAAGAACTTTCTGAATGGAAGGTAAGCTGGGGGCAGCCGGGGTGCTTCTCTTCCCCTCAGTCAGCCACAGGGAGGCCTAAAACCGGACGTTTGGCCACCCACTGCTGCCGCTGCTGCAGGGGAGGAGGGACCTGTGAGCGCACTGAGGGAGAAAGCTCCCTCCACGGGCAGGTGCCGGATGAAAGCGCTGGTGCCTGCATGTGGAGTGAGCCGTCTCTCTCACTGCGCCCCTGGGAAGGAGGAAGTGCGCCGGTAAACTCCTCCTCCTGCACGGTACAGTGTGCAGGAGGAGGAGCGCTCTGAAGGATGGCCGGGGTCCGCCAGTTGAGTACCCCTGGTTTACATGGTGTGTTCAATAAAAACATGGTAACATTTAATTCTTTGTGTGTTATTAGTTTAAGCAGACTGTGATTGTCTATTGTTGTGACTTAGATTAAGATCAGATCACATTTTATGACCAATTTGTGCAGAAATCCATATAATTCCAAAGGGTTCACATACTTTTTCTTGCAACTGTACTTTCTAACATAGAAAGTATATTATAACATTGTACAAGGAAGGCAAGCCATTAGAATATACATAAAGATAAAACGTAACCTTTAATAATGTTACTATGAGGGTCCATTCACACGTCCGTAAGTGTTTTGCGGATCCGCAAAACACGGACACCGGCAATGTGCATTACGCAATTTGCAGACCGCACATCACCGGCACTATAAAAGAAAATGCCTAATCTTGTCTGCAATTGTGGACAAGAATAGGACATGTTCAATTTTTTTGCGGAAACGGAAGCACGGGAGCAGAAGTGCGGATTCGCAAATGCGGATGCGAATCCGCAAATTCGGATGTGGACAGCACATTTCGGCCCTATTGAAAATGAATGGGTCTGCACCCGTTCCACAATTTTGTGGAACGGATGCGGACCCATTTTGCGGATGTGTGAATAGAAAAGATATCCCTCAAAATGAAAATAAATTAAATTATTAAAGTTAAGCAAAAAGCATAGATGTGGTAGGCAATAACAAGTGTTCAGAGGCACTAAATTAGGTGCTTGGCGGCACCAAATCAGAAACCATATGTCCTACCACAATCCGGGGGGTTCCAGTGCACATCCATGAATCCCGGAGGGAAAGCAAAAAACATCTATCCCTGGGTTAGATGATGATGTGGTACTGAAGGACAGGGTGGGCAAAGAACTGTCCCTGATATTGCCCTACAGGGGGGTGCTATTCTGGCCCTGATAGCCTAACCACAGACCACCCGCCCTGATAAGAGAGACCCTGTCTGGAACCTTATCCTATATAAAAATGGCCCTAGTAAGCCCCTAGCCCCTCGGCCCTTAATTTCCATGTGATCACTATATAGATCTATGTGTTTTTGACTCATTATAAAAGTATATTATAAGTATATTGCACCCCTCTGTGTATCACACCTATCGATAGCACACCTATACCAGTCCTTAAAAGGACTTTTGTGGCCCTATTAGCTAGCGTTTGGTGTCCCTAACAGCCTGTCCCTGCTCCACACAGCAACCTCTCCCTACACTGGCAAAACACTGAATGTAAAATGGCGGCCAGATCAGGTTTATTTATAAGGTAGGGGGTATGTCCATGTGTTGAAATGTCTCAATTTTCTCTCCTGTACCACCTGATGGATGTGTCATGGGTCAAAGTTCTTCACAATGTAAAAGAATATGGCGGGCTCGAATATCTCCATATGTTCGCATGTTTGGCGAATCGCAAACACGCAAAGTTCACCGAGAAACAACCGCTGGGCGAACCGCAAGGCCATCTCTATTCAACTGTGTCAACAGCAGACGACAGGTGCAGGAGGAAGAGTATATAGAAATGTCATTAGGATTTGGCAGTTAGAAGGTTGTTGGTCACTCTAGTTGTGGTGGTTTCTGTTGAGTGGTGGGGTTGGAAGCCAGATTGTAGCTGGTTGAAGTGGGAGTAGGAAGAGAGGTGGGAGGACAGTTGTTCAAGTAGCTTTGAGGCATACGGGAGAAGTCATATGGGTGATAGCTAGACAAAGAGGATGGGACAAGGCAGGGGCAGACTGGTCATAGACCCTACAAGGAATTTTTCAGATGGGCCGATGCCCATAGGGCCGCCGAGTCCTCCTCACTGCCACTGGCCAGATACATACTACTAAGGAAACTGTAGGGGTCATTATTAGAGGAAGTCCAGGCAGAATGCTGGAGGTAAGGCTGGTTTGGTGTTGTGACTCACAGATCTTCTCCTAAGCCCCCTGCTCCATATGCAGACAATTAGAGGAGGAGGAGGAGAAGGAGGAAAGACCGTGGCAGCTACTCATGGCCACCACAGAGGGACAGTTTCTGGGGGGGTATTTTGCGTTGCATTGTGGTATTTGTTTCTGTGGCATGGTATTCTGTGCTGTACTAAGGTATTAGTGACCCTGCCAACTTGTATTGGCCCCATCTGCTTGTGTTGTCCTAACGTCTGTCAATTTGAACCCACCTACAACACTGGGGCCACTTTAAGATTTTTTCCAGGGCTACCCCTGGGACAAAAGAAAACTTTTTAAGGATGGGTGTGATGGTAGTAAGGATGGTGGAGTAAAATATAGCTCATTTTCTAGGTAATCACATGAGGGACAGTTTTATAGGGGATTTACAAGTTAAAACCCCAGCTCCCTAATAATATTCTGGTACATAATTCAGCAGCCCCAAAGAAAATTACAAGGAAATGTGGTTTAGCTTCTAAAGACATATACTGTATATGATTTTATTATTACAGTTATACTGTTGAAACTTTAAGAACTTGCTTTAAATTATATTCTTTGTCCACTACATATTACGAGTTCTCCAACATTTTACTAATGTGAGTGCCGTGGCCTTCTCCGTGCTTACCAAGCACAGCGTCGCACTTCAATGGAACTGAGCTGCGCCTAGGCCACATGACCAATGAACGTGTCTTCACTGGCCTAGGAAAAGCTGTAAGAAGGCTGCTACACCACTGTGAGCATCGCTGCCTTCTTCAGATACTAAAGACCTATCCTGAGGATAGGTCATCAGTTGTAAAATCGTGGAAAAGCCCTTTAAATTGGAACATGCAGTAGTAGGTAAAAGTACTGAAAATGTTTGCATAAGTCTCCTTTAAAATATGGTCCACAATTAAATGAACATCCCTCTGTCTGCTCAACACAGAGAGCACAATGTGATTCTCAGGTTTAACTTAACTTAGAAATGTCAGAAAATGTTCTTTTTTGTTCTGTGTTTCTATTTTTGAACATAAGGCTTATGAGTAAGGGTACTTTCACACTAGCGTTTTTCTTTTCTGGTGTTGAGTTCCGTCCTAGGGGCTCAATACTGGAAAAGAACTGATCAGTTTTATCCTAATGCATTCTGAATGGAGAGCAATCCGTTCAGTATGCATCAGGATGTCTTCAGTTCAGTCACTGTACGGTTTTTGGACAGAGAAAATACCGCAGCATGCTGCGGTATTTTCTCAGTCCGAAATTCCTGAACACTTGCCGGAATCTGCCTGCTGGAATCCAGCGACACTAGTGTGAAAGTACCCTTATACTATAGGACAGTAAGAAGTAACCAAATAATAGCTACGGGAGTGGTATAGAGCCGGGAACCAAGCTGTGAAATGTTGTCTCCCATATCTTACACTGTAATGAAGAAGACAAACAACATTTTAAATGCTGTCATGGTAGGGTAAGGATCTCTTTCATACACTGTTACTCCTCCTAACTTCTCTATCTAGAAGAGTAGGATAAATAGACTCTTTCAGTAGGTTAAACTTTTCAGCAGCTGTAAAAGTTTCAGTAAGGGTTCCTTCACACATTTTTCATTATTTAAACATTTATAAAAAGATACATAAATTTCAAGCAATTTTCATGATATTTTATGTATATATTTTTTTGCATATTTTGTTCTGTCATTTTTCAAGCCCTATAGAGAAACCCATGAAAAAACAATATAGCCAGAGCATGAAAAAGAATGCCAATGACCCCCCAAAAAACCCTATAAACAAACCAAAATGCATTGTATATACAGTTGACTTTGCATAAATTAATAGCACAAATGACTATAAGAAAGTTTGAAATATATGTTATTGGAGAAAATAATGTCTTGTACTTTTGTTATCAGCTGACCCCCCCTCCACCTCCTCCTTCCCAAACAAGCTTTCTCAGAAATTTCTGCTGAATTTGTTTTGAAATGAAGCAGCTCACAGAAATCAGATTACACATGTCAGTAGAATACTATAGAAAGGGAAGGGTGGAGGATTGAGTGCAGTGACCCAGCAGATCACTGCTTAAAGTTAATTATTTTTTTAAGAGTTAAATGTTATCATTTAATGTTACAAGCTCATATTTCTTTAGGCACTGTGTATTCCAAATGATTGTGTATGGACAACACACTTAACATTGGCAGTCTTAGCCTAGTTTCCAGGCTGATGTGCTGCTCCTGTCTTCTGGCTAGTGTGAGTCTTAGCTGAAGAAATCTAGAGCTCTGCTAAGTAGACTCAAAAAGAAGCCTCATTCAGGAAAACACAATTTTTAAGACTGCCAGAGAACAAACCTAACTGAGAGACTGCTCCTGAAGGAAAGAGAACAGACATTCCTAAAAGGTTTAGAACTGTCAAAACCATGCTGGATTCAAACAGTAAGGTACTGCATGTTTAAGTAATAAACTGCTTCGGTGCTCACTACACTGTGATTCAGACTTACGGTACCAATCCTGATCTAAGCTCTGCGCCCTGCAAATGGGAACTAAAGAAAGATTGCAAAGTGAAGTTAACGTGAGACTCAAGGAAGATTAATACCATCATTGCAACTGTCTATACTACATTATCTAATCAGTAAAGAGAGATTTGATATATTCCAACTTAACAGGCCTGGTCATTGATTACATCAGTCTTCCTCCAGCCCTGCATCAGCCCTCCTGCCTTGCACCCCATCACCACACACATTTAATATCAAGGGCACCCCAGCCACCATCAGGCAGGAGCAGAAATTCATTGCACTGCCCCAAGGAGCATTGAAATGAGGACAGCCATCATGAACCACTACCACTCCTATCACTGCCACAACTACCACTCCCTTCCTCCCGGCTTTCCCCTTGTTGTCTCACTGCATGAGCAGGAGCTAAGTGAGACAGAAAAAGAGACTCATGGAGAATGCACTCATCTAAATAGATAGTTTCTATCCCAGCTCAAGTGCCTTATTCACATCAGTACAGGTCAGTAGTTTTCTATAATGTTCTTCATGAACTTGGAGCAGCTTCTGAATGAGTGGAAGAAAAATAGGAAGTAAATTCTCCTCTGCTTTCCATGTGCAGCATATGAAAGCTATTATCGATCTTCCAGCTCTGGGAGAAGGGCACACTAATGATATAGTACACAGATGAGAAAACTGCTTAAAAATGCCAGACACAATCATAAAATGGCTGGAAATAGTGTTATTCCTCAGTAAACCCACTGTACTATTAATTCATGCAAAGTTTAGTGAAAGGTTAGCTCCATGTTTTTAGGGATTATCCATGATTATATCCTTTTTTTTTTATGACACTTTATCACACCTGGTCCACTGTGTGAAGGGAAATATATTTAACCTGCTCTCATTGGTCAGTTCCAAGTACATGGTTCCAGGGCTATCTTCACTACACTTCCCTGAATGTAAAAGCCTTGCATGGACAGGGCCACATGCACTACTGCAGCCAGTGACTGGCCTCCACATGTCCCTAGCAGTGATGTTCTGCTTGGTGATATTTTGCCACCAAGGCCAGTCATTGGCTGATATGGTGCATGGGATTCCCATCCATGCAAGACATGCAGGGACCAGAAGTGCAATCAATGAAGTCAGTGTGAGACTCATGGAGCTGAAACTGAACAATGGGGAGAAGGTAAGTATATGTTTCATCACAGGTGTGGGGGTGGAATTCTTAAAAAAGCTATGTTGTACAGCCCCTTAAAGTAACATCATACCACAATATACTGTATATGACTTAAAACACAGGGGCAAAGCATCAGCGACAAACTCAGTGTGTTAATCCAGTCCGAGGTTACAGATTTTCACTTAACAGCATAAATCTTTCTCAAGTCCAACATTGTCAAAATGTATCAGAATATATACCAAAGGAGAATTGTCAAGACTAGATACTATTGTAGGAATTACACAGATGTTAGAAATGTTTGTTCTGTATAAGTCAAGAAACACGCTAAAGGCAGGAATTTCATATGCCAGTCTTTGCAAAAAGCCCTCTGTCACAAAATGTACCCAATTTATTAAACGGTGCAGGGCAAAAAGTGAAACCTACATCAGCTAGGTTTTGTGCAGGTAGGTGTGGAACCACTGTGTCAACTGAACAGATTTAGCTTGGCGCTACTCCTAAGGGCGTTATCTTGGAATCCCCTTGGTTTTCACACTTTAAAACATATACAGTGATCTATACTGATCTGAACTATCAGGCCACTTCTTTGAGTAGTCTCTGTTTGGTTGACACACTGGGGTCAAGAAAGACTGGTGCAGTGCATCAAGGAATCAGATAAAACCGTAGCCAGGGTTAGGCTGAGGTCAGGGCAGGCAGAATATGTGCAATCTGATAGGCCAAAGTCAGGACAAGCAACTCAGAGTCAGAGAACAGGTAGCAAAGGGTCAAATCTGGAAAATGGGCAGAATTTAGTATAGACAAAACAATGGTGCACCTGTGTAGGGAAGTAGCAAATTAGTTAACCTATTGTTAAGGCAACCTCCTATAGGGGAAGCTGCCTTCAGTACTCCAAGGTGACCTGTGGATTAGGGTGCACTAAGTTTTTAGCATATGGAGTTGGGGATTAATGGTGTCTTCAAGGCTGAAAAATAAAGGTGGATTTTTATTCATCATGCAATACCATCAGGGAGGCATCTATTTGAAATTTATTCTACAGCAGGACAAAGACCCCAAACATACAGTTAATGTTATTAAGAACTATCTTCAGCATAAAAAAGAACAAGGAGTCCAGGAAGTGATGAAATGGTCCCCACAGAGGCCAGATCTTTACATAGAGTCTGTCTTGGATTACATGAAGAGACATAAGGATTTGAGCAAGTCCACATCCACAGAAGATTTGTATTCAGTTCTCGAAGACTTTAAGCAGAACTTTCCTGTTAATTCCCTTCAGAAACTGTGTAGAGAACTGATGCAGGTTTGAAGGTAAAGGGTATTAGGGTTGATTTCATTTCGATTTTTCTTTTGTTTATTCACTTTGTATTTTCTTAATTGCTAAAAACAAACAATTAACACTGCAATTTTTGAAAGCGTTCTTACATTACAGCATTTTTGCACTATATATATATATATATATATATATATATATATACACCGTATTTTTCGCCCTATAAGACGCACCTGCACATAAGACGCACCTGGTTTTAGAGGGTGAAAATAGGAAAAATAAATATTTTGGACAAAAGATGTCAAAACTTTTAATCAAATAACAGACCAATAGTTTAACAATGTAAACATTAACAGTAGTAACCAGCAGCATTAATAACCATCATTATTAACTTAAATGTCCAGGTTCAGTACTCCTCTATTCATCAGGGAACCCCAAAAACTCCTCATCACTACTGTCCAGGTTAATCGCACTCTGTGGCTCAGTATCACTAGTATCGCTGCCTTCAGATTCGTCATACAGCATATTGTCCTCAGTGCCATCCAAGGCATTGCTAATGCCACACTTTTTAAAGGATCTGACGACGATTTCATCGTTGACTGCCTGCCATGATGTTTTTACCCACTCACAGACTTGGGTGATGGTGGGCCTCTTCATCCGTCCAGTGGGAGTCAGGTCATGGTTTCCAGCTGCCATCCACTTCCATTCCTCCCTCATGAACACTTTAAATGGCTTATTATTGGAAACGTCCAGAGGTTGTAGCTGGTTGGCAAGCCCCCCAGGAATTACCGCTAGATGGGTGTTCACTTCCTTAAATCTTGTTTTTGTGGATTTGGTGATATGTGCCCTAAACTGGTCAAGCACTAGTAGGGCAGGTTTCTTCAGAAGTCCTCCAGTGCGTTTGGACCACACCTTTTTCGATCCATACTTTCATGCCATTTTCGTTCATCCACCCTTTGTCATGAACATGGACAATCACTCCTCGTGGGATCACCTCTTTTGGCATGGTCTTCCTTTTAAAAATCAGCATTGGTGGCAGTTTGGTGCCATCTGCTCAGCAGGACAAGACAACCGTGTAATGCGTTTTCTCGTGTCCAGAGGTCTTCACAGTTACGGTTTTTGCGCCTCTCACATCGACGGTCCTATTCGATGGAACAACGAAGGTTAACGGAACTTTATCCATTTTCCCAATCTGGCCTATTTCATAGCCATGTTTCTTTCTTGAATCCAGCACAAATTTATAAAAAGAAAGAATCTTGGACTCATATTCTTTGGGCATTTTTTGTGCAATTCTTGTTTTGGTGCGCATAGCAAGGCCACATCTTCTCATTAATCTGTAGCACCATGATGCCGATCCAGTGAAGTCGTCAATGCCTTTCTCTGCAGTAAGACGTTTGGCTTCATAGATGATCATTTTTGTGGATACTGAGAAGCCGTTGTTCCTGTGACATGTGATCCACTCTTTCATGTCCACGTCTAGCTGTGGCCACTTTGCAGCACACCCACGAAAAGTGTGTTTACTTTTCTCCACTTTCTCCAACCGATCCTCTTGTTTCCTCCATGCACGAATCATCTTTTCAGTTGGAGGCGGCCCAAAATGTCTCTCTGCTGCCCTGTTTCCATGCTCTTTGGCGTACTTTATCACCTCTAGTTTAAAAGGAATTTTATAAGAAAGCCTTTCTGCTTTGACATCGCTCAGAAATGTACAGTATGCAGCAGGAGACTACGGTAATTTTCTGCAATAGAATACAGTAATGGAAGAACTGTTAGCACTACAATTATGGGGGTACTGTAGCTAAGAACATCAGTGGATGACAATGTTATGGGGGGATCTGCCACTAACACAATGTTATGGGGGGGATATGCTTCTGACATACGGTACCGTACTTATTGGGAAAGGGGGGGATCCAATGACACTTTAAGGCGTCATGCAGACATCCACGGAGCATGGACCGTGAAATCCCGTCCTGCTGAGTGCACGAAGGGCACGGCGTCATAGCAACAAATGACGCCATGCGCTTTGTGCACTCAGCAGGATGGCAGGCTGGGATATCATGGACAGTGCTCCACGGATGTCTGCATGACGCCTTAATAAGGGGGTCACTTTATTAGGAGTGAGCTCACTTTATTAGGAGGGGGCACTTCATTAAGAGGGGGGCACTTTATTAAGAGGGGGGTCACTTTATTAAGAGGGGGGCACTTTATTAGGAGGGGGCACTTTATTAGGAGGGGGGGCTGTCAAGATTGGTGTTATGCACATTTCCTTCCCCTCACTTCACATTTAAAATGCTGAAAGACATCCCTAAGGAATCCCAGTGTTAATAAAGTGCCACCCATAATAATAATAAAGTGGTGTGCCCTGCCAGAAAGACATCCCTAAGGACCCCACTGTTAATAAAGTGCCCACTTTATTAGGAGCTGGGCACTTTATTAACAGTGGGGTCCTTATGGATGTCTTTCTGGCAGGGCACACCACCTTATTATTATGGGTGGCACTTTATTAACACTGGGATTCCTTAGGGATGTCTTTCAGCATTTTAAATGTAAAGTGGGGAGAAGGAAATGTGCAAAACACTGTCTGAATGAACATTTCATACCGGATCCTCCGAGCGATCCTCTGAGCGCAGCGTGACGACTGAGACGAGGGGCGGAGCAGACTTCCCTGTCACACATGCCAGCTCCTCCCCTTGTAGCTGGGGGCCTACTTGTCACGGCGGACGTGCACAGTATAAAAGATAACACACCAACAAGGCTCTGGACAAGAGACAGGGGAAGGGTCACCTCCTAGTTTATCCCTGACCTCTTTCCCTGCACTGCTCAACCCACAGGCAGACCTTGAAGGTAGGTGTGCTGTGTCCTCCAGCCTGAACTGACAAAACCCTGAACTCCCTGAGATGGTGAAGTGGGGAAATAGGAGCAGCCTGCTCGCACAGAACCTGGATGGGATAGATGACACCAACAACCAAACAAGAAATGACACTTATCTTCTGAGAGCAGAAACTGACAGCCGACCTTCCCTCCAAACTTCCCAGACCAAAATGATCAGTATAATCCGCTCAGAGCACTTAGCTGGAGACCACTAAAACTAATGACTCCACCCAGTGCACCTGATGAGAGGCGTATCCAGCACGGCACCAAAACAAATACTAAACTCGTGCTGCTATCCTGGCCGACCTCCGCACATCATCAGAGTGGGGCATGACAGTACCCCCCCCTTCTACGGGTGACCTCCGGACACCCTGGACCAACCTTATCCGGATGGGACCTATGAAAGGCCCTCACCAGTTGGCTGGCGTTGACATCTGATGCCGGAACCCACATCCTCTCCTCAGAACTGTATCCCCTCCAGTGCACCAGGTACTGGAGGGAACCCCGCAGAACTCTCGAGTCGAGAATCCTGGAGATCTCGAACTCCAAGTTTCCCTCGACTAGAACAGGAGGAGGAGGCAATGGCGATGGTACCACCGGTTTAACATATTTTTTTAGTAAAGACTTGTGGAAGACATCATGGATCCTCCAAGTTTGCAGCAGATCCAGTCGAAACGCCACAGGATTGATAACCGCAGAAATTTTATACGGACCAACAAATCTTTGACCCAGTTTCCAAGATGGCACTCTCAACTTGATATTCTTAGTGGACAACCACACCAGATCACCCACACACAGGTCTGGACCAGTCACACGTCTCCTGTCAGCCATTCGTTTATACCTCTCACCCATCCTCTCCAAATTCCATTGAATCCTCCGCCAGATATAGGATAAGGCAGAAGAGAATCTCTCCTCCTCTGGCATCCCGGAGGAACCAGACCCAGAAAAGGTACCAAACTGAGCATGGAAACCGTATGCGCCAAAAAATGGCGACTTACCCGTGGACTCCTGCCTACGGTTATTCAATGCAAATTCTGCTAAGGACAAGAATAAGGACCAGTCCTCCTGATTCTCAGCCACAAAGCACCTCAAGTAGGTCTCCAGGTTTTGATTGGTACGCTCCGTCTGACCATTCGACTGTGGATGAAAAGCCGACGAGAAAGAAAGTTGAATGCCAAGTCGAGAGCAGAACGCCCTCCAAAACCTGGAGACAAACTGCGTGCCCCTATCAGAGACCACATGCGAAGGAATACTATGCAATTTCACAATATTATCCACAAAAATCTGCGCAAGAGTCTCAGCGTTAGGCAGACTTGTTAGTGGTATAAAGTGAGCCATTTTACTGAAACGATCGACTACCACCAAAATCACTGTTCTCCCGGAGGAACTCGGTAGGTCCGTAATAAAGTCCATGGACAAATGCGTCCAAGGGCGAGATGGAATAGACAATGGAAGAAGTGAACCAGGCGGACGTGCACAGTATAAAAGATAACACACCAACCAGGCTCTGGACGAGAGACAGGGGAAGGGTCACCTCCTAATTTATCCCTGACCTCTTTCCCTGCACTGCTCAGCCCACAGGCAGACCTTGAAGGTAGGTGTGCTGTGTCCTCCAGCCTGAACTGACAAAACCCTGAACTCCCTGAGATGGTGAAGTGGGGAGATAGGAGCAGCCTGCTCTCACAGAACCTGGATGGGATAGATGACACCAACAACCAAACAAGAAATGACACTTATCTTCTGAGAGCAGGAACTGACAGCCAACCTTCCCTCCAAACTTCCCAGACCAAAATGATCAGTATAATCCGCTCAGAGCACTTAGCTGGAGACCACTAAAACTAATGACTCCACCCAGTGCACCTGATGAGAGGCGTATCCAGCACGGCACCAAAACAAATACTAAACTCGTGCTGCTATCCTGGCCGATCTCCGCACATCGTCAGAGTGGGGCATGACACTAACATCCTGAGGGTGTTCTTAGATGGGTGGGTCAAATTCATCCAAACTGATACAAAACGGATGCAAAACAGACATTAAAAACGGACACATGGCCAGAAAATGGATGCACACACTGATGCAAAATGGCCATGAAAAACTGACAGTGTGTCCGTTTTTAACAGACTTTTTCTTCACTGTCGTGTGCATGAGGCCTTAAAGGGTGAAAAGTCACACATTTTACCAAATAATGGGATAAACTGACATATTTTTTGCACCAGAGTGCTGCCATAGAAGATGTAATAAATTCCCCCCAACATCTGCACAGAGCTTACTCTAGTAATTTCTATTCTGTAACATGTCATCTTTACTGCAGGAATAACTCAGCTGTTAGCTTTTTCATAGTTTCCAAAAACAAGCAGAAATATGAATGCAGCTCTGGAGTGTAATAAAGATTGTAACTGAGGATCATCACAATGTAAGTAATGTAATGCATTTGCAATGCTACTGTTCTGTGGCTGTTTATTTAGACTTTATCAACATAGAAAGGCAAAATGTACTAAGTTAAAGGAAATTTCCCCAGGGGGAAAGAAAGGTTAATATATTGAAAAATATTCAGAAATCATATGGAGAACTGTCATTACGTAGGAAAGAAAGTATATTATCAAAAGCAATTATCTATATCCCAGAGTAGATATTCATTATAGGCAGTGTTGGACAGATCGAAGCATTTGAATTGGAATTCAATCTGAAGTTTAGTAAAAATGTGAATTGTCACGAATCCGATTTTCCTTTGCGCTTCGTTGTAACAAATAGTTTTTTTTCTAAAATGGCGGCTGCATGTGTTACAAAGTGAAAGTAAGACGCCCAGGAATGCAAGATCACCCATAATGTTGTGCAGCCAGCCAACCTGCAGATAGCCATCCCCTGTGATGTCACAGCCCTATAAAAGTTTCATCCCACGCGGTCTCTGCCTTTTCACTGTGAGCTCAGCATAGGGAGAACTCGACACGTGCTAACGTGCTAGGGACAGTATTGGTGAAAACTGAATATTGGATAAGGAGAATGCAGGGCCAGTGCAGGGACAGTGTAGCAAGATCATAAAGAGAGTTTTTTGAGATTGTAATGAGAGCGTAAGGATACAGCAGGGAGACTGCTGGTTGAGTGTAATCGCTGTGTGCCTCTTGTTCAACTGCTGCGACATTCATAGTTAATCAGTTATTTTTTACATAGACTTATTGTGCGTCAGACTCAGTATTAAAGGATGGTCTAATACTGTATATCGCCGCATTTATCTTGTTTAGCGCTAAGCTAACACCCATAAATAGGAGATGATTGCTGCATGTATATGCAGCTCTCACAAGCAGACACTTATCAGGAACAAACAGATTGTCCCCGATAATTGCCTGCTGTGTCAGCCTGCCAAAAAGGGTCTTAATAACATGGGGAGAACCTACAAATTCCAGGAGTTGTTGCTTTTGGTTGGATGCAAATCCCGGACCCCGGAGTGCAACTACAAGCATTATCTATGGACTTGGTAATGGTAATGTCCAATGACTTATTGATGCTTTCTTATAAGGCGGTTAAAATACAGTAAATACACATTAACAGCTTTCCTGCCAGAATCCCTTTCACTAAAGGGATATTTCATTAGACATATTTTCTACCATTAAGGAATCTCATTAAGTGTAATCTGCACAGTACTTAAAGAAATCAATGATTATAATAACTTACCATTTGTATGTACCAAAGAAATTCCACTTGTTGTTAAGGGCTTTACTGCCAGCCCAAGAATCTAAATATATTGGGAATTACCAACATTGTTAACCATAGTTAAAGCAGTTCTCTTGCTATTACATGGAAGCCATGCTTTACCTGTTCTCCCAAGCTGGACCAAACTGTAAGTAAAACAATGGCAAAAACATTAAAGGGGCTTTTTAAACTCCAAATATATAGGACCTATCCTCAGGGTGGAGGTGGAGGTCTGGCACCCCCAACCCTGCCGATCAGCTGATCCCTGGGGCCACAACTAGCACTTTGAATGAAGCACAGCTCCGTTCAAAGTGTAATGGCTATCCAACGTCCTATGGTGCTGTGATTGTGGGGGCACAGAGTTTACGTCTATGCAATCACCCATGGGAGGAGACTGTTATTGTCAGTTTCAGGAAAAGTCTCCGGTCCCAGACTGTTAGCCCATATGATGCCATGTTCAATAGCGATCACAAGATCCCAAAAAAGATGAATGGCCTTTGCAAACAATTGTCCTCCCAGAACATAGGTATGCTGTCACATCTACATATCCATGTAGTAATGCATTGGAATTGGAATAGGTATTTTTTAAAAAAGTCCTCTTGTGAGGTAAAACACAAAGTTTATCCTTAAAACCATGACAAATCAAACTACAGGAAATCTAAATTCCCTGTGGTTGGACACCTATGTGCATTTATTAATATGGGTTGGTGCTCCATATTCTTTGATGCATCTGTTTGAGCTGCTAACTAGAAGAAACCCAGTGGCCAAGATTGTCATGCAGTGTATGATGTGGCATGCGCCACATTTGCCCTAGGAACTCCACCAACCATGATCTAAGCCTTGATTTCAGCATACGCTATATGCTTAGGTGAACACGAGAGACAAAAAAAACGAAATTACAAATATTACTACAAAGGAGGTTATTCACTATCAGAATCTGCAATCTGCGACTTTTCCTCGCTTACGCCAGGTCTAAAAAAGTGGGTGTGGCATGAGCGGGGAAGGGGACGGTCCGGGAGGCCCATCTCATTCATCATTTTCTACACCTGGTTTAGGCGTAGAAAATGGTCTAAATTTAAGCCAGCAAGGAAGCTGTCTTACATTTATACCAGTAGTAATTACGCCAAAATTATGTAGAGGCCAGCGCTTCTACATAATGTTGGCAGGTCCACCGCCAGCTAAAGGGCTTATTAAGACCAACGTCTAAAACGCCGGTCTTGATAAATGACCCCCCGTAATGTATAATCACAAGTCTATTACCAGCTACTGATTCTAGTGACCCAAGCTGCATTCTCTGAGTTCTGCTCAGCACAGTTGTTTCAGGTGGTCGGCATCTAATAGATTCATTTTTAAGGGCATGTCACCAGATTTATGAGCATTAATCCAGCTGACAAGCATGCATGTCAGCTGAATGTCATGCTTTTAGTCCCATTTCTTTTTGTGGGCTCAATGTATAAACAAATATATTTTATAACATGTAAATGAGTCTCTGGGTGCAACGGAGGTGGTGCCATTGCACCCAGAGGTTCCCCTTTTTGACAGTTCACATGATTCATTTTGAAAAGCATGCTTAAAAAATCAGCATGGAATCCGCACTCTTGTGTGTTTTTTTTAAACTCGTTTTTCATGCGTTTTTTTACACGTCCTTTTTTTGTTCACTTCAATACAGTGCTGAATTTTCAGCTTGATGTTTTTGAAGTAGATCTGCACAAAGAAAACACACGAAAAACACACAAAAATGCATAGACTGACATGGAGCTTTTTTTCTGCTTCCTATTCATTTCAATAGGAGATTGAGTGGTAATTATTTTTCCACGCTTCCCATTGAAATGATTTTTTGGCATTGAAAGGCATTTTTTGGAGCTGATTTTAAGGCAGAAGCGCTCCAAACTCAGCGCCACAAAAACCTCAGGGTGAACTGGCCCTACTAACAGGCAAGGCAGTGAAAACATACTGTATAGCCCTGAGGTCTCACAGGAGCATGTTACTACCATGGGTTCCATCCCCTGTGCAGTGGGTGCTCCAGATACGCTTCTGTGAGACTTTAGGGCCATGCGACAATGTGTTTTCAGGGCCCGTCCTATTAGTCATAGCGGTGGGGTCACAGAAAAGCAGGCAGGGAGCGAAACCTCCGGATGCAACAGTACTGCCCTCGTTGCAGCCAGGGACTAATTTACAAAAAGATTGTTTTTCTACACATCAAACCCACATAAAGAATGGGACTATAAGGCCTCATGCACACGGCCGTTGTTTGGGTCCGCATCTGAGCCGCTGCTTCATTGGGGCCTCTAAAGATGCGGACAGCACTCCGTGTGCTGTCCGCATCCGTTGCTCCGTTCCGCAGCCCCGCTAAAAAATATAACATGTCCTATTCTTGTCCGCGCTTTGCGGACAAGAATAATCATTTATATTGAAGGCTGTCCATGCCGTTCCGCAAATTGCGAAACGCGCACGGACGCCATCCGTTTTTTGCGGATCCGCGTTTTGCGGAACGCAAAACACACCACGGTCGTGTGCATGCGGCCTAACACGTGCACATCCCTCATGTCAGCTGGATTAATGCTCATAAATCTGGTGACAGATGCCCTTTAAGGTCATTAAAAACCAACCTAAGATTATTTTTTGGCTTTAAAAAGTACAAAATCTTGATAGCTCAAATGAGACATTTATTCTTCTTTCTCCTTCTTTTCCATCTAAAGTTTTATGAGTCTTAGGCTACTTTCACACTAGCGTTTTTCTTTTCCGGCATAGAGTTCCGTCACAGGGGCTCTATACCGGAAAATAACTGATCAGGCATATCCCCATGCATTCTGAGTGGAAAGTACGGTAATCCGTTCAGGATGCAGCAGGATGTCTTCAGTTCAGTCATTTTGACTGATCAGGCAAAAGAGAAAACCGTAGCATGCTACGGTTTTATCTCCGGCGAAAAAAACTGAAGACTTGCCTGAATGCCGGATCCAGCATTTTTTTCCATAGGAATGTATTAGTGCCGGATCCGGCATTCAAAATACCGGAATGCCGGATCCGTCCTTTCGGTCTGCGCATGCACAGACCTTTAAAAATGAGAAAAAAATAAATACCGGATCCGTTTTGACTGATGACACCGGAAAAACGGATCTGGTATTGCAATGCATTTTTCTGACTAATCAGGCATTTTTCAGACTGATCAGGATTCTGATCAGTCCGAAAAATGCCTGATCAGTCAGAAAAAATGACATCCGTTTGCATACAGGAACTGCCTGCCGAAATCAAACAACGCAAGTGTGAAAGTACCCTTATAGTTTGAAAGTATGGACACTTACCTATATAGTTTATGTCACATAGCAACCATAGGAAGAATTACCATCAGTAACAGAAATGGACGTGGATCCACTGAGCCACTGAACTGAATTGGCTTTAGGCTACTCCTAAGGGCTCATGCACACGACCATATGGTTTTTTCAGTGTTTTGCGGGCCGGTTTTAACGGATCCGTTTTTTCGTTTTTTATTTCAGTAGTGTTTCCGGTTCCGTTCCGTTTTTCTGCTCCGTTTTTCCATATGGCATATACAGTATACAGTAATTACATTAAAAAAATTGGGCTGGACATAACATTTTCAATAGATGGTTCCTAAAAAACGGAACGGAGTACATTCCGTATGTGGTCTGTTTTTTTGCGGACCCATTGACTTGAATGGAGCCACAGAAAGTGATATGCGGGCAATAACAGGACATGTTCTATCTTTCAACAGAACGGAAAAACTGAAATACGGAAACGGAATGCATACGGAGTACTTTGAATCTTTTTTGCCGAACCTTTGAAATGAATGGTTCCGTATATGGACCGTAGAACGGAATGCAAAAAAACAGCCCACAAAAAACACTTGTGTGAACGAGCCCTAAGGCCTCTTGCACACAATGTTTTTTGTACGTTTCCGTTTACGTGCCGGACTGTATACGGATCCATTCATTTGAATGGATCCGCAAAAAAAACAGCAGGTACTCCGTATGCCTTCCGTTTCCGTTTTTCTGTTCCGTTCAAAGATAGAACATGTCCTATTATTGTCCACATAACGGACAAGGATATTACTATTCTATCAGGGGCCAGCTGTTCCGTTCGGCAAAAACGGAATGCACACGGACGTCATCCGTATTTTTTGAAAAAGCCATACGGTCGTGTGCAAGAGGCCTAAGGGTGTTACCCTGGCAGTCCCCTGATCCTCACCCTTTAACCCCTTTACAGAGATCTGGACTCCATTACAGGGGAACCACCAGGCTCTACCTCTTGGAATCATTTCTTTTTAGTATCTGCTGACCCATGGTGATCAAGATGATCTGGTAAGGAGCACCGAGAGATCAGGCAAAACTGTAGTCAGGGACAAGCCAGGATCGGGTGTTGGCAGAGTTCGTACAATCCGGTAACAGACTGGAGAGGGATACTGCAGGGATGAAGCAAGCCTCAGCCTGCATGAAGTGGATGTAGCGCTACTCCACCGGCTGTGCCCACCAGGAAGGAGCAGACAGACGCTTGCAGGCACAGACCGCCAGAGTTACTCCCTTTTTTAAATTTGGCTCATTGACTTGTGTAACCGTAATTAAGAGATCAAACTCATAGCAAATGTGCGCAGTTTTATGAAGCACCTGTATGTGGTATGTGTCTCAGTAAGGCTGTGATTTCTCTCTACTTTATGGCTCCTTTTGCAATATGAGTTTCCAGGTGCAGAACATGCTTATGAAACATCTCTATTTCTGGAAGCCGTCAGGCTGTGTTGACTGGAGAGGCAATGAATCCTTCTCTTGGCACCTACTGGATTGCAGACAGGTTGTAAACTACAGTACACAACGTGCCTCAGATAGATGCGAGAGGCCTACCATACAACATGCAGGCTTTCAAATGAAAAACTAAAATCTGCTGGGTTGGTTGGTAGTAGATTATTTTCAACTATTATATGCTAATGATCACAGTACTGTACGCTTTTAAAGGGGTTGTGTCACTCCAGCAAATGGCATTTATCATGCAGAGAACGTTAATACAAGGAACTTACTAATGTATTGTTATTATCCATTTTGCCTCCTTTGATAGTTTGATTCATTTTTCCATCACGCTATACAATGCTCATTTCCATGGTTACAGCCACCCTGCAATCCCGCAGTGGTGGCCATGCTTTCACACTATGGAAAAAGCACCAGCCTATGTGAGCTCCTACACTCCCGGTCACCAGAGAGGCTGGAACTTTTTCCTATAGTGTGCAAGCACGGCCACCACTGATGGAATGCAGGGTGGTTGTAACCATGGAAACAAGCAGTGTGTAATGTGATGGAAAAATGAATCAAACTATCAAAGGAAGCAAATAACCAGGGCTGTGGAGTCGGTACATAAATGCTCCGACTCCGACTCCTCAGTTTTTGGTACTTCCGACTCTGACTCCCCGACTCCGACTCCTCAGTATTTAATATGCAAATGTATTTTATACATTCCTTGAAGGAAAGAAAGGCAACATACAGCTGTTCCACCAAGTTCTTCTAAGCTCTTATAGCAAAGAGAGGTAGTTGGGCAGAAGCTGCTGCCTTCTCCTTTGTGTGCTGATCTTCTGCTGAAGATAGGGCAGTGGGAGGATCCAGGAAGGGGCAGGGGAAGGGGCATTTATTTAAAAACATGATTTTTCTAGTAGAATCCCATAGTCATGTTTAAAGTTTAAGCTAACAATCTGAGTTTACAAGTTTTTATAGCCTTAGCTGAATGACAGCAGTTTTTCAAATGGTTTACAGCTTCAGTCTTGAGCTATTGATTTATTGACTATCCATTCCCTTCACTTATACAGGTCTCTAGTCCTGCAAAAAACATATTTACTTAATCAGTTATCAGTGAGAGGCTAGGTTAACCATGGGCGTTGCGTTCCCTGTAACAGCGGAACACAACACAATGGAAAGTATAAGTATTGCAGGTCCTTAACTCCTTAACTGTGCGTTGCGTGCCATATAGTGAAGCACATGAAAAGCATGCTTCTTCACAGTCACTTAACGTGTTTGTTTTGCGGTAACGTGACGCACTGCATGCATTGGCCTTTATTCTTACAGTAGAGAAGTAATTAATTATAACTTTTTGTGAATTGGGACATTTAAACTTGCTTTTTTTTATTTATTCCAATTTAAATTTAGTAGGCGTCGGAGTCGGTTCATTTTTGCCGACTCTGACTCCAGGTACCCAAAATTGCCTCCGACTCCTCGACTCCGACTCCACAGCCCTGATAATAACAATACATTAGTAAGTGGATTGTATTAACTCTCTCTACGTAATGAATGCCTTTTGCTGAAGTGACACAACCCCTTTAAGTAAAAAGCAAATATTAGTATTTTTCATGTGTGTCCCTCTATTATCCATTATTTTCTGGTTTAGATGGAACAATAGACATGTATTAAATGGGTTGTCCCATTTAGAAAGCCCATTTTAATACACCCTATTAGGGAATTCTGAGTTTATAGAAGGGGGTTCTCTGTGGATGGCCCTCATGTACTGGCCACAGTTGAGAACAGTGAGAGAGTGTGTCTTTGGCTCTAGAGAACCTATCCTGTCCTGCGTTATACAGATAACCCATTGATTAGAATGTGTATAATGCTTCATTTCTCCAGTGGTGAACTCTACAGGGATTTTGAAAATGTATTGGCAGGTGTTCCCAAACATAACAGCTGGGGGCAGCCACTGCCCCAAATGTACAATGCGAGAAACATAGTTAGACCAGCACCTCCAAACAAGCTATCTGCCAAGGGCTTTTAACCGTTTTACGACCATTGACGTACTACTACGTCTTGGCCACCAGTGACTTGACGACCTTTGACGTAGCGTGACTGACAGCCGAGACCCTGCTGTATCCGCCAGCATCGCTGTAGACAGTGATGTTGGTGGATTAACCCCTTATATGCCACGGTCAAAGCTGACCGTGGCATACAGCAGGCTTGCAGGGTTTTGCTGCTCCCTCCCCGTCCCCATTGGGTTTCCGTACGGTGATGATGGGTATCCGATGGCTTCCAGGCTGGGTCTCCTAGGCAACTGTCAGTGTAATGCTGACTTACAATGTATTAAAATCCACAATGTATTGTAATGCAGTGTAGAGGGGATCAGACAGCCAAAAGTTGAAGTTCCACAGTGGGACAAAAATAAAAAGTAAAATAAAGTGTTTTTCATAATAATAATAAAAAAGTCCCTTTCCCATAATAAACACATATAAAGTTGTAAAAAACAGACATATTAGGTATTGCCGCGTCCATAACGACCTGTTCTATAAAAATATCACATGATCCATCCTGTAAGGTGAATGCTGTAAAAAACATAAAAATAAAAACTGTGCCAAAAAGCCACTTTTTTGTGTCCTTACATCACAAAGAGTTATACTAAGTTATGAAAAAGTCGTATGTACCCCAAAATAATACCACTAAAAATGTCAACTCTTCCTGCAATCAGGAGAAAAATTAATAAAAAAGGCGACACAAAAACATGGATTTTTTTTCAAAAATGCTTTATTATGTAAAACTGATAAAAATAGAAAAAATTAGACATATGTGTATTTGATATCATCACATCTGTAACAACCTGCTCTATAAAAATAGTACATAATCTAACCTGTCAGGTGAACATTGCAAAATACAAAATATAAAAACTGTGACAGACCAGTTATTCTTTGGTTACCTTGCCTTACAAAAAGCGTAATATAAAGTTATCAAAAATCATATGTTCAACAAAATAGAACCAACAAAACTGTCATTTTATCCCTTAGTTTTTTAACTGTGGTCAATTTTTGGGAGTTTCTCTGTAGGGGTGCATCAGGGGGTCTTCAAATGTGACATGGTGCCTAAAAACCAGTTCAGTAAAATCTTCCCTCCGAAAACCATATGGCGGTCTTTCCCTTCTGCGCCCTGCCATATGCCCATACAACCACATATGGGGTGCTTCTGTAGAGTGCAGAATCAGGGTAATAGATTGAGTTTTTTTTTTTACTGTTAACTCTTGCTGTATTACAGAAAAAAAATTGATTAAAATTAAAAATCTGCCAAAAAAGTGAAATTTTGAAATTTAATCTCCATTTTCCTTTAATTCTTAAAAAAGTCTGTAAAATCAGTTTTTAATAACTTGAGGGGTGTAGAGTCTAAAAGTGGGATAATGTATGGGTAATTTCGCCTATTTAAGCTCCATAGTGATTTAATAACTGGACTGGTCCTTAAAAAGTTAATTTTGGAAAGTTTCTTTAACATTTTAAGAATTGCTTCTAAAATTCCAACTGTTTTATGAGGTATTATAGATTTATAGAGGTGTAGTGTTGGCTCACCTATTCTATGCTTATGGTAGGGTGCCTCCAACCAGATCAGATGCACCCAATCTGTAGAAAATAAAATGTAATATAATAGTGGGTTGGGCACACCTCACTCGGAAAACTCTATATATAGGATATCTAAACTATTTATTATAGTAATATATTAAGAATGTTTTTACAGCAGTGATTATGTAATATAATAACAATATGTATCTCTATTTAAAACATCATACCAATACAGTACAGACCAAAAGTTTGGTCACACCTTCTCATTCAAAGAGTTTTCTTTATTTTCATGACTATGAAAATTGTAGATTCACACTGAAGGCATCAAAACTATGAATTAACACATGTGGAATTATATACATAACAAACAAGTGTGAAACAACTGAAAATATGTAATATTCTAGCTTCTTCAAAGTAGACACCTTTTGCTTTGAAAACTGCTTTGCACACTCTTGGCATTCTCTTGATGAGCTTAAAGAGGTAGTCTTGCACTGTTTTTTTGTATGCCCCTAAGGGTGGCCCTGACAGCTTGGTTGGACATGATGAATTGGCAGAAAGGATCATCAAGTAATCTGTAATGCTGAATCCCTGCTAAATACCCCTTAATAGTGTTATATGACAGGTGCAAGTGGAAATGGCAGTGGGCGATGAATGCCATGAGAAGGGTAACATCGTCTTGGCTGTTCTGCAGATAGCTGAGCATAAAGCGCCGGAACACCTCATATCCAGTAAGATAGTTCCTGGCGGTGTTCTTGGCTAAAGATCCTTTTACTAATTTCTTCGCGGATGCCACCAGCAGCCCTAGTCCATGGTCAGGAGGCTGAAAGGGGGAATGGGCGTACCCACCGGGTCTGCGTCTGGCATTGCCTGGAAGAAGATGGAGAAGTTAAACCGGGACAAGGCGTCAGCCGCCACATTCTCAGCCCCCGCAATGTGGGAAGGGAAGATATGGAAGTTGTGCCGTAGAGAAAGCCACACCAACCTATGAAGGAGGGACATAATCCTTGGTGATTTGGCCCTGCCCTTGGAGAGCACTTCCACCAAAACTAGACTATCTGTAACAAACACCACGGGTTTGTTGGCCCAGAGGGAGCCCCAAACCTGGGCGGCTGCCACCAGAGGATACAGTTCCAGGAGAGGGGAAGATTTGAGGGACTCGCTATCAGGGAAGAATTCCACCGGCCAATCGTTAACCAGCCAGTGCGGATGAAAAATGGCCGCGAACCCACGGGAGGCGGCAGCATCGGAATGGATCCTAGACGAAGAGGCATCCGGGGTGGGCACGAAAAGGGATATGCCGTTCAAGGTAGTCAGGAAGGAGTGCCACATGAGCAAATCCGCAACAGCTTGGTTGTCAAGATGGACGGAGGAATCTTGGTCTTGAGCCGAGGGGAGAAGATTGAGGAGCCTAGACACGAAGGATCTACCCTGGGGCATGATCCGGGAGGCGAAATTCAAAGAACCCAGGAGGGACTGCAACTCCAGTTTGGTACAACCCTGGATGAAGCAGCTGCGGAGACTGCAGTCCGGATTCTGGATAACTTCGCCTCCGGCAGGCTTGCCTCCATGCGGACGGTATCTAAGACGATACCTAGGAAGGTGACCCTAGTGCTAGGGCCCTCAGTCTTGGTGGTAGCGACTGGGATCTGGAGACTGGAAAACAGCTGGAGTAGGATGTCCAACCCGGAGGAATCACCCCGGGGGCTTTGGATGATTAAAGGGACACTGACAGGCCAAATCAGCATATATAGTTAGATATATGACATTACAGGTCTTATACAGTCTTTTAAAAGCATATAAGTATCCCCCCTGTCCACCTTATAAAGAGCGAAATATAAAGTTTTATAACCTGCTTGTCCGGTCACCAATCTGCCCAAGGGGCGGCGTTTCATGTGAAAATGCGCCCAGCCAGCCTTCCCAACTGCCGTTCTGAAACCCCGCCCAGCTCATCAATATTCACTTCGCTGGGCG
Source organism: Bufo bufo (assembly GCF_905171765.1). Lineage (NCBI taxonomy): Eukaryota > Metazoa > Chordata > Amphibia > Anura > Bufonidae > Bufo > Bufo bufo. The sequence continues at coordinate 728,975,436 of NC_053389.1, read as the reverse complement.
GCGGCTAGAACTCTCCCCAGTCCCGATCCTGCGCATGGGCAATTCAATTGTCTATAATTAACCCCTTTGACGATGTGAGTGAGCAGCGCTCTGAAGCGCTGCTCTGAACAGTGCATGGCTGAGGCTGAGGCTGCAGCTGCCTCGAAGACGCAGGCAGGCTGTGTGTGTACGCAGGCGCGATCTAAGCACGGCGGGGCGCAGGCGCAGAAGATTGGGCATGAACGATGCCCGGACAATTGAATTGCCCATGCGCAGGATCGGGACTGGGGAGAGTTCTAGCCGCCGCCCAGCGAAGTGAATATTGATGAGCTGGGCGGGGCTTCAGAACGGCAGTTGGGAAGGCTGGCTGGGCGCATTTTCACATGAAACGCCGCCCCTTGGGCAGATTGGTGACCGGACAAGTAGGTTATAAAACTTTATATTTCGCTCTTTATAAGGTGGACAGGGGGGATACTTATATGCTTTTAAAAGACTGTATAAGACCTGTAATGTCATATATCTAACTATATTATCTATGCTGATTTGGCCTGTCAGTGTCCCTTTAAGTAGTCGTCAAGATAGTGAATGACCATATCCAAACCCCCGTGATGACCCAAGATCCAGTGCAGGGCGCCCGCAAACTGGTCGAACAACCAAGGGCTGCTCTTGGAGCCAATGGTGAGTCTATTGGCGAAATAATACCTATGAGCCCACTTGATGCCATAAATTCTCCAGAGTTGAGGTGCAATGGGAAGCAGCTTAAACTTGCTATATTGGCTTTGGCAAGTAGGGCCCCTCTCCCTGACTGCCAAATAAACTTGATTGCTTCCTATATGGTGGAGTAAGACATGGCGAACTCCTCTGACGGAATCAAGCAATTCAAGCTGGGTGTAGAGGACATATGGGGCGCAAACAGGTCGTAAATTAACCTCTTTTTATTAGATGACTGCTTTGAGACTAACCCAATCGGGCTAATCCTCCAGGTATCAAACGGGATTGCGTCAAATGGGCCCAAGAGGAACCCTTTATGGACCTCTGATAGAAAGAGACTGTCAACTGCGCCCGGATCCTGTATGGCCGACTGCAGATTTTTCCCCTCCCAGGACTCCAGAGGGAGCGCGATCATCAACCCCGTGTGGAAACCCCTCTCGAACCCTGAAAGGAGGAACTGTACTAACTGCTGATCCGGGTGCTCCTGTAAGAGGACAGCCAATAACTCAATGTTAATGTCGGCTAGTCAGGATTTAGAAGATTTTTTAGGGCAGGTAGAACGGGGGTGAGCCCTAAAGCACAAGGAGCAGATGTGCAAGGCTCTACAGCTACTAAAACCGCACCCTCCTGCATTAAAATTATTACAAACCTGGCTCTGCCCAAGGAACACGATAGGCCTGCCCAACTTGTCCACGGTCGGCTGGCTTCTTTGGCCAGAGGAACACGGGACAGCCCGGTCAAGAGCCGAAGTGGCTAAAATAGGGCACCAGTCCGCCGTGTGCGAGATGGACTGGCATGTCGCGCAGGTAGGAGCTCTTAGCCCAGCAAAATGCCGGAAAAAGAGCTCCATGTCCAAATTCGCCCAGTTGGTAACGAACTGAAATTGGACCAGGGCTGCCGCAGCTTTGGCGGAGAAAGGACGATGGTAGTCGTAGAAATTAGAGCCACCATACTTATATCTCAGGTCCGTCAGATGGTAAAGATACGTATCTAGTTCCTCCCGCCTGAGCTGATGGGCTGAGCAGACTACATCGCGATAAAGGCTGAATGCCAACACGAATTAGGGAATAGAAAGTTTTCTATTCAGGCGGCCATCCTTCGCCCTAAGTAGCACTGCGACCTCCCCACAATTGATCACTTTATTCTCGGCCACATCTTGGGAAGCTATCAGGATGGATGCCAGGTTCACATCTTTCCCAGCTAGAATGTCCTTCTTAATAGTTTCAGGGACAAAGTGGGCTGGGACCACGACTGGACTAGCGTTGGGCGTACCTAATGCTGGTTCTTGAGAGGTCGAGGGAACGACTGCCGTGACTGCAGCCGGGGAAGCCTCCGGGGCACGTGACTCTAGCTCGGTCACCCTGGATTGGACATCCGCCAAAGAACCAACCAGGCCGCTGATGGTGGCTTGCAGCTGGTTCAGCGATAACTGAATAGATGAGAGGGCGGACTGCTCATTACAGCTCCCCGACTCCGTCCTCAGAAGGCGGTAGAGTTCCGCCTTCCGAGCTGAAGCCGGATGGGGAATACCCCTCTTATTCAATTCTGCAACAAGTTTGGGGATGGTCCAACGCCTTAGCGACGGGCTACCAGCGGGCCCTGAAACCGATGACCCGGGACCCGAGAACATGTCCTCAATATCGGATGGTTGGGACATCTTGAACCTGTGAAGGAAAAGCCAATAAGCAAAAAAGGATCTCTTTTTTTTTTTTTTTTTTAAGTGATAGAACCGGCATGTGAAATGAGGAAAGAGACGTGAAGGAAACTTAATCCTACCCGAATCACGCAGAACTGGTGATTCCAATAACAGGACTGGCACTTGCTATATGGAGGTACTGGAGGCAGTACGGACAATGAATAAAGCACCTGTGAACACAAGAATAGGTAGCTACGAATAAAACCGCTTTAGGAGAGCCAGGAAGCAAAGGGGACTAGATCGCGAGAAGATGCCTCGTGAAAGCCCATGGAAGAGAAGGAAGAAGAGGGAACGGAGGACCGTAGACGGGGAGCGAGGAAGGACGAGAGTGGCGGAAAATGAACGAGAGGGAGGACCCGACCCGAAAGGTGCGGAGTGCCAGGAAAAAGGGGGCCGGAGTGTGCCGAGGAGGGGGTCGGGTGATTTGGTGACTAGAGGAACTTGAACGATTCCGGTGACAATGCTGAATGGACCTGAGTGAATCGAGTGACGTCCTGAATGATTCAGGACGAAGTACCTAACGCTGCGTGATTCAGGTCGTTGTACATGGCCGTAACAGAAAAGATGACCCGAGCGGCACAGGTGGTAACATGGGTCTGAGCGATTCAGGCAGGTGCCGGGCTGTTGAATGTCCTGAGCGATTCAGGAAGGCACCGGAGAGTTACGAGGTGGAAACTAAGATGGACCCTGAAAGTGGCTGGCGTCTAAGTTTTTTCTTTTTTTTTTTTGAAAAGAGACAGCCAGTACGCGGACCTGAGCGATTCAGGTGGACACTGGCCGATGAAAATACTCGAGCGAATCAGGCAGAAAAATTAACCCTGGAGGCGCAGGTAGAAGACAGTCTGGTGAAAGTGTCCGGCTAAGTGGATCTGACGTGCTAGGGAAGGCCTAGACAGCTATAAAAACAGACGGAACAGGCGACGGCCATTAGCGAATAAAAGTGAGTTGGCGATGGACATTGGTGGCTAAAACGTGACGAACCCGGATGACAAAGACAGAGCGAGCCTGGGCGATCCAGGAGGACAGAGACAGAGCGAGCCTGGGCGATACAGGATGACAGAGACAAAGCGAGCCTGGACGATCCAGGATGACAGAAACAGAGCGAGCCTGGGCGATCCAGGATGACAGAAACAGAGCGAGCCTGGGCGATCCAGGATGACAGAGACAGAGCGAGCCTGGGCGATCCAGGATGACAGAAACAGAGCGAGCCTGGGCGATCCAGGATGACAGAGACAGAGCGAGCCTGGGCGATCCAGGATGACAGAAACATAGTGGGCCTGGGCGATCCAGGGAGACATCAGATGATGTGTGAGAGCGAGACAAGAAGCAGGGAAGACAGACAAAATGACGTATGCATGATACCTGAAGAATTCAGGAAGCTGTTGAGCAGCTACTTGGCTGATCGGGAGGACTGGATATCAGACGGAACTGCAGCCCTGTTTGTTTTAGAAAAATTTATTAGCACCTAGGTAGACAACAAGCTGATACATTAAGTCCTGAGCCCGAAATGGTACATTAGGAAACCGGAAAATAGCACCTCCACTTAACCTGGGAAGGGAAGGACCCGGTTAAGGGACATCCTGCCCCCCATCATGTGTGTCTGCCAAGCGGAGACTGACGAACTCCAGATGACTGGAGAACTCCCCGATGTGCATGGCAGTACCTCCACCTTAAGCCCAGAGCATGGGATGGGTCGGAGTCCTACCGGAGCAATGTTGCGGACCCAATCCATGCCATGGGCTGCCTCTGGGACTACCGGCATCCTGCAGCCCAATTGCTGTAAAGCAACAAACCCCACTACCAAGACAACATTCATGGAGTCAACTACATTAGAGGGGATGACGAGGACACAGAGCAGTGTGGCTTTTGACGGGGAGTGCCACAAGCCGAGCCCAGCAGGAGCGGTCAGCCTTACCTGAAGTGCCGTGAATGCCGCTGCCGTAAGGCCCCGATCAGCTATATGAGACTCGTTCTGCCACAAGGAGGCATTCCAGGAGCTGAAGGAGGGAGGCAGCCCCGGCCAAGCCCAACGCTGGCAGGCCGGACGGATTGCTGCCCCTGGCCGAGGAAGCTGCAGAGCAGTGACTTACCGTGGAAGTGACGTAGGCTGGGGGAAACACTGACGAACCGGAAGTGACGGAACCGACTGGAGAAAGCAGCACGAAGCGACCGTCCCCAGGGTGAGGCCGCTCGGGATTATATAGAGGGCAGCCCCACCCACAAATCCAGGCTGTAACCAGCCTTACTATATATGCGCATATACAAAAATACTAAAAGGACATTCAATGAGCTTTAACATACATCTGTTCAGATATATGTATTAAGAACCATATATTTTATTTTATATTAGTATATGAGGGGTGATCAAGCAGCGTATTCATGTGTTCTTAGATGTGATGGCTTAATTCTCACATCCCTCTCACACCAATATATTGAACTGTCCCAGTCCAAAATTATCTATATCGATACAATACAGAAAGATCTTTTTTCAAATGATATATATGGAATATGAGATAAGAATTATTTTCTTTTCTCTACTCAGTTAAAAGATACAAAATACAAACTACAGATTGGCGTGGTATTAAAAAGCAGGAAGTGCTCAACCCCATATGCAGTGGTGCATCTATACCGGGGGGCAGATCCCAGCAAATGGCAATCCCCAGCAAAAATGCATACAATGGAGGATGCCTGCAGCGGGACCACAAGTACCACAATAAACATCCTACACAGGATAGCAAATGTGTGGATGTGATAAACAGTATATATATAATATAACAAAAACAAAGACAGGTGCACTCTGCGGTCTTACTAAGCCCTCAAACTGGTGTTAAAATTGAGAGATTAGCCAACATGTCCTACGTGAGGACATGTCTGAGCCCGAGCACCGCGCCAAGGATTCTCAAGTAGCTCTGGACTTAACGCTAAACCTACCTGGGCCGTATGGGCAATACCAGGAGCCAGTGGGCGAATTACAGGAGCGCAAGGTCCGACTCAAAGCAATCTCCCAGTAACCTCCAGCATGTGACCATGCATACAATGGGAGGAGGCAGAGAGCTCTGAGCCCCACCCAACTCTGGCTGATATAGCCTGGGCCTCACATGTGCACCAGAATGCTGCCTGTAGATGGAAATAAAGGCACATTCAGACTAGGAGTTTCTACACCTCCAAAAAATTCAAAATACAAACTACAAATTGGATAGGAGAGTTAAAATATTCGTAAATGTCCTCCGGATCAATGCTTTAAATCGATGTCATCTGTTTGGGGGTCCTATTGTACCATGTACCAGACGCGTTTCGGAGACACCTGTCTCCTTTACCACTGAGGAAGGAGACAGGTGTCTCCGAAACGCATCTGGTACATGGTACAATAGGACCCGCAAACAGATGACATTGATATAAAGCATTGATCCGGAGGACATTTACGAATATTTTAACTCTCCTATCCAAAATTCCTACCTACGGCTACCAGGACTATTCGTGTTAACATCGAATCAGCCGGCACCTGGATACTGACGACGGAGTATCCTGAGCAGGAGCGAGACTCATAAAGAGATGACATCCAATAGTGAGTAATACATCGATATATCCAAGTATACAAATATTGATGCAATATTTGGTTCAAAGTGACATTTGAACACAAGATTTACAATTATACTGTTTTAATCTGTGGATACTGTTTTAATCTTTGGATACCTTAAAGATAACAGCGGAACCAGTATGCTAACTACAGCCTAAAGGATATAAAGCTACGACTGTTTTGAGTTACCATAGTGGAATTACTAAACTTTGTACTTTGTTACTGCCACATACATGTAGTGTGGAGGGGGACATCGCAGCCTTGCACAGTTCATATAGATCGATGATATCTTTTAAATGAGTAGAGAAAAGAAAATAATTCTTATCTCATATTCCATATACTGTATATTTGTATGATGTTTTAAATAGAGATACATATTGTTATTATATTACATAATCACTGCTGTGATTTTTTTTTTAGATATTACTATAATAAATAGTTTAGATATCCTATATATAGAGTTTTCCGAGTGAGGTATGCCCAACCCACTATTATATTATGTTTTATGAGGTATCACTATCTGTTTTAAAAGAAGAGAAATAGATTTTTAATAAATAAAGATGAAATATATTGACTTATTTACCACTATCATGTAGAACAATGTGTCACAAGAAAACTGTCTCAGAATGGCTTGGATAAGTAAAAGCGTTCCGAAGTTATTACCACAAAAAACAGCCTGGACCGTAAGGTAAAATATGGCAGGGTACTGAAGGGGTTAAACAGAGTGTGATACAGTTGGATTCTAGATTTCTATGAAATTTTGTAGGCCAAAAGCTGCAGAAAGGCAAGTCTGTTAGTGTAGGTCCCATCTGTTAAAAGTCGCCTAGTCGCTGGTAGATGGGCCCACACAATTTTGATAACAAATGTGTGCAACAAAATGTGTGCAAAGAGCTTCTAATTTTAATATAGTAGTGTAATAGTAATGCAGTTCACATTTAATCATTTTTCTAGTGTTTGCACGTGTCTTTGCCTATGGCAGTGTGCTTCCATTTGTAGTTCTTGTTTGTTTTTACTTTGCAGTCATGGTAGCATACACCTGAAACCCTTTCTTCATCTTTTTCTTTTCTTTTTTTTTTTAATGTTTATGAATTTTTGTTGTCTCTCCCACCTCTTTTTTTATTCTTTAACACAATGACAACAATAACAACTGACATATATAGCTAATATAGCTATTTAGCATTTTAATATGCTACTGTTGATACTAATAAAGCATCTATTGTTAAATATTTGTTTCTTTAGGTGTGATATATAGCTATGGGTGAACACCGGGTTGACAGTGTTAACAAACAACGTATTTAAAAACACACTGTGCCATCACATGTGTAAAGCTTTTTAATATTAGAAACCTTTCAAATGCTGTCTTTTATTGTGGGTAAATAGTGTTTAAACACAAATGGTTATATCAGAAAAAAAACTGGCTTGTTGGGACTAAGCATCCAAAAAATATGCCTTAATGTGGGCAGACCACTTCCCCTGTTTACACATACATGTTAATGTCATAAGAACCAGGGGCTTGTTCTGCACAAGCGTCTAAACATTATGCACTAATGGGTATAATGCTTGCCTATATTTATACACTCACAAGTGCTAATTGTCAGAAGAAACAATGGCTTGTTATGGAGTTGAACAAGCCTGGAGAAATTCTGTCCTTAATTTGGGAGCAACAGCAGCAATAGTAGTGTCAGCCATAGCAGAACAGCATGGAACAGACAAAGTCAGTGCGTGCTCAGCTCAGCTATGTAGCACCAACAGTAGTGGCAATAGGGATAATAGAAGTGGCAGTACGGAGATTAGCAGCAGGGAGTAGCAGCTGTGGTAGTGGCAGTAGCAGCCTTATGGTATGGAACGTGATGGTAGGCAGATATACTGGGGAAGTGGCACAATGGGGCACCATCAAAAATAGCAGATCTATTTATCTGCCTCAGCCAGAAGTGTGTGAACATGGTATACACCAGAGAAAGGCTTGAGGCTTTGTTTGATTATTTGAGGTTGCCTGGCACAGTGTCACGGCCTTTGCTGTGTGTGCCGTGACACTTGTGCCATGCTTGCGGTTGCTGGTGGCAACGTGTTGCTGTTATGGCATGTGGTGGCAGTGTCTTGGCTTTGGCTGTGTGCGCCGTGACATGGTTGCTACGCATGCTGTTGCCGGTGGCAACGTGGTGGCTGGTGTGTGCACTTCCCCTTTAAGTTGTAGCCTTCCCCTGTCTGGTGCTGTAAGGGTTAACCCCCTGATTGGGTGTGGTCACTAGTAGAGTTGAGCGGACACCTGGATGTTCGTGTTCGACGAGTTCGGCCCGAACTTGAACCCGAATCCCATTGAAGTCAATGGGGACCCGAACTTTTGGGCACTAAAATGGCTCTAAAATAGTCCTGGAAAGGGCTAGAGGGCTGCAAAAGGCATCAAAATGTGCTTAAGAGCATGACAACTGTTCTGCAAACAAATGTGGATAGGGAAATGACTTAAAATAACATAAAATACAGAAAAATTAAAAATAACAATCTGGATCTAGGACTAGGAGGTTGAGGAGGCGGTGGATGTGGCGGTGTAGGTTGACGTGGCGGTGTAGGTGGAAGCGGCGGTGAAGGAGGAATAGGTAGCCAACACTGATTTGTGTTATTTTTTATTTTTAAATTGGGGTATCCCCCCAAAATATTGGGACATATAACAAAATAAAACAAAGAATAAGTGCACTTGAGTACAAGAATGGATGGTTGAGGCTGGTATAAATGTCTATTCTGCACAAGGTACGGACAAGTCCTGTGGGATCCATGCCTGGTTCATTTTAATAAACGTAAGCTTGTCCACATTGGCTGCGCCCTGTGATAATGCTCTCTGCCGTGCTAAGCACACGTTCACACTATACACTGGCTGCAGGGCAGGTCAGCACCTCAAAGGCTGACAAAGCTTTTCCACATTTTGGCCATGCTAACCCTGCCTTCTCAGGTGCTGGCGGTTCCCCAGTTGCGTTGGCGACCTCTTCCTCCTCTTCTGCCTTCGCCTTGTGCTTCCACTGTCAGGTGGGAATGCCATCAGCAGCGTGCACTTGTAGTCGCGCATCTTCCTATCAGTAACAGATGTTTTCACAAAATTTAGTTCCCTGTCCGCAATTCAGAGCATTTCACGGCAAAAGGGGGTTCATGTCACCCAGCAATAGAACAGAGGATTTTGAGAGAACGAGGCCCATGTCACCCAGGCACAGCAGGGGTTCATTCACGGCAAAAGTGGGTTCTTGTCACCCAGCAATAGGACAGAGGATTTTGAGAGATTTAGGCCCCTGTCACCCAGGCACAGTAGGGGTTCATTAACGGTAAAAGGTAGTTCGTGTCACCCAGCAATAGAACAGAGGATTTTGAGAGATTTAGGCCCCTGTCACCCAGGCACAGCAGGGGTTCATTCACGGCAAAAGGGGGTTCATGTCACCCAGCAATAGAACAGAGGATTTTGAGAGATTTAGGCCCCTGTCGCTGCAGTCAGCCAGTAGCGCAGGGGCAACACGTGAGGTGCACGGTGGACCGATAAGGGGCCAAATTAAAACACACAGTTCATCAGTTTACTCACGGTTAGGAGAAAGCCTCCCTGGGCTGGCAGCACAGTGTTGAGGTGGACAGCACGAAATCCTCCGGGGCACGCTCTGTGGTAGGGAAGCATCAGCCAAGATGGTTTTTGAGGTGCCCTTGATGTTAGGGGTGCTTAGGGTGCTTGTTGCGGCTGAGTCCCTTGATGGTTTTTGTCGTGACGCCAGTACCGTTGTGGTACAACCATTAGTAGTAATAATGAGGTAGACAGTGGTAAGATGCAACTCAGAACTTTTACTGTGGATGACTTTGGTTGTAGCAGTACAAAAATACAGTCTCTTGATGGTAACAGAGTAGGTCTGCAAATCCACTGTTTCTAGGCTTTTTAGGCTTGACTTGGAGCTTAGCCGGATATTTTCTATATCAGTGTAATTTGGTGAGGTTGCCGAAGGCTATGGTATCCTTCACCTGAATATCCCAAAGGTCCTTGATGCCTGGCTTGTGGCTTTTATCCTTTGGATAGATAAGTCCTTTTTCCTTGTTCTTTTTTGGACTAAACTTTCATCAGAGCAGAAGGGATAGATCTGCACTCCTTGACTCTCAGCATCAGTCTACTACTCACTGATCTCAACACTGACCTGTCTCCTCTGATGGACCTCAGTCAACTCCCTAACTAGGCCTGAACTAGATATATATATAGCCTAAGTGTTATCCCCATCTAGTGGTGGGATGTATAAATTACACCTAATCTGCCTGGTAACAGGGATTTTGCAGATACATTAATACAAAGTCATACTATACTGCACAATACAATTGTTAAGATAAAAAGTGCTTTTAAGCAGTGCCCACACACACGTAGTGGGACGCTGCATCAACCAGGCACAGCAGGGGTTCATTCACGGCAAAAGGGGGTTCATGTCACCCAGCAATAGAACAGAGGATTTTGAGAGATTTAGGCCCCTGTCACCCAGGCACAGCGAGGTTTATTCACGGCAAAAGGGGGATCTTGTCACCCAGCAATAGAACAGAGGATTTTGAGAGATTTAGGCCTCTGTCACCCAGGCTCAGCAGGGGTTTGTATACGCCAAAAATGGTAAAATGTCACCCGACAATTGAAAATAAGAATTTTTTCAATTTAGGGCACTAAAATTGGCACTTTTTTGCATTAAAATGGCTATAAAATAGTCCTTGAAAAGGCTAGAGGGATGTAAAAGGCAGTAAAATGTGCTTAAGAGCATGGCAACTGCTCTGCAAACAAATGTGGATAGGGAAATAATTTAAAATAAAATAAAATAACTAAAAATTACAAATTATTAACCTGCAACTCAGAGAAGGAGGTGGATATGGAGTTGGAGGTTGAGGAGGCGGTGAATGTGGTGTTGTAGGTGGAGGCAGCAATGGAGGAGGAGGAGGAGGTAGCCAACAATGTTTTTTTATTTTTATTTTTATTTTTTTTATTGGGGTAGGTAGCCCCCAAAATATTGTGACAAATAAAAAAAAAGAAAACAAAGAATCATTGCACTTGACTTGAGTACAAGAATATATGTTTGATGGTGGTATAAATGTCTATTCTGCACAAGGTACAGACAAGTCTTGCGGGATCCAAGCCTGGTTCATTTTAATGTTGGCTGTGGACAGGCGGCTGCGCTTGTCTGTGATAACGCCCCCTGCCGTCTTAAACACACTTTCAGATAATACACTGGCTGCAGGGCAGGCCAGCACCTCCAAGGCATAAAGGGCAAGCTCAGGCCATGTGCCCAATTTGGGGACCCAGAAGTTGAAGGAGGCAGACCTGTCATTCAGTACGTGTAGGCGTGTGCACACATACTGCTCCACCATGTTAGTGAAATGCTGCCTCCTGCTAAGACGTTCCATATCAGCTGGTGGTGCTGGTTGTTGTGGCGTGCTGACAAAGCTTTTCCACATGTCGGCCATGCTAACCCTGCCTTCTGAGGTGCTGGCGGTGCTCCAGCTGTGTTGGCGACCTCTTCCTCATCCTCTGCCTTTGCCTTGTGCTTCCACTGTGCCCCCGCTGTCAGGTGGGAATGCCATCAGCAGCGCGTCTTCCATCGTGCGCTTGTACTTGCGCATCTTACGATCATGCTTCAGTGACGGATTTAAGGACGGTGCGTTGTCCTTGTAACGGGGATCCAGCAGCGTGGCCACCCAGTAATCAGCACAAGTTAGAATGTGGGCAACTCTGCGGTCGTTGCGGAGACACTGCAGCATGTAATCGCTCATGTGTGCAAGGCTGCCCAGAGGCAACGAAAAGCTGTTTTCTGTGGGAGGTGTATCGTCTGTGTCCTCTGTATCCCCCCATTTACGCACCAGTGATGGCCATGAGCTGGTCTGGGTGCCACCCTGCTGTGAACATGGTTCCTCCTCCTCCATCTCCTCATCTTCCACCTCCTCATCCTCCAGAACTGTGCCCTGGCTGGACAATTGTGTACCTTGGGTTTGTGGGTGCAGGAACCCACCCTCGGAGCCACTTGTAAATGACTGGCCGGAAACCCTTCGAAGTGATCCCTCTTCCTCCTCCTGTGCCACATCCTCTTCAATCATCGCCATGAGCGTTTTTTCAAGGAGGCATAGAAGTGAGATAGTAACGCTGAGAACTGCGTTATCGGCACTGGCCATGTTGGTGGAGTACTCGAAACAGCGCAACAAGGAACACAGGTCTCGCATGGAGGCCCAGTCATTGGTGGTGAAGTGGTGCTGTTCCGCCGAGCGACTCACCCGTGCGTGCTGCAGCTGAAACTCCACTATCGCCTGCTGCTGCTTGCACAGTCTGGCCAGCATGTGCAAGGTGGAGTTCCACCTTGTGGGCACATCGCATATGAGGCAGTGAGCAAGAAGGCTGAAGTTACGCTGCAGCGTTGACAGGCAAGCAGCAGCAGGGTGAGAACGCCGAAAGCGCGCACAGACGGCCCACACTTTCTGCAGCAACTCTGACATGTCGGGGTGATTTTTAAGGAATCTCTGCACCACCAAATTCAGCACATGCGCCAGGCAAGGGATGTGCGTCAAACCGGCTAGTCCCAGAGCTGCTACGAGATTTCGCCCATTATCGCACACCACCAGGCCGGGCTTGAGGCTGACTGGCACAAACCGCTCATCGGTCTGTTGTTCAAGGCCCGTCCACTGCTCCTGCGCAGTGTGGGGCCTGTCCCCCAAACAGATAAGTTTTAAAACTGCCTGCTGTCATTTACCCCTGGCTGTGCTGAAGTTGGTGGTGAAGGTGTTACGCTGACCTGATGAGGAGCTGGTAGAGGATGAGGAAGCAGAGTAGGAGGAGGAAGCAACAGGAGGCAAACTAAAGCGCCCTGCAATCCTCAGTGGTGGAAGGACATGCGCCAAACTGCTATCCGCCTCAGGCCCAGCCGCCACTGCATTTACACAGTGTGCTGTTATGGAGATATAACGGCCCTGACCGTGCTTACTGGTCCACGTATCCGTAGTCAGGTGCACCTTGCCACAGATGGCGTTGCGCAGTGCAAACCTGATTTTGTCCCCTACTTGGTTGTGAAGGGAAGGGATGGCTCGCCTTGAAAAGTAGTGGCGGCTGGGCATGACGTACTGTGGGACAGCCACCGCCATAAGGCCTTTAAAACTATCTGTCTCCACCAGACGGAATTACAGCATTTCAAAGGCAAGTAATTTAGAAATGCTGGCATTCAGGGCTAGGAATCGCGGGTGGGTAGGGGCTACTTCCTCTTCCTCTCCAGCGTTTGGGATATGGAGAGCTGAACGCTTCCGTGGGACATTGTGGAGATGCTTGGTGACCCAGGTGTTGGTGTTGCTGGCAGATCCTCTGTTTGTGGGCACTGTCACTCCAGAGGTGGATGAAGAGGCCGTGACTGCAGCAGAAGAGAAAGCAGTGAAGGCCTGAAGTAAATATATCTTTGCACAAAAAGGCTGTATTTCAAATGACTGTATTTCAAATGCCTGATTCAAACCCATGTATGTAGAGGAAGTATCTCAGAGGGCCTGAACCTCTGTAGGCCTGAAGTAAATATATCTTTGCACAAAATGGCTGTATTTCAAATGCCTAATTCAAATCCCTGTATGTAGAGGGAGTATCTCAGAGGGCCAGAAAATGATGGGTGTATTTCTAGCTTAAATTGCACACTGACTAATCCAGATGTTGTAAATTGCCCAAAAAGTCTTTTTTTGCTAACAGAATATGAATGCTGTATATATTAAACTTGAATTTAACACTTGCAGATCTGGAAAATACTGTTTTTTGGGGGGGGAAAAAAGAGTTTTTCAAACCCCAGAAAATGATGGGTGTATTTCTACCTTAAATTGCACACTGACTAATCCAGATGTTGTAGTTTGCCCCCAAAAAAATGGTGATTAGCAATGTCCCAAAAGCTTAGATGCAGTGCTGGTGCACTGAGCTTGCATAAAATGGCTGCCGCCAACCCACCTAACTAACAGAATTATAATATTTTTCTTTTTGGTCAATGGTCTCAGGGCAGGATAAAACGATTGTGCCCTGCACACACACAACTATTTGTCTGTAGATCGCTGAGTTAGATTCTCTCCTATGCTCTCCCTGAAATCACAAGTCCAGCAGCATCCTCTCCCTACACTTGTAACAGCAGAGTGACGTGCAGCGCTCTGTGACCCAAGCTTTTATAGAGCCTGGGTCACATGCTGCTCTGGCCAATCACAGCCATGCCATTAGTAGGCATGGCTGTGATGGCCTCTTGGGGCAAGTAGTATGACGCTTGTTGATTGGCTGCTGTGCAGCCTTTCAAAAAGCTCCAAGAAAGCGCCGAACACCGAACCCGAAATTTTACGAAAATGCTCGGGTTCGGGTCCGGGGTCCAAAAATCCTAAAGTTCGGTACGAACCCGAACTTTACAGTTCGGGTTCGCTCAACCCTATTCATCACCATTGTGCAACTGCTAGAGTCTCAGCTTTCTGAGCAACCATTGCATCTGTCTTCAAAACAGCAACAGTGGTGCAGACGAGAGTTCACATGAAACATTGCTAGTGCAGCAGAGTGCTCGCATGTAGCATTGGTAGCATAGGCGTGCGCAGCCTATTGCATTAGGGTGTGCACCCTAAAGCACAAACACACACGCTGCATGCGCGTGCATGCATGCATATATTATATACACATACACACACACACACATATATATACACAAATACACTCTGCATACATACATGCAGACCCGCACTATCAATATAATGAAGGGAGAAGAAATAATTTTTACACTTACCTTTATTTTTTGCCCTATAAGCAATACATACATGCAGACCCGCACTATCAATATAATGAAGGGTGAAGAAATAATTTTTACACTTACCTGTATTTTTAGCCCTATAAGACACTCCGGCACATAAGACGCACCTAGGTTTTAGAGGGGGACAATAAGAAAAAAATATTTTTCATTACACCTGAGGTCAGACTACCAATCAGACCCCCAATGTTAATCAGACCTCAGCTGACAGCCCCAATAAGATCCCCAATGTTAATAAGACCACAATAAGACCTCAGATTGGACCCCAATGTGAATGAACCCAATCAGCCCCCAGTGCCCCTCTTCAGCCCACCAGCAGCCTCTCTTCAGCCCCCAGCAGCTTCTCTTCAGCCCCCCAGTGACTCATATCAGCCCCCAAGTGCTCCTCCTCAGCCCCCAGTGCCCCTCTTCAGCCCCCCAGCAGCCTCTCTTCAGCCCCCCAGCAGCTTCTCTATAGCCCCCCAGTGCCTCATATCAGTCCCCCAGCAGTCTCTCTTTAGTCCCCAGTGCCTCATATCATTCCCCAATGCTCCTCTTCAGCCCCCCAGTACCCCTCCTTAGCCCCCCAGTGCCCCTCTTCAGCCCCCCATAAGCCTCTCTTCAGCCCCTCCAGCAGCTTCTCTTCAGCCCCCAGTGCCTCATATCGGCCCCCAGTGCCTCATATCAGTCCCCCAGCAGTCTCTCTTCAGTCCACAGTGCCTCATATCAGCCCCCAATGCCCCTCTTCATCCGCCCAGCAGCCTCTGTTCAGCCCCCCAGCAGCCTCTCTTCAGCCCCCCAGCAGCCTCTCTTCAGCCCCCCTGTGCCTTATATCAGCCCCCAATGCCCCTCTTCAGCCCCCCAGTGCCTCATATCAGCCCCCAGTGTCCCTCTTCAACCCCCAGCAGCCTCTATTCAGCCCCCAGTGCCTTATATCAGCCCCCATGCCTCATATTAGCCCCCCAGCAGACTCTCTTCATCCCCCAGTGCCTCCATCAGCCCCCAAATAAATAAAAAACACTTACCGTTCCTGCTTTAGATGCCGCCGCTCCTCACTGCCCCCACTCGGTAATCCTCTTGTACACTCTGCTGTGTGGGCGCGCACAGTGTGAGGTCACAGCGCGGCCTCACACTGTGCGCAGCCTTCACAGTGGAGCGCGGAAGACCAGGATGGAAGAGGTGAGTATTGCGCTTTCAGCGATTTCCGGCCCTGACAGAATTTTTGTGCATTGTTTTTTCCTCAATGACATAAAAGGACAAACGCCTTACAAGACCTCACAAAAAAATTCATGCATGGGCGTAGCTATAGGGGAAGCAGAGGAAAAAGCTGCTTTGGGGCCCAACCTCAGAAGGGGCCCATCCAGGATGAGGACTAAAAAATGTTTATGTCAGGGGCCCCTCAACAGTATTATAAAATTATATTATATACAGTGACACTGTAGGAAACGGATGGAGCAGCCATGAGAGCCATCTTAACTATCCACTGGAGTGGAGGTTACGGAGAATTTTCTGGGGAGCAGGGGCCCATTCAAAAATTTGCTGTGAGGTCCAGTCATTTCTAGTTACGACACTGTACAACACATTCAGTAACATTGATATAATGGGCTGCAATGGCCAAATACAATGTAAAATTGTAAATGATTTTTAGAAAACAATTCAGCTCTTGCAGCAGAATATATGCTATTGGTGTGCTGGCATTAAGTATATGAACTGTAGAAATTAAATGTTTAGTTTTCTAAATTTTTCATTAGTTTAAATAAAAAACTTTAAAAAAAGCTTGGGTTTTTGTAATACAAAACTTAGTTGCCAGCAAGTTTCAGTCCCTCACTCGCTCTATATGCTTTACCTGATCAAATCTAAAATATACCGTATTATGTCTCCCTATTCTCGTCCTATACGCTCCTTACCCTATTCTCGTCCTAAACTCTGCTTATAGTGTCTCTCACATTAGATTAGTGGCTTATGTCTAATAGCTTTTTCTCAGTCACTGCCACAAGACATCCTTTCAGGGCTCTAGCTGAACGCAGAATGACATTATTTGAGGTTCTCGTTAGGCTACTTTCACACTAGCGTTTGACGGATCCGTTTGAAGGGCATTTCGGCAAACGGATCCGTCAATAAACTGACTAAACGGAGCCAAACGGAAGCCATTCAGACGGATCCGTTTGTACGGATCCGTCTGTTTTACGGATCCGTTTGTCACGTTGGTTTCCGTTTTGTCATCCGTTTAGCGGATCCATTTTGGAAGGAAAAGTATCTTTAGGTTCCATCTTCATGTATTCAGATCTATAGGGTTTTAATGCTCCTACATTTCTCCAGGGCTATGTTGTTGAAGTTCCAAAGCTGGTCCGGTTTTGATAATGGACCACACCTTTTGGACTCTTGTACATGACTACATGCACTTAAAGATGTATAGTGTTCGTTAGAGGGCCATATGTCCCTGATCGTCATTGATCGTGCGTACAGGAGTACAGAGCATCATGATGCTGACCATGTTGTGCCGCAATCTGGGCTATTGTCCCGCACTCATATGATCTATTAGTGCAAGACTATATCCCCGCGGGCAGCTCAACTTGCACAGGATGATTGTACACTATGATGCTGTGTGCTCTCGTGCGCACGATCAATGCCACTACGGGACATATGGCCCGCTCACGGACCGTATGTCTCTTGGGGCATACAGTCGTGTGCAAGAGGCCTTAAAGGGGTTTTCTCATCTCATACAATGGGGGCATACCACTTTAAGATATACCTACATTGTCTTATAGGTGCGGGTCCCACGGCTGGTACCCTCACATATATTGAGAACGAAGCCAAGAAAGTAGATGAGGTCGCACTGTGCTGCCGCCCTCCATTCACTTCTATGTGAGAGGCGGGGATTAGCGCTTGGTGGTGGACATACCATGGGAAATGTGTCCTACAGCAACAGTGCTCCCCGCTCCATTCTCGATATAGGTGCGGGTCCTACCAATGTTTACCCACACCTATCAGACAATGGGGACATATTCAAGTGAAATCCCCCCATTGTCTATGTGAATACCCCTTTAAAAACTGTATGTCCCTTGTGGTAATCACACTGGTTATATTAGCGTCATCGGGAAATCATTAAACGTTAAAATCACAATTTATTAATGAATTCCTGATGCTCATGGACCGTGACTCCCACAAGGGCTCATATGAAAGGGCGCAAGATTGAACAATGAACAAGCCAATCATAGGGTCTACGATCAATAAAGAGCCAAAAGATAGCTCATTATTGATGGTCAGGTTTTAATGGATCTTACGACATTGGCACTAATGCTGTTTTGATATAAAAACTACCAAGGGTGTTATAATAAACGCACAGTAGTGAGACTAGGGTAGTTTTAATTTCAACACAGCTATAGTGCCAAGGTTCTCTGTACAGGGCAATAAAACACAGACACAGTGCAGTAAAGTATAAACATTTTTTTATTTTTTATACAGAAAATAAATAAAATAAATATAAACAAAAATTATATTTACAATTGTTCATAACGGTGAGGGGAGGTGGACTGTCGTGGGGTTGATGGTCTGGGGCTGGCAATGGTAGCCCCCCTGTCCTGGCGATCCACTGAGGTAAAACTACGGGCCACAGGAAAGGATGCAGGGCGTAATTGCGGGGTGTGGAGAAAGGAAGGGTCTGAGGAGGAGGAGGCCCGAGCATGTGTAGAGGTGGAGGGAGTTTGAAAAGAAGTAGGAGGAAAATACGGGGCAGGAGATGAAAAAGAAGCAGAAGGAAACACATGCTCGGGGGGGTGGGAAGGGAAAGGTTGGCGGTACTGGCCACTCGTGTGGGATGGGGGGTAGGTGTGGGATGGGGGTGGGGGTGGGGGTTGGGGGCGGTGCATGATTTCCCATGACCCGTTCTCTAGCATGATCTTGTACTCATGCAACTGCTCGGGCGTCATTGAGTCCATCAAACTGATCATGCTTAGCCCATAATGGTAGTTTGGGCTGCGTTGAAACGCCGACTCCGCCCCCTCCCAGCGGCGAATCAAGTCAGCACCAAACTCCATCTGATGTTGGGCAAAACCTTCTAGAGCGTCGGAAACGACCTCTACAAGGTTTGCATAATCAGCTCGATTTGGCCTACCGGATCTCTGCCTGCTCACCAGGGCTCTCAAATTTTGACGAAAACCTAAGAGCCTCTGTTGAGCGGAGGGACCCGGTAGGGGACTCGGATTATCCTGAGCCGATGCATGAGGGACAGGAGGGCTGGCGCTGGCGATCCGTTCCGGTTCTGCCTCAGGAGGTTGGTCAGGCTCCCGAGTGCTGCTGGCACTTCTGTAGAAAAAAAAAAAATGAAAGTTAGGAATTGTTCTTTAAATAAAACATCCATGTTCTATGCCAGTGTTTCCCAACCAGTGTGCCTCCAGCTGTTGCAAAACTACAACTCCCAGCATGCCCGGACAGCTTTTGGCTGTGCGGGCATGCTGGGAGTTGTAGTTTTGCAACAGCTGGAGGCACACTGGTTGGGAAACACTGTTCTATGCTATGTCTACCGTATACCATAGGGGGCTGGCCAAAACAGGGAAGCTAAACGCTCTTCTGTCTCAGACAGCCCCTTAAATTCAGACGGAGAGAACAGTTGTCCATCTGACTGTGGGGGTCTGGCCAAAACAGGGGAGCCAAACGCTACCCTGTCTCAGACAGCCCCTTACAGTCAGACGGAGAGAACAGTTGTCCATCTGACTGTGGGGGGGGGCTGGCCAAAACAGGGAAGCCAAACGCCTCGCTGTCTCAGACAGCCCCTTAAATTCAGACGGAGAGAACAGTTGTCCATCTGACTGTGGGGGCTGGCCAAAACAGGGGAGCCAAACGCTACCCTGTCTCAGACAGCCCCTCACAGTCAGACGGAGAGAACAGTTGTCCATCTGACTGTGGGGGGCTGGCCAAAACAGGAGAGCCAAACGCTACCCTGTCTCAGACAGCCCCTTACAGTCAGACGGAGAGAACAGTTGTCCATCTGACTGTGGGGGGGGCTGGCCAAAACAGGGGAGCCAAACGCTCCGCTGTCTCAGACAGCCCCTTTACAATTTATTTTTTGAACAGTTGTTATAAATATTTACCTTTTCGGTGCCATCGCCCTTCGTAGGAACCCCAGGGCCGCCGTATGGATGTAGGTGGCCCCTGAGGTTCCTCCGGAGCCACTCGGGGCCTGAACCTCCTTGTTGTAATCCCTCCTGAAGCGGTCCCGGATAGATCGCCAACGCGTTGTAACCAGTTTGACTATCGAAAAAAACAATAAAAACTAAAATCAGCATGATGAAGGAAAAGAACAATATTTTAAAGTATTAAAATACATATTGTTTTACTTACCATATTTCTCCTGAGCCGCCGCATCTAGATCCCCCCAGGTCTCAAAAACTGAAGCAGAGATGTCCCTCCAGAGCCGCTGGGTACGACGATGATCGGCGTGGTGGCGGTCGGAGTGGTCCCATAATGCTGGACGCGCCTCCACCAGTCGGATGAGGAGCAGGTTATCTATGCTCGGAACCCCGAACTCCTCATCTTCCCTGGTGGAGCCTACGGAACCCTGAAAAAAAGGGAAATACAAAATTTTATGTAAATCCTAATACAAAATGCTAATTAAAACTACTTAATTCAATACTTACACGTCTACGACCGCCACGCTCATTCCCGCGGACTCTGGAGGCGACTGGGGGATCCTCGCTGGTGGCTCTAGGTGCAGATTGCTAAAAACAATTTTTTTTTTTTTTAGAAGACTGTACTTAAATAAAAAATAATAATTAAGATCTCTATATATATATATATACTTACTTCTTGACAGCCTCGGTCCGGGCTTGGTCCACCTCCCCTGGACGCTGGCGATTCGGCAGGTGATGGAGAGCCCTCCACAGACGATGATGAAGAAATCTATAATAAGAGCACATACTGATTAATGCAACGAATAAAACAGTAAAAACTCCAAATGTTGATTTTATACTTACCGGCCACTGAATACGGCGGCGGCGCCTTCTGGGTGGGTCACTCCAGTCTATGGTTGTCTTCTTTGATGACATCTGTACGCAACAGAATACCAGACAAAATGCAGATAACGTTAAAGGAACTTGTAGAGCACTATTTCCTCATATATCAACAATTTTTTTTTTTCAATACTTACTTTTTAAAATATAGATCTGGGCTTGCCCACCGCAGATAGTTTCAGTTTTTTTTTCTTTTTTTGGGAACAACCCTAATAATAAAATGATTAAAAAAATGAATCCGACAGGAGCCATGATCCCCCCCCCCCAACTGCCATAAACACCCCCAGAGACAGCAGCCCCGCATAGTGCTAGCAGCCCCCCACAATGACATCAGGCCCCCAGTTCCAAACAACCTTCCCACAGTGCCCTCAGCCCCCCCAATGCCAGCAGCCCCCACAGTTCCAGCCACAAACACCGCCGCAATGTCAGAAGCACCGCACAGTTCCAGCCACAAACACCGCCGCAATGTCAGAAGCACCGCACAGTTCCAGCCACAAACACCGCCGCAATGTCAGAAGCACCGCACAGTTCCAGCCACATACACCGCCGCAATGTCAGAAGCACCGCATAGTTCCAGCCACAAACACCGCCGCAATGTCAGAAGCACCGCACAGTTCCAGCCACAAACACCGCCGCAATGTCAGAAGCACTGCACAGTTCCAGCCACAAACACCGCCGCAATGTCAGAAGCACCGCACAGTTCCAGCCACATACACCGCCGCAATGTCAGAAGCACCGCACAGTTCCAGCCACAAACACCGCCGCAATGTCAGAAGCACCGCACAGTTCCAGCCACATACACCGCCGCAATGTCAGAAGCACCGCACAGTTCCAGCCACAAACACCGCCGCAATGTCAGAAGCACCGCACAGTTCCAGCCACAAACACCGCCGCAATGTCAGAAGCACTGCACAGTTCCAGCCACAAACACCGCCGCAATGTCAGAAGCACCGCACAGTTCCAGCCACAAACACCCCCGCAGTGCCAGCAGCAACCACAACTTCAGCCACAAACATCATACCATTGCCAGCAGACCCCCCCCAGTTCCAGCCACACAGGCCCCCCCCCAGTGCCAGAAGCCCCCCATAAAGGCAGCCCACACCACCAGTGCCAGCGGCTCCCACAGTTCCAGACACACACCCCTTACCAAGTGCCAGCAGCCCCCCCACCCTAGAAATAGAGAGATAGATAGATAGATAGATAGATAGATAGATAGATAGATAGATAGATAGATAGATAGTAAAAAAAGAAAGATAGACAAACATACAAAACTTCATACTTACCAGTCTCACCAAGTCGATAATCCAAAATGGCCGACGATGAGGGGGAGGGACAGGAAGTTACTGGGCATGCGCAGAGACGTGAACGGTTTCGAACGGATCCGTGTCAAAGCGGAGCCAGGACAGACGGATCAGTCTCCATTGACTTCCATTGTAAGTCTGAACGGATCCGCACGCCTCCGCACGGCCAGGCGGACATCAAAACGCTGCAAGCTGCGTTCGGGTGTCCGCTGCTGAGCGGAACGGAGGCTGAACGCTGCCAGACTGATGCATTCTGAGCAGATCCTTATCCACTCAGAATGCATTGGGGCAGTACGGATCCGTTCGGGGCCGCTTGTGAGAGCCTTTGAACGGAAGTCACAAGCGGAGCCCCGAACGCTAGTGTGAAAGTAGCCTAAAAGTACCTGAATCCTGCCCCTGATTGGCTGACCAGGCTTTTTGTCAGCCTCTAAACCAATCAGGGCAAGCCTTACTTCTGTAGTGTCCCACTTATGTGTTTATGGGTCAATCCAAAATGCTATTTCCATTTCATGTCATTTTGCACTAATTGTATTTGTCTTGATCATATGCTGCTAAATTCCTACATCAGGCTCTTCAAACGCACTACACTTTACCAACACTAGAGGTCACTAGTACATCATTTAAATAGGCCAGCCACAGGAAGTGAGGTGTTAGTGTGTGTGGAGAAAGAAGTAAGAAGGAGGGGAGAGAAGAGTGAGGAGTCTAGGAAACAGACTCTGTCTCCATCCTCCTGGGCTTTGCCCCAGGAGTTAATCTACTTGAACCTGTGTGTCACGAGGGTGTCAAGAGCCACGCCTGACTCCGTTATACCCGGGGTCAGGAAGTCGCAGCGGGTGGCTGCGCGCTCTATGTCTAAAGACAGTGCTGTTTATTAATGGTAGCTTTCTGGGTTTGCCTTGCAATCCTTTTTGGCTCACTCAGGGATCCGTAGCTTCTCCTCCTCGGCTGTTTCTTGTCCAGCAATCCATTCCCAACCTCCTTATATTCCCATCTCTCACTTCTCTGGTTGCCAGATATAGAGCTTCCTGCCTGGACTTCTATACTGACCCACTGGAGCTGTGTAGCTGTGTTCCCTGGTTGTTGTTCCAGAACGTTACCCTCCGGATCCCTGTTGGGCCTTGGTGGTCTGCTGTTGTCGCCCACCTGGGATTATATGTTTGTCTGTATTGTGTGTCCTCTCCTTGGTGTTTTCCTCTTAGTGTCAGTGGTGCGGACTAGTGATCCCACCGCCCCGTTCACTACATAGGGCTCATCTTAGGGAAAGCCAGGGTTTAGGCACGTGATCGGCGTACGGGTGAGGAACCCATCTAGGGACGTCAGGGCAGTCAGGTGCCAGCGGCAAGGTGAGTCAGGGGTCACCATCTTTCCCTCTCCCTTGGACAGGGCCTTCCCATTTCCTTTCCTTTGCGTGATGCCGGTCATTACACTGTGTCTGTGGACACCCCTTTGCTCGGTTTTCCTTCCTTTGAGGGATATCTGGCTTTCACTGTGTTGAAGACCCATAACTGGGGCTCCACAGTTATTTTGCATATTACTGTTTCTCAGCGAGCTTTGCATTTTGGATTGGTGTGTCGAAACTCTTAACTGAGGCTCCACAGTGTTTTCTGTAGCTGGTCTCCCTAAGATCAGCGATTTATTTTGTTTGAGTAGTCTCCAAGGCATTGCTCCCGGTTAGCCAGAAACCTACTCCACACTGATGAGGGGTAACACCCTGAAACAGCTGTCTGTGGATAGATAACTGGCTTAGGTCTTGCCTGTCACATCCTTAAAGCTTGTAAAAGAGTGTGATCTTGACATAGGGGCCACTTAATATGGTGGATTTGGTGATCTCTGTAATGGGGACACCCATTTGCTCAGTTTTCCTTCCTTTGAGGGATATCTGGCTTTCACTGTGTTGAAGACCCATAACTGGGACTCCACAGTTATTTTGCATATCTCTGTTTCCCAGGGAGCTTTGCACTTTGGATTGCTGTGTCAAGACTCTTAAATGAGGCTCCACAGTGTTTTCTGTAGCTGGTCTCCCTAAGATCAGTGATTGTTTTGTTTGAACTTGTGGAGACTAGAGCATTCCCAGCTTAAGGACTCCACAGCACCAAGTGACCAGGAGAAGCTTCTAGCGCCCTGGACACCATCTGCCAACTAAGTACAAAGTTGTGTTTAATCATATTATTGCAAAGATAGAAAGCCTGAGCAAGTACAGGAACCAAGTAGGGTTTCTTACCACTCCTGCATAAGTAAGTTGAGCTGGAACCTACATACAGCGCCTCACGGAGCCTGCTAATGGGAATTTGCAGCTTTATCATCTTTGCCAATTTCATGCAATACAAAGTGCTGTCAAATGCTATTCACTGCAAGATTACAACTGACAAGTAAAGTTCCTGTTTGGTTAAACTACTGCCTCTCTCATCATTTCACTTCATCTCCACATTTGCCACCTAACAGTGCTGGCATCACGAACCAGGGGCCCAGCCGCCACAAGCACCCTAAACACCACCACCATCAAGGGCACCTCAACCAAAATCTGTCTGGTGTTCCCTGCAACAGAGAGTGCCCCGGAGGATTTCGTGCTGTCTTCCAATCCACTGCACGCCGGCCCAAAGGGACAACTTAACCGTGAGTACTACTATCCCCGGCACATTATCACTAGTACACTCATGGTGTCTGGTCGTTGCACTTCCTCCCACTTTCATGTGATCCTCCACCTTCTTCCTCCATATTTGTATCTGAGCCCCATTTTTACACATTTTGTCTGAAAAGTAAGGATTTATTTGACAACACATTTTTTGTGAAATTCGTAACAAATCTGATTAGTTTTGATTAGATTTGCTCATCTTTAATTTAACTATAATGAATTTCAGCATAAGATTTTAAAAATGAGTAGATTTTGAATGTTATCCATAATGTCAGAAGTTCCATGTTCTACTTCCAACCAACAAAAAAGGTTTTGAAGCACCAGTGCATACATTAAAACTCTATTTATGGAGCTGGTGTAGTGTCCCACTACGTAAGGGTGGGCACTACTCAAGGGTCAATTGGGTCACGTTGTTCTCCACCTCCTGTGGAACATGGTCATGGTATTTTATATTGCATTGTAATGTGTATTTTCATATTATCTCCTGTACCAGGCCTGTTAGGGGTGTAATTCCTCCTCCTAGGCAGTAGAGGGAGCTAGGGAACCCCCTAGTATATATAGTCAGGTCCAGACCAGAGAGAGTAGAGTGTGGTCAGAAGCCAGTGTGGACTTTAACCAGAAGATAGCTGGGAAGCAGCTTCTGACATGCAGCTAGATAGCCCAGGCTCCTAGCTTACTTCCAGGAGAAGAGGTTCCCTCCTGAAGATATCTAGCACCTTACAAAGTACAGAGCAGAGCCACTTTTATCCAGCTAAGTAGAAAGCTGAAGGGCAGAAGGATATTTACAGCAAGAGGATTATTACCAGAGGAAGATTTCCCTACCCAAGGATAAAGCCAGCAATAGGGCATACGGGCCTTGGTGAAAGCCAGACAGGATCTGAGGAAAGTACAGCCTGATCTGTAAGTGTTATACCCTCTGAGTATCTTGCAAAGACTTTGCCTGCCATTTGTATGAAGCCTGCCTGTATTCAACATTATACCTATGGGACTAACTGAGGACTGTATATAGTTGACCTGTTCAGTAAAAAGTAGTTCTGGTTCACTGCAACTTTGTGTACCTCAATTATTCCTGCAACAAATCGGTGTGCCACCGTTACCGGCACTGGCGTCACGAACTATAAGGGATCTTGCCACCGGCACATTAAACTTCCAACACCCAGGGCACCTCACCTACCACCTGGCCTGGTCCCTATACACAGAGAGTGGCCCAGAGGATTCATGTTCCAGCCTCTCCATCACTGCTGTACGCCTGCCCAGGGTCTTCTACAAACTGTGAGTACCAAGAGCAACCCTCGGTTTGTTAACTACCCCCGTGACCTCAGATTTGCTCACCCTGCAGGACTGGCGTACTGCACTTGTAGATCTGAGCTGTCTAATGAAAAATAAGCTACATGTATGGAAAGTCTTCTGTGTAAACAAGTTAATAGTCAGATAATTATCTATAAAATTACTTATATTTGCAATCTCACGAAGCACAAGTTTTCATTTGCCCCCAGACAACATGGATGAAGCTCCATTGACCTACTTTACACTAACATCGAAAGACAATTTAAACTTTTTAATTCATGCCAAATCTTTTTTTATGAGATCTCAAAGCAGAAAAAATATATATTGACATTGTGCAGTTTAAAAATACAGCCTGGCGACAACATGAATAACAGATATTATCCTCCAATCAGCATGCAATTAACGCAGGCTGTAATTACAGCAAATTGCACATTTGCTGCTTGTAGCTGTGATCTTTCCATATTGTGCAAGTTTAAATGCTTAGGTACATGATCTCAGTGATAAACCTTCTCCAGTTAATTCAGGTGGCCTGTTTGAAATCGCCCCTCTTTCATACAGTGATATCTTATATTCCTGTATCTATATCCTACTTCACTATAAAGCCTGTATTACACCAGGCGATTGTCGTTCATTAGTGTTGATCTGCCTGTATAATACTGCCACTAATTACCCAATGAACAAGCAAATCCTCGTTCATCTGGTAACCACAATCTTTCAGCAGGTTTAAAAATCATCCCTTTGCCAGCGACAGATCATCCCAACTTGCTGCTAGCAAACCATGGATCAGTATGGGAACAAGCAATGGCATTAGTGATTGCTCCTTCCCACACTGTGAAGGAGATCGTTACATGTAGCAGTGGTCTCCTCCGATGACAAGCAGGTGATTGTTATGAAGGAACACTTCCTTCCCGACAATCGTCTGCCTGTTTGCCTAGTGTAATACAGCCCTTAGACAATGATTGGTTGGTCATTGCAGTGCGGTGCACTTCACTAATTACGGTCTGGTCAGGGTTAAATTCACGGCAGTAGTCATTAGTTATTCCAGTTAAAGGGAGTCTGTCACCTCTGTTTGTCATATACACTGGTCAATATTATAACATATTATAGTGCTGCTCACCGTTATTGGCATCCCTTCATTTTTTTCATATCATATTACAATATCTTCAGAAATAAATGGAAACGTACCAAAGTTACATCCTCTTGATTTTTAATTAGTGGTTCAAAGTAATACAACAATAAAATATTGTTTTTCAACTTGCATGTTGTAATTTCACAGAAGAAACAGAATAAGCAGCATGTGTAGCAATAAAGGTGCCCCTAATTAATACTTGATTGCACACCTTTTGGCATTGATGACTTCTTGCACATGATGTGCTTCTTGTACTTCTTATCTGGTATTTTCTCCCACTCTTCTTTGTAGTTTGTTTAAGCTCTTAAATGTTTGCAGGGTCCTTTTTCCCAATGGCAGATTTCAGCTCACCCCAAAGATCATGACTCATTGCTGGACATTTTAAAATTGTCCACTTCTTCTTTTCCAACCATTCCTGTGTACTTTTGGATGTGTGCTTTCTTACACTGGGTAGGACATTTTGCTCTAAAATCTCTTGATAATTCTCTGATTTCATGGTTCCTGTGATACAGTCAACGCCTCCAGTACCAGACGCAGCAAAGCAACCCCACATCATCATGGTTCCTCCACCATGATTAACTGTTGATAGCAGGGCCGGCCTTTGGGGTGTGCGGGCTGTGCGGCCGCACAGGGCGCCATAGTAACAGGGGCGCTGGGCGGCCGACAGCTCGCAATGTAATATGCGGCAGGAACTTGTGTTCTCCCTCGTGGCGCCCCCTCCATCTAGCCCTCCCCTGTCTGACCTGATTCGTTCCTCCTCCCCTGTGCCTGACCTGCCTGCTGCCCCCGCCGCTGCCAATAAGAAGAGACAGGAGGAGGAGGGGAGGGGCTGTGGCCACTGCGCCACCAATGAAGATAACTGACCTGAAATACAAATACAGGAGGCGGGTGCCGGAATCAAATAGCCGACACCCGACCTCTGTGACAGGGAGCTGCGATCAGCTGCAGTTGAGTTAACCCTTCAGGTGCGGTACCTGAGGGGTTAACTGCCGCTGATCGCAGCTCCCTGTCACAGAGGTCGGGTGTCGGCTATTTGATTCCGGCACCCGCCTCCTGTATTTGTATAAGAAACGTTGGGGGCACAGTGCGCCCCCCCCCCCCCAACACCCCAGTATAAGAAACGGTGGCACAGTGCGGCCCCCCCCCCCCCAACACCCCAGTATAAGAAACATTGGTGGCACAGTGGGAAGTGCCAGTGAGGGTTAAAAAATAATAAAAAAAAATTAACTCACCTCCTCCAGTTGATCGCATAGCTGCCGGTCTCCTGTTTTCTTCAGGACCTGTGGTGACGTCACTGAGCTCATCACATGACCCATTACCATGGTGATGGATCATGTGATGAGCACAGTGATGTCACCACAGGTCCTTTGACATGTCATGAAGAAAGAACAGAAGACGATCAATTGGAGGAGGTGAGTTAATTATTTTTTAACCCTCATTGGCACTGCCCACTGCGCCACCAATGTTTATTATATTGGGGGGGGGGGCGCACTGCGCCACCAATGTTTATTATACTGGGGTGTTGGGGGGGGCGCACTGCGCCACCAATGTTTATTATACTGGGGTGTTGGGGGGGGCGCACTGCACCACCAATGTTTATTATACTGGGGTGTTGGGGGGGGCGCACTGCACCACCAATGTTTATTATACTGGGGTGTTGGGGGGGCCGCACTGCACCACCAATGTTTATTATATTGGGGGGGCGCACTGCGCCAATGTTTATTATATTGGGGGGGCGCACTGCGCACAACGATGGGTTAGGGAAATTTCACAGCAGAGTGCGCATGCGCTGGGAGCCTCGCCGGCGGTTAGGGTAGGGAAAAATTATGGGCCAGTGCACAGGTGCGGTGATCGGATGGATGTTCTCAGCTGGACACCGGCCGACACTGCGCATGCGCTGGGAGCCTCACCAGCGGTTAGGGTAGGGAAAAAGCACTGGCCCGTACGTAATTTTTTCCCTTCCCTAACCGCTGGTGAGGCTCCTGGCGCATGCGCACTCTGCTGTGAAACTTCCCTAACCTGTCGTTGTGCGCCTGCGCGGCGCTGCACACCTCCTCACGTCATGTCCGGTGCGACTGGAAGTGATGAGGGTAGGGAAATCTCACGAAGTAGGGAAGTATAACATTACACCGGCCTTTGGGGTGTGTGGGCTGGTAACTACTTGGTTGGATAGTCAGCCAGCCTATGCCATGATGCCAGCAACAAGCAGTGTTTTTTTTTTTTTTTTTGGGGGGGGGGGGCGCCACAAGGTTAGCTCGCACAGGGCGCCTGAACACCTAAGGCCGGCCCTGGTTGATAGGGTGTTCTTTTCCTTATAAGCTTCATTGCGCCGTCTTTTACCCCTTTAGGACACAGCCTTATTTCACCTTAAGGACCAGGCCATTTTTTGCAAATTTGACCAGTGTCAATTTAAGTGGTGATAGCTTTAAAACGTTTTGACTTATCCAGGCCATTCTGAGATTGTTTTTTCGTCACATATTGTACTTCATGACACTGGTAAAATGAAGTAAAAAAAGAAAATATTTTTATTTATAAAGAAATACCAAATTTACCAAAAAAAATTAAAAAATTGCAAATTTCCAAGTTTAAATTTCTCTACTTCTATAATACATAGTAATACCTCCAAAAATAGTTATTACTTTACATTCCTCATATGTCAAATTCATGTTTGGATCATTTTGGGAATTATATTTTATTTTTTGGGGATGTTACAAGGCTTAGAAGTTTAGAAGCAAATCTTACATAATAGAAACCACCTAAAAATTACCCCATTCTAGAAACTAACCCCTTAAAGGTATTCAAAACTGATTTTACAAACTTTGTTAACCCTTTAGGTGTTCCACAAGAATTAATGGAAAATAGAGATACAATTTCAAAATTTTACTTTATTGGCAGATTTTACCATTTAAATAATTTTTTTCCAGTTACAAAGCAAGGGTTAACAACCAAACCAAACTCAATATTTATGGCTCTGATTCTGTAGTTTACAGAAACACCCCATATGTGGTCGTAAACAGCTGTACGGGCACACGGCAGGGCGCAGAAGGAAAGGAATGCCATACGGTTTTTGGAAGGCATGTTTTGCTGGACTGTTTTTTTAACACCATGTCCCATTTGAAGCCCCCCTGATGCACCCCTAGAGTAGAAACCCCATAAAAGTGACCCCATCTAAGAAACTAAACCCCTCAAGGTATTCAAAACTGATTTTCAAACTTTGTTAACCCTTTAGGTGTTCCACAAGAGTTATTTGCAAATGGAGATGAAATTTCAGAATTAAAATTTTTGGGCAAAAATTTAAATTTTAATCAATTTTTTCCAGTAACAAAGCAAGGGTTAACAGCCAAAAAAAACCTCAATATTTATGGCCCTGATTCTGTAGTTTACAGAAACACCCCATATGTGGTCATAAACTGCTGTACGGGCACACGGCAGGGCGCAGAAGGAAAGGAATGCCATACGGTTTTTGGAAGGCAGATTTTGCTGGAATGGTTTTTTTGACACCATGTCTCATTTGAAGCCCCCTTGAAGCACCCCTAGAGTAGAAACTCCAAAAAATTGACCACATTTTAGAAACTACGGGATAGGGTGGAAGTTTTGTTGGTACTAGTTTAGGGTACATATGATTTTTGGTTGCTCTATTTTACACTTTTTGTGAGGCAAGGTAACAAGAAATAGCTGTTTTGGCAAAGTTTTTATTTTTTGTTATTTACAACATTCATTTGACAGGTTAGATCATGTGGTATTTTTATAGACCAGGTTGTCACGAACACTGCGATACCTAATATGTATACTTTTTTTTATTTATGTAAGTTTTACACAATGATTTCTTTTTTTAAACAAAAAAAATCATGTTTTAGTGTTTCCATAGTCTGAGAGCCATAATTTTTTCAGTTTTTGGGCGATTACCTTGGGTAGGGTATGATTTTTTGCGAGATGAGATGACGGTTTGATTGGCACTATTTTGGGGTGCATATTAGTTTTTGATCGCTTGCTATTACACTTTTTGTGATGTAAGGTGACAAAAAATAGTTTATTTAGCACAGTTTTTATTTAAAATTTTTTACGGTGTTCATCTGAGGGGTTAGGTCATGTGATATTTTTATAGAGCCGGTCGATAAGGACGCGGCGATACCTAATATGTATACATTTTTTTTTTTTATGTAAGTTTTACACAATAATATCATTTTTGAAAAAAAAAAAATCATGTTTTAGTGTTTTCATATTCTGAGAGCCATATTTTTTTCAGTTTTTAGGCGATTATCTTAGGTAGGGTCTAATTTTTTGCAGGATGAGATGACGGTTTGATTGGCACTATTTTGGGGTGCATATGACTTTTTGATCGCTTGCTATTACACTTTTTGTGATGTAAGGTGACAAATAATAGTTTATTTAGCATAGTTTTTATTTTTAATTTTTATGGTGTTAATCTGAGGGGTTAGGTCATGTGATATTTTTATAGAGCGGGTCGATACGGATGCAGCGATACCTAATACGTATATATATTTTTTATTTATGTAAGTTTTACACAATAACAGTTTTTTAAAACAAATAAATTATGTTTTAGTGTCTTCATATTCTGAGACATATTTTTTTTTATTTTTTGGGCGATTGTCTCAGCTAGGGGCTTAATTTTTGCAGGATGAGGTGAAGGTTAGATTGGTACTATTTTGGTGGGCAAACGCCTTTTTGATCGCTTGCTGTTGTACTTTTTGTGATGTAAGGTGACAAAAAATGTTTATTTAGCACAGTTTTTATTTTTTATTGTGTTCATCTGAGGGGTTAGGTCATGTGATATGTTTATAGAGCCAGTCGATACAGATGCGGCGATACCTATAATGTATACTCCCCCCCCCCCCCCTATTTTTTACCAATTTTTTTTAACTATTTGGAGAAAATGACGTTTTTGTTTATTTTTACTTGAAACTTTAAATTTTTTTGGGGGGGGGAATTTATTTTTTTAACTTTTTTTTCACTTTATTTTTTGTCCCACTTTGGGACTTGAACTTTTGGGGGTCTAATCCCTTTACAATGCATTCCAATACTTCTGTATTGGAATGCATTGGCTGTATGAGTAATACAGTGAGTATTACTCATACAGCTTCCGGCCTGTGAGATCCAGGGGGCTTGATCTCACAGGCTTGTCACCGGAAGGCAGCGCGATGCCTTCCTTAGGCATCGCGCTGCCTTCCATGCCATCGGGTTCTCCCTACAGCCGCATGGGGACCCGATGGCACCGCCGCCAGCCGCCGCGATCGCCTACACGGGGGGGGGGTCACTGGACCCCCCCGCGCATTTAGCCAAGGTGCCTGCTCAATGATTTGAGCAGGCACCGGGTTCCGATCACCGCCCGCCGGGCGGCGGTGATCGGAACTATACATGACATACCGGTACGTCATGTGTCCTTAAGTACCAGGACAACATGCCGTACCGGTACGTCATGTGTCCTGAAGAGGGTAAACAAACTGTTGTTTTGCATTTCCAAAAAACTAGATTTTTGTTTCACCTGTCCACAGAACATTTTCCCAGAAGGATTGTGGCTTGTCAAGGTACTCTTTAGCAAAGATCAGTCATTCATTTTTATGTCTTTTCTTCAGCAATGGTTTCTTCCTTGGCCTTCGCCCATAAAGCTCTGCTTGGTTTAATGTGCGGCGTATGGTACTTGTTGAAACCATAACCCCAGACTGTTCTAGGTTGGCCTTCAAGCCTTTGGATGTTTTACGTGGTGTTTTTTCCACCATTCGCACCAACCTTTGAATACATCTCTTGTCAATTTTCCTCTTTCCCCCATATCCAGGGAGGTTCTTGACAGTACCTTGCTTGGGAAACTTCTTAATTACATTGCACACTGTTGAATCTGGGATTCCAAGGTCTTTAGATATGTCCTTATACCTTTTGGAAATCTTATGTCTTCACCATTGTGACAGAGGAACAGGGCCTAACATGTGGCCTTTTTAAACACTAAAGTCATCATTCATTGGCTAATTCATGTCACATGGGCACTGACAATTCATCAAAGGTGCTTCTCATTTGCGATTTACCACAGGCGAGTTGATCTGGATGTTCGGGTTCGACGAGTTCGGCCGAACTTGAAAAAAAAGTTCGGGTTCGGGACCCGAACTTGACCCGAACTTGAACCCGAACCCCATTGAAGTCAATGGGGATCCGAACTTTTGGGCACTAAAATGGCTCTAAAATAGTCCTGGAAAGGGCTAGAGGGCTGCAAAAGGCATCAAAATGTGCTTAAGAGCATGGCAACTGTTCTGCAAACAAATGTAGATAGGGAAATGACTTAAAATAACATAAAATACAGAAAAATTAAAAATAACAATCTGAATAGGAGTGGGAGGTTGAGGAGGCGGTGGATGGGTGGATGTGGCGGTGTAGGTTGACGTGGCGGTGTAGGTGGAAGCGGTGGTGAAGGAGGAATAGGTAGCCAACACTGATTTGTGTTATTTTTTTATTTTTAAATTGGGGTATCCCCCAAAATATTGGGACATATAACAAAATAAAACAAAGAATAAGTGCACTTGAGTACAAGAATGGATGGTTGAGGCTGGTGTAAATGTCTATTCTGCACAAGGTGCGGACAAGTCCTGTGGGATCCATGCCTGGTTCATTTTAATAAACGTAAGCTTGTCCACATTGGCTGCGGCCTGTGATAATGCTCTCTGCCGTGCTAAACACACGTTCACACTATACACTGGCTGCAGGGCAGGTCAGCACCTCCAAGGCTGACAAAGCTTTTCCACATTTTGGTCATGCTAACCCTGCCTTCTCAGGTGCTGGTGGTGCCCCAGCTGCGTTGGCGACCTCTACCTCCTACTCTGCCTTCGCCTTGTGCTTCCACTGTGCCCCTGCTGTCAGGTGGGAATGCCATCATCAGCGTGCGCTTGTAGTCGCGCATCTTCCGATCAGTAACAGATGTTTTCACTAAATTTAGTTCCCTGTCAGCAATGCAGAGCAGGGGTTCATTCACTGCAAAAGGGGGTTCATGTCACCCAGCAATACAACAGAGGATTTTGAGAGATTTAGGCCCCAGTCACCCAGGCACAGCAGAGGTTCATTCACGGCAAAAGGGGGTTCTTGTCACCCAGCAATAGAACAGAGGATTTTGAGAGATTTAGGCCCCTGTCAACCAGGCACAGCAGGCGTTCGTTCATTTCAAAAGGGGGTTCATGTCACCCAGCAATAGAACAGAGGATTTTGAGAGATTTAGGCCCCTATCACCCAGGCACAGCAGGGGTTCATTAACGGCAAAATGGGGTTCATGTCACCCAGCAATAGAACAGACGATTTTGAGAGAACAAGGCCCATGTCAACCAGGCACAGCAGGGGTTCATTCACGGCAAAAGGGGTTTCATGTCACCCAGCAATAGAACAGAGGATTTTGAGAGATTTAGGCCCCTGTCACCCAGGCTCAGCAGGGGTTTGTATATGCTAAAAATGGTAAAATGTCACCCGACAGTTGAAAATAAGATTTTTTTCAATTTAGGGCACTAAAATTGGCACTTTTTTGCATTAAAATGGCTCTAAAATAGTCCTTGAAAAGGCTAGAGGGATGTAAAAGGCAGTAAAATGTGCTTAAGAGCATGGTAACTGCTCTGCAAACAAATGTGGATAGGGAAATAACTTAAAATAAAATAACTAAAAATTACAAATTATTAACCTGCAACTCAGAGAAGGAGGTGGATATGGAGTCGGAGGTTGAGGAGGTGGTGAATGTGGTGTTGTAGGTGGAGGCAGCAATGGAGGAGGAGGAGGTAGCCAACAATGTTTTTTTTATTTTTTTTATTGGGGTAGGTAGCCCCCAAAATATTGGACAAATAAAAAAAAAGAAAACAAAGATTCATTGCACTTGACTTGAGTACAAGAATGTATGTTTGATGGTGGTATAAATGTCTATTCTGCACAAGATACAGACAAGTCTAGTGGGATCCAAGCCTGGTTCATTTTAATGTTGGCTGTGGACAGGCGGCTGCGCTTGTCTGTGATAACGCCCCCTGCCGTGCTAAACACACGTTCAGATAATACACTGGCTCCAGGGCAGGCCAGCACCTCCAAGTCGTAAAGGGTAAGCTCAGGCCGTGTGGCCAATTTGGAGACCCAGAAGTTGAAGGGGGCAGACCCATCATTCAGTACGTGTAGGCGTGTGCACACATACTGCTCCACCATGTTAGTGAAATGCTGCCTCCTGCTAAGACGTTCCATATCAGCTGGTGGTGCTGGTTGTTGTGGCGTGCTGTCAAAACTTTTCCACATTTCGGCCATGCTAACCCTGCCTTCTGAGGTGCTGGCAGTGCCCCAGCTGCGTTGACGACCTCTCCCTCGTCCTCTGCCTTCACCTGGTGCTACCACTGTGCCCCCGCTGTCAGGTGGGAATGCCACCAGCAGCACATCTACCAGCGTGCGCTTGTACTCGCGCATCCTACGATCACGCTCCAGTGACAGAATTAAGGACGGTATGTTGTCCTTGTAACAGGGATCCAGCAGCGTGGCCACCCAGTAATCAGCACAAGATAGAATGCGGGCAACTCGGCGGTCCTTGCGAAGACACTGCAGCATGTAATTGCTCATTTGTGCCAGGCTGCCTAGAGGCAACGAAAAGCTGTCCTCTGTGGGAGGTGTATCGTCTGTGTCCTCTGTATCCCCCCATCCACGCACCAGTGATGGCCATGAGCTGGTCTGGGTGCCACCCTGCTGTGAACATTGTTCCTCCTCCTGCATCTCCTCCTCCTCATCCTCCACCTCCTCATCCTCCAGAACTGTGCCCTGGCTGGACAATTGTGTACCTTGGGTTTGCGGGTGCAGGAACCCACCCTCGGAGCCACTTGGGAATGACTGGCCGGAAACCCTACGAAATGATCCCTTTTCCTCCTCCTCCTCCTCCTGTGCTACATCCTCTTCCATCATCGCCAGGAGCATTTTTTCAAGGAGGCATAGAAGTGGGATAGTAACGCTGAGAACGGCGTTATTGGCACTGGCCATGTTGGTGGAGTACTCGAAACAGCGCAACAAGGAACACAGGTCTCGCATGGAGGCCCAATCATTGGTGGTGAAGTGGTGCTGTTCCGTCGAGCGACTCACCCGTGCATGATGCAGCTGAAACTCCACTATCGCCAGCATGTGCAAGGTGGCCAGCATATGAAGCGGTGAGCGGGAAGGCTGAAGTTACGCTGCAGCTCTGACAGGCGAGCAGCAGCAGGCTGAGAACGCCGAAAGCGCACACAGACGGCCCGCAATTTATGCAGCAGCTTTGACATGTTGCGGTAATTTTTAAGGAATCTCTGCACCACCAAATTTAGCACATGCGCCAGGCAAGAGATGTGCGTCAATCCCGCTAGTCCCAGAGCTGCTACGAGATTTCGCCCATTATCACACACCACTAGGCCGGTCTTGAGGCTGACTGGCACAAACCTCTCATCGGTCTGTTGTTCAAGGACCGTCCACAGCTCCTGCACGGTGTGGGGTTTGTCTCCTAAACAGATAAGTTTTAAAACTGCCTGCTGTCGTTTACCCCTTGCTGTGCTGACGTTGGTGGTGAAGGTGTTACGCTGACCGGATGAGGAGCCGGTAGAGGATGAGGAAGGAGAGTAGGAGGAGGAAGCAACAGGAGACAAACTTAAGCGCCCTGCAATCCTGGGTGGTGGAAGGAAATGCGCCAAACTGCTATCCGCCTCAGGCCTAGCCGCCACTGCTTTTACCCATTGTTCTGTTATTGAGATATAATGGCCCTGACCGTGCTTACTGGTCCACGTATCCGTAGTCAGGTGCACCTTGCCACAGATGGCGTTGCACAGTGCACACCTGATTTTGTCCCCTACTTGGTTGTGAAGGGAAGGGATGGCTCGCCTTGAAAAGTAGTGGCGGCTGGGCACGACGTACTGTGGGACATCAACCGCCATAAGGCCTTTAAAACTATCTGTCTCCACCAGACGGAATGACAGCATTTCAAAGGCAAGTAATTTAGAAATGCTGGCATTCAGGGCTAGGGATCGCGGGTGGGTAGGGGGGTACTTCCTCTTCCTCTCCAGCATTTGGGATATGGAGAGCTGAACGCTTCCGTGGGACATTGTGGAGATGCTTGGTAACCCAGGTGTTGGTGTTGCTGCAGCACGCCAGACCTGCAGGGTATTGCGAATAGTGAGGTCACGGTTATGGGCAATCGAGGGTTATTAACTGTATTGGAGAACCCTGGGCAGGCATGCGACAGTGAAGGAGAGGCTGACACAAAGTTCCTCTGGGGCACACTCTGTATGTAGGGACCAGGCCTGATGGTGGATGAGGTGCCCTGGATGTTACAGGTGTTTTGAGTGCCTGGGGCAAGGTCCCTTTAACCACCTCCGGACCGCTGTACGCACAGATGCGTCCTGGAGGTGGTTGATTCATTCCTCCTGGACGCGCCGGCGCGTCCTCTCGCAAAAGACAACTTTTCCCATTTTTTTATACAAAGTTGGCATTTGGCCAAGATATTTCTCTCACCCAGCATGGGTATATGTAAAATGACACCCCAAAACACATTCCCCAACTTCTCCTGAATAC
Source organism: Bufo bufo (assembly GCF_905171765.1). Taxonomy (NCBI): domain Eukaryota; kingdom Metazoa; phylum Chordata; class Amphibia; order Anura; family Bufonidae; genus Bufo; species Bufo bufo. The sequence goes on along the minus strand of NC_053389.1, from coordinate 728,937,827 downwards.
GGAGATACCAGATGTGTGACACTTTTTTGCAGCCTAGGTGGGCAAAGGGGCCCATATTCCAAAGAGCACCTTTCGGATTTCACTGGTCATTTTTTACAGAATTTGATTTCAAACTCCTTACCACACATTTGGGCCCCTAGAATGCCAGGGCAGTATAACTACCCCACAAGTGATCCGATTTTGGAAAGAAGACACCCCAAGGTATTCCATGAGGGGCATGGCGAGTTCCTAGAATTTTTTATTTTTTGTCACAAGTTAGTGGAAAATGATGATTTATTTTTTTTCTTACAAAGTCTCATATTCCACTAACTTGTGACAAAAAATAAAAACTTCCATGAACTCACTATGCCCATCAGCGAATACCTTGGGGTGTCTTCTTTCCAAAATGGGGTCACTTGTGGGGTGTTTATACTGCCCTGGCATTCTAGGAGCCCAAATGTGTGGTAAGGAGTTTGAAATCAAATTCTGTAAAAAATGACCAGTGAAATCCGAAAGGTGCTCTTTGGAATATGGGCCCCTTTGCCCACCTAGGCTGCAAAAAAGTGTCACACATCTGGTATCTCCGTATTCAGGAGAAGTTGGGGAATGTGTTTTGGGGTGTCATTTTACATATACCCATGCTGGGTGAGAGAAATATCTTGGCAAAAGACAACTTTTCCCATTTTTTTATACAAAGTTGACCTGTGGTGAGCATTAATTACAGGTAAAGGACCTTTGGTGACGTCACTCCGGTTATCACATGATCCATCACATGATCTTTTACCATTGTGATGGATCATGTGATGACCGAATTGACATCACCAAAGGTCCTTTACCTGTAATTAATGCTCACCACAGGTCCTGTTCAGCAAAGGAGACAGAAGGAGATGCCGGGCTACGCGATCAAGTGGACTAAGGTGAGTTAGATTTTTTTATTTTATTTTTTTAACCCCTCCAGCGCTAGTTTACTATGCATTCTGTATTCAGAATGCTATTATTTTCACTTATAACTATGTTATAAGGGGAAATAATACAATCTACAGAACACCGATCCCAAGCCCGAACTTCTGTGAAGAAGTTCGGGTTTGGGTACCAAACATGAGCGATTTTTCTCACGTGAGTGCAAAACGCATTACAATGTTTTGCACTCGCGCAGAAAAATCCCGGGTGTTCCCGCAACGCACCCACACATTTTCCCGCAACGCCCGTGTGAACCGAGCCTAATAGTTTCAAACCCTGGGGGTCTACGGTAGTAAAGAGTGTCATGTGAACATGTCTGGAATTTAAAGCATGCTGCGGTTTTATCTCCGCCCAAAAAAACTGAACACTTGCCGGATCCAGCATTTTTTCCCCATAGGAATGTATTAGTGCCGGATCCGGCATTCAAATTGCCGCATTGATGCATGCGCAGACCTTTAAAAATTTGAAAAAAATAAATACTGGATCTGTTTTGCCGGATGACACCGGAAAAACGGATCCGGTATTGCAATGCATTTTTCGGACTGATCAGGCATTTTTCAGACTGATCAGGATCCTGTTAAGTCTGAAAAATGCCTGATCAGTCAGAAAAAAATGACATGCGTTTGCATACAGTTTGGCAGTTCAGGCAACAGAACTACCTGCCGGAATCAAACAACGCAAGTGTAAAAGTACCCTTACTCTTTATATACAAATAATGCATTCTTCTAATGCTGGTACAAACCACCACACCCTGCCCAAAGAAAAGAGGACTGAACACTTCCTTGCCACATCTTTACTTCTCATATCTACTGTTACTGCTGAACTTGTGTAATTATTGAGTCTAACATAGAGTCAAACTGTCCATGAGGCAGCAGACTCTGCCGTCCACAAGTCTTATAGCAAGCAGAGGATCTGCTGTACAGGTACATGGCTTATTGGCATCGATCAACCGCTCGATGTAAGTCACCTGTTTACGTTAAAAATCGAGACAGCGGGTTCTGTGCAAACACCAAACGATCGAACTGCATGTATCAGTGTAATTGAATTTCTCTGAAACTGGCTGAAACTCTGTGGGTAAATTTAATATCAATATCAATATTTTGACAATTGTTCAGAAAAGCTGCTTTTCAAATATTCCAGCAGATGTTTCATTTAACCCTTTAAAGGGAGTCTGTCATCACAGTTTCACCTTTTTAATCCTTTCCATAGCTTTCTAGCAGCATTACAGTTGATAAAAACTTTACCTTTATAAGCAATTGTGGACTTATAAAACTGGCAAAAATCATCTTAGTAGGATATGCAAATGAGGGCTCGCAAGTGCCCAGGGGCGGCGTCAACCTTGTAGGTGCCCAGGCAGCTCTGCTTTATCGTCGCTTCCCCCCGCCCGATCGTTCCCTCTGCCCGCCCATCCTTTCCCTCTGTCCGCCCATCTTCTTACTTCTTCTCTCGCCGAGATCCCGCGCCTGCGCGCTGAGTCCGTCAGCCGGCGCATGTGCACTGTGATGTCCATTCCTGGTACGGCATCACAGTAATTAATGCGCATTCGCACAGTCTGCTTACGCTGACTGTGGCCGGCACTCTTAGCATTCGGCCACTGTTAGCGCATCGCACACCCTACCGCTGATCAGCTTCGGACGGCTGATCAGCGAGTTACAATTTATTTATTTATTTTTCATATTTTTTGGCCTTTTTTTTTTTTCTGTTAGTTTTATGGCAAAGTCCGCGAACACCCGTGCCCCTACGCACACTAAATAAATATTTCCACACACGCATACGCACACACACACTCCCCATTGGCCCGCCAGATGTTGTCGGCCGAGGAGGCATACGCCCAGCTTGCCTCCGACTCCGAGAGCCCCAGTGAGGACGAGGATGACCCCACTTTCCTTTTGTCATCCGTGTCCTCCTCATCATCTAGCGATGATGATGAGCCTCCAAGGCGGCCGAGAAGCCGCCAGGCGGAGCAAAGGGACCGCCATGCTAGGGACCCTGTGGCCCACACTAGTACGAGAAGCTCTGGGGCTCGTACTAGTTTTCCGGCCCACCAGTTAAGTCCACCGGAGCCCCCTACTGGTGAACTTGCATGGTGTACCCCAGAGCATTTTGAGCCTGCGATTCCTGATTTTGTTGGCCAAGCAGGAATCCAGATTCCCACAGTGGGTTTCACTGAATATGACTATTTTAGTCTTTTTTTCAGTGACCACTTTGTGAATCTGATGGTGGAGCAAACAAACGTGTTCGCCCAACAGTTTATTGCTCAACACCCAGGCTCCTTTTTAGCTAGGGCCGGTGGCTGGACTCAGGTCAGTGCAGCCGAGATGAGGACGTTTTGGGGCCTCGTGCTGCACATGGGCCTAGTCAAAAAACCCAGTGTCAGGCATCACTGGAGTGGGGAAGTCCTCTACCAGACCCCACTTTACAGTATGGCAATTACATATACCCGGTTTGAGGCCATTCAGAAATGCCTGCATTATGCAGATAATGCAGCATGTCCCCCCAAGGTGATCCTGCCTATGACCGCCTGTACAAAATCAGGCCGGTCATCGATCACTTTGGGGCCAAATTTTTGGAGGCCTATGTACCTGGAAGGTAGGTCGCGGTTGATGAGTCTCTCATTGCTTTCAAGGGGAGACTCATTTTCCACTAGTATGCTCCCTCTAAGCGGGCGGGGTATGGCGTGAAGCTGTACAAACTTTGTGAGAGTACCTCAGGGGACACTTACAAGTTTTGCCTGTACGAGGGGCAAGATTCCTGTATTGAACCCCCAGAATGTCCCCCCACTCTGGGTGTTAGCGGGAAACTTGCGTGGGACCTTATGCACCCACTGTTAGATAAGTGTTACCACCTGTACGTGGATAACTTTTATACTAGTATCCCCTTGTTTCAGTCCCTCGCCGCCAGATTCACGTTCGCTTGTGGGACCATGCGGAAAAATCTACGTTGCCTCCCTACCCACCCCCTCCAGGTGCCTATCCCCAGGGGTGAGACCCGTGCCCTTACCAGTGGAAACCTGTTGCTGGTCAGATATAAGGACAAGAGGGATGTCCTTGTACTGTCCACAATTCACCGTAACAGCATCACCCCTGTCCCTGTGCGAGGTACCACGGCAACGGTCCTCAAGCCCGATTATATCGTCGACTACAAATCGGTATATGGGAGGAGTTGATCTCTCCGATCAAGTCCTCAAGCCATATAATGCCATGCGCAAAACCCGAGCATGGTACACAAAAGTTGCAGTCTACTTGGTACAGGTTGCCTTGTACAACTCTTTTGTGCTGTCCCGGAGCGCTGGCAACACAGGGAAATTCCTCCAGTTCTATGAGGCAGTCCTCAAGGCCCTAATCTTTTATGACCGGAAAGAGCAGGCCGGAGTACCTCGGGAACTGGAGGCGCCTGGATCGTCCCTGGCCAACACTTTCCAGGTGTGGTCCCCCATACTGGAAAGAAGGGACGGACCCAAAAAAGATGCAGAGTGTGTCACAGTAGGGGGATACGGAAGGACACCACCACTCAGTGTGACACGTGCCCAAATCATACGGGCCTCTGCATTATTGGTTGCTTCCATGGAGTACTAAATTTATAATCCCTTTCCCCAATTTTAATCCCATTTAGCCACTGACAATCGGAAAAAAAAAAACTATGGTTCTTTTTTTTTTTTTTATTATTTTGTAAAACTAAAATAAATAAAAAAAGTAGACATATTAGGTATCGCCGCGTCCATAAAAACCTGACTCTTAGACTATGGAGATACTAAAATGTATTTTTTGGGGGTTTATAAAAGGATAATATAGTGTAATATAGTGATAATATAGCGATCAAACAGTCATATGCCCCCCAAAATAGTGCCAATAAAACCGTCCTCTCATCCCGCAAAAAAATGAGCCCCTACATAAGATAATCGGCTAAAAAAACTAAAAAAAACTGACTCAGACTATGGAGATACTAAAATGTTTTTGTTTAATTTATAAAAGGATTATATAGTGTAAAACCCAAATAAAAAATAAAAAAAAGTAAACAAATTAGGTATATCAACGTCCGTAAGAATCTGCTCTATAAAAATACCCCATGACCTAACTCTTCAGATGAACACGGTCCAAAAACTAAAATAAAAACAATGCCAAAACAGCTATTTTTGGTCAAATTTTCCATTTTAAACCGTTTTTTGCAGTAACAAAGCAAGGGTTAACAGCCAAACAAAACTTAATATTTATTACCCTGATTCTGCAGTTTACAGACACACCCCATATGTGGTCGTAAACTGCTGTATGACAAAACGGCAGGGCGCAGAAGGAAAGGAACGCCGTATGGTTTCTGGAAGGCAGATTTTTTATTTTATTTTTTAACAATTTTTATTGTTTTAAGGATATTCACCAGTTATGTAAAAGATACATTACATCAATTATGAAAAAAATGCGGTTGATCGGTGTGGAGACAGTAATAAATCAGTTATGGCGATACATTGAAATACAAAAAGGGTAGCTTTGGTGATTTGAGCCTAAGTTGAGGTTCAGAGATGAAGTAAACATGTCATAATGTAATATTACAGAACAGAACAAAAGGATACAAAAAATAGAGAGAGAACAAAAGGGCATGATGCGATGTAAGCCATTTAGCCACAGATACGGGCTATTAAAGTGAGTAAACCTTAAAGGATATGATAGTGCGTAAGGGTGCTGAGGGGGGGGGGGGGGTCAAAGCAATCCTCTGTGTTTTTTCCAGGAGGACCAAATAGCCAGAAAAGAAGACCGAGAATAGAGCTCCCAATGAGAGAGCTCTTCTAATCTGAATCTGTAGATCTGGTTGACTTTTTGGGTCCATTTAGCTACATCTGGGACCTCTGGGGAAAGCCAGGAGGACGCTATCAGGAGTCTGGCTGCAGCTAGCAGCATAAGATATAGAGATCTACACCATTTGTTTAGACCTCTAAGGCCCAAGCTGAGGAGGGATAGGTTAGGGGAGCAGGAGAGTATGGTTTGGCAGATATGATTGCATTTTTTTAATAATGTTACACCACCAGTCATTAATGGTTTGACACTTCCACCAGATGTTAAAGAAAGAGCCTTTGGAAGTCTTACATCTCCAACATAAGTCAGAACTACTTGGAAAGTAAAGAGAGACCTAGATATTTTGTGAGGGGTCGTAAAGACTGTTGAAATCTCCGTAGGGGACAAAGAGCGGCCAAAATATTTCTCCCAGATTCCAATTATTGCTGGTTTAATGAGAGATATGGGCTTTTTCAAGCGGCCATATAGGATTGAGATGACTCTTTGGGGGGTTGTTTTGCACCAAGTGTTGTGTCAAACCAGGAAGACAGGGGCTGTAAGGGAGATGACTTAAAAAGAGATGTGACCTCGGAGTTGAGGAAGTTCTGTATGAAGGTAAGAACTAGTGTTGAGCGCGAATATTCGAATATCAAATTTTTTTCGCGAATATCGCCACTTCGCTAATTCGCGAATATTTCGAATATAGTGATATAAATTTGATATTTCGAATATTCTTTTTTTTTTATTTTTTTATTGTTATATTTTTTTCTTTCCCACTTCCCTAAAGTTGTTCTTACCTGTCCTTTGGATTCCTGGCTTCCTGGCTGCTCCAGTCAGTGCCCGTTGCCGCTTCTGCCGACTTCCGTGCTCATGGAGCGTCCCTATCACCATGGGAACGTCTCCATATACTAGAATGTACTGTCGGATTTGAGAATTACGTGAAAAATCGCAATTCGATTATTTCAAGTTATAATAATCAAATTTCGATTTTAACTTAGCACTGCTATATTTAATTCTAGCCTATAATATGGAATATAGCAGTGCTAAGTTAAAATCGAAATTCGATTATTATAACTAGAATTTTTTTTATTTTATTTTTTATTGTTACATTTTTTTCTTTCCCACTTCCCTAAAGTTGTTCTTACCTGTCCTTTGGATTCCTGGCTTCCTGGCTGCTCCAGTCAGTGCCCGTTGCCGCTTCTGCCGACTTCCGTGCTCATGGAGCGTCCCCATCACCATGGAACGTCTCCATATACTAGAATGTACTGTCGGATTTGAGAATTACGTGAAAAATCGCAATTCGATTATTTCAAGTTATAATAATCGAATTTCGATTTTAACTTAGCACTGCTATATTTAATTCTAGCCTAATATGGAATATAGCAGTGCTAAGTTAAAATCGAAATTCGATTATTATAACTTGAATTAATCGAATTGCGATTTCAACTTGGACCTGTGGTTGGCTTGGTTACTATGGTTGGCTTGGTAGAATTAGCGAATATGACGAATGTATTCGTCATATTCCACAAAACGAATATAACGAATGTATTCGTCATATTCCACAAAACGAAGATAACAAAGTATTCTGCATCTTCGTTTTAGCTACCTATTCATCAACTTCGCTAATTCTAGCAATCATATAGGAAAGTTTACTATAGAGACAGCTAAGTTTAATTCGCTAAGCGATTATATGACTGCTTTTTTTTTTTAATAAATAGAATAATTATAATACCTGATAATTATTATAATTATTCTATTTATAAAAAAAAAGCAAAGTAATATAATCGCATAGCGAATTAAACTTAGCTGTCTCTATAGTAAACTTTCCTATATGATTGCTAGAATTAGCGAAGTTGATGAATAGGTAGCTAAAACGAAGATGGAGAATACTTCGTTATCTTCGTTTTGTGGAATATGACGAATACATTCGCTATATTCGTTTTTGTGGAATATGACGAATACATTCGTCATATTCGCTAATTCTACCAAGCCAACCATAGAAAACCAGGTCCAAGTTGAAATCGCAATTCGATTAATTCAAGTTATAATAATCGAATTTCGATTTTAACTTAGCACTGCTATATTTAATTCTAGCCTAATATGGAATATAGCAGTGCTAAGTTAAAATCGAAATTCGATTATTATAACTTGAAATAATCGAATTGCGATTTTTCACGTAATTCTCAAATCCGACAGTACATTCTAGTATATGGAGACGTTCCCATGGTGATGGGGACGCTCCATGAGCAAGGAAAGTCGGCAGAAGCGGCAACGGGCACTGACTGGAGCAGCCAGAAAGCCAGGAATCCAAAGGACAGGTAAGAACTACTTTAGGGAAGTGGGAAAAAAAAAATATAACAATAAAAAAATAAATAAAAAAAATTCAAGTTATAATAATCGAATTTCGATTTTAACTTAGCACTGCTATATTCCATATTAGGCTAGAATTAACTAATATGGAATATAGCAGTGCTAAGTTAAAATCGAAATTCGATTATTATAACTTGAATTAATCGCATTGCTATTTCAATAGGAGAGTAGCCTTTAAGTTAAAATCGCAATACGCGATTATTTAAATCGCATATTAATTGCGATAACAAGAATAATGACGAATATTCGTTTTCGACAAATATAAAACGAATATTCTATCGAATATTCGCGAATTTCGTCGAAATCGAATATGGCACCTGCCGCTCATCACTAGTAAGAACAGTGGAGTTCCCCAAGCCTTCAATGAGGTTTGGCAGGGGTCTGACACAGCCTTCTTTGTTTAGTAATTCTGATAAAGGTATAGTTGAGTCTAATTGAAGGAGGACACATCTCTTTCAAAGCGGTAGGGGCTAGGTCTATTATGTCTCTTAAAGTGAGGAGAGTTGTTAATAGTTTATTATGTGAGGAGAACCAGTCCCAGACTGATAATGTGCTCCGTATCATGGGATTCAGAGTTTGTTGAGGTAGTGGGAGGGGTTTACCTGATAGTAAGAGAGCTCGGGGGGGAAGAGGGAAGGAATGTTTTTTCCATGTGGACCCAAGCTTTATGTGGGGGAGATCTGATCCAGTCCACTACTCTGGCTAGATGTATGGCTCCCATGTACATTTCTGGGTCAGGTAGGCCGATTCCATCCAGTCGTTTAGGCTTGGTAAGAGTGTCGAAGGAGATTCTAGAACGCCGTCCTTTCCAGATGAACTTACGGATTGCTTTATTGAAATTAATAAAGAAGGATTTCGGAATTTTGATTGGGTGGGATTGCATTAGGTAAGTCAATCTGGGCAAAACCAACGCAGAAACCATGTTTTTCCTGCCAAACCAGGAGAGGTATGGGAGGTCCAACGAGTCCATCTGGGAGATCATAGAGTGTAGGAGTGGTAGGTAGTTGAGTTTGTATAAGTCTGCGGTGTTAGGGGAGAGTTTCACGCCAAGATAAATTAGCTGTTGTGTGGACCAGTTTAATGGGAATTGAGATTGGAGAGACTTAAGAGCTGTCAGGGAGAACCCCTTGTGGAGGAGTTGGGATTTAGCAGGATTGACTTTGAAATTAGAGAGGGAGCCAAACAGGTCTAGTAAAGATAGGATAGCTGGGAGGGATTTTTTGGGGTTTGTTGTGAGGATCAAAAGGTCATCGGCAAAAGCTGCCAGTTTTAATTTCTATTTTTTTGTTGTCTTAAGGCGTGCAATAGCATTTCCATGACTAGTACAAAGATGAGAGGAGATAGGGGACAGCCCTGTCTAGTGCCATTTTTAATGCGGAAGCAGGGAGTTAAAATGCCATTCACTGACACAGATGCCGAAGAAGAGTGGTACATAGCCGTAACCGCATTAGAGAATTGCTCCGGGATATTAAACTTAGCAAGGGTAAGGTTAATATATGACCAGTCAATTCTGTCAAAAGCTTTTTCGGCATCTGTGCCAAGCATGACTAGTGGGATCGCCTTGTGGGATGAAAAGTATAAAGCATTCAAAATTTTCATTACATTATCTTTCCCCTCTCTCCCCTTCACAAATCCTACCTGATCCGGGTGGATTAAAGAGAGGAGGAACTGCTGTAACCTATTAGCTAACATTTTGGCCAATAGTTTAAGATCAGTGTTTAGTAAAGAGATGGGACGAGAATTAGAGCAAAATGATGGGTCTTTACCAGGTTTGGGGATGATTGTTATAGTGGCTCTAGTCATGTCAGCTGAAACAGGAGTGTTAAGGAGGGCTCTGTTACATACCGGGAGAAAATTAGGCAGGAGTGTGTCTGAAAAGGATGGGTAGTAAGACAGTGGTAGGCCGTCTGGACCTGGACATTTCCCTGTTGGGGAAGATTTGAGCGCCTCCAGTAAGTCTGACAAGGTAAAAGGAGCGGCAAGCGAGTCTTGTTGTGAGGGTGAGAGAGCTGGGAGCTCTAATGATTTAAGGAAGGAGGAGATATTGCGTTCTTTGTCATATGTATGTATACTAATGCCAGAAGCCTGACTAATAAAACTGGTGAACTGGAATTAGTGATGTGTGAGGAGGACTATGACATAGTGGGAATAACTGAGACATGGCTGGATGATAGCTATGACTGGGCGGTTAATGTACAAGGTTACAGTCTGTTTAGAAAGGATCGTCAAAACTGGAGAGGGGGAGGGGTCTGCCTTTATGTAAAGTCCTGTCTAAAGCCCACACTCCGTGAAGATATAAGTGAGGGACATGAACATGTGGAGTCACTGTGGGTAGAGATACATGGAGCTAAAAACAACAATAAATTACTAATAGGAGTTTACTATAAACCGCCTAATATACCAGAGTCCACAGAAAATCTACTACTAAACGAGATAGACAAGGCGGCAAATCATAATGAGGTGGTTATTATGGGGGACTTCAACTACCCAGATATAGACTGGGAAACTGAAACTTGTATATCTCATAAAGGAAACAGGTTCTTGGCAATAACCAAAGACAATTACCTCTCCCAACTGGTTCAGGACCCGACTAGAGGGACAGCCATACTGGAATTAGTATTAACCAATAGACCTGACAGAACAACAGACGTGCAGGTTGGGGGACACCTGGGAAATAATGACCATAATGTAATAACCTTCCAATTATCATTCAAAAGAGCGTTTCTACAGGGAGGAACAAAAATACCAAACTTCAAAAAAGCTAAATTTAGCCAACTAAGAGAGGCCATAGGCCTAACTAAATGAGATAAAGTCCTCACAAATAAAAATACAGCCACAAAATGGGATATCTTTAAAAGCATCCTAAAAGCTCATTGCGAGAAGTACATACCGTATGGGAATAAAAGGTTAAGGAACAAAAAGAAACCAATGTGGATAAATAGAACTGTAAAGAAATCAATAAATGACAAAAAGAAGGCATATAAAACACTAAAACAGGAGGGTAGCACGGAAGCACTGAAAAACTATAAGGAAAAAAATAGAACATGTAAAAAACAAATAAAAGCGGCCAAACTAGAGACCGAGAGATTAATTGCCAAAGAGAGTAAAACTAACCCTAAAATGTTTTTCAATTATATAAATGTTAAAAAGTATAAATCTGAAGGTGTTGGCCCTTTAAAGAGTAATGAGGGGGGATTCGCAGAGAGCGACGAGGAGAAAGCAAAGCTGTTAAATATTTTTTTCTCCAATGTGATCACTGAGGAAAATAAACTGTCAGATGAAATGCTGAATGTTGAAATAAATTCCCCATTAAATGTGTCCTGTCTGACCCAGGAAGAAGTACAACAGCGACTTAAAAAGATCAAAATAGACAAATCGCCGGGACCGGATGGCATACACCCCTGTATCCTAAGGGAATTAAGTAATGTCATAGCCAGACCCTTATTTCTGATATTTGCGGACTCTATACTGACAGGGAATATCCCACAGGATTGGCGCATGGCAAATGTGGTGCCAATATTCAAAAAGGGTCCAAAAACAGAGCCTGGAAACTATAGGCCGGTAAGTTTAACATCTGTTGTGGGTAAACTGTTTGAAGGTTTTCTGAGAGATGCTATCTTAGAGCATCTTAACGGAAATAAGCAAATAACGCCATATCAGCATGGCTTCGTGAGGGATCGGTCATGTCAAACTAATTTAATCAGTTTCTATGAGGAGGTAAGTTCTAGACTTGACAGCGGCGAATCAATGGATGTCGTGTATCTGGACTTCTCCAAAGCATTTGACACTGTACCACATAAAAGGTTAGTATATAAAATGAGAATGCTCGGACTGTGAGAAAACGTCTGTAAGTGGGTAAGTAACTGGCTCAATGATAGAAAACAGAGAGTGGTTATTAACGGTACATACTCAGATTGGGTCACTGTCACTAGTGGAGTACCTCAGGGGTCAGTATTGGGCCCTATTCTCTTCAATATATTTATTAATGATCTTGTAGAAGGCTTGCATAGTAAAATATCAATTTTGGCAGATGACACTAAACTGTGTAAAGTAATTAACACTGAAGAGGACAGTATACTGCTACAGAGGGATCTGGATAGATTGCAGGCTTGGGCAGATAAGTGGCAGATGAGGTTTAACACTGACAAAAAACAGTGTCAGGCAGCTGCTGCCAAGGCGAATAAGATAATGGGTTGCATCAAAAGGGGCATAGATGCCCGTGATGAGAACATATTCCTACTACTTTACAAATCATTAGTCAGACCACACATGGAGTACTGCTTACAGTTCTGGGCTCCAGTGAACAAGGCAGACATAGCAGAGCTGGAGAGGGTCCAGAGGAGGGCAACTAAGAGTATATAGTAACGGCATGGTGTAGGTGTGTAGGTATAGGTGTGCCGCGCTCCTCCTCCTGCCGCCCTCTCCCCCTCTCTCCGCCTTCGGCCGTGATGCGAGCCACAGCTGATTCCAGCTCAGCTGCGTGAAGCTGCGTGAAGCCGAGCGTTGCTGCCTTTGCTGCCTGCTGTCTCTGGAGGCATCCGACCGGTGCAGCTATGCCTGCTGTGATCCTAAGACGCCGGAGTGTGGCGCTGGTTGCTGAGGGTGGAAGCCTCGTCGGTACTTACCTGTAGCCCGTGATAGGAGAAACAGATCCGTGCCCTTGGTGTCGGCTGAAGCAGGGCTCTTCCTTCCTTTTCCCTCCTGAGGCATCAAGGGAGTGCGCTTGGATCATGTTGTGAGGACGTAATGACCCGCTGCGCTCTGTGAACTCCGGCTGTGTAATCCCGGCTGAATCTGCTGTGAAGCCTGTCGTGGAGGTTGGTGGTCGTTGTTAGCCCAGAATTCTGGCTCTAGCAGCGGTGAAGTGCTTTGTGGAGGTTGGTGGCTGATCCCAGGGTGCTGGAGGCACTGCTTCCCTTTTTTGCATGCCCCCAAATGGTCCTCTTTGATTGATACTCACTTTGGCATACAGCGCTGACCGGGCTTGCCCCCTGTAAAGCACTGGGTGCTAGGGGGTATTTAGCCAGGACTGCGGTCAACTTAGGACTTGGATGGAAAGTTCATATTTGGGGGGATCTTCTTTGGCTGTGGGACGAGGGACTTTGTAAAAAGACTGCTGCTGTATTTTTTTTAAATTATTATTATTTTTTTTTTGACTTTCATGCTAAAACTTTCAGTTCAACAAGTACCTGCATCTGCTGCGGCCTGTCTCCGCTACTACGATTTAACCTGGGGAAAACCGATTCAGCTTGTTATTTGGGGGGTTTATGTATTTGCTGCCTGGCGACCTCCAGTTGGAGATCTACCATGTCCTAGGGGGGTAGGTTTTTGAGAAGCCCCGATAACTTAGTGACGTGGTTAGAAACGTCATATCTGTCTCAAGGACTTTTTGATATGCAGGACGGTGACCGCATTATAGCGGCCGGTTCGTAGATTTCACTTTGCATGATTGAGTCGACTTTGTTATTAATCTTTTTTTTGTATTTATGCATTATTTATGTATTTTTCAGTTTTTTTATTTTTTTATTTTCTTTATTGACATATATGTAACAAATACGGGTTGCGGTCTTAGAGTTAAAGGAGCTATTGGCGTAGATAGACCCGAATCAGTAGCGAAATTACTATTGGTTACCTGTCACGTTGTTCCCACTTCCAGTTTTGGAGTCGAACACCTATAAAAATGCCGCCAAAGTATCGTAAATCAGGTGGTGTGACTTCGCCAAAAAGTGGTTCGGGGGGGGAGTCCACAGACCCGATTAGATAAATTCCTGAAGTCACCACCTCCGAAAACTAGAGGAGGTGTACAGAGGGCTGCCCCACAGACTGAGTCGGTTTCGGATAGTACGGACCGTTTAGAACAGACCCCATTAAAGACCTGCTTACCCCAGAGTGAAGGCTTTGAGAATATAAATAAAAAACTTGAGGATATATTGGGAGTAGTAAATCTAACCTGCAATTCAGTGGCAGAGCTGCCTTCCTCCATGGCAGTAGTACAGGGAGATGTAACGATAATACGAGACGAAATGACAAAGTTGAGATCAAAAGTGAAGGAACTGGAATTGGTAGTCAACTCTGTCACTCTAGAGAATGCGGCATTAAAAAAGAGACTAGAAGAAGTAGATGAAAGCCAGGTTTGGTTAAAAAAGAAAGTGGTGGAGATGGAGGATCGGTCCCGTAGATATAACCTGCGCTTGGTGGGGTTCCCGGAGGGGGTAGAACAGGATAACCCTGTAAATTTAATCCAAAAATGGTTTCTTGAAAATTTTGGGCCAGGCTATGAATCATCTACCCTTTGTGTGGAAAGGGCCCACAGAATACCATTTAAGAAACCCCCTCCAGGGGCCCCACCTAGGGCTATTTTGGCAAAGTTCCTCTGTTCAAATGATCGAGATTGGGTTCTCAGACGTAAAAGAGAAATGGCAGATATCTACTTTGACGGTAATCCCATACTAATATTTCCGGACTTCTCACGAGAGACCCAACTCAGAAGGAGATCTTTTGTGTATGTGAAAAAGAGATTAATTGCAGCCAAGATCAGTTATTCTATGTTATACCCGGCCAAGTTGAGGGTGGTTTATAGGGACTCCGTTAGGTTTTTCTCCGCCCAGGCAGAGGCTGTGCAATGGCTGGACTCGATAGGTTTATGAAATAAGATGGAAAGGTGTCGAGGATGGGATTGATGAGGTGGGGAGGGTGGGGGGGAGGTTTGGAGGAAGGAAAGAGGTTGATGGGTATTGCGGAATGCATTATCAACCAAGTAGGAGGTTTTTTTTGGGGTGGGAGTAAGGGAGGGATTGGCTGCCGTCGTTTGCTTCGTAGTTGTGCGTGCCTCTCTGTTAAGATGGGGGATCGGGAATTACCTCTATTCATAGGATATGCCGTGTAATATTTTGTTTTGGAATGTGAGAGGGCTGGGAGACAGAGTGAAGAGGACGGTTGTGTTTGATCTTGTGGTCCGTCATCTTCCTGCGATTGTGGTACTATTGGAGACTCACGCAACTTTAGATAGGATCTATACATTGAAAAGGAAATGGGCTTCTTTTGAGTACCACGCTTGCTACTCTTCTTATGCAAGAGGTGTCAGTGTGTATATCCATCGGGGGATGCAGTTTCAACCATTAGATAGTTTGATCGATAAAGAAGGGAGATATGTATTCCTTTACGGGTATTGGAAAGGGCAGGAGGTGATATTGGCCTTTATTTATATCCCCCCACCATTTAAATCAATGGTCCTTTCACAGTTAGCTAAATATATATCCACAAAAAATCAATGTGCGTTATTATTAGCAGGTGACTTCAATGCAGTCCCTGACCCGGAGCTGGATCGGTTCTCTTCGCTTTCTGGAGGCGGTCGTACTGGGTCCCCTTTAACTGCTGTGTGCCAGGAACTGGCGCTGGTTGATATCTGGCGCCACCTCTATGGCAACAAAAAAACCTTTTCATGTTTTAGTCAGGCACACGGGTCAATGTCCCGTATTGACCTGGCTTTTGCAAGCCGGGATCTGTGCAGCCGCGTCCTGAGAATGAAATACGAACCTCATGGAATTTCAGATCATTCCCCAGTACTGATTGCGTTTGTTGAGGCACCAACTGCAGGAAGGATCTTTAAATTTAATTCTCACTGGTTTGAGGTGATAGGGGAGCAATCCCGCTTAGACCAGGATATACAGGAATTCTGGGACATTAATGTAGGCTCAACTCATATTCATTTTGTGTGGGACGCTCTGAAGGCCCATATAAGAGGCTTATATTTTAATAAAATTAATAGGTTTAGAAAAGAATCGCGTCGCAGGGAAGAAGATCTGACAGATTTAATAAGGAGACTACGTGCTGCATTAATTGAATCTCATAAGGAGCAATACATTAATCAGTTAAAGGAGGCCAATTCACAGCTTAGGACACTCTTGTATAATAAAGCCCAACATAAGCTCCTATTTCAAGGCCAGAATCGCTTTTGTGAATCCGGTAAAACGGGCAGGTTTTTGGCTCGCTTGGTGGCCAACCAGAGAGAGGTTACTAGTATAAGAGAAATTAGGAATTCTCAGGGGGTTGGGTTAAGATCCGCAGAGGAGATTAGGGAAGAATTTGTTAAATACTACTCCACCCTCTATAAATCTGAGTCTATGTTTAGCCGTATTGACATGGACCAATATCTTCAACAATTGGAGCTCCCCAAGCTATCTTTACAAGATAGAGAGAAGTTGGATTCCCCCATTTCTCTGGAGGAACTTCAAGCGACCCTTCCATCTCTAAAATATAATTCATCTCCAGGCCCAGATGGATTGCCGTTTGAATTGTAAAGGTACCATGCCAAATCACTCCTGCCGATCCTACTTCTAGTTTTGAATGAATCCTGTGCATGTGGCTCTCTACCTCCATCATTTAGAGAGGCAGTTATTACCCTGGTTTTAAAAAAGGAGAAGGATCCATGTGATATGGGGTCATATAGACCTATATCGATCCTAAATACGGACTATAAGATCTTTGCAAAAATTTTGGCTAATCGCCTGAAGAGGGTTATAGCCTCTCTGGTACATCCCAATCAGACGGGTTTTATCCCGGGCCGCCAAATCCAGATGAGTCTTTATAGGGTCTATCTGAATTTGTCTTTTGGGGGTAGAATAGACCACTCCATTCTGTCTCTGGACGCTGCAAAAGCGTTTGACAGGATGGAGTGGCCCTTTTTGTGGGCCACGATGTCCCACTTTGGCCTCGGGAATATATTTTTGGAAATGACCCAAATGCTATACGAACAGCCGGTCGCACGCATTAACCACCTCCGGACCGCCTAACGCAGGATCGCGTTCCGGAGGTGGCAGCCCTGCGCACAGTCACGCATATACGCGTCATCTCGCGAGACGCGAGATTTCCTGTGAACGCGCGCACACAGGCGCGCGCGCTCACAGGAACGGAAGGTAAGAGAGTTGATCTCCAGCCTGCCAGCGGCGATCGTTCGCTGGCAGGCTGGAGATGTGTTTTTTTTAACCCCTAACAGGTATATTAGACGCTGTTTTTATAACAGCGTCTAATATACCTGCTACCTGGTCCTCTGGTGGTCCCCTTTGTTTGGATCGACCACCAGAGGACACAGGTAGCTCAGTAAAGTAGCACCAAGCACCACTACACTACACTACACCCCCCCCCCCCGTCACTTATTAACCCCTTATTAGCCCCTGATCACCCCTAATCACCCCTGATCACCCCATATAGACTCCCTGATCACCCCCCTGTCATTGATTACCCCCCTGTCATTGATCAATCCCCTGTAAAGCTCCATTCAGACGTCCGCATGATTTTTACGGATCCACTGATAGATGGATCGGATCCGCAAAACGCATCCGGACGTCTGAATGAAGCCTTACAGGGGCGTGATCAATGACTGTGGTGATCACCCCATATAGACTCCCTGATCACCCCCCTGTCATTGATTACCCCCCTGTCATTGATTACCCCCCTGTAAAGCTCCATTCAGATGTCCGCATGATTTTTACGGATCCACTGATAGATGGATCGGATCCGCAAAACGCATCCGGACGTCTGAATGAAGCCTTACAGGGGCATGATCAATGACTGTGGTGATCACCCCATATAGACTCCCTGATCACCCCCCTGTCATTGATTACCCCCCTGTCATTGATTACCCCCCTGTAAAGCTCCATTCAGACGTCCGCATGATTTTTACGGATCCACTGATAGATGGATCGGATCCGCAAAACGAATCCGGACGTCTGAATGAAGCCTTACAGGGGCATGATCAATGACTGTGGTGATCACCCCATATAGACTCCCTGATCACCCCCCTGTAAAGCTCCATTCAGATGTCCGCATGATTTTTACGGATGCACTGATACATGGATCGGATCCGCAAAACGCATCCGGTCGTCTGAATGAAGCCTTACAGGGGCATGATCAATGACTGTGGTGATCACCCCCCTGTCATTGATTACCCCCCTGTAAAGCTCCATTCAGATGTCCGCATGATTTTTACGGATGCACTGATAGATGGATCGGATCCGCAAAACGCATCCGGACGTCTGAATGAAGCCTTACAGGGGCATGATCAATGACTGTGGTGATCACCCCATATAGACTCCCTGATCACCCCCCTGTCATTGATTACCCCCCTGTCAAGCTCCATTCAGACGTCCGCATGATTTTTACGGATGCACTGATAGATGGATCGGATCCGCAAAACGCATCCGGACGTCTGAATGAAGCCTTACAGGGGCGTGATCAATGACTGTGGTGATCACCCCATATAGACTCCCTGATCACCCCCCTGTCATTGATTACCCCCCTGTAAAGCTCCATTCAGACGTCCGCATGATTTTTACGGATGCACTGATAGATGGATCGGATCCGCAAAACGCATCCGGACGTCTGAATGAAGCCTTACAGGGGCGTGATCAATGACTGTGGTGATCACCCCATATAGACTCCCTGATCACCCCCCTGTCATTGATTACCCCCCTGTCATTGATTACCCCCCTGTAAAGCTCCATTCAGATGTCCGCATGATTTTTACGGATGCACTGATAGATGGATCGGATCCGCAAAACGCATCCGGACGTCTGAATGAAGCCTTACACGGGCGTGATCAATGACTGTGGTTATCACCCCATATAGACTCCCTGATCACCCCCCTGTCATTGATCACCCCCCTGTCATTGATCACCCCCCTGTCATTGATCACCCCCCTGTCATTGATCAACCCCCCCTGTCATTGATCAACCCCCCTGTCATTGATCACCCCTCTGTAAGGCTCCATTCAGATATTTTTTTGGCCCAAGTTAGCGGAATTTTTTTTTTTTTTTTCTTACAAAGTCTCATATTCCACTAACTTGTGTCAAAAAATAAAATCTCACATGAACTCACCATACCCCTCACGGAATCCAAATGCGTAAAATTTTTTAGACATTTATATTCCAGACTTCTTCTCACGCTTTAGGGCCCCTAGAATGCCAGGGCAGTATAAATACCCCACATGTGACCCCATTTCGGAAAGAAGACACCCCCAGGTATTCCGTGAGGGGCATATTGAGTCCATGAAAGATTGAAATTTTTGTCCCAAGTTAGCGGAACGGGAGACTTTGTGAGAAAAAAATAAAAAATATCAATTTCCGCTAACTTGTGCCAAAAAAAAAAAATTTCTATGAACTCGCCATGCCCCTCATTGAATACCTTGGGGTGTCTTCTTTCCAAAATGGGGTCACATGTGGGGTATTTATACTGCCCTGGCATTCTAGGGGCCCCAAAGCGTGAGAAGAAGTCTGGTATCCAAATGTCTAAAAATGCCCTCCTAAAAGGAATTTGGGCACCTTTGCCCACCTAGGCTGCAAAAAAGTGTCACACATGTGGTATCTCCGTATTCAGGAGACGTTGGGGAATGTGTTTTGGGGTGTCATTTTACATATACCCATGCTGGGTGAGAGAAATATCTTGGTCAAATGCCAACTTTGTATAAAAAAATGGGAAAAGTTGTCTTTTGCCAAGATATTTCTCTCACCCAGCATGGGTATATGTAAAATGACACCCCAAAACACATTCCCCAACTTCTCCTGAATACGGCGATACCACATGTGTGACACTTTTTTGCAGCCTAGGTGGGCAAAGGGGCCCATATTCCAAAGAGCACCTTTAGGATTTCACAGGTCATTTACCTACTTACCACACATTAGGGCCCCTGGAAAATGCCAGGGCAGTATAACTACCCCACAAGTGACCCCATTTTGGAAAGAAGACACCCCAAGGTATTCCGTGAGGGGCATGGCGAGTTCCTAGAATTTTTTATTTTTTGTCACAAGTTAGTGGAAAATGCTTATTTTTTTTTTTTTTTTTTTTTTTCATACAAAGTCTCATATTCCACTAACTTGTGACAAAAAATAAAAAGTTCCATGAACTCACTATGCCCATCAGCGAATACCTTGGGGTCTCTTCTTTCCAAAATGGGGTCACTTGTGGGGTAGTTATACTGCCCTGGCATTCTAGGCGCCCAAATGTGTGGTAAGGAGTTTGAAATCAAATTCTGTAAAAAATGACCTTTGAAATCCGAAAGGTGCTCTTTTGAATATGGGCCCCTTTGCCCACCTAGGCTGCAAAAAAGTGTCACACATCTGGTATCTCCGTAATCGGGAGAAGTTGGGGAATGTGTTTTGGGGTGTCATTTTACATATACCCATGCTGGGTGAGAGAAATATCTTGGCAAAAGACAACTTTTCCCATTTTTTTATACAAAGTTGGCATTTGACCAAGATATTTATCTCACCCAGCATGGGTATATGTAAAAAGACACCCCAAAACACATTCCTCAACTTCTCCTGAGTACGGAGATACCAGATGTGTGACACTTTTTTGCAGCCTAGGGGGGCAAAGGGGCCCACATTCCAAAGAGCACCTTTCGGATTTCACAGGTCATTTACCTACTTACCACACATTTGGGCCCCTAGAATGCCAGGGCAGTATAACTACCCCACAAGTGACCCCATTTTGGAAAGAAGAGACCCCAAGGTATTCGCTGATGGGCATAGTGAGTTCATGGAAGTTTTTATTTTTTGTCACAAGTTTGTGGAATATGAGACTTTGTATGAAAAAAAAAAAAAAAAAAAAAAATCATCATTTTCCACTAACTTGTGACAAAAAATAAAAAATTCTAGGAACTCGCCATGCCCCTCACGGAATACCTTGGGGTGTCTTCTTTCCAAAATGGGGTCACTTGTGGGGTAGTTATACTGCCCTGGTATTCTAGGGGCCCAAATGTGTGGTAAGGAGTTTGAAATCAAATTCAGGAAAAAATGAGGAGTGAAATCCGAAAGGTGCTCTTTGGAATATGGGCCCCTTTGCCCACCTAGGCTGCAAAAAAGCGTCACACATCTGGTATCCCCGTACTCAGGAGAAGTTGAGGAATGTGTTTTGGGGTGTCTTTTTACATATACCCATACTGGGTGAGATAAATATCTTGGTCAAATGACAACTTTGTATAAAAAAATGGGAAAAGTTGTCTTTTGCCAAGATATTTCTCTCACCCAGCATGGGTATATATAAAATGACACCCCAAAACACATTCCCCACCTTCTCCTGAGTACGGAGATACCAGATGTGTGACACTTTTTTGCAGCCTAGGTGGGCAAAGGGGCCCATATTCCAAAGAGCACCTTTCGGATTTCACAGGTCATTTTTTACTGAATTTGATTTCAAACTCCTTACCACACATTTGGGCCCCTAGAATGCCAGCGCAGTATAACTACCCCACAAGTGACCCCATTTTGGAAAGAAGAGACCCCAAGGTATTCGCTGATGGGCATAGTGAGTTCATAGAACTTTTTATTTTTTGTCACAAGTTAGTGGAATATGAGACTTTGTAAGAAAAAAAAAAAAAAAAAAAAAAATCATCATTTTCCGCTAACTTGTGACAAAAAATAAAAAGTTCTATGAACTCACTATGCCCATCAGCGAATACCTTAGGGTGTGTACTTTCAGAAATGGGGTCATTTGTGGGGTGTTTGTACTGTCTGGGCATTGTAGAACCTCAGGAAACATGACAGGTGCTCAGAAAGTCAGAGCGGCTTCAAAAAGCGGAAATTCACATTTTTGTACCATAGTTTGTAAACGCTATAACTTTTACCCAAACCATTTTTTTTTTACCCAAACATTTTTTTTTTATCAAAGACATGTAGAACTATAAATTTAGAGCAAAATTTCTATATGGATCTCGTTTTTTTTGCAAAATTTTACAACTGAAAGTGAAAAATGTCATTTTTTTGCAAAAAAATCGTTAAATTTCGATTAATAACAAAAAAAGTAAAAATGTCAGCAGCAATGAAATACCACCAAATGAAAGCTCTATTAGTGAGAAGAAAAGGAGGTAAAATTCATTTGGGTGGTAAGTTGCATGACCGAGCAATAAACGGTGAAAGTAGTGTAGGTCAGAAGTGTAAAAAGTGGCCTGGTCTTTCAGGGTGTTTAAGCACTGGGGGCTGAGGTGGTTAATATTAATGGTGTTAGTTCTCCACATGTTATGATGTGGAGGGGGATGAGGCAGGGTTGCCCCCTCTCACCGCTCCTCTTCGCCCTTTTTATTGAACCTCTGTCTTGTCGGATACGATCAGATAATTGTATAGAAGGCTTTGGGGTGGAGGGAGTGAATGACAAAATAAGCCTATATGCTGATGATGTGATTCTGTTCTTGGACCAGGGTTGGAAAGTTCTCCCATATGTGATGGAGGTAATAGAGCACTATGGTAAATTTTCAGGCTATATGATTAACTGGTCAAAGTCATCGCTTCTCCCACTGAACCGGAAAGCTGTAGATGAGGGGAAGCGAGTACGGGTATTGATCCCTAATGATACATTGGATTATTTGGGGGTTAAGATAGGGCTCCCTATAAATAGATTTTACGAGCTTAACTTGGCCCCGGTTCTGAATAAAGTTAAGACTAAAATAAGCGCCTGGCGGAAACTGATACTGGCACAGACAGATCGAATAGCACTGATTAAGATGATTATATTACCTAAAGTCTTATTCCCGATGTGTGCTTCCCCCATTTGGATCGATGACATCTTCTTTCATAGACTGGAGTCCCTGATTAACGATTTAATTTGGGGAAGGAAGAGGGTGCGGATAAAGCAGAGATACTTATGGTTGTCAGAGGCAGATGGTGGGCTGTCACTTCCTTTTTTTCAAGGTTATTTTTTATGTTCACAGATTCAGCGTTGCTGTTATTGGAAAGGGAATTTACTGTCACCCTATTTGATTAAAGTAATGGATAAACCAATAGAGAATGTTTTTTCATGTTTGGAGACTGGGTATATGGGAATGAGGAAGTCCTTGCTGATCCCTTACTCACTACAGAGGGTGTGGAACAAGCTGAAGGAGATCCTCAAAGTCTCGGATCCGTTTGCTTTCACCCCCCTGTGGGAGAATAGGGGGCTAGAGGAATTCTTTAAAATTACAGACTTTGGTTACTGGGCACGTAAGGGTATTAATTGGGTCTCTCACCTTTTTTATTTGGGCCATTTTAAGTCATTTTCAGAATTTGGTTCTACAGATAGTTCACCATTATACTTATTTATGTATACACGATTAAAACACATTTTCGAAGCCGCTAGGAATAGGGGCCGTATTCACCCACAAGAGAATATATTTTTTGATTACTGTGACGCCCAGAAGTACGAGAAAGCGAAGTTATCTAGATTATATGCTAAACTCCGAACAGCATTGGCAACTGTAACACCTTTTAAAAGCCCAAGTAAGTGGGAGCAAGAGTTGAATTGTTCTCCACTGCAATGGTCCATTATTTATAGGAATGTGAGAAAGGCGACAGTTTCTAGTGCTCATAGACTAATTCAATTTAAGATCCTTCATCGACTGTACTATACCCCTAAAATCCAAGGAAAATTTGCCCAAAATAGGGACCGGGAGTGTTGCTGCCCTAAATGTGGTTATGTTAATGCGGACTATGTCCATCTGATTTGGAGCTGCAGCAAAATAAAAAAATATTGGGATGAGGTTTTCTGTACCTTACAAAAGGAGTCTTTAACGAACCATAATCCGGGGATTATGACAGTGATTTTGGGGTATGACTTGCCTGAAATTGAGGTCTCACGCCAGGTTAGACAGCTCTGGATGAGGGGATTGATGGTGGCTAGGGCTGTATTGGTTAAGTATTGGGGCTCTGTCTCCCCTCCCTCGATTAGGGAATGGGTTTTATCCCTTCAACAAATTAGAATTTTTGAGGATATTGAAAGAAAGCGGAGAGGTACACGCATAACTACGTAGCGATATGTATGACATTTAAATTTTAATATGCCATGGTCGACAGCCAATGGGGAGGGTGGGGTGGGATATATATATATGCAGATTTTCTATTATCTTAGATGTGAACTTAAGTTGACGTACATAATTCATTTATAATGATGTTTGTAATTGATACACTATTTTATGCCAATGTGTTGAATACTGATTTATATACTAATATCTTGATTTCTAAAATAAAAAATTAATTTAAAAAAAAAAAAAAAAAAAAAGTAATAACTGGAATGGGGCAACTACAGTACCCTGAAAGATTATCAAAATTAGGGTTATTCACGTTAGAAAAAAGACGACTGAGGGGAGATTTAATTACTATGTATAAATATATCAGGGGTCAGTACAGAGATCTCTCCCATCATCTATTTATCCCCAGGACTGTGACTGTGACGAGGGGACATCCTCTGCATCTGGAGGAAAGAAGGTTTGTACACAAACATAGAAGAGGATTCTTTACGGTAAGAGCAGTGAGACTATGGAACTCTCTGCCTGAGGAGGTGGTGATGGTGAGTACAATAAAGGAATTCAAGAGGGGCCTGGATGTATTTCTGGAGTGTAATAATATTACAAGCTATAGCTACTAGAGAGGGGTCGTTGATCCAGGGAGATATTCTGATTGCCTGATTGGAGTCGGGAAGGAATTTTTTTATTCCCCTAAAGTGAGGAAAATTGGCTTCTACCTCACAGGGTTTTTTTGCCTTCCTCTGGATCAACTTGCAGGATAACAGGCCGAACTGGATGGACAAATGTCTTTTTTCGGCCTTATGTACTATGTTACTATGTTACTATGTTATACCGAGGTTCTGGGAGAGGGGGAGAGGGGAGGTTGTAAAGGGATTCGTAGTAGAGCTTAAATTGTTCTGCGATATCTTCTGATCTAAACAATGTAGAACCAGAAGGGGCAGTAATGCTCTGTACGTAATTTGAAAGTTTTCTACGTTTGATTCTTTGCATTTGGAATTTTGTGGCTTTGTCTCCATGGGCGAATGGAAGGCAGATTTTGATGGCCTTTTTTTTTTGCACCATGTCCCATTTGAAAAACCCATGATGCACCCCTAGAGTAGAAACTCCATAAAAGTGACCCTATCTAAGAAACTACACCCCTCAAGTTATTCAAAACTGATTTTACAAACTGTATTAACCCTTTAGGT
This sequence comes from Bufo bufo, assembly GCF_905171765.1. Lineage (NCBI taxonomy): Eukaryota > Metazoa > Chordata > Amphibia > Anura > Bufonidae > Bufo > Bufo bufo. Next base: position 728,912,799 of record NC_053389.1, on the reverse strand, counting down.
GTTCGTTAACAGTTTATGACAAATGGAGATGAAATTTCAGTATTTCTATTTCTGGTAACCTTGCCTCACAAAAATGTAATATACAGCAACAAAAAATCATATGTACAGCAAAAAGCAAGCACAGCCGGCACTACTACATGCAGTCCGATGTCGGTAACATTACTCTCAGCAACCCTGCAGTGAAACAGGTGGTGCTCAGCCAGAACAAGCAGACCAATAGTTGCATGAAAAATAGAGGAAAAAAGCGGCACTCACCAAATCTTCACAAGTCGTAGCTTTATTTCGGGTTAAAACATAGCGGATGCGGGTCACAATTGCAGTGCTGCAATTGTGACTCGCATCCACTATGTTTTAACCCGAAATAAAGCTACGACTTGTGAAGATTCGGTGAGTGCCGCTTTTTTCCTCTATTTTTCATGCAAAAATCATATTTACCCTAAAAATAGTCCCAACAAAACTGCCACCTTATCCCGTAGTTTCCAAAATAGGGTCACTTTTATGGAGTTTCTACTCTTGGGGTGCATCAGGGGGGCTTCAAATGGGACATGGTGTAAATAAACCAGACAAGCAAAATCTGCCTTCCAAAAACCACACGGCGCACCTTTCCGTCTACGCACTACCGTGTGCCCGTACAGTAGTTTAGGGCCACATATGGGGTGTTTCTGCAAACTACAGAATCGGTACAATAAATATTGAGTTTTGTTTGGCTGTTAACCTTTGCTTTGTTACTGAAAAAAATTGATTAAAATGGAAAATTTGCCCAAAAAATTAAATTTGTAAATTTCATCTCCATTTGCCAATAAATCTTGTGGAACACCTAAAGGGTTAACGATGTTTGTAAAATCAGTTTTGAATACCTTGAGGGGTTTAGTTTCTTAGATGGGGTCACTTTTATGGAGTTTCTACTCTAGGGGTGCATCAGGGGGGCTTCAAATGGGACATGGTGTAAATAAACCAGTCCAGCAAAATCTGCCTTCCAAAAACCACACGGCGCACCTTTCCCTCTACGCCCTACCGTGTGCCCGTACAGTAGTTTACGGCCACATATGGAGTGTTTCTGCAAACTACATAATTGGGGCAATAAATATTGAGTTTTGTTTGGGTGTTAACCCTTGCTTTGTTACTTAAAAAAATTGATTAAAATGGAACAGTTGCCAAAAAATCTAAATTCTGAAATGTTTTCTCCATTTGCCATTAACTGTTGTGGAACACCTAAAGGGTTAACAACGTTTGTTGTTTTGAATACCTTGAGGGGTGTATTTTCTAGAATGGGGTCATTTCTGGGTGGCTTCTATTATGTAAGCCTCACAAAGTGACTTCAGACCTGAACTAGTCCTTAAAAAGTGGGTTTTTGAAAATTTCAGAAAAACTTCAAGATTTGCTTTTAAACTTCTAAGCCTTGTAACATCCCCCAAAAAATAAAATGTAGTTCCCAAAATGATCCAAACATGAAGTAGACATATGGGCAATGTAAAATAATAACTATTTTTGGAGGTATTACTATTATAAGAGTAGAGAAATCGAAATTTGGAAATTTGCTAATTTTTCCAAATTTTTCGTAAATTTGGTATTTATTTATAAATAAAAATGAATTTTTTTGACTCCATGTTACCAATGTCATGAAGTACAATATGTGATGAAAAAACAATCTCAGAATGGCCTGGATAAGTAAAAGCGTTTTAAAGTTATTCACACATAAAGTGACACTGGTCAGATTTGCAAAAAAATGGCCTCGTCCTTAAGGTTAAAATGAGCCCGTTCCCTAAGGGGTTAAGGGGTAAAAAGAAAAAAAAAAAAACATAATTCCACCAAAGTTTTTTTGGGTTTAGGCATTACGGCATTCACAGTGCACTAAAATTGACATGACACACTTATTCTGCAACTCAATATAAATACAGCGATTCCAAGTTCGTATAGTTTTTATTTTGTTTAATTACTGTTAAAAAAAAATATTCTTTGCATCTCCATTTTCTCAGTTCAATTTTATATTTCGGTCTACAGAGCTGTATGAGGGCTGTTTTTTTGTGGGATGAACTGTAGTTTTTATTGGTACCCTTTTTGGGTTATATTAAACTTTTTGATTACTGTTATTCACTATTATTTCTTACTAGACATATTCCTCCTTAAAGCACAGATTTCCCTGTGTGCTTTAAACTCACTATTCTCCACATCGCTGACTTCTGAGCTGTGTACGGAGAACGGACTCTACACTTTATGAATAGGGCCGCAGTGAACAGAGTACAGGCAGGCGCACACATTGCTGCTCCTGCCCATGCCTCTCCAGGTTTACTATATGCTGGAATAGCACATGGGTACCCTGTAACCATGTGCTATGCCAGGATTAACGGAGCGGAGAGGCTCCTGCCTGTGCCTGCTTCGCTAAACTATATATTTCAAAGAAGCGATATGAACTATGACACGTACATATGGCTGTGTGTGGTCTGTGAAAGACAGTTGTGGAGATTTATCAAAACTGGTGTAAAGGGAAACTGACTTAGTTGCCCACAGCAACCAATCAGATTCCACCTTTCATTTCTAAAAGGAGCTCTGAAAAATGAAAGGCAGAATCTGATTGGTTGCTAAGTTTTGATAAATCCCTACTAGTCTGTGTAATAGCCGCATTTCTTGGATCTTGTCTGAGCAGAACTCACTGCAATATAGTGATGCATAATGATGCTGTGAGTCCGGGTCAGTAGGCCTGCGGTTGGACTGTTGGACTAAACCTCACAGCATCATAGATCCCAATGATGCAGTAAAATTGGCACAGACGAGTCACGTTCGTCTGGGAAATGCAGCTATTACATGGACTATGCTTTACCTACCACACGTGGACATGTGAAAGCAGCTTTAAAAGGGTATTTCCATCTAAAACATTTATGGCAAATCCACAGAGACCCATAAATGTCTGATAGCTGCAGTTCCCTCCTCTGGAATTCACTCATCTTAAGAACAGAGCCCTGTTGGTTGGGAATGCAGAGGTGGCTGCTTATTTGCAGCAATCCTTGAGTAGTGTGGAGAGGATGAGAGTAGTAGTGGACAGGACGACGGTGGTAGTCACGGTGGCTGGTCTTCTCTCCACTGAACCTCCCTCACTCTTAGGGCCCGTATTGCTGCCCGCAAACAGCGGGTCCGCGATGTACAGGCCCTGGACGTTTTTTGCACCGCATCATGAATGCGGACCCATTCACCTGAAGGGGTTCCACAATCCGTAAGGTGTGGTTTGGAACGGAGGCACAGAAGCACTACCATCATATGCGGATCAAGGACTCAATTCAAGTGAATGGGTCCGCGTCCGCATGCGGCAGCCCTACAGTCGGTGTCCGTGCATTGCGGATCACAATTTGTCCGCAGTGCGGGCATTGCTGGCACACGTTCCGGTGCATGAGCCCTTAGGACTGCTGCAGTGATGAGGAGTTCACACTTGGGATGATGGAAGTAGTAGTTTCCCTAGGGCACACCCTGTGTAGAGTCCTCTAGCTGGTGGAAGGTGGGGTGGCCTTGGTGTTATTGTGAGACTTGAGAAGAAGGAGACTGAGTTATAGTAATCAATCAGACTCCTCCTGTCATGTTTCAGAGCTCCTTTTGAAAATGAAAGGTGGAATCAGTTTGGTTGCTATGTGCAAGTAAACCAGTTTTCTTCTGCACCACACTTGATAAAACCCGCCCCATCATTTTGCTGATTGAAGGGGCTGCAACAAGAGCTCACTTGAATGCGGCTAAGCAGCAATAAGCTGCAATATTAGACACAGCCGTTACAAAATGAATGGCCGTATGTTGCCGATCGCGGACCCATTAAAGTCAATGGCGTGCTCACGGTCAGAGCCCATGCATTGTGCACCACTATTTGCGGTCCGCAGCACAGACATGGGGCCCTTGCACTCGTGGGCGTAAGGGAAACATTTCCATTGCACTTAAAGGGATGCTCTCAGCCCTGTTATGCTGATCTCTATGAGGATAGCATGGTGTAGTGATGCTGATTTCAGTGGTCTGTCACTACTGGGTTAATAAATAGTAGTTTTCAAGAACATATGTCTAAAAATGTGCATTGCATGACCAGTGCTGCCAGAGATAGGTCTAACAATATGCACGCCATCCCACCATCCCACTGCCGATTAACAGTTTTTGTCTTCTTATGCACAGAGGGCAGGGGCAGTGTATAAATCATGAATATAATTGGTCTTATCTCTGGTAGCGCTGGCCTCATTACCGTACATATTTTCAGATATTAGTTTTTTTTTTAAACGACTTTGTCTTACCATCATGTTACCATGTCTATCACTAAGCTATGAGGCCAGAATAAGGCCTCACGCACACGACCATATCAATTTGTGCTCCACACATTATCCCATTCTGCACGTCCTGCCCTATGTTAAAAAGGTCTATTCTTGTCTGCAAATTGGACAACAATAGAATGTGTTTGATCTTTTTTGTGAGACTGAAGAATGGACATGGTGTGCTGTCCACATTTTTTGCAGCCCCATTGAAATGAATAGGTCCTCATCCAATCAGCAAAAAAATGTGGATCGTACAGTACGTGGACTAAAAGTATGGTCGTGTGCATGGAGCGTAAGCTGGAGCTGACGGGTTCCCTTTAAATCCTGTATCATCATTAAACCAGAGCTAACGTATGCGGTTAATTTTTTTTCACTCTCATTTGTTGATGAAAAATGATGAGCCCTTCTTACCCTCTGCTGCTACGCATCTATCTCCTTCACACACATCGCTCTGTCTCAGGCTGCCAGACTTGGCCGAATACATGAGCATCTTCAAAAGCAGAATTAGAAATTGTTTTGCAATGAAAAATGAGTACATAAATTCGAGACATGATTATATTATTCATATTTTTTCCTCTTTTTTCTTTAAGACTCTCGGATACGTCTCTCATTTTCTCATCCTAAGCTCATAATTATAGGTCATGTTAATATCAGGATTTAATCTCCTATGTGATTCAGTCAGACAAAGCCACATCTTTAAGACTCTATTAAGGAAGCCCTCCCACATCTTGCCTGCACATGTACAAGATCCTCTCTTCACATTCACATTCTCTTCCCCCAGCAGTGCCTTGCATTGAAAATAGTCGGTGTATGAAATTTTATGATAATTTGCCTGGTTTCTGCTAACAAACACTAATTGCCTGCATAAATTAGTGCACTGAACCGTTTCCGACCTCGCAGAGGGGTCTGGCTGTTAGCACAAAATCTATGCTATTGGTGTTTACTGCCCCTGGCTGCTCAGAGTGCCTTTTAATTTATGAAGAAATTGGCAGCCCACTGGGTCAGCAGGGTTCTGGAGAATGTGGGCAGCTGAGGTTCTTTTTTTTAGGATAAGCAGCCATTTACCACTGTGGACTCGAATTTGCCGTGCATGTTGGTAGGCAGATGTTACAAGGAAGGAAACAAGTTTCAGGTTTAGATACATAGACTTCTAGTCATTTCTACAGAAGTCACATGAAATGCCACAGTAAGGGCTTGTTCAAATATGTATTGGGGCTTCCATCACATATTCCACCAGACAGCATAGAGAAATATCCTGCATGCAGGACCTTTTTTTTCTCTGCTAAAAAAGCAGACTCCCAAATGGAAACCGAATAGACAACATTATAGTCAATTAGCTTATTAGGCTCCATTTGGTTCAGTTACACACCGATTCCAGCGCTTCCATTATTTGTGTTGTTCTGTTCCTCTAATGGAGCAAAAAAACAAATCAATAGCAGTGGTTTGAACTTACCCCAAGAAACATACTGTAGTATGGTTAGTGAGCAATTTCCTGCCAACTAGCAGAATAAAGCCTAGATTCACTAAATTTGGCCATACACAAAGGATAATAGGTAAATGCTTATTTGGTCAGCTGTCTTAGTCAACTTCCTCATAAACATGCTTTTTTGTATTGGTAGTGCCTTTGTGCTTACTGCCATATGGAGAGAGGGATCTCAGAGTAGAGATGTCGCGAACATAAAATTTTCCGTTCGCGAACGACGGACGCGAATTTTCGCAAATGTTCGCGAACGGGCGAACCGGGCGAACTGCCATAGACTTCAATAGGCAGGCGAATTTTAAAACCCACAGGGACTCTTTCTGGCCACAATAGTGATGGAAAAGTTGTTTCAAGGGGACTAACACCTGGACTGTGGCATGCCGGAGGGGGATCCATGGCAAAACTCCCATGGAAAATTACATAGTTGACGCAGAGTCTGGTTTTAATCCATAAAGGGCATAAATCACCTAACATTCCTAAATTGTTTGGAATAACGTGCTTTAAAACATCAGGTATGATGTTGTATCGATCAGGTAGTGTAAGGGTTATGCCCGCTTCACAGTGACAGACCAAACTCCCCATTTAACGCACCGTAAACAACCGCAAACAGTCCATTTGCACAACCGCAAACTCCCCATTTGCACAAGGTTGGATACCAAGCTAGCCATGTCCCGTTCCTTGTCCTCACTGAAGTCATTGAAGGTCTCTTCCTCCACCCAGCCATGTACAACACCAAGGGTCCCTAAAAGGTGACAACAAGCCCCCTGGGACGCCTGCTGTGGTTGGTCTTCCACCTCCTCAAAGCCACCTTCCTCCTCTGACTCCTCTTCTTCAGACTCCTCTCTCTGCGTTGCCTCTCTCTGCGTTATTATAAGGTGTGTTAAGTAGTACTATTCCTATCAGTTTAATCCCTGTTACATCCCCTATCAGGAGACGTGTATATGGAATCGATTTTAGGAACCGGGAGATGGAAAAAGATGCTTGGTCGGTCCTCCTACGTCCAATTTGGGGCACTGTGCGTGCAATCTACTGTGCCACCAGATAGGAGCGGTGTGTTAAGTAGTACTATTCTTATCAGTTTAATCCCTGTTACGTCCCCTATCAGGGGACGTGTATATGTAATCGATTTTAGGAACCGGGAGATGGAAAAAGATGCTTGGTCGGTCCTCCTACGTCCAATTTGGGGCACTGCGCGTGCAATCTACTGTGCCACCAGATAGGAGTGGTGTGTTAAGTAGTACTATTCCTATCAGTTTAATCCCTGTTACGTCCCCTATCAGGGGACGTGTATGGAATAGATTTTAGAAAACCGCAAAGAGTTGTCAATATAGTTGACACACTCATGACATAAATTTTATACCTCTATGCGTCAATCTTGGTGTAGTGATGACTGTGCTCGTGCGCACGTTTGGGAGATTGCAGGCGATGGGGTTTTTTCAAAGCCTATGGTCGTGCTGAGGTAGTTCAGTGACAGTTAAGTGACCCAGAAAACAATGATTCTGCAGTGTGGGCCCATTGTTGGCATAGTAGGCTTTAATGATCACCTTAGATGATCACAAAGAAAATTAATGTTTTTTCTATGAAAAATTATCCAGCCGATCGCTTTTGGTCTGTTCACAATGAAGCAACGACCTTATCATCTGGGGTGTGCCAACATTGCCATTGCCAACACACTCATAGAGGTGGTCTCTTCATTGTGATACGCAAGCCCCTTCACCACAACAAGGTAACGATCATGAAGGGGAATTGACACATGTATGTGCCTTTTTTTTTGTTTGGTTTTTGCAGCCACAGTGCAGCACCAGAGGACAGAATAATTAGGCATGTACACATGCCTGAAAAATTTGGTATTGTTGCAGCCGCTGCTGTAGCAGCGGCCAGAAAAATTGATGTTTCCCAGGCAGAAAGTGCCCTAAAACATTGCGGCTTAAACCCTAGTTGGTGGCGGATAAGTCACGCAAGTCATCCTGCATTCAGAGATAAAATACAGCAGCGTGTGGACCATTTTTAGCCCAAGGCAGCTCATCTCATCAGGCCTTTTTTAGTCGAATGTATCGCCCACTGTCAGTCCCTTTGGGATCCATCCCTCATTCATCTTAACCACCTCAGCTCCCCTAGCTTAAACACCCTTAATGACCAGGCCACTTTTTACACTTCTACACTACACTACTTTCACAGTTTATTGCTCGGTCATGCAACTTACCACCCAAATAAATTTTACCTCCTTTTCTTCTCACTAATAGAGCTTTCATTTGGTGGTATTTCATTGCTGCTGACATTTTTACTTTTTTTGTTATTAATCGAAATTTACCAATTTTTTTGCAAAAAAATGATATTTTTTACTTTTCAGTTGTAAAAAACAACATCCATATATAAATTTTTCTCTAAATTTATTGTTCTACATGTCTCTGATAAAAAAAAAATGTTTGGGTAAAAAAAAAAAATGGTTTGGGTAAAAGTTATAGCGTTTACAAACTATGGTACAAAAATGTGAATTTCCGCTTTTTGAAGCAGCTCTGACTTTCTGAGCACCTGTCATGTTTCCTGAGGTTCTACAATGCACAGACAGTAGAAAAACCCCACAAATGACCCCATTTCGGAAAGTAGACACCCTAAGGTATTCGCTGATGGGCATAGTGAGTTCATAGAGCTTTTTATTTTTTGTCACAAGTTAGCGGAAAATTATGATTTTTTTATTTTATTTTTTTCCTTACAAAGTCTCATATTCCACTAACTTGTGACAAAAAATAAAAACTTCCATGAACTCACTATGCCCATCACAAAATACCTTGGGGTGTCTTCTTTCCAAAATGGGGTCACTTGTGGGGTGGTTATACTGCCCTGGCATTTTAGGGGCCCTAATGCGTGAGAAGTAGTTTGAAATCAAAATGTGTAAAAAATGCCCTGTGTAATCCGAAAGGAATTTGCCCACCTAGGCTGCAAAAAAATGTCACACATCTGGTATCGCCGTACTCAGGAGAAGTTGGGCAATGTGTTTTGGGGTGTCATTTTACATATACCCATGCTGGGTGAGAGAAATATCTTGGTCAAATGCCAACTTTGTATAAAAAATGGGAAAAGTTGTCTCTTGCTGAGATATTTCTCTCACCCAGCATGGGTATATGTAAAAAGACACCCCAAAACACATTGCCCAACTTCTCCTGAGTACGGCGATACCAGATGTGTGACACTTTTTTGCAGCCTAGGTGGGTAAATGGGCCCACATTCCAAAGAGCACCTTTCGGATTTCACAGGGCATTTTTTACACATTTTGATTTCAAACTACTTCCCACATATTAGGGCCCCTAAAATGCCAGGGCAGTATAACTACCCCACAAGTGACCCCATTTTGGAAATAATACACCCCAAGGTATTTATTGATGGGCATAGTGAGTTCATGGAAGTTTTTATTTTTTGTCACAAGTTAGTGGAATATGAGACTTTGTAAGGAAAAAAAAAAATGAAAAAATCATCATTTTCCGCTAACTTGTGACAAAAAATAAAAAATTCTAGGAACTCGCCATGCCCCTAACAGAATACCTTGGGGTGTCTTCTTTCCAAAATGGGGTCACTTGTGGGGTAGTTATACTGCCCTGTCATTTTAGGGGCCCTAATGCATGAGAAGTAGTTTGAAATCAAAATGTGTAAAAAATGCCCTGTGAAATCCGAAAGGTGCTCTTTGGAATGTGGGCCCATTTACCCACCTAGGCTGCAAAAAGTGTCACACATCTGGTATCGCCGTACTCAGAAGAAGTAGGGCAATGTGTTTTGGGGTGTCTTTTTACATATACCCATGCTGGGTGAGAGAAATATCTCGGCAAAAGACAACTTTTCCCATTTTTTTATACAAAGTTGGAATATATTTATCTCACCCAGCATGGGTATATGTAAAATGACACCCCAAAACACATTGCCCAACTTCTCCTGAGTACGGCGATACCAGATGTGTGACACTTTTTTGCAGCCTAGATGCGCAAAGGGGCCCAAATTCCTTTTAGGAGGGCATTTTTAGACATTTGGATCCCAGACTTCTTCTCACGCTTTAGGGCCCCTAAAATTCCAGGGCAGTATAAATACCCCACATGTGACCCCATTTTGGAAAGAAGACACCCCAAGGTATTCAATGAGGAGCATGGCGAGTTCATCAAATTTTTTTTTTTTTTGCCACAAGTTAGCGGAAATTGATTTATTAATTTTTTTTCTCACAAAGTCTCCCTTTCCGCTAACTTGGGACAAAAATTTCAATCTTTCATGGACTCAATAAGCCCCTCAGCGAATACCTTGGGGTGTCTTCTTTCCAAAATGGGGTCATTTGTGGGGTGTTTGTACTGCCCTGGCATTTGAGGGTCTCCGCAATCATTACATGTATGGCCAGCATTAGGAGTTTCTGCTATTCTCCTTATATTGAGCATACGGGTAATGAGATATTTTTTTTTTCCGTTCAGCCTCTGGGCTGAAAGAAAAAATGAACGGCACAGATTTCTTCATTCGCATCGATCAATGTGGATGAAAAAATCTCGGCCGAAAAAAAAAAAGGAGGGGAAAGGCGTTTGCCAGGACATAGGAGCTCCGCCCAACATCCATACCCACTTAGCCCGTATGCCCTGGAAAACCCGATTTCTCCATTCACATCAATCGATGTGGATGAATAAATCATTGCCGGGATTTATTTTTTTCAGCTCATATGCCTCGGCAAATGTATCTTTTACTGCAGAGGAGAAATCTCGTCTTGCAGCGCCGCATACACCGACTTTTGTGTAATCTGACAGCAGCGCAATGCTTCTATCAGAATGCACATCAGTGCTGCAGCTAGTCGATCGGTTGGTCCACCTGGAAGGTAAAAAAAACAAAACAAAAAAGAAAAAACCAGGCCGCAACGCAATAAATTTATTAACTTTATAATAACATTTGAACGGAACATATAAACTTTATTTAACTTTTTGAACAGAACGTTAACTTTTTTGCTTACCGGTGTTTTTTTTTTTTACCTTTATAGGACAAACCTCTCCTTCCCCATGGGACAATGTGCAAAGCGCAAATAGCCCAAAGATGTGGCGAAATACATTATACACTTTGTCCCAGGTGAAAGGAGAGGTTTGCAGCAGCTGTGAGTGAAGGGCCCTAATAGCCCTGTGTGCCTGTCCTGCGAGATGCAATCCCTATGCTAAGTGTACCTGTGTGTGGTACTTCCGGAAACACTCCCCAAAGCATAGGGCAGGGTGGTCAGGGCAGTCAGGACAGAAATAGCGGGTGTCACGCCTTATTCCACTCCTGCTACAGACACGACATCTTTTTCGGGGTGATGGTTGGGTTGAGGTACCAGCAACGACATTGGGGAAATGTCGCTCGTGTAGACGGCTCACTACACTGGTGGTTGGGGCCACGGAACCTCCTGGATACAGGAGGTTCTTGATGATCTCTTCCTGAAATTTGAGGAAGGATCCTGTTCTCCCAGCCTTACTGTAGAGAACAAAACTATTGTACATCGCCAATTGAATCAAATATACAGACACCTTCTTATACCAGCGTCTGGTGCGTCGGGAAACTAAATAAGGAGCCAACATCTGGTCATTGAAGTCCACCCCTCCCATGAGCGCATTATAGTCGTGGACTGAGAGGGGCTTTTCAATGACACTGGTTGCCCGTTCTATTTGTATTGTCATGTCTGCGTGAATGGAGGAGAGCATGTAAACGTCACGCTTGTCTCTCCATTTCACCACGAGCAGTTCTTCGTTACACAAGGCAGCCCTCTCCCCCCTTGTAAGACGGGTGGTAACGAGCCGTTGGGGGAAGCCCTGGCGACTAGGTCGCACGGTGCCACAGCAGCCAATCTGTACTAGGAACACATGCTTGAAGAGGGGCACACTTGTGTAAAAATTGTCCACATAAAGATGGTACCCCTTGCCAAATAAGGGTGACACCAAGTCCCAGACTGTCTTCCCACTGCTCCCCAGGGAGTCAGGGCAACCGACCGGCTCCAGGGTCTGATCTTTACCCTCATAGATCCGAAATTTGTGGGTATAGCCTGTGGCCCTTTCACAGAGCTTATACAATTTGACCCCATACCGGGCGCGCGTGCTTGGGATGTATTGTTTGAAGCCAAGGCGCCCGGTAAAATGTATAAGAGACTCGTCTACGCAAGAATTTTTGTTTTTCTTTAAATGGAATCGAATGTGACACCAGATATGAATGGCGCTGAAGTGACACTATGCGCTTGCAGCTGGGCCTTAAACACACAAACACATGTGTGCAACTGACTGCTATTTATTCACAGTCAAAATTGTTGTTTTTCTTTAAATGGAATCGAATGTGACAAGATATAAGTTGCGCTGAAGCGACACTATGCGCTTGCAGCTGGGCCTTAAACACACAAACATGTGTGTGCAACTGACTGCTATTTATTCACAGTCAAAATTGTTGTTTTTCTTTAAATGGAATCGAATGTGACAAGATATAAGTTGCGCTGAAGTGACACTATGCGCTTGCAGCTGGGCCTTAAACACACAAACACGTGTGTGCAACTGACTGCTATTTATTCAGTCAAAATTGATGGAATCGAATGTGACACCAGATATGAGTTGCACTGGTGACACTATGCAGTTGCACTTTTTTTTTTAAATGCAAGCTACTGTGACACCAGATATGAGTGGTGTCACTGGGCAAGTGGGCACAGTATACGCTGTGAGCCTGACACACACGCTGACAGGCAGGCAACTGCAATTAGATTACACAGGAAAAAAAATAAAAAAAGCAGACTGATGTTCTAGCCCTAAAAAGGGCTTTTTGGGGGTGCTGTCCTTACAGCAGAGATCAGATGAGTCCTTCAGGACTGTAGTGGACACTGAATACACTAGCCTAGCTATCGATTTCCCTATTAAATCAGCAGCAGCTACACTGTCCCTCCTCTCACTAAGAATGCAGCTTCCGAATGAATCTTAAATGGATGCTGTCCGGGAGGAGGGAGGGTCTGCTGCTGATTGGATGGAATGTGTCTGCTGACTGTGAGGTACAGGGTCAAAGTATACACAATGATGACGAATAGGGGGCGGACCGAACATCGCATATGTTCGCCCGCCGCGGCGAACATATAACAAACTATGTTCGCCGGGAACTATTCGCCGGCGAATAGTTCGGGACATCTCTATCTCAGAGCAGTACATTAAGCAGAAATTTACATTTTTATTTTGTCCCATAGGGAGTCTAGAGGCAGCAGTCACTGATGATCTGTGGTGCCAAAGGTCCTTCTGCCACATCAGAAGGCAAGGCACCAATTTTTTTAAAATGCCTTATTGTAGATTAGAAGAGCTGTTTTGGATTACTGTATGTCCCAGAAGCTTAAAAATTCACCTCAGGGTCCCACTGTTCCTGGCAGTAGCAAATTAGGTTCTTTTAATATTGTAAACCTGGTCTTGAGATGCACTTTAGAATTCCTGCTCCGCATAGCCACAGATATCTCATATTGTCCCTCAGAAACCAGCCATCACTTACCTCCTACATTAGGCTTGGATTCTCTCACAGTCAAATGCAGTAACTGACATTGGTACTAATTTCAATTGTAGTGAACAGTTGAGGGATGCAGGAATCAGTAAGATATAGCTGTATCTCTATGTTGTCTTGAGTTTATTGGATCAATTCAGCTGAATTTAAAGGAACTATAATCCTAGAAATGAATATTAAAGTAAACAGGAGACCACATGGTTTGTCAGTCTGCAGGAGTCCCTGCATGTTCCTGAACTAAACTTATAAAACTTCTGCAGAGAACACAGTAGTTCATTTTCCGCTAATCGTGTCATCATCAATGCGGTAAACAACCGATCCAACTGGAAAATCTGCTTCTCAGAAGAATGTAGAATTTATTTCTGCATTACTGACAATGTTATTGTGGACCATCACTTGGCTTCAAGTTGGCCTGATGCGTTTTGTAGGACATGGTGATGTAGGGTTTTCGGCAACTGCAGACCTTTCATCCTGCAGAACTTTCAGTAGATTGTAATCCTGTCTGATATCACATAAGCTATGTTGGCTGGGAGAGCTTTTTCTCATCCGTTTTCAATGCTTGGATATTCTCTCAATTCAGTGGAGTAAAACTGGAGTTCTTGTGTAGGTTGTCTATTGTGGTACTTATGGTTCGCTGTGGGCATCCTCCACTGTATGCATTTTTGCTGGGGATCGTCATTAGCAATGGGCCACAAGTGCAGGATTTGCTCCCCTATATATATGCACAACTGCATGTGGGTTTGAGCACCTCCTGCTTGTTTAATGCCACGCCATTCTTTTCAGTTTGTATTTATAGAGATGCCTGGAGGTATATAAACTCCAATTTAAATGTGCCTGCTTTCCATCTACAGGCTACTTTTAGGTGCACCTGTGAGGCCTGGGCCATATCAGCCAGTCTTGAGTGGGACTCGCAGACTCCTCCCTCCTCCCATTGCTAGCATGGTTACATGCTGGAGGTAACTGGTGAGCTGTTTGTGAGTCGGCCTCATGCTCCTGTAATTTGCCCACTGGCCCCTGGTAATGCCCATACAGCACAGGTAGGTGAGTGTTAGGTCCCCGAGCTACTTGAGAAACCTTGGCGCGGTGCTCGGGCTCAGACATGTCCTACACCGTAGGATATGTTGGCTAATCTCTCAATTTTAAAATCAGTTTGAGGGTTTAGTGGTTTAGTAAGACCGCAGAGTGCACCTGTCTTTGCTATTATTTTGTTATATTGCTAAAACTGGAGTTCATCTCATTGCTGAGAACATGTTGTACACATTTGCACCTATATATTTTCTTATCAGCTTTTGTTCTGTCAGTTTGTACTAGTAGCGATGATGAGCAGCAGGGGCAATATTCGAATTTGTGATATTTTGCAAATATTTTGTAGAATATTCGTCATATATTCGTGAATTTGCGAATTCAAGATTATATTCTTGATTGCGAAAATCTACAATGTATTATTTGCATAATGCGCACGAAATACCGGCGTGGGGTAGGCCACTTTTCTATTGGTTCCTAGGGATGTTGCTAAGCTGTGACAAAGCCTTCTCATTGTCCCACCAGCTAGAAGGGAGGGATGATCACCTGACGGTGTTAAAAAAAAACGAATATTCGTCATTACGAATATATAGCATTATATTCAAAATATTCACAAATTCTTGAAGTGCCGATATTAGCGATAAAAATTTGCTTTTCGAATATTCGCACTCAACAGTAGTTTGTAGTAGAATTTTAAGTTTAACATGTTCAAAACTTTCATAAAACAGAAAACTGAAAATATGAACAAGAGAAGTGCTGAATATAAAAGAGCCAAAAAGCAATAGAGACATGAAAACACGGGCACATACTGATGTACTGGGCATGGGCAGCACAGTGGCACAGCTCTGGGGTCCTAGGTTCGAATCCGACCAAGGACAACATCTGCATGGAGTTTGTATGTTCTCTCCGTGTTTGTGTGGATTTCCTCCAGGTACTCTGGTTTCCTCCCACACTCCAAAGACATACTGATAGGGAGCTTACATTGTGAGCCCCATTGGGGACAGTTGGATGCTAATGTGTGTAAAGCTCTGCAGAATATAGTAGCGCTATATAAGTGCATAAAATAAATAAATAATGTCCTTACACCAAATTATCTGAAAAGTCAGACAATGCAAAGCCACTTACTATTAAAATTCATATACTATGCTCAGTATGTGATTAGCTCAATTAATAGGGATAATTATTATTATTCCTAATAGTAGTACTATTAGTATAATAATACTGTAAGTATCCTCTAATCTTCTAATAATAATATGCATAAGTATATTCTCAGTTTGAAGTCTTATGGTATAGGCCAGGGACAGTGGCATACATAGAGAAGTAAGGGCCCCATAGCAAGGATCAAACCAG
Organism: Bufo bufo; assembly: GCF_905171765.1. Lineage (NCBI taxonomy): Eukaryota > Metazoa > Chordata > Amphibia > Anura > Bufonidae > Bufo > Bufo bufo. Next base: position 728,897,175 of record NC_053389.1, on the reverse strand, counting down.
GCCCCCCACACAGGACAGAAGGGGTTCTGCCTAAACCCTTTTCAATGACCCTTGGTCCATTTTCCCACTGCCTTGTTTTCTAAAAGTTGTTCATTTAGATGGTAGAGTCGCGAACAAATTTTCACCTCCAGTAGAAGAGGCGATAATTCCAACTAAGACTGGGCCCCCTCTTGACTTGGGCCCCATAGCAGTCGCATGGTCTGCCGCTATGGTAGCTACACCCCTGAATTAGCAGCACAAATAGCGGAACTTACTTCACCAGGGAGGAATCCGATGGGATAAAGCTCAAGACACCCATTGGATTTACCCCCCTCGCCTGGATCACACGTAGAGTCACAGGATGAAACAGCAGGTACACACTGGGGTCTTCTTGAAACTTCCTTTATTCAAAGTATAGGCAAAACAGTAGGCTCAACGCGTTTCAGGGTCTTTCAAACACCCCTTCCTCAGGAGCAATAATATACAGTGATACAGTTGCTTCCTATATATAGGAGAGTCTTTTCAAACACATCCACGCTCAGAATAACGTCACTTCCGGTTCCTGTATGGACCGGAAGTGGCGATGCGTTCCACAGTGGAACGCAATGGATAGAATTCAGAAATGGCCATATAATGACCCAGTCTAACAGAAAACATTCAACAAAATCCCCTTTGTGGTGTGCGATTGAAGAGGGAAGCACAGTTACAGCTCAAGGGTCAGATCTATTTGTGGCAGATGCCGATCGTCACTTCCGGTTTCGGACTGAACCGGAAGTGCACATGCGCTCCACAGTGGAACGCAACCGATATGGTAACACTCAATTGACAGCCCTTTAGAGGGTTTTTGGTGAAATTTCAACCCATCATGTTCACATTAGTGGGTTTAAGGGCAGGTCAGCAGGATCTTATAAATATCTTAGCAATATTATATAGAAAAAATGGGCGGCCTCAGGTTACATGATCCCGATACCCCTGTTGTCCACTAGAAGGCATAAGTTACTACTAGCTGTGTGGAAAGGAAGGGGAACGAAATAAATATTAGGGAAAAGGACAAAAAAGAATGTAAATAATAAAAATTTTAAGATATTCTGAGTTTCTGAGACAAATATAAATATAACAAGGTATCTTCATGTTCTAGGAAGCAGTTTTTCCAAAAAGATATATAACGTAGCTAGATGGTATAACCGTAAATAGATTGCACAACAAATTTTTCCAGGGAAAGTATAGGTACGAAGGTATATATGTATAAATGTATAAAGGACTGTCAACAAATGTGCAGAATGAGCACAAAATGATGTACATGTGTATAAAGCTTCTCCTATGGAGATAGGGGTAATCCTAGAATATAGTGGTAGAGATCTATTGTGTAGAGGTTAAGGTCTATTTAAAATATAAATATTCTCCAGTATAAATACATATTTTCCAGTAAAAGTTGAGAATGAATATAAATATATATATAAGACCTATAGAAAATTCATAAGTGGAGGCACATACGTTAAAAAAGCTCAAAATATATATACACCATAAAAAATGTACATAAAAATGTAAAAAGGGACGCATATATGCCTACATTAAATAAATATATGTCTAAAAGAATATATGTAAAAGGACATACACGACTAGATGAAAATCTGTATAAAAATAAGTTCGATATGAGATATCATTTAGCAAAAAAATATAAATATATATATATATATATATATATATAAATATATAAGAAAAACAGAAGTCTTGCTCTAGGTGGGGACACTCTGATGTCCTAGTCCCAAGCAAGGGATCGGGCCATATCAGGGAATACATTAATAGTTTGTATATTCAAGGGCTTCGTTTAGGCCAAAGGGGGCCAGCGTATTAAATTTATAGATCCAAAACATTTATTTTCGAGCCAACTGTTGGAATGATTGAGGGACCCATTCAACCGGGGTGACTTTCACGAGGGTGGAATCGCTATTGTGGTGTTCAAAGAAATATCTTGAGACGCTATGAGTTAGTACTTTACGGTGGATATTCGAGCGATGTTCATTCATTCTCTCTCTGAGGGTTTGGGTGATTCTCCCTATATATAGCAAATTGCAAGGACATGTGAGCAAATAAATTATATTCCGAGAGCCACAATTCATAAAGTGTCTCAGCGTAATCACTTCTCCAGAGTGTGGGACATTGATAGTTCTAGTCTTATCTTTGATCATTCCACAACATTAACACTTCTTTATTTTACATCTAAAAGCCCCCTTTTTAATTGGTTTTGTCGGCTTCGTGGTCTTTCCTTTCTCTATAATTTTAGGGCAAGAGGGTGCAACCATATTTTTCAGGGTTTGGGCTCTTCTAAATGTTAAGCCAGGAACTTGGGGAAGTATATGTTTGAGGATCCTTTTGTAGTATTCCCCAATGTTTATTCAAAATTTGCCGGATTTTAGTATGTCTCACATTAAATCTTGTGATCAAGTTGAACTGAGTCTTATCTTGGGTATTTTTATTTTTATTTTTGTTTTCTTTAGGTTGAAGGGCATCACTTTGTCGAAGTAGTAGGGATCTTGTTTTCGATTCCTTAATTAAAGTTTTTGGGTATCCTTTTACAACAAACCTTTGACACAGAGTGTTTAGTTGTTGTTTCAGGGTCAGGCTGTCAGAGCAATTCCTCCTCACTCTCTTCATCTGACTAAATGGTATATTCTTCTTCCATTTAGGGTGGTGACAGCTTTTATAGTTCAAGTAGCTGTTCGCATCCACCTGTTTAAAGTGAGTTTTTGTTATAATCTTATAATTTTCTATACTTAAATGGATGTCTAAAAAAATTGCTTCTTGGGGATTATGCTCCAGACTAAAACCAAGACCCCATTGGTTTGTATTTAGATTTTTTACAAAGGATATCAGATCTTCGACATCCCCTTCCCAGATGAAAATAATATCATCGATATATCTCTGATAATAACAGATTTTTGGGGGAGAAAGTAGGCCATGATGTTCTTCAAATAGACCCATAAAAAGGTTAGCATATAATGGGGCAAACTTCGTCCCCATCGCGGTGTCTTTTATATCCAGAAAAAAGGTCTCATTAAAAGTAAAAAAAATTATGATTTAAAATAAATTCAATGGCATCCACTAGAAACTCTTTTTGCTGTTCCGGCATAGAAGGGTCCTTCCACAAAAAATATCTAACAGCTGCAAGGCCCAGATCATGCTGAATGTTACTATATAGGGAGTTTACATCCAAGGTGACAAAAATGTAATTACTCCTCCATTCGACGGGGCTTGTAAAATTAATAAGATGAGTTGTATCCCTCAAATAGGAGGGTAGCTGTGTTACATATTTCTGATGGAATTTATCCACATAAGCTGATAAGTTGGTTGTAAGTGAGTCAATACCCAAAATGATTGGTCTACCTGGTGGGTTATGGAAAGTTTTGTGTATTTTGGGTAGGAAATAAAGTTTTGCTACAGTGGTGTGTGCTGGGGACAGGAATTGTTTTTCTTTCTTATCAATAATACCTAAAGAAAAAGCCATGTCTACCAGTTTTACTAGAGACTTCTTAAACAAAACTGTAGGATCCTCGTCCAAAGTTCTATAATAGTCATGATCGGACAGAATTCTCTTTGATTCGGCTACATAGTAGTCGTGGTCCATCACCACGTTGCCACCCCCCTTATCTGCCTTCTTTATTATTATTTCTTTATTCTTTTTCAGATTCTCAAGGGCTTTCCTTTCCCTGGAGTTTAAATTCTTTGTCATGTTTTTCTCCAATGAGGAGAGGGTTTTGAATTCTTCTAGCACTGTATTATAATAGCTCTCCAAATGAGGCCCTCGGCTTTCAATAGGATAGAATGTTGACTTCATCTTTAGGTGAGATGGTAGGGGGGCATGGGGGTCTATTGGTTGAGTATACGTTGGTCTGGATTCTTGCAATAGACTCTCTTGTGTGGATGCAAGAGCTTCCTTGGGGATGGTATTATTTATTGGAGCAATGTGGGTAGTCAATTCCTTCAGAAAAAAAATTATTTTAAGTGTAAGCCTGCGTATATATTGGTTTAAATCAACGAATAATTCAAAGGGATCTGGTTCATTAGATGGACAAAATGAAAGGCCCTTGCCAAGCAATTCTATTTCGTCGCTGGTAAGATTATATTGGGAGAGGTTAAAAATGCCCTTATCTATTTCTCTGGTGGTTGGGTCTTTTTCAGTGACTTCTTCTATGGTGGTCTTAATTACTTTTCTGTCGGACTCTTTTGAGACTTCAGTTTTTTCTTTGTGGGTCCGTCTAGATTTTCCCCCTCGGGTTCCTCTGAATCTTTTTTTGTTCTTTTTTTGGAATGTTATAGGGGGTGAAGAAGTGTGTTATCTTGATGTTCTTTGATGAACTCTCTACTACAGACCCCTTTGGACTCAAATAGGGGGTTAGAAATTGCTGACTAGACAGGACCCTCCTGGTCGGGGGTGTTGAATTCTGTGGGGTAACTACTGGGGATAGTAGTCCTAAAAAAGGGCTCTCTGGAAGGCTCAGTGGTAGAGCTAAAAAAGGATCTGAATGGGTGGAAGAATATATGGAGATATTTAGTGATCTGTTTAAAGGTCCGGTTTCTATCCTGATAGCCTGATCATCGCGTGGGGGAACAGATCGTGAGGCTGAATTGGGTGTGGAATAAACAGGTTTTCCAAGACTGCATGAGAAGGAGATAAGCTTGGATTCAAATTATTTTCGGTTTGTTCAGAGGTGTCAATGATTCCTAGATCTCTAGGGGGAATCTTTGGTGATGAAAGGTATATACAGGATTTGGTCCCCTCTGGTTTACAATAAGAGACAGTGGGATTAATTTGTGTGCTTGGTATGGCTGGTTCGGTTATCGGTATGATCTGGACTTCACATTTTTTGTTCTCTACAGTGATCTTTTTCCCCCAAGCACTCCCAAACTTTGTATTGTAAAAAGTCCTAGTTTGTTGTCTCGGTCTAATATTGTTTTCAGGGAGTGATGGGAGGAACCGTCTCTCTGAACCATTCCTCTGAGGGATGGGCCCATGTCTTACCCCAATGGGGGGGAGAAAAGAGTTACTATTTTGATAGTGTAGTTTCCGTTCCCATGTTCTAACCTGGTCTTATTTAAAATCTTCTATATCCCTCAGTAGTTTCTTGGATTTGAATCTAACCTCATTGCACTCAAAGTGTCTAAACGTCTCCTGTTTAAGAAGATCTAATGGGGTACTGGATGTTTTAGACAATAAAAACTTTAAGTTTTCTAACTAGTTGTGCAGCAATAGACCTCCTTTTCAAAATCAGCAATTTCAAAAAATTTATAGAACAAACATCACTTATACGTAACCATTCATTTCTGAATTCAGTGTCCTGCATAAATGTCGGTTTGAGAGATAGTCTCAGACCTCGTGGTATCAGTCCAAGATCAATATAGCAAGTTAGGAAAAACCAATCTATCTCACTATGGATGTAGTCTTTAATGGTTCCTTCGATATCTGGATCTCCTTCAGAATATTTAGTCTGGTTGTCTTCCTCTATTGGGGTACACCAAGTACTAATCATGGTGGTATTGATCTTTTGGAGGTCTTCGATGGTCAGAAAGGATCCAATTTCCCTCTTCATTCTAATGAACAGTCCAGAAAGATCATTGTTCAGATAGGTCCGACCTGAGTCTGCCACTGTTACTCTGGTCGGCCGTTGGTAGTACAGGAGCACTCCGACAACAAATGGCAAATACAGGTACAGCCTGGCAATAAATGGCAAGTACAGGAGCAGTCTGATCGCAAATGGCAAATACAGGTGCAGCCTGGCAATAAATGGCAAGTACAGGAGCAGTCCGACAACAAATGGCAAATAAAGGTGCAGCCTGGCAATAAATGGCAAGTACAGGAGCAGTCCAACAACAAATGGCAAATAAAGGTGCAGCCTGGCAATAAATGGCAAGTACAGGAGCAGTCTGATCGCAAATGGCAAATACAGGTGCAGCCTGGCAATAAATGGCAAGTACAGGAGCAGTCTGATCGCAAATGGCAAATACAGGTGCAGCCTGGCAATAAATGGCAAGTACAGGAGCAGTCTGATCGCAAATGGCAAATACAGGTGCAGCCTGGCAATAAATGGCAAGTACAGGAGCAGTCTGATCGCAAATGGCAAATACAGGTGCAGCCTGGCAATAAATGGCAAGTACAGGAGCAGTCTGATCGCAAATGGCAAATACAGGTGCAGCCTGGCAATAAATGGCAAGTACAGGAGCAGTCCGACAACAAATGGCAAATAAAGGTGCAGCCTGGCAATAAATGGCAAGTACAGGAGCAGTCCGACAACAAATGGCAAATAAAGGTGCAGCCTGGCAATAAATGGCAAGTACAGGAGCAGTCTGATAGCAAATGGCAAATACAGGTGCAGCCTGGCAATAAATGGCAAGTACAGCTGCAGTCCGACAACAAATGGCAAATGCAGGTGCAGCCTGGCAATAAATGGCAAGTGTAGGTGCAGTCTGACAACAAATGGTTAATACAGATGCAGCCCGGCAATACGGCTGGGTTCACATCACATCTTATGCATCCGTTTGACATAAACTGTATGTTAGAAAAAAAAAAAGATGCAAAAAATGCAGCACACCATGTTCTTGTATTCTGCACAGTCCGGTAAAAACCATATACTTTTATTTTACAATGGAACTTTATGGTGAACGGATGCCACTGTATGGCATCAGTCTAAGGCATCGGTCTAAGGCAACATATACGTTTTTTGTATAGGTTAAATGGATGGGAAAAACATGATGTGAACCCACCCTAAATGGCAGGTAGGTACAGGTGCTGTCCAGCAACAATTGGTATATACAGGTGCAGCCTGGCAATAAATGGGGCAGCTAAGCAATTAGCAGTACTCTATTTTCGGGGCCGCATCATGTATGGGCATCTTTAAAGGGATGAGTAAACAATTCATTTTTAATTCATCTCTACTTCATATAACTCTATGTCTATGTGTCTGCTTTGCACCTACAGTATATATGGGACTGCTTTTCTACTTTTTTTGGTGGATAGTTAAAATAGACATATGTAGGTAACAGAGATACAGCAGATAGATGTGCAAAGAAGAGAAGAGACCACATAGCAAAGATCATAATGCCGATGTCTAATATGGTGCTGAGCCTTGCTACCCAGGACAGAAGGGCATCACGCTTGATCCACCTTGATGACCTTTAGGTCAATTCCCCACTTCTTACTTATTAACAAGGTATTGTAATTCTTCTGTAGAGGGCAGTCCTTACCACCCAGGAGCAGAAGAGATGGAGCCAGCCAGGGATGAGCCCTTTCTCTTCAAGGGCTCCACAGCCAGATATACTGTATTCCATAGAGGTAGACTATCGTATGTCACTGGATAAATTTGAAATTCCATGTGTCAATAATCTGTAATAATAATTCTGTAATTATGATATAGATGTGTCAGTGTTAAGTATATGATTACATCTATTGTTAGTTCCATGATGTAAAAAAATGATTTTAAAAAAAAACCCACACAACTCCTCATAGGTCTCCAGACAGTTTTTTCTTACCCCTCAGTCCTTTCCACGATCACTAATGTTTATATTACTTGGCACAGACCCCTCTCAGATAATTCATGCTGGGCATTCTCTGTTCATTTCGTTGCAGCTCTTTTGCAATTCATTTATAGTCAAACAAAAAAATGTCACACCTCTAACTAATCTCTTTAGCAAAACAAATCTCTTGTTCTGCTGACATTTCCCCCTTCTGACAATCAGGCTCTTCTGAAAGTGTTTGTGTTTCTTTTTATAGTACAAATGACTGGAGGGTTTTGAGCAAATGCATTGTGGATGCCAGCACCAGGTCTGGTTTCTGGTATATCAAAGATGGTGCACGTCGTGTGTAGTGTAAATTGCAGGGAACATAAAGTGTATTCATTAAGTCAGAATTGTTTTTTTTTAGACAAACTGCATTCATCAATAATGTGATTTCTATCCAGACTAGCCTGTGAATTTGAAGCAGATGTTCTAATGCTTCCATCCTCAGTTTCAGAATATTTTAATACTATTTTGTGTTTGATAATCACCATCATACTCATGTAGGGACATTTACTATTGTGATTTCACCTAAACTTTGTTGTATATTGTGTCCAAATTTGTATTTCTGACACAGAATGTTGCATCAAATTTAATATACTTATGCAGAAAGTGCACCACTGCACTTAGCTCATGTGTTTGTGATTGACAAGGGGCCTAATGTTATTTAAATTGGTTGTCTAATTTAGACAACTCCTCCCATATGCCTTACTAGGGCATATAAACATCATGAGATGGGTCTCTGCATTGAGCCTCTACATAGAAACACTAAATGTTCCTATTCAATAAAAACAAGCAGAGGACCTAAAGGGGCATGCTTCATATATGGTCGACCTGTCCTAAAGCATCATATTCTGGAGCTGACTACTTGGCCTAACACTCAGTTTATTTAGCATGATTATAAGTAAAGATCCTAAGCTAGCTACACCTCAGATTGTTACACCTCAAACCACCAGAAGTCGCATAGTCTCTAAACTGAATCTGTTCAAATATGTCATGCTAGCAGCTAAAAACACTATAGCTCATTCTTGGAGAAAACAATCAGTTCCATTCCAGTAAACTCAGCTATGTATGGACAATAAATTTATTAAGAAGAAACTCATAAGCGTACTACTTGCTAAAACTGCAAAACTGAGAAGATTTGGTGCCCATGTGGTCACCATGCTTACACTCACCTTGAAACCTCACAAATCATTGCATTATGACTGTCTGGGGCCACTTCCTGTTTGCCGTGACCTATTCTCTGTTCTATTCATGCCCTTCACCCCACTATTGTCTGATGTTCACAATGCTGCTGGAGAGACACCCACTGAGAGATTAGTGAAGGTCTGCAGAGCGTGCTGGATGATACTTTCCCCATTGTAATTCATAACTGCACTGAAAAGAAAGATGTTCAGTATGAATAACTTATTATCAAGTACCTATACAACTCTTTCAGACACGTACACATAGTTGGATTTCTAAGAAAAAAGGTGGTATTGACTTTTTCATAGTTCACCAGCTGCCTTTAATTCTTCAATTCATGTTATTGTGCTATTTTATTGTTATTTTGTCATTGTAGGTTCACAGTTTGATGCTGACTCATTTCCTAATACATCTTTATGACTGTTGGTCCTTTGTTTTCCACATATAGAATTCCAAATCCCACAGATAGACATAGAATTAAAACATAAGATGCTTGCTGCCTACAACCACAGAGCTTACTGCATTCATCTGGGATTTTGAAAAGGGCTTCATTCATGGGCAATAGAGAAAGGTCTTATTAGTTATCTATATATTCTATGTCTCTCATTAGTGATGGACGAACATCGGCCAGGACGGTTCGCGAACCGCAAGTTTGCGGCAGGCCCCATTCACTTTAATAGCAGGCGAACCTGAAAAACATTCAGGTCATATTTGCAGCCACCAAATACTTATTAGAAGTGCACAAATAGTCCCACAACATGGACAGTGACATACTAGAGGGCGATCAATAACAAAAATTCCAACAAAAAATATGCATCTTAATCAGGGGACATTTGAATGCGTCTTAAAGGGAAATTCTCTTAAATGTGCCCTGTTGGAGCCTAGAAATGTTTTATTCTAGGCCACAGGAGTACGGGCCTGAAAAATTAGGCATTCACCTGACATAAAAGAAATTCTGATTATGTGGCTTGAGGAGGTACATTTTGCGGTCAATAGATATCAATTTTACTGCAGGCCAGTACAAATACAGGTCAAATACATATGTTTAAAAGAACTAAAAATATAAAATTGGATTAAAAGCATGGCTAATGAAATCCCCCCTCTTGAAAAAAGCCCTAATGATAATAGTTAAAATTCGATAACACATGGTCGTCACTGGTGTTAAATTCCTCAGAGGCCGCAACAATTATTCATTCAGCGTACATAAAAGAACAAGTAACTAAGTGGCTGAAGGTAGATTACACTGTGATTGGATATCAATTTTCCAGCAGGCCAGTGTACTACAGGCCCCAAAAAGTATGCATTCAGCGTACATAAAAGAACAAGTAAGTATGTGGCTGGAGGTCCATTGGATGGTCAAATGATATCAATTTTACTGAAGGCCAGTACAAATGCAGGTCAAATACATATGTTTAAAAGAACTAAAAATATAAAATTGGATTAAAAACATGGCTAACAAAATTCCCCCTCTTGAAAAAAACCCTAATAATAATAGTTGAAACACGTGGTCGTCACAGGTGTTGAATTCCTCTGAGGCCCAAAACATTAGGCATTCAACGGACAGAAAAGGCCTTTTGTGTCGCTGTATTTACTTAAGACAGGGACCAATATTTGTTCTGGGTGGTGGCGGATATTTGTGGGCTGGCATGAGGAAATTCAATTAAACGTGGTCGTAACAGGTGTTGAATTCTCCGAGATCCATGCCTCATTCATTTTTAGAAATGGGAGGTAGTGCACACTGTCGTGAGCTCGGTGAGTGCACTTATCGGTCACTATCCCCCCTGTGGACAGGACACTGGATGAGGGCCAAGCCAACAGTTCCATGGCAAATTGTGCCAGCTCTGGCCACAGGTCAAGTCTGCACACCCAGTAGTCCAGGGGTTCCTCGCTTCTCAGAGCGTCTTCATTGGCCTGATGTAGTCGGACACCTATCTGTCTTGGCGTTCTGTGTGATCCAGAGGGTGGATGTCGATGGGTTGGCTGCAAGAATGATCTCATATCCGAAGTGACCAACACATCTTCAAACCGCCCTCTTCTTGCATGCGCTGTTGGATTGGTACCTGCAGCTGTTTCTCTGTGAGTGGAAATTCCTCTGCCAGCACCTGCAAAAGCAGAATGAAGCATTTCTCAAAGCAAGGCTTGGTAGTGCTGCATTCTGACCGCCCTCTGTGATGGTGGTAACATGTCCGCCATTTTGTGTTTGTACCAGGGGTCTAAGTACGTTGCCACCCAGTACTGGTCCTTTGACTTTATGCTTTTTATATGGGGGTCCCTCTTCAAACATTGGAGCATCAAGCCCCCCATTTGAACAAAACTGGAGACGGTGGAGTGGCCTGGCTCCTGCTCATCGTCCAGGATAATGTCATCCTCGGTCTCCTGCCCCCAGCCACGGACAACACCAGGGATACCAAAAACGTTTAAAGCATGCTCTTCTTGCTCCTACTCTGCGCCAGTACCATCCTCTTCTGACTCCTCTTTAGACTCCTGTTGACTTGTCTCAGATGGAGTAGCCCCCCTTGGGAATTCATCCAGCATTGCGACTTCCTCATCTTCCTGCTCCTCTATGGGTTGATCAATGACACAACGCAATGCACGCTCCAGAAAGAAGGCGTAAGATGCCATATCACTGATGGCGCCCTGGCTGCGACTGATCAGTTTGGTGATCTCATCAAATGGCCACAGAAGTCTGCATGCGTCGCACATGAGCAGCCACTGGCGCGGTGTAAAAAAAAAAAAAGGTCCCCAGAACCTGTCATGCCGCAGAGTTCATACAGGTAGTCGTTAACTGCACATTTCTGCTGGAGCAGCCTATCAAGCATATACAAGGTGGAGTTCCAGCGCATATGGCAGTCACAAATGAGACCTCTGACGGGCATGTGGTGTCGCCGCTGAACGTCAGCAAGGCGAGACATGGCCGTGTAACATCTTCTAAAATGGCCAGAGATTTTCCTGGCCTGTCGCAAGACGTCCTGGACCCCAGGGTATTTGGCAACTAATTGCTGCACGACTAAGTTCGGGACGTGTGCCATGCACGGCAAGTGTGTCATTTTGCCCTGTTTCAGCGTTCTCAGCAGATTGGCACAGTTGTCGCACACCACTTTACCAACTGTCAAATTGAGCAGGGTTAGCCACTGATCAGTCTGTGAAGGAGTGGAGGACCAGTGTGGCTTTTGGCTTCCAGGCACAACAGCCTCAGCACACCATCGCAACGTCTCACCTGACACGTCGAATAGGTTCTGGGGAGCTTTGGCGGCTTAGCGGAAGAGGTGGTAACAGTGGAAAAGGAGAAGTCAGCCGAGGAGGAGACAGAAGATGGAGTAGGGGGACTAGAATAAGAGGAAGGCCTGCATGCAATCCGTTGCGGTAACACCAAATCCACACGGGTGCCACGGGTAGCATGCTTGACGGCCGTTAGAAGGTTCACCCAGTGGGCAGTAAAAGTTATGTACCTGCCCGTGTTTGCTAGACCACGTGTCTGTGGTCAGATGTATCTTGGCACCGACACTGTGTGCCAGAGATACATTCACTTGCCGCTGAACGTGACCATATAGCTCCGGGATGCCCTTCTGGGAGAAATATTTCCTTCTGGGTACCTTCCACTGCAGTGTGCCAATGGCCACAAATTTTCAAAAGGCCTCTGAGTCCACCAATTTATATGGCAGTAGTTGGCGGGGCTAGCAGTTCCGACAAGCCGGCGGTCAGCCATTGGGCAAGAGGGTTATCCGGCGTCATCATCTTTTTAGGCTCGAATATTTGGGCCATGGAAGCCTGCCTTTTGCCAGATGAACGAGACGATGGCACAGTGGAAGGTGGAGTGGAGGATAAATGGGAGGAGAGAGGAGAATTGGAAGGAGAAGAGGCAGGACGTGGAGCACCAGGAGTGTGTCTTTGTGGGTTCTGATGTTGTTTCTCCCACTGGGCTCAGTGATGGGAGGCCAGGTGCCTTCTTAAGGCGGTCGTCCCTAGGTGAGTGTTGGGCTTACCGTGACTTATGCTTTGACAGCACAGGCTGCAGATGGTAACACTATTCTCAGCAGCAGACACTTTAAAAAAAGCACACACTGCGGAGCCATGTGCCGGTGTCCTGGGAGCGCCAGATGTGACTGTGCATGGTGGATGGCTTGTTCCAGATACATTAGCAGTCTGCTTTTTGCCTCCCGTGCACTGTAAGTTCTGCCTGCTTCTCCTCCTTCTCCTCCCTATCTGCTGCACTGTCTCTTCCTCTGAACTCCCCTCATCTTCCTCTCTTGTGTGTACCCACATGACGTCAATAGACACATCATCATCGTCCCCTTCACCACCACTGACATTAGAGATCTTGGAATAGGCAGCAACAGCGGGGACCACCCTCCTTGGGCTGATCTGGGTACTGTCGTCAGACTGATGGGTGGCAACCGTTGCTACCTCCTCTTCCTGATCCGATGCCAAGAATGGCTGTGCATCTGTAAGGTCTTGTAATGGATGTGAAAATAATTCCTCTGACTCGAGCGGAGGGGATATGGTGGTGGTGGTGTCTTTAGGGGTGCACACACCAGAGAGTGAAGAGGTTACAGATAGAGAGGATGAGGAGGGTGCAGAAGCAGAAGGCTGAGTGAGTCACTCAACCAAGTCTGGTGTGTCCTTTGACGTAATTGCAAGCACCTTCTGCAACTTTCCACTTAGGCTCCAGCCTGGTGCACCTTCCCGACCCCTACCACCTGTGCGGAATGGCCTGCCTCTTCCTCTGCCTGTCATTTTCAAAATGACCCTGTGACAAAAGTCCCTATAGAAGAGCAGTATTTGTGGAAGAAGGTATATCACAGCCCTGCTTCTATCACTTTTTTGGGGGGGCAACTGGTATATCACACCAGTAGAAATTATTTGTTCCAATAACGTTTGGCACTCTGTGTAGCTGAGGTAATGCAGCTAAACCACAAACAAATGCTGCACTACCCAAATGCACTATATAGAAAGTATATAATTGGTATATAACACCTCTGCTTCAATGAGTTTTTTGGGGGGGCAGCTGGTAAATCACATCAGTAGAAATTATTTTTTCCAATGTCATTTGTCACTATCTGTAGCTGACGTAACACCGCAAAACTGCAAACAAATGCTGCACTACCCAACTGCACTATATAGAAAGTATATAATTGGTATATAACACCCCTGCCTCAATCAGTTTTTTTGGGGGGCGGCTGGTATATCACATCAGTAGAAATTATTTGTTCCAATAGCGTTTGGCACTCTGTGTAACTGCACTATCGCAGCAGAACCGCAAACAACTGCTGCAGAATACAAATGTACTATAGTATACTTTCTATTTTAGAAAGTATATTATAAGTATATTACAACCCTCAGTAAGTCACACGTATCAATAGCACACCTATACCAGTCCTTAAAAGGGACTTTTGTGGCCCTATTAGCTAGAGTTTGGTGTCCATAACAATCTGCTCAACACACCAACCTCTCCCTACACTGGCAAAAGACTGAATGTAAAATGGCTGCCAGATCAGGTTTATTTATAAGGTATGGGGTATGTCCATGTGCTGAAACGTCTCAATTGGCTGTCCTGTACCACCTGATGGATGTGTCATGGGTCAAAGTTCTTCACATTGTAAAAGAATATGGCGCTGGCGGACATCACCATATGTTTGCCCGTTTGGCAAATCACGAACGAGCAAAGCTCGCCTCGAATCGACCACCGGGCGAACCGCAAGGCCATCTCTATCTCTCATTAGATTTCATTGAAAGGTGTTGTGTGCCTAGTTAAAGGGGTTACCCAAGCTAAGACAGACCCTCCCAGAGAAGCTGACCTGTGTTTCAGTGTCTGGCACTCCCAGGACGCTCTTCCTCTACCTGCCATACTGAAATCAACATCGTTGATAGGGGGACACGTGATCGCTGCAGCCAATCACATGCCTTAGTGCTGACCTGCTTCTCTTGCATCATGTAACAAGTAATCATTATGCAAGGGGAGCAGGTCACCACAGTGGTCACATGTCCATCCTTTTCTCTGTTGACAGATGTTGATTTCAGAGTGGCAGGGAAAGGACGAGTCGGCCCAGGAGCATTAGACACTGGACCCATTGGTGGGGACTAGATAAGTATGATCTTCACCACAGCTTGGCCAATCTAAAAGGTCTTGTCTTACTCTTGGACAACCCCTTTAAAGTAAAAAAATAAATAAATACCCAGAAGGATGTAGAGCAATAAAAAAGTCAAAACTTACCAATGAGTGACTGCAGCATGTCCATGTGGAGAGGGACCAGGAAATACAGAGACCGGCAGTGAACCTGAAAAGTGTTGAACCGAGAAGAACAGGGGCTTGGTAATATAAGTCATTTCATTATTTTACATAATTCTCATAACTGGGGACAACCCCTGTAATTTATACTACATTCTATATTGAAAATACATGCCCGGTTCAGAAAACTGTCTAGACTTGAGGAAAATAAGTGCACACAAAAGCAAATGATTCCCTTTGTGACACAGATGAGGGCATCTAAGTAGAAAAGTAAATGGAGGAAGGTAAAACTTCAGAGTAAATTAACCCCGGGATGCTTTGGAACATTGTACAGATTCCAGGGCTCTCTGTGTGCCCGCATTGGTCTCTCATTTTACTTTGTGTTATGTTGCAGTCAACAGATTTGAAAAGCCAAAAACATTTCTGAGCAGTATCAGAGTGCCCTTTCCAATCTAGAGAGTCATTTGGCAAGTGCATTTCCACCTTTGAGCAGTAATAATTTCCTTTGCATTAAGCGTCCCCAAGATTGCCATGGAGTGCTACTTTCTCCTTATCACCCTTGGCAGTTGGCAAATTGAAAGAAGGGCTGAACACAGTACCACAAATGAAAAGTAAATTGCTTACCGTGCGAACATTTGTCAGCTTTTAACAAGGACTTCAAATTCTCTGCAGTCTGAAATAACACCTTCCAGCTGTTGTTGAGCAGGTTTGCAGAGCTGGCTGGCATTGCTGTAAAGCACTAATACATACTGAATGATAAAATACAGTATGTCTTCAGTTGTGTATTTATCATCTTATTTTCTGTACCTCATTGACTCATTTTTATTGCACAGCTTGTTCTCTTACATGCTTAGATTTTGCATATTTGACCTGGGATGAGGAAACTGTTCCCGTAGGTGCTGAAGTTTTATTTTCAATCATTTGCTCTGTTTCTATACACATCACCACTTTTCTCTGTGGGCCGTGTCTGGTTCTGCAACACAGAACACACCCATGGACAAAAGAAGCACTGGTTCTGAAACACAAGCAGAAGTATTTTTCTTAGCTCCTTTAAGATGAACATACTCTTGTCCGCTAAAATAGATATCAATATAGTAGCAATAGATAATCCTTACTTACTTGGCTTCTTAGTCAGTGACAGCAAATAAGCTGTGAAATGTAATCTGAGTCTACTCTGTCTTATCAGACCAATGCTTTGTCACTGCTTATTGCTTTACATTGGATAATAAAAATAAAAACTTCCAGGTTAAAAAAAATGCTTGGAGTGGAGAATATCCTAACCCTTTTTCATCAGTCACAGGACAATGTGCTTGCTATCCAGTTTAACATGTGTAAATTGTAGATGGACTGCCAATAAGCAGAATTAGAACTGCTCTGGAAGCTCTCTGTACAGTTTGGGGAATTTGAACACTTTAACACCAGGTGTATGTACACCAGGTGCTCTTTTTAGTCTAGGTGGCTTTACTAGGCTGTACAGCTGTGTGACTCCTGTACTTTCCATGGACTGACTGGAAGAATCGCTTGGTTGTTCTTGACATGCTTCTGCAGGGGCTCTGTACTAGGACCACAAGGCCATCCAGTACTGCCCTCTTGCTGCTTTGGTGAGTAACCCATTTAGAGGCACTCCTCTCACATGTGCACTCTTACTCTATGCTAACAAAACTGCACTGAAATTCCAATATGGGTCAAATCTTCCCTGGAAATCACCACTCCGGTCCTGGAGTTCCAATCTGTAGGTTACACATGCACCTTTGTATTAAGTGTCCAGCAGGGTTCAGCCTTGCATATCATGTTGCATACAACCAAAGGACAGTCTTTTTCATCCTGAAGACCTCCTTTTTCCACTATAGCAACCCATCCTTTTACAGGTGAAAAATATGAAAAATATACTTATGTGCTCTACAGAAAAATGTTGAGTAACAGACACCCAACATACAGTGAGATGTTGAGAAACAAATAGCCTCCTAACAGCTTAGATGTACTAGTATAATGCAATTTGATAGTAATTTTTTCTTATGTCAGATTACTATGGAAAACCTGGTACAAATTTTCCAGAGAGCGAGAGATGAGCGAATTTCCTAAAATTTGTTTTGATCTGTCCAAATTCGACAAGAAATTTCAATTGGGTACAAATCATTTCTACCCGAGTGTTTTAAATGCCTGAAAAAAAACAGCCTCTTTCTCTCTCTCTCTCTCTCTTATCTCAAAAAATTCTACTTAAATGAATCTGCAGAAACTCTTTTTTTTAAAATTCATTTTGAATTTTGATTCTAATGAAATCAATTCACTCATGTCTAATCTGGAGTAAAGTCCACCATTATTTTAACTATATCAATGCAAAAAAACACTGCTCTTCATGGTAATTTTCACCCATAGTCACCTATTTTGCAGTTCTGGGGCCTTCTGTTTCCTCCCCTGCATAGTACATCATCCCTCATACACAGCCCCAGCAATTCCACTAATAATACATTTATAGCACTAAAGTATATAATATGCTGGGGGATCCTTTCTCCACTGTCTAGAGACAGATAGAGCTATATACACTCACCTAAAGAATTATTAGGAACACCATACTAATACGGTTTTGGACCCCCTTTTGCCTTCAGAACTGCCTTAATTCTGCATGGCATTGATTCAACAAGGTGCTGATAGCATTCTTTAGAAATGTTGGCCCATATTGATAGGATAGCATCTTGCAGTTGATAGAGATTTGAGGGATGCACATCCAGGGCACGAAGCTCCCGTTCCACCACATCCCAAAGATGCTCTATTGGGTTTAGATCTGGTGACTGTGGGGGCCATTTTAGTACAGTGAACTCATTGTCATGTTCAAGAAACCAATTTGAAATGATTCGAGCTTTGTGACATGGTGCATTATCCTGCTGGAAGTAGCCATCAGAGAATGGATACATGTTCTCATTCTGTTTACGCCAAATTCGGACTCTACCATTTGAATGTCTCAACAGAAATCGAGACTCATCAGACCAGGCAACATTTTTCCAGTCTTCAACAGTCCAATTTTGGTGAGCTCGTGCAAATTGTAGCCTCTTTTTCCTATTTGTAGTGGAGATGAGTGGTACCCGGTGGGGTCTTCTGCTGTTGTAGCCCATCAGCCTCAAGGTTGTGCGTGTTGTGGCTTCACAAATGCTTTGCTGCATACCTTGGTTGTAACGAGTGGTTATTTCAGTCAACGTTGCCCTTCTATCAGCTTGAATCAGTCGGCCCATTCTCCTCTGACCTCTAGCATTCACAAGGCATTTTTGCCACAGGACTGCCGCATACTGGATGTTTTTCCTTTTTCACACCATTCTTTGTAAACCCTAGAAATGGTTGTGCGTGAAAATCCCAGTAACCGAGCAGATTGTGAAATACTCAGACCGGCCCGTCTGGCACCAACAACCATGCCACGCTCAAAATTGCTTAAATCACCTTTCTTTCCCATTCTGACATTCAGTTTGGATTTCAGGAGATTGTCTTGACCAGGACCACACCCCTAAATGCATTGAAGCAACTGCCATGTGATTGGTTGATGAGATAATTGCATTAATGAGAAATAGAACAGGTGTTCCTAATAATTCTTTAGGTGAGTGTATTTCTATGTCTAAGAAATGTATCTGGGCCATTTTACCTGCTTCTCTCGAGCGCTGCACCAGCACTGAGAGGAGTCAGGGAGCAGGGAAACTATTGAGCATGTTCATATGTTCATACACCACTCAATGCAGGAGAAGGTGGATCAGAATATCGTACATGGGAAAAACAGCAGGGGATGCTACTTGAGAGGAAAATGTAATGTACGGTACATAAAACAAAAACTTACAATAATTGTATTTCCTGCATATTGCATTTATATTTCAATAATGCTTAATTTGAAATGCCCATTGTAGTCAGTTGTTCTTCAGAACTCCTTGTGAAGACCTATTCATGTGAGGAGTAGTACTTTATCATATAAATCATGAAGTTTTAAAAATGTCAGTGATGTTATCAAAACTTAGCCTTAGAGTTGTTTTGAACGTCTGTCTTCCTGTGATAAAAGAGCCTGTGATTTGTAAAATACCTCTATTCCACCTCTGCTCGGATGATACATTATTTAAACTCCCACACATCCCCATAAACAGCCAAACCTTACATTCCTCCCAGACACAGCAATGATATAATTTACTGGACTCAAACATCCATAAATTTCAGCCTTGTTATTTGAAGGACAGATAAAGGCTTGACGGGTCATAAACCAGACTAATAAACAGCCACATCTACAGTACAGGTGTGACGGCGGGCTATCTGCCTGAAACCTGGCACACAAATGTATCAGTGACATACAAAATAATACATCATCAATGATACCCTTAGAACTGATAAACTCACAAAGCTGTCTGCAGGGAAAACAAGTCATTTATACCAAAATAATGCACACAAATCAATTTAAAGCAAAACTTTCTGTTTTTGAAGATTTTTTTTAACTACATTATAAATCTTCCATAAAAATACATTTGCTAATAATTTACTTTACTAAACTAGCACTGTAAAGGTTCCAAACACATTATACTAATCTTAGCCGGACTTGCTGATCACCTAATGTGTATGGGGGTGTCCTGACTCTCTCCGAGATAAAGGTGAAAAGAGAAAGAGAGGTTAGGCATTTTGGGTTACAACATGACTGATCTTTTTGTTCTTAGTGGAGATAAGCCACCATCCGAGGTGTCTGACAAAGACTTTTTCCTTGGCAGAACCCAGTGTGCGTGTGTATATGAGGTTGAGAAGTAACACCTGTCATGGAACAAGGGAACAGAACAGATGTCTGAAATGTATGGGCAGCTTTTTTTAGGCCTCATGCACACCACCATATGTGTTTTGCGGTTTGCAAACCGTGGATTCACAAAATACGAATACGCATGCATTCTGCAATTATCTTTCTCCCTTCTGTAGAAATGTCCTATCCTTGCCGCAAAATGGACAAATATAGGACATGTTCAACTTTTTTGCTGCTCTGTGTCATGATCATACAGATTTTTTGCGGCCGCATTGAAATGAATGGATCCGCATCCGATCCACAAAAAATGCAGATTGGATTTGGAACAAAAATACAGTTGCATGCAACATGACATTAATTAGGCATGTCCTGGTTTCCAATTTGAAGGGCAATGCATGTAAGGCAGCATCAGACTAAGGTTCTTATTACCTATTGAAGGGATGATTTTGTAGGCTCAATCCCATCTATACAGAACATTTGTATGGCCACATAAAATTTAAGGCAAAACCACACCACTCTGTTTTACTAAAAGAAAAGGGTTTCATTCTCCAAACGTGCAAAGTTTCAGCCTTTTTTTAAGGTCAATATGAAATTCTCCTGCTCTGAAAGCACCTCTATGAACCAGAGCACTTGTTCTGTGTAACAAAGCCCATTCACGTATAGCCTGAAAGGATATTCACTTGTAAGGCTGGCATATACAGATTTTTCCTCTCATAATTT
Source organism: Bufo bufo (assembly GCF_905171765.1). Taxonomy (NCBI): domain Eukaryota; kingdom Metazoa; phylum Chordata; class Amphibia; order Anura; family Bufonidae; genus Bufo; species Bufo bufo. The sequence goes on along the minus strand of NC_053389.1, from coordinate 728,876,770 downwards.
CCCTCTTGCCTCAATAAATCCATCTTAGTATGATAAGTTAAAAGGCTTTAAAAAAAACATGATTTTGCAATACTCTGTTGGGAATTGTTACAAGTTACACGTGTGTACCCATTGGTTGTGTCTACTGCAGCCTGTCAAGGGTTTTGCAGGCATGTTCTGATAATATATTGAATTTGTATCCTGAGAGATTGGAGTCTAAATTTATGTAACTTATAGAGCTCATATAAATCAGGGGTCAGAAATCCGAGATCTCTCCCATCATCTATTTATCCCCAGGACTGTGACTGTGAAGAGGGGACATCCTCTGCATCTGGAGGAAAGAAGGGTTGTACACAAACATAGAAGAGGATTCTTTACGGTAAGAGCAGTGAGACTAAGGAACTCTCTGCCTGAGGAGGTGGTGATGGTGAATTCAATAAAAGAGTTCAAGAGGGGCCTGGATGAATTTCTGGACTGTAATAATATTACAGGCTATAGTTACTAGAGATGGGTTGTTGATCCAGGGAGTTATTCTGATTGCCTGATTGGAGTCGAGAAGAATTTTTTTTCCCCTAAAGTGAAGAAGATTGGCTTCTACCTCACAGTTTGTTTTTTTTTTGCCTTCCTCTGGATCAACTTGCAGGATGACAGGCTGAATCGTATGGACAGATGTCTTTTTTCAGCTTTATAAACCATGTTAAACTATGTAAACTATGTTAAGCTTTTTCAGATGAGCGATGTTCCCAAGTGTATAAAGGACATCATTGAAACTGAACTCTGACCCATGGTAGTCAATGGGCCAATGTACGATTGTCTGAATGGACCATTAGAAAATAGCTGCATACACCATTTGGGTCCAAGTTTATTGCAAGATTTGCTCATTCAAGTGAAAGGGTGTATGATAAAAAGGAGAGCACAATTAGTGATGAGTGAAGAATTGAAAAATTTGACTTGGTTGTTGCGCCGAATTAAAAAAAATATATTTGCTTTGTGACTTATTACTTTGTCATGAAGCACATTTATTTGCAAGTAGTGGTTGCAATGACAGGGAGCAGTGATTGCACATCCCCCCAACATTGTATCCCTCAGATACCACAGTCATAGCTGAGAGCAGCATTTGACATTAACATTAAACTGTAAAAGTAAAAAACTAATAAAATCATACTCACCTCATCCATTTCAGCTTGAAGAGCCAGCCACCACCATCTTGATTGAAGATCTAGCACAAAATCTTGCACAGCCCATAATGAAGTCATCACGTCAGCGTGCACAGGATTTCATGCGAGATTGTTTTTTTCTAGTTATTTTTTACCGCCATTCAGGGAAAACCGATTCATTACCATGAAGCACGAGGAAATTCGGCTTTGCAGCAAATCAAATTTTCCTTGAAATTTGGATCACAATCCACTTCGTGGACTTCGCTCAAAACTAAGCACAACCATGTTCAGTCAATCAAAAAAATTGTTCATTTTTTGTGGCCAGTTCATGGACAAGTTTTATGGTGGAAACATCTGAAATACTGCATGTATGGTTGGTTGTAGCTTCCCTGAAGTTGGACCAATGCTTACCAGCTGGACCGGATAAAATAAAATATAATATAATTATATTTGAAAGGCAACAACTTTATGTCCACTAGTGAATTCTTGGTTATGGGTATTTTGATATGTCTGCTTGCTAATGTGTCTTGTCTGGTTCTCTAAGAGAAAGCCTAGACATACTAGGTATTAAAAGAGCTTTATCTTTCCAATTAACATTTTCCAACTTTATTCATTGTGCCGACAGGAATGCTTTTCTAAACCTTGACATTATGCTGGCTCTTTCAACTCTTGAAATATTTAAATAACTCAGCATTCCAATATTGACCTTGCTTGTGAGGAGCTCTGATTAAAACCTATTGTGTTTGTAATGCCTTTTCATTTTAGGCAAAATGAAAATAAGCCACAGCACACAGAGCATTAACATTGAGGATTTAGGTACATCAAGACCTTCTTGTAAAGAGCCTGCATTGATGTCAAATTTGTCAGTCAGGAATATTGAATACATAAAATTTCAATGTCAAAGAAATAGAAAACCATTTTCATTATCATAGTTACTGCACAAATTAGAGGTTAAACTATAGTCAGTGTAGACATTGTAGTCCCGTCCAGGCCTTGGTGCATGAGGGATCCAATCACCACTTTTCAACACAATTTAACATAGTCCTTAACCCCTGCAAGACTGAGACAATTCTCACTTATTGACTAGGCCTATTTTTGCAAATTCTGACAGGTGTTACTTGATGTGCTAAAAGCTTTGAATTTTTTTTGTTTTGTTTTTTTTTAAATATCTAGCCAAATCTGAGAAAGTTTTCTCATGACACATTGTTAGCAGAAATTTGGGTCAATATGTTTTTGCCTTAAGTTGGAAAAAAAATTTCTAACATTTAAACAAACAATTTAAAAAAGGTAAAAAAAATATACCAGTAGCAATTTCCTAAATTTGAAAAATGTTTGTGCTTTTAAGACAAATAGTTATTCATCATAAAATAGTTATTAACATGTCTACTTTAGTTGGCACCATTTTGTAAAAGTTATCTTATTTTTTTAGTACAGGGTGGGCCATTTATATGGATACACCTTAATAAAATGGGAATGGTTGGTGATATTAACTTCCTGTTTGTGGCACATTAGTATATGTGAGGGGGGAAACTTTTCAAGATGGGTGGTGACCATGGAGGCCATTTTGAAGTCGGCCATTTTGAATCCAACTTTTGTTTTTTCAATAGGAAGAGGGTCATGTGACACATCAAACTTATTGGGAATTTCACAAGAAAAACAATGGTGTGCTTGGTTTTAACGTAACTTTATTCTTTCAGGAGTTATTTACAAGTTTCTGACCACTTATAAAATGTGTTCAATGTGCTGCCCATTGTGTTGGATTATCAATGCAACCCTCTTCTCCCACTCTTCACACACTGATAGCAACACCGCAGGAGAAATGCTAGCACAGGCTTCCAGTATCCGTAGTTTCAGGTGCTGCACATCTTGTATCTTCACAGCATAGACAATTGCCTTCAGATGACCCCAAAGATAAAAGTCTATAGGGGTCAGATCGGGAGACCTTGGGGGCCATTCAACTGGTCCACGACGACCAATCCACTTTCCAGGAAACTGTTCATCTAGGAATGCTCGGACCTGACACCCATAATGTGGTGGTGCACCATCTTGCTGGAAAAACTCAGGGAACGTGCCAGCTTCAGTGCATAAAGAGGGAAACACATCATCATGTAGCAATTTCGCATATCCAGTGGCCTTAAGGTTTCCATTGATGAAGAATGGCCCCACTATCTTTGTACCCCATATACACACATACCATCAATTTTTTTGTTCCAACAGTCTTGAGGGATCTATCCAATGTGGGTTAGTGTCAGACCAATAGCAGGTGGTTTTGTTTGTTATCTTCACCATTCACAAAAAGTTTGCCTCATCACTGAACAAAATCTTCTGCATAAACTGAGGGTCCTGTTCCAATTTTTTGTTTTGCCCATTCTGCAAATTCAGTGCGCCGGTCTGGGTCATCCTCGTTGAGATGCTGCAGTAGCTGGAGTTTGTAAGGGTGCCATTTGTGAGTAGCTAATATCCGCCGAAGGGATGTTCGACTAATGCCACTCTCCAGTGACATGCGGCGAGTGCTACGCTGTGGGCTCTTGCTGAATGAAGCTAGGACAGCCACTGATGTTACTTCATTAGAGACAGATTTCATGCGTCCACATTGGCAAATCCAACACTGAACTAGTTTCACGAAACTTAGCAAGCAGCTTGCTAACTGTAGCATGGGAGATGGGTGGTCTCGTATGGTGTCTTGCATTGAAATCTGCTGCAATGACCCGGTTACTGCGTTCACCAGACATCAACACAATTTCTATCCGCTACTCACGTGTTAACCTCGGCGACATGTCAATGGCTGTAAACAAAGAGAAACTTGCAAATAACTCATGAAAGAATAAAGTTACGTTAAAACCAAGCACGCCATTTTTTTTGTGTGAAATTCCCAATAAGTTTGATGTGACACATGACCCTCTTCCTATTGAAAAAACTACAGTTGGATTCAAAATGGCAGACTTCAAAATGGCCACCATGGTCACCACCCATCTTGAAAAGTTTCCCCCCTCACATATACTAATGTGCCACAAACAGGAAGTTAATATCACCAACCATTCCCATTTTATTAAGGTGTATCCATATAAATGGCCCACCCTGTATATTAGAAGGCTTAGACTTTTAGTAGCAAGTTTTCACATTTCCAAGAAAATTCTGTTAAGAAGCAATTTTGAGGGAGTTACATAATAGAAACCACCCATGAATGACCCTATTTTAGAAGTTACATACCTCAAATTATTCAAACACCCTTTAGAAGAATGAAGACAAAATGGAGGTGAAATTTCAAAATTTCAATTTTTTTCAGATATTCTATTTTAATCCCTTTTTTCTGTAAACACTGCAAGGGTTAACATCAGAACAAACCTCAATATTTATTAGCCTGATTCTGAAGTTTGAAGAAACATAGTATACAGTGGGATGCGAAAGTTTGGGCAGCCTTGTTAATCGTCATGATTTTCCTGTATAAATCGTTGGTTGTTACGATAAAAAAGTCAGTTAAATATATCATATAGGAGACACACACAGTGATATTTGAGAAGTGAAATGAAGTTTATTGGATTTACAGAAAGTGTGCTATAATTGTTTAAACAAAATTAGGCAGGTGCATAAATTTGGGCACTGTTGTCATTTTATTGATTCCAAAACCTTTAGAACTAATTATTGGAACTCAAATTGGCTTGGTAAGCTCAGTGACCCCTGACCTACATACACAGGTGAATCCAATTATGAGAAAGAGTATTTAAGGGTGTCAATTGTAAGTTTCCCTCCTCTTTTAATTTTCTCTGAAGAGTAGCAACATGGGGGTCTCAAAACAACTCTCAAATGATCTGAAGACAAAGATTGTTCACCATCATGGTTTAGGGGAAGGATACAGAAAGCTGTCTCAGAGATTTCAGCTGTCTGTTTCCACAGTTAGGAACATATTGAGGAAATGGAAGACCACGGGCACAGTTCAAGTTAAGGCTCGAAGTGGCAGACCAAGAAAAATCTCGGATAGACAGAAGCGACGAATGGTGATAACAGTCAGAGTCAACCCACAGACCAGCACCAAAGACCTACAACATCATCTTGCTGCAGATGGAGTCACTGTGCATCGTTCAACCATTCGGCGCACTTTACACAAGGAGATGCTGTATTCGAGAGTGATGCAGAGGAAGCCTTTTCTCCGCCCACAGCACAAAAAGTGCCACTTGAGGTGGGCTAAAGCCCATTTGGACAAGCCAGCTTCATTTTGGAATAAGGTGCTGTGGACTGATGAAACTAAAATTGAGTTATTTGGCCATAACAAGGGGAGTTATGCATGGAGGAAAAAGAACACAGCATTCCAAGAAAAACACCTGCTACCTACAGTAAAATATGTGGTGTTGGTTCCATCATGCTGAGGGGCTGTGTGTGCCAGTGCAGGGACTGGAATCTTGTCAAAGTTGAGGGACGCATGGATTCCACACAGTATCAGCAGATTCTGGAGACCAATGTCCAGGAATCAGTGACAAAGCTGAAGCTGCGCCGGGGCTGGATCTTTCAACAAGACAACGACCCTAAACACTGCTCAAAATCCACTAAGGCATTTATGCAGAGGAACAAGTACAACGTTCTGGAATGGCCATCTTAGTCCCCAGACCTAATATAATTGAAAATCTGTGGTGTACTTAAAGAGAGATGTCCATGCTCGGAAGCCATCAAACCTGAATAACTAAAGATGTTTTGTAAAGAGGAATGGTCCAAAATATCTTCAACCAGAATCCAGACTCTCATTGGAACCTACAGGAAACAGTTTAGAGGCTTGTAATTTCTTGCAAAAGGAGGATCTACTAAATATTGATTTCAATTTATTTTTTGTGGTGCCCAAATTTATGAACCTGCCAATTTTGTTAAACAATTATAGCACACTTTGTGTCTCCTATATGATATATTTAACTGACATTTTTTATCGTAAACAACCAACGATTTATACAGGAAAATCTTGACGATTAACAAGGTTGCCCAAACTTTTGCATCCACTGTATGTGGATATAAACTGTTGTATGGGCACACTGCAGAGCACAGAAGAAAGGAGGCACCATATGACTTTCAGAGGACAGATTTTCCTGGATTATTTTTGCAGGTGCCATGTCGCATTTGATAAGATCCTGAGGTATCCCTACAGCGGAACTGAAAATCCCAAAAATTTGCCCCATTTTCAAAACCACACCCCTCAAAGAATTTATTGAGGGATGTACTGAGCACTTTGACCCACAGGCATTTATAGAATCTATAACCACTTGGTTATGACAATTAAACATTTCATTTCTTTCAATAAAATGTGTTAGTACCCAAATTTTCATGGAGGGTAACAGGAGAAAAAGCACCCCATAGTTTGTTGCCTGTTTTCTTCTGAACAAGAAAGCAACATATATGTGGTCATAAACTGCTGTATGGGCATACCACAGTGCTCAGAATGGAAGTTGGCACCATATTTCTATTGGAGAACAGATTTTGCTGGAATAGTATTTGGGCACTATGTCACATTGACAGAGACCCTGATGTGCCACTTATGTGTAAATCCCAAAAACAGTAACCCCATTTTGAAAACTACATCCCTCCTGGAATTTATTGAGGGGTATACTGAATGCTTTACCCAAAAGGCATTTCACAGAATTTAGAAACACTTGGCTGTGAAAAAAAAAAATATTATTTTTTTTCATTAAAAAGTTGCATAAGCCCCAAATTTGTCATTTTTAAAAGGGTTAACAGGAGAAAGAGCACCCCACAATTTGTTACCCATTTATTCACGAATATGGAAACATTCCATATTTGGTCATTAGAGATGAGTGGAGTATTCAAAACTTCCATTCGGCTACTTTTAAATACATAAAGGGACCCAACAAGGTAAAAGAGGAGAGAATATTTAAAAGAAGAAAAACTGCTACAAGAGGACATAGTTTTAAATTAGAGGGGCAAAGGTTTAAAAGTAATATCAGGAAGTATTACTTACTGAGAGAGTAGTGGATGCATGGAATAGCCTTCTGCAGAAGTGGTAGCTGCAAATACAGTGGAGGAGTTTATGCATGCATGGGATAGGCATAAGGCCATCCTTCATATAAGATAGGGCCAGGGGTTATCCATAGTATTTAGTATATTGGGCAGACTAGATGGGCCAAATGGTTCTCATCTGCCGACACATTCTATGTTTCTATGTTTCACCGAATTTACCAAAAAATCATCTTCATGCTGAATTACTTGTCACAAAGCACATTTCTTTGAAGTAGTGTGTGCCAATGACAGGGTCGGTGATTGCACCGCTCCCCATCATTGTACCCCTTAAATGCCGTGTTAATTGCTGATTGCGGTATCTGACAGTAATAACACAGTGTAAAGTAAAAAAAAAAAAAATCAAATCATACTTACCTCATCAATTTGCTTGCGAAGAGGCAGCCACCACCAGCTTAGAAGATTCGAATATCTAGAGAGAAATCTTATGTGGCCCGTGATGATGTCAGCCGGCGTGGTGGCATCCTATGTAACTGCGCATGGGATTTTGTGCGATACCTTTAATCAAGATGGCAGCAACCGGCCCATCATGGTCAAATGGATGAGGTAAGTATGTTTTTTTCTTTTTCTTTTTACCTCCATTCATGAAAAATTGATTCACTGCCACGAAGCATGAGTAAATTCGTCTTTTCAGCTAATCAAATGTTTCCTGATATTCAAATCCAAGTCCCCTTTGTGGACTTCAATTCACTCAACACTAGTGGTCATATACTGTTGTATGGGCACACCGCAGGGCTCAGAAGGGAAGGAGTGCCATATGGCTCTTGGAAAGCAGATTTTGCTAGAGGGGTTTTCAGGCACCCTGTTGCATTTAACGAGACCATGAGGTACCCCTACAGTGGAAACCCCAAAAAATGACCCAATTTTTGAAACTACAACACTCAAGGGATATATTGAAGGGAGTAGAGAGTGCCATGTGTTTCAAAGAATTGTGAAACATTTGGCTGTAAAAATGAAAAATTACATTTTTTCCAATTAAATGTTGCTTTAGCCCCAGAATTTTCATTTTCACAAGGTAACAGGAGAAAAAGCACCCCCAAATTTGTTATGTATTTTCTATTGAACACAACAAAACTCCATATGTAGTTGTAAACTGCTGTTTGGGTGCACTGAAGGGTTCAGAAGAGAAAGAGCACCATGTGCATTTGAAGCCTGGTTTGGTGATTTCTACAGCAATGGCCGACAAGTGCAGCGACTCTGAGGTTAAATAAAAAAAGAACCCCCCCAAGAAGAGACCCTGTTTTAAAAGCTACACCCCTCAAAGAATTTAACAATGGGTATAGTTAGCATTTTGACCTCACAGGTGTTTTGCAAAAGTAATTCTCATCAAATGGTACAAAGTGAAATTGCAATTTTTACACAGAAATGCCATTTCAGTGCTTGATATGTTGTGCCTAGCGTGTGCCAGTGTGAAAAGTCAGTTGTCTTGTTATTATACTATGCTTCCTGGTCTTATGAACACCTTAAATTGGCCCTAATCTTTTGCCTGGAAATACAACAGTGCTCAGGAGTAAAAGATCACTGTGCTCATTTGAGACCCAATGTGGGGATTTACACATCTTGTTCTGACGTCTGTAGAGACTCTGGGTGAAAAAATAAATGAAACCGCTGAAAAGTGACCACATTGTGGTCGAGTTAGCATTTTGATGAGACAAGTAATTTGCAGAAATGAATGTGCAGTGTACCATGGAAAGTGAAAATGGCAAATTTTCCACAGATATGGCATTTCAGTGCCCAATATGTTGTGCCCAGCATGTGCCATCTGAGACACATCATGCCCTTTAAATTGTTAGGCAGGTTATTTTTTTTGGCAATGGCATTGTGTGAAGACTCATTTTTTTCGAGATGAGGTGGCGGGTCATTGGTACTATTTTGGGGTATATTTTTGATTGCTTGATATTACTCTTTTTGTGAGGTAAGATGACAAACATTGCTGTTCTGGCATCATTTTTATGTATTTTGTACTGCATTCACTTTATAGGGTAGATCATGTGATATTTTTTGAATAGTAGGTCGTTACGGACATGATGATACCAAGTTTTACACAATAAAAGCATTTTTAAAATAAAAAGTCTTGTCTCCATTTCTGAAAGCTATATATTTTTTTCTGGTGATGGTCTTAAATGGGGGCTCATTTTTTGCAAGATGAGTTGATGATTTCATTGGTACTATTTTGGGGTACAAAATACTTTGTTATTGCTCGATATTACTCTTGTGGCAAGGTGACCAAAAATGACTGTTCTAGCACTTTTTTTTTTTTTTGTACAGCGTTCACCTGACAGGTCAGATCATGTAATTATTTAAAGAGCTGGTTATTCCGGATGTGGCCACACTTAATATGTTTATTTTTTCTTTTTCTTTTTAATTATAAATGGCTTTAGAAGGGAAAAGAAGGGCACTTTTAGTTTTTTTACTTAATACTTTATAGTTTTAAAAACACTTTTTTTTAACAATTTTCTTACTTTTTATTTTTGTCCCAATAGTGAATTTTAATTAATCCGGGTCTGATTCCTTTTCCAGTGCAGTACAATACATGCTGTATTGTACTGCATTGGAAATGTCAGTTTCACACTGTATAAGTTGAACAAGAACTTACACTACATCTGTGCTTTCCTTTCCGGTATGGAGATCTGTCATAGAATTTCAAAACCAGAGGAAAACGCTTCAGTTTTGTCCCAATTTATTGTCAATGGGGACAAAACTGAACTGAATGGAATGAGGTGACCAGAATACATTCCGTTCTGTTTTGTTGCGTTCTCATGGAGCACTCAAAAACACTGCAAGCAGCATTTTTGTGTGCGTAATGGGATACTGATCAAGACAGATCTGGCATGAAACAAAATGCAAAGCCAATAGTGCCGGTTCCTTTATCTTGGAAACAAAAGAAAATGTCTTGGTCATTTTAGAGATAATACAACCGGATCTATTCAGAATGGATGCAGCAGTTGTATTATCATAACGGAAGCGATTTTGTGAACGTAGGCTTACACATTTCGAAATGAGTATATAGTGGACTGTATTCACTATTTTCATGGATATTGAAAAAAATGTTCGCATTAAGTAGAGCTGGAATTACTTCCATTGTGGAAACTGTTCCCAAGGGCTGGTGGTTTTCCTCCACTCAATGGTGGATTTGGATTAATGTGAGTGGAGCCAAAGTGTTGGGTATTATTTTTCTTGTTACTTTAATTGAATTCTCATTGGCTTTCAGGCAGACCACCAACACAAGGCATTCAAAATGGTGGTCCTTTGTGAACGGACTGATTTCCTAGCAGCTAGCATGTCCTACCTACAAATGCATCCCGATGAACCTTCCATATATATTATCTTGTATAGCTGTAAATAGATATGAGCGAATCGAAGCTGACGAAGTAGAATTTGATCCGAATTTCAGGAAAAATTAGATTCGCAACAAATGCAAATTTCCTTGTGCTTCATGGTAACGAATCGCAATTTTTCCTAAAATGGCGGCTACACGTGTGAGGACATGGGGAAAGGAACTCTGGGAAGGTGGGCTGACCCATAATTCCATGCATGCAGCCAATCAGCAACCAGCCAGCCCTGTGATGTCACAGCCCTATAAATACAGCGGCCATCTTAGAGTCAGACATTTTCAAACGTTCTGAGTGCAGGGACAGATGTGAGAAGGCGCTAGGGACAGCAAATGGAAAAACTTGATTGTGAAAAAAAACTGAAAAAGCGATTTATAAGTGCAGGGATAGGATAGGGAGGAATCATTTCACAGCATCTTAGTGCAGGGAGAGACATCAGAAGGCGCTAGGGACAGTGCTAGAAAAGCGATTTACAAGTGCAGGGAAAGAATATTTGGGGATCCAAATAGCCATTATACAGCTCTGTCATTCCAGCAATTTGTTCTTGGGGTGCAAGTGCTATGTTGAAAAGCCTTTAGTGGCTTATATCTTTTCAAACAAGAAAAATATATATACGCAGTACAATTCTGCAGTTATATGTGTTGAAAGCGTACAGAAAGAAAATAATATATGCACTTCACTGTTGCACTTATGTGTGGCAAAGGCGTTCAGTGTCCTATTTTATTATAGAAAGAAAAAATATACACACTTCATGTAATGCAAGGCACCAACAAACAGACCAGTGATGAAAGCAAAAAGGTGTTTATTCACCAGAAACATAAACGTCCAGGACACTTGCTGGTAACAAGGAATAATAACAAAAACCAGGCAAGGAGATTCCAGGAATAGTCCCAACCAGTGCTGAATGATGCTGTGCACTTGGCAGTCGAGTCACTCCAGATCTTGGGTCTGCTGCAAAGGACAAAGTTCCTGGCAGTCTTCAGTCACTAGCAGTTGTGACCTATACCTGGTTGAGGGAAAATAACAGTGGGCACTGATCACCCTGAGAGACCTCCTTTTAAATGCCTGCTGACCAATCCCAGGGTGCCAAGTGTCACTACCATAGGTGAACAAATTGCCCTGCACCTGAGTACATGGCCTAAGGCAATCACAAGTTGATTAACCCATGGCTGGCTCCCTAATCCACTTGCTCTTGTGAGTCAGTATATTATGCGCCACTGGTCGACGAAGCGCATAAGAAGCGCGTACTCGCGACCGTGTATCCCTTTGCGAACCTGCCCTCGTGCGTACGCACGGACGCATGATTGACTCAACGCGAGTATGCGAGCGCGTGGACCCAGATGCGGAAACGGAAGTCGCAGGAGACACCGGAGACAACCCTGGCCGCGGCGTCTTGTCACTCGCCTGGCCACTCTGTCCCCGGGACTCCGACGGTCCTCCCCTCCGATGTCCACGCGAACGCATCCCCGCACTGGCTCGCAAAGGGGTCAGCGCTGGTGCATCAGAGACACGCATAACCTGTCCCGCAACTCCACGAGGACCCCTCTTGGTTCCCCTGGAGTACAAAGCAGGTGAGGATCTTACATTACCCCCCCCCCCTCGAGGAGGCGGCTCTGAAGACTCCAAGCAAGCTTTCCCCGGATTATCCGGTGAAAGGCTGCCACCAACTCATCCGCATGCACCTGGCGAGCAGGTATCCAACATCTCTCCTCTGGACCAAAACCCTTCCAGTCCACCAAGTATTGAAGAGACCTTTGGACAAAACGAGAGTCCAAAATTATGTTCACCTCGAACTCCGGTACCCCTTGGACCTCCAGCGGGGATGGGGTCTGAATGAAGGGAGCGGAGTCGGCTGCCGATTTGAGAAGTGAAACATGAAAGGTGTTCACTCCTCGGATCGACGGTGGAAGAGCAACCTTGTACGTAACTCGGTTGATCTTTTGTGTCACTGGGTATGGGCCAATGAATCGAGGACCCAACTTGGAAGATGGCTGACGCAGCGGAATGTTCCGGGTGGAGACCCACACCTGATCTCCCACCTTAAACTTTTGCTCTACGGTGCGATGACGATCAGCAAATTTCTTCTGTTGCGCCACCGCACTGCGGAGATTCGGCTGGGCCGACGACCAAATGGGATGTCTATCCTCGAACCATTGATCCACCACCGGTGAGTCAGTGGAGGGTCCGGCCAAAGAAGAGAGTCTTGGATCCCTGCCCCCCACTCACCTGAACGGAGACATCTTAGTGGAAGCATGCTCAGAGTTGTTATAAGCCACCTCCACAAAGGGTAGATACGCTGCCCATTCCTCCTGGCAGTCTGACACGAAGCACCGGAGATATTGCTCCAGGGTCTGGTTAGTCCTTTCCGTCTGACCGTTGGTCTCTGGGTGAAAACCAGAAGAAAAAGACAAATTAATACCCAATCGGGAGCAGAAAGAACGCCAGAAGCGAGAGATGAATTGCACTCCTCTGTCTGAAACAATGTCATCCGGCACTCCGTGTAATCGAAAGACATGATTCAAGAACAGATCTGCCAATTCTCTGGCCGAGGGCAATCCAGGGAGTGGGATAAAATGGGCCATCTTACTAAAACGGTCCACCACTACCCAGATTACCGTACTTCCAGAGGACCTTGGCAAATCTGTGATGAAATACATGGAAATGTGAGTCCATGGAGCCTGGGGAATTGGCAGTGGGAGTAAAGTCCCAGAAGGGGCAGACCGGGACGGTTTACATCTGGCACAAACAGTACATGCCTGGATATAGGCCTTAACATCCACGGACATGTTGGGCCACCATACGTGACGTTTAACAAGGGCAAGTGTTTTCTTAACACCCAAATGCCCGGCAGACTTTGAGTCATGAAGCTGTTGGATGACCTTCAATCGAAGGTTAATGGGTACAAACCAACGACCCTCGGGTTTGTCAGGTGGACTCTCTGCCTGTGAAGGCTCAAGAAGAGAGGACAAGTCCTCCATTACTTCTGCGGCCCCCAGGGCAGCAAGAAAACATTTAGTTGGGAGAATGGTTTCTGGCTCAGAGTCCAGGACGGAAGCAGCCTCGGGGAAGCAGCGGGACAGGGCATCTGCCTTCACGTTTTTGGAACCTGGTTTATAAGTGAGGCGGAAATTGAAGCGGGTGAAAAACAATGCCCACCGGGCTTGTCGGGAGTTGAGTTTTTGGCACTCTCTAGATACTCCAAATTTTTGTGGTCAGTGTAAACCGTGATGGGATGTTCTGCACCCTCTAGCCAATGTCTCCACTCTTGAAAAGCCAATCTTACTCCCAGAAGCTCTCTATTGCCGATATCATAATTACACTCGGCTGGAGAGAGCTTCCGAGAGAAGAAGGCACAGGGATGTAACCTCTCAGGGTCCCCAGAATACTGTGAGAGAACTGCCCCTACACCGACCTCTGAGGCATCGACCTCGAGAACAAAAGGTCTGGAGGTGTCTGGATGAGTAAGAATTGGTGCCGTGCAAAAGGCCTGTTTCAGCATCTCAAAGGCTCTGACTGCCTCTCTCGTCCACTTAGAAGGATTAGCTCCCTTCTTAGTGAGGTTGGTGAAAGGTACTACTATCGCAGAAAAATTCTTAATAAACTTGCGGTAGAAGTTGGCAAAGCCTAAGAAACGCTGCAACCCCTTAAGATCCTTAGGCTGAGGCCAATCCAAGACAGCAGAAAGTTTGGATGGGTCCATAGCCAATCCCTTTTCTGAGATAATGTACCCTAGGAAAGGCAACTCCTTCACCTCAAACAGACACTTCTCAAGTTTGGCATAGAGGCGGTTCTCCCTCAGCTTCTTGAAAACCTGACACACGTGTTTCCGATGAGAGACCAGATCCGAAGAGTAGATTAGTATGTCATCTAGATAGACAACAACACATCTATCCAAGAAATCTCTGAGAACATCGTTGATGAACTCCTGGAAGACCGCGGGAGCATTACAGAGACCGAAAGGCATCACGAGATACTCCACTGACAAATAAGACCCGAGCGCCAGTCCACTACTGGATTATGGAGCCTTAACCAAGGGAGACCCAAAATCACGGGAGTGGATGGCATGTCAAGGACAAAAAGGCTTAAGGTCTCCCGATGATCAGCCCCCACCTGTATTCCCGGAGTCATCCACACTGCACGACCATCTTGAAGAGGGGAACCATCAATCGCGGTCACTGACATGGTGGTTTTCGGCTGGATCAACGGGATGCCAAGTCGACGAACCAAGGTTGAGTCCACAAAATTCCCAGCGGCCCCAGAATCGATTAATGCTGAAAACTCATGGACCTTGTCTTGCCACCGTAAGGATATGGATACCATCACCCGGCTTGGAGGAGGGATAATAGCACCTAGGGGGTTCTCCTCTATGCCCCCTAGGTTCATTCGTTTCCCGCTGGCAGGAGGGGACAGGTTTTAACGAGGTGTCCAGACTTTCCGCAAAATAGGCACAGGCCTTTCTGTTGGCGACGAGCTCGTTCTGCCTGTATGAGATGGGAGGATCCAACCTGCATTGGCTCTTCGGCCGATTTAAGAGGCCCTGGATGTGGTCGAGAGGATGAAAACCGAGACGACCGTTCCACTCGCCTCTCACGGATTCGCCTGTCGGCATCGATTGCCTGAGAGATAGCCATTTCCAACGAGAAGGGGGTAGGCAAGGCCAAAAGAAGATCCCGGACCGCATCCGAAAGTCCCAAACGGAAGCGATGGCGTAGGGCTGCGTCGCCCCAGGTGGTGAAAGCTGCCCATCGCCTGAATTCTGCAGGGTATTCTTCAGCTGGGCGGCGGCCTTGTTGAATATGCTCAAGATTGGTCTCTGCGGTGCGAGTACGATCCGGGTCATCGTAAATCACAGCCATAGCCTTGAAGAAGGCGTCCACTGACGAAAAAGCTGTATGGTCTTGAGGCAAATTAAATGCCCAACGTTGGGGGTCTCCACATAGCAGTGACATTACAATCCCAATTCTCTGCCTGAGAGTGCCAGAAGCCATCGGACGCAACTGGAAATAAAGGAGACAGGAGTCCCTGAAGTTTAAGAACTCCTGTCGCTCTCCTGTGAAGGGATCAGGCAGGGGGATCTTAGGTTCTGTTTGATGCCTTGCGATAGTGACGGGTAGTGCTGAGGTTCCCTAGATAAGCTGCTGAACCTCCTCCATCACAGTTGTCAGTTGCTCTTGGATTTGCGCTGCAGCGGCTGCTGGTATATTTGGGCGTCGTTGGAACAGCAGGTTAACGGCTCCCGTTAATTCACTCAGCTGCTGCTGGATCTTGTCCATGGCAACTGTTAGTTGGGCCCACTGTTCTGTAATGCAAGGCACCAACAAACAGACCAGTGATGAAAGCAAAAAGGTGTTTATTCACCAGAAACATAAACGTCCAGGACACTTGCTGGTAACAAGGAATAATAACAAAAACCAGGCAAGGAGATTCCAGGAATAGTCCCAACCAGTGCTGAATGATGCTGTGCACTTGGCAGTCGAGTCACTCCAGATCTTGGGTCTGCTGCAAAGGACAAAGTTCCTGGCAGTCTTCAGTCACTAGCAGTTGTGACCTATACCTGGTTGAGGGAAAATAACAGTGGGCACTGATCACCCTGAGAGACCTCCTTTTAAATGCCTGCTGACCAATCCCAGGGTGCCAAGTGTCCACTACCATAGGTGAACAAATTGCCCTGCACCTGAGTACATGGCCTAAGGCAATCACAAGTTGATTAACCCATGGCTGGCTCCCTAATCCACTTTGCTCTTGTGAGTCAGTATATTATGCGCCACTGGTCGACGAAGCGCATAAGAAGCGCGTACTCGCGACCGTGTATCCCTTTGCGAACCTGCCCTTTGCGAACCTGCCCAACGCGAGTATGCGAGCGCGTGGACCCAGATGCGGAAACGGAAGTCGCAGGAGACACCGGAGACAACCCTGGCCGCGGCGTCTTGTCACTCGCCTGGCCACTCTGTCCCCGGGACTCCGACGGTCCTCCCCTCCGATGTCCACGCGAACGCATCCCCGCACTGGCTCGCAAAGGGGTCAGCGCTGGTGCATCAGAGACACGCATAACCTGTCCCGCAACTCCACGAGGACCCCTCTTGGTTCCCCTGGAGTGCAAAGCAGGTGAGGATCTTACACTTCACTGGTGCAGTTATTTGTGGCTAAAGGGTTTAGTGGCCTATTTCAGTACAGAAATAAAAATATATACATACTTCACTGGTGCACTTATTTGTGGCAAAAGCATTCAGTGGCCTATTGCATTATAGAAAGAAAAAAATATATACACTTCACTGGTGCAGTTATTTGTGGCAAAAGGGTTTAGTGGCCTATTCCATTATAGAAAGAATTAAATATACGCACTTCACTAGTGCACTTGTTTGTGGCAAAAGCGTTTAGTGGCCTATTTCATTATAGAAAGAAAAAATATACGCACTTCACTGGTGCAGTTATTTGTGGCAAAAAGGTTTAGTGTCCTATTTCAGTACAGAAAGAAAAATATATATGCACTTCACTGGTGCATTTATTTCTGCTGAAAGCCTTTACTGGCCAATTTCAGTGCAAAAAGAAAAATATAATCTCAGTTCACGTTGGCGTTTATATGTGTTGAAAGCGTGCAGAAATAAAAAAATATACGCACATCACTGATGCACTTGTTTGTGGCAAAAGCGTTCAGTGGCCTATTTCATTATAGAACAAAAAAAAATATACACACTTCACTGGTGCAGTTGTTTGTGGCAAAAGGGTTTATTGGCCTATTTCAGTACAGAAATAAAAAATATATACCGTATTTTTCGCCCCATAAGACGCACTTTCCCCCCCCAAAAGTGGGGGAAAAGTGCCCCTGCATCTTATGGGGCGAATGATGGCAATTTACATCGCAGTCTGCGATGCTGCAGCATCGCAGGCTGTGATGTATTAGTGAGGAGGGAGGAGGGTCTGTAGTAGGCGGGGAGAGCGGCGGGCAGTGCAGGCACTGTACTCTGGCCTGCCGCTCAGTATGCACTGTATTATACCTAGTGTTAATCAAAATATCTAAACTGCGCTCCCCCTCTGTACCGTACTTACCGGTACATGTCACACTCCGTCTCCTGTAGTAAGCGCTAGCAGACAGGCCGGGCTGCAGGCGGCCGTAACTTACTGAGGTCACGTGCCTGCTCAGCCTACTTTATGAATGAAGCAGGCGGAGCAGGCACGTGACCTCAGTGAGTTACGGCCGCCTGCAGCCCGGCCTGCCTGCTAGCGCTTACTACAGGAGACAGAGTGTGACATGTACCGGTAAGTACGGTACAGATGGGGAGCAGGGGGAGCACAGATTAGATATTATGATTAACACTAGGTATAATACAGTACATACTAAGCGGTGGGGCCAGAGTACAGTGCCTGCACTGCCCCGCCGCTCTCCCCGTCTACTACAGCCCCTCCTTAGGGATCTATGGATGGAATAATGATGGGGGCGTCTGTGGATGGCATTATGATGGGTGGAACTGTGGATGGCATTATGATGGGGGGGATCTGTGGATGACATTATGATGGTGGGGGGATCTGTGGATGGCATTATGATGGGTGGAACTGTGGATGGCATTATGATGGGGGGGATCTGTGGATGACATTATGATGGTGGGGGGATCTGTGGATGGCATTATGGTGGGGGGGATCTGTGGATGGCATTATGATGGGGGGGTCTGTGGATGGCATTATGATGGGGGGGTCTGTGGATGGCATTATGATGGGGGGGATCTGTGGATGGGACTGTTATGGGGGGGATCTGTGGATGACACATTTAGCAGTGTCATCCACAGATCCACTATACCATAACAGTGCCATCCACAGATCCCCCCACCATCATGATGCCATCCACAGATCCCCCCACCATCATGATGCCATCCACAGATCCCCCCACCATCATAATGCCATCCACAGATCCCCCTCACCATCATAATGCCATCCACAGATCCCCCCACCATCATAATGCCATCCACAGACCCCCCATCATAATGCCACCCACAGCTCCCCCCATAGCAGTGCCATCCACAGATTCCCCACATAACAGTGCCATCCACAAATCCCCCACCCCATAACAGTGCATCATCCACAGATCCCCCATAATAGTGTCATGCACAGACTGCCATTAGTTCAAACCCACCAAAAGCACACCTTTTGGTTAAAAATATTTATTTTCTTATTTTCCTCCTCTAAAACCTAGGTGCGTCTTATGGGCCGGTGCGTCATATAGGGCGAAAAATACGGTATGTGCCTCACTGGTGCACTTATTTGTGGCAAAAGCGTTCAGTGGCCTATTTCATTATAGCAAGAATAAAATATACACACTTCACTGGTGCAGTTATTTGTGGCAAATAGGTTTAGTGGCTTATTTCAGTACAGAAAGAAAAATATATACTCACTTCATTGGTGCTTATTTGTGGCAAAAGCATTTAGTGGCCTATTTCCAGGGCCGTCTTTAACATGGGGCAAAAGGGGCAGTTGCCCCGGGCCCAGTTGCTCCTGGGGGGCCCAAGGCAGCTGCCTCTTGAGCCCCGCTGGTCACTGCCCCATAAGATGCACTTTTTTCCCCCCAATGTGGGGGGAAAATGCCCCTGCGTATTATGGGGCGAATAGTAATGAGCGCTTCCATTATGGAAGCTCTCATTAGTACCAAAGGACCAGGAAGCGGTGAAGGCTCTGTACTCACCGCTTCCTGGTCCTCCGCTGTTGGCTGTGAAGGCTGCGCACAGTGTGAGGGACCTCTGTGACCTCACGCTGTGTGTGCCGGTTCACAGAGCACAGTCGACAGCAGAAGGAAGAAGATCGCGGGCGGTGAGGAGCGGCGGCGTCCAGGAGCAGGAGAGGTAAGTGCTTTATTTTTTTTGTGATCTGAGGTTAGGGGCAACTGTATTATGGCTGGAGGCTGCTGCATTATGGCTGGGCATTATGGCTAAATTTGAACCTTCTCTTCTGTTCCATATTCCCTATAAATGAATAGACGAAGCGGCCACTCCGTGGCCCTCTCATGCTGCTGCCACCTCTGCGATCTCTCGTCCTTGTGCCACTCTGTGGTCTCCTTCTGATGTTGCTGCTGCCGCCACCTCCACACTCTGTCATTGTGTCACCCTGTGGCCTCCTCCTGATGCTGCTGCCGCCGCCACCTCCACGCTCTGTCGTTGTGCCACTCTGTGGCCTCCTACTGATGCTGCTACTGTTGCTGCCACCACCTCCAGACTCTGTCATTGTGCCACTCGGTGGCCTTCTACTGATGCTGCTACTGTTGCTGCCACCACCTCCAGACTCTGTCATTGTGCCACTCGGTGGCCTTCTCCTGATGCTGCTACTGCCACCACCTCCAGACTCTGTCATTGTGCCACTTGGTGGCCTCCTACTGATGTTGCTGCTGCCGCCACCTCCAGACTCTGTCATTGGGCCACTCAGTGGCCTCCTCATACTGCTGCCACCTCCAGACTCTGTCATTGTGCCACTCTGTGGACTCCTGATGCTGCCGCAACCTCCATACCCTGTCATTTGGCCACTCTGTGGTCTCCTCATGCTGTTCCCACCATCCCCACTTCATGACTGGGCCACTATTCTGCCTTTCGGCCTGTCTGACATCATCATTTGTTTGACCCTTCTTCTGATCTGTCAGAAGGAAGGAAAAATGAGATGCACAACGGATCCTGTCTGTGTAGCAGCTGTAAGGCCTGTATGGTCCCATCAGAATTGGCTTATGATTTGGTAGCCAAAAGCAGGAGTGGAAACAAAACACAGAAGACATGCAAATATTACCTACACGTGTCATCTCTGTTTTACATCCACTCCTGGTTTTTTTGGCATTAGCAATACCGATGGATTATTGAGCAAAGGCTGACCGGGTGAAGGCGTATGCTCCACAGACAGGATCCATTTTTTGTGGGTTATTGTACTGACGGATCAGAGGAAGGGAAAATTAATCAGTGACGTCAACACAAACTTACTGCTGACACCCTCTCCACTCTGTCGGGGGTCTCTACTTGTATAAGCGTTTAATAGAACAGGTTCTGATTAGAGATGTCGGGAACATAACGAACGGCGAACGCGAATTTCCGCAAATGTTCGCGAATGGGCGAACCGCCATAGACTTCAATAGACAGGCGAATTTTAAAATCCACAGGGATTCTTTCTGGCCACAATAGTGATGGAAAAGTTGTTTCAAGGGGACTAACACCTGGACTGTGGCATACCGGAGGGGGATCCATGGCAAAACTCCCATGGAAAATTACGTAGATGACGCAGAGTGTGGTAAGTTAAATTCGCAATGCGATTAATATAACCTGTATTAATCACATTGCGATTACAACTTAGATCTGAGTTCCTAATGGTTGTATTGCTAGAATATAATGAAGATTGAGAATATAGTGCTATATTTCGTCAATTTTAGCAATTCTAGCAATGCAACATAAAGTAACACAGTACTGTTTGTTAAGTAGTACTATTCCTATCAGTTTAATCCCTGTTACGTTCACTAGTATTATTATTATAAGGTGTGTTAAGTAGTACTATTCCTATCAGTTTAATCCCTGTTACGTCTCCTATCAGGGGACGTGTATATGGAATCGATTTTAGGAACCGGGAGATGGAAAAAGATGCTTGGTCGGTCCTCCTACTTCAAATTTGGGGCACTGCGCGTGCAATCTAATGTGCCACCAGATATGAGTGGTGTGTTAAGTAGTACTATTCTTATCAGTTTAATCCCTGTTACGTCCCCTATCAGGGGACGTGTATATGGAATCGATTTTAGGAACCGGGAGATGGAAAAAGATGCTTGGTCGGTCCTCTAAATTCCAATTTGGGGCACTGCGCGTGCGCTGTGTAATGTATTGTGCAATCCCAATATGTGTGGTGTGTTAAGTAGTACTATTCTTATCAGTTTAATCCCTGTTACGTAACCTATCAGGGGACATGTATATGGAATCGATTTTAGGAACTGGGAGATGGAAAAAGATGCTTGGTCGGTCCTCCTACTTCAAATTTGGGGCACTGCGCGTGCAATCTAATGTGCCACCAGATATGAGTGGTGTGTTAAGTAGTACTATTCCTATCAGTTTAATCCCTGTTACGTCCCCTATCAGGGGACGTGTATGGAATAGATTTTAGACAACCGCAAAGAGTTGTCAATAGTTGACACACTCATGACATAAATTTTATACCTCTATGCGTCAATCTTGGTGTAGTTATGAGTGTGCTCATGCGCACGTTTGGGAGATTGCAGGCGATGGGGGTTTTTCAAAGCCTAGGGTCGTGCTAAGGTAGTTCAGTGACAGTTAAGTGACCCAGAAAACAATGATTCTGCAGTGTGGGCCCATTGTTGGCCTAGTAGGCTTTAATGATCACCTTAGATGATCACAAAGAAAATATATGTTTTTTCTATGCAAAATTATCCAGCCGATCGCTTTTGGTCTGTTCACAATGAAGCAACGACCTTATCATCTGGGGTGTGCCAACATTGCAACATTGTTTTTGAAGCCACAGTGCAACACCAGAGGCCAGAAAAATTAGGCATGTACACATGCCTGAAAAATCTGGTATTGTTGCAGCCGCTGCTGTAGCAGCGGCCAGAAAAATTGATGTTTGTTTCCCAGGCAGAAAGTGCCCTAAAACATTGCGGCTTGAACCCTAGTTGGTGGCGGATAAGTCACGCAAGTCATCTGGCATTCAGAGATAAAATACAGCAGCGTGTGAACCATTTTTAGCCCAAGGCAGCTCATCTCATCAGGCCTTTTTTAGTCGCCTTTTTTAATCGCCCACTGTCAGTCCCTTCGGGATCCATCCCTCATTCATCTTAATAAAGGTGAGGTAATCTAGACTTTTTTGACCTAGGCGACTTCTCTTCTCAGTGACAATACCTCCTGCTGCACTGAAGGTCCTTTCTGACAGGACACTTGAAGCGGGGCAGGCCAAAAGTTCTATCGCAAATTGGGATAGCTCAGGCCACAGGTCAAGCCTGCACACTCAGTAGTCAAGGGGTTCATCGCTCCTCAGAGTGTCGATATCTGCAGTTAAGGCGAGGTAGTCTGCTACCTGTCGGTCGAGTCGTTCTCTGAGGGTGGACCCCGAAGGGTTGTGGCGATGCGTAGGACTTAAAAAGCTCTGCATGTCCTCCATCAACAATACGTCTGTAAAGCATCCTGTCCTTGCCGGCGTGGTCATGGAAGGATGAGGATTACTTTCACCTCTTCCCCTGTTAGATTCCCATTGTGCTGTGACATCACCCTTATATGCTGTGTAAAGCATAATTTTAAATTTATTTTTGAACTGCTGCATCCTTTCCGACTTGCGGTAATTCGGTAACATTTCAGGCACTTTCTGCTTATACCGGGGGTCTAGTAGCGTGGACACCCAGTACAGGTCGTTCTCCTTCAGTCTTTTTATACGAGGGTCCCTCAACAGGCCCGACAGCATGAAAAACCCCATTTGCACAAGGTTGGATGCCGAGCTACTCATGTCCCGTTCCTCGTCCTCAGTGATCTCACTGAAGGTATGTTCTTCCCCCCAGACATGTACAACACCACGGGTACCAGATAGGTGACAACGAGCACCCTGGGATACCTGTTGTGGTTGGTCTTCCTCCTCCTCCAAGCCACATTCCTCCTCTGACTCCTCTTCCTCACAATCCTCTTCCAGCGTTGCCGCAGGTCCAGCAAGCGATGCTGATAAGGCTGTTTCTGATGGTGATGGTGACCACAACTCTTCCTCTTCCTCTTCACGCTCATCTGCGGCCTGATCCAGCACTCTTCGCAGGGTACGTTCCAGGAAGAAAACAAATGGTATGATGTCGCTGATGGTGCCTTCGGTGCGACTGACTAGGTTTGTCACCTCCTCAAAAGGATGCATGAGCCTACAGGCATTGCGCATGAGCATCCAGTAACGTGGCAAAAAAATTCCCAGCTCCGCAGAGGCTGTCCTAGCACCCCGGTCATACAAATACTCGTTGACGGCTTTTTCTTGTTGGAGCAGGCGGTCGAACATTAGGAGTGTTGAATTCCAACGTGTCGGGCTGTCGCAAATCAAGTGCCTCACTGGCATGGATATCTGAAAAGTGCGCCATGGCCGTGTAGGAATGCCTGAAAAGGCCACACACCTTCCTGGCCTGCTTCAGGACGTCCTGTAAGCCTGGGTACTTATGCACAAAGCGTTGTACGATCAGATTACACACATGTGCCATGCACATCACATGTGTCAACTTGCCCAAATTCAATGCCGCCAACAAATTGCTTCCATTGTCACACACCACTTTGCCGATCTCCAGTTGGTGCAGAGTCAGCCACTGATCCACCTGTGCGTTCAGGGCGGACAGGAGTGCTGGTCCGGTGTGACTCTCTGCTTTCAGGCAAGTCAACCCCAAGACGGCGTGACACTGCTGTATCCGGGATGTGGAATAGCCCCTGGGGAGCTGGGGGGGTGCCGTTGATGTGGAGCAAGACGCAGCAGCAGAAGAGGACTCAGCCGAGGAGGTTATGGAAGAGGATGTAGTAGGAGGAGTAGAGGAGGTGGCAGTAGGCCTGCCTGCAAGTCGTGGCGGTGTCACCAACTCCGTCAGCAGGTTTACCCAATGCGCAGTGTAGGTGATATACCTGCCCTGACCGTGCTTTGCAGACCAGGTATCAGTGGTCAGATGGATCCTTGCCCCAACACTGTGTACCAGACATGCCATTACTTCCTTTTGCACAATCGATTACAGGTTGGGGATTGCCTTTTGTGCAAAGAAATTTCGGCCGGGTACCTTCCACTGCGGTGTCCCAATAGCTCCAAATTTTTGGAATGCCTCAGACTCCACCAGCGTGTATGGTAAAAGCTGGCGGGCTAAGAGTTCAGACAAGCCAGCTGTCAGACGCCGGGCAAGGGGGTGACTTTGTGACATTGTCTTCTTACGCTCAAACATGTCCTTGACAGACACCTGACTGTGGGCAGATGAGCAGGAACTGCTCAAGGCGAGAGACAGAGTGGCGGATGGTTGAGAGGGGGAAAGGAGGACAGCAGTGGTTGACGTGGCTGAAGATGCTGGACCAGGAGGAGGATGGCGGCTTTGAGTTTGTGTGCTGCTTGTACTCATGTGTTGATCCCATAGGCGTTTGTGATGTGCGATCATGTGCCTTCACAAAGCAGTTGTACCTAGGTGGGTGTTGGACTTCCCACGACTCAGTTTCTTTTGGCACAGGTTGCAAATGGCATCGCTGTTGTCAGAGGCAGACACACAAAAAAAATTCCACACTGCTGAGCTCTGCAATGACGGCATTCTGGTGGTGGCAACAGCATGCGTTGATTGGCGTGCTGTCTGGCTGACCCCGGGTGCCGATGCATGCTGTCTGACTGTGCCATTAGCTCCTTGCGACGACCTCCCCCTGCTTCCAACTCGTCTCCTCCTCCTCCTCCCCCTGTTCTTCTTCTCTTCTAGCGGGCACTCACGTGACATCCACGGACACATCGTCATCATCAACCGCTTCACTTGTATCTGACAACTCAGCAAAGGAAGCAGCAGCGGGTACAACTTCATCATCATCACACCGTACGTCCATGTGTGTAATGCTGCCTGACTGAGACATATCCCTGTTATCTACATCCTCTGGCAATAATTGTTGCGCATCACTCATTTCTTCCAACTGATGTGTAAATAACTCCTCTGACAGATCAAGTGAAGCGGCTGTGGTTCTAGTGTTGGTGGTGGCGGCAGGCTGGCGAGTGGTAACTTGAGAGGTGCCCAAAGCTAAACTGGAGGAGGATGGTGCGTCAAGGTTCCGAGCGGAAGCTGTAGAAGATTGGGTGTCCTGTGTTAGCCAGTCAACTATGTCCTCAGATCTTTTCGAGTTCAGGGTACGTGGCCTCTGAACACTGGGCATTATTCTAGGGCCAAAGGGAATCACAGCACCACGATCACGACGGCCCCTGCAGGGTGGCCTGCCTCTGCCTGTCATTTTTTTTTGGATTAGTGGTACTATGCGTGCAAGCTACTGTGACACCAGATATGAGTGGCACTGTGCACTGGCAGAAGTTAGCAGAGTAGACGCTGTAGGCCTGACACACACGCTTGCAGACAACTAACTGCTATTCAATCTATTACAGTCAAAATTGTAGTTTTTTTTTAAATGTACACTACTGTTACACCAGATATGAGTTGCACTGGTGTGACACTGTGCCCTGGCAGGCCCTGAAACGCACACGCGTGAAGGCAACTGATTGCTATTATATTACAGTCAAAAAATGTATTTTTTTTTTAAATGCAAGCTATTGTGACACCAGATATGAGTGGTGGCACTGGGCAAGTGGGCACAGTATACGCTGTGAGCCTGACACACACGCTGGCAGGCAGGCAACTGCAATTAGATTACACAGAAAAAAATAAAAAAAAGCAGACTGATGTTCTAGCCCTAAAAAGGGCTTATTGGGGTGCTGTCCTTACAGCAGAGATCAGATGAGTCCTTCAGGACTGTAGTGGACACTGAATACACTAGCCTAGCTATCGATTTCCCTATTAAATCAGCAGCAGCTACACTGTCCCTCCTCTCACTAAGAATGCAGCTTCCGAATGAATCTAAAATGAATGCTGTCCAGGAGGTGGGAGGGTCTGGGAGGGAGGGTCTGCTGCTGATTGGCTGGAATGTGTCTGCTGACTGTAAGGTACAGGGTCATTAGGAACCCAGCTCTAATTTGAAATCGCAATGCGATTAATATAACCTGTATTAATCGCATTGCGATTACAACTTAGTCAAATTTGTGACACTGTAGTTTCCGAATGAATCTAAAATGGATGCTGTCCAGGAGGTGGGAGGGTCTGGGAGGGAGGGTATGATGCTGATTGGCTGGAATGCGTCTGCTGACTGAGGTACAGGGTCAAAGTTTACACAATGATGACGAATAGGGGGCGGACCGAACATTGCATATGTTCGCCCGCTGCGGCGAACGCGAACAAGCGATGTTCGCTGGGAACTATTCGCCGGCGTGTTACTACAAGGCACAGTGTTCTAAACTACTATAAAGGCTCTCAGCAGCCAGGAAATAGCCATTTTTTTATGTAATTCACCATGAATATATTCGGATCGAACCGGGGAATCGAATTTTTAAAAAATTCGCTCATCTCTAGCTGTAAACTGGAGGTACAATTTAGATGGGGTAAAAACAAATTTCATATGCATTCATTTTAAAAGTGTACATTACCATTTTACCCTTTCTACATTCAAGGATAGATGTCAAGCTTATTCACAAGGTTTGTTATACCATAGGTCACATACATACATGCATGTATGATATGTATATACCAGCTACTACTGTATTCATTCAATGATTAGTCTCAGATGGAATGCCACTGAATATTAAAACATACACATCACCTTGTCCTTGTACATTATTGAAGGTGTCAGTGTATCTTGTTCATTAGGTAAAGAGTATACATTATTCAGCCAAGAGTTTTATAATGCATGAACTTCATCAATCACCTGGTCAGGGTTTGTTTCGTCTTTCAATGTTACTGTGTACAGAGAAAGCTGGCTTGGGATTAAGGTTAGTATTCTATGCCTGTTCAGTGTAGAAACAAAGTATCAAAGTAATGTACTCTCAGCCTGACTTCGCACACTGCCCCTCACTTGTTGAAGGAGACCTAAATGAAAGAGTGCATGGAGAATAATATTTGAACATTGTCTTCTTCAAGCAGGTGTTTCTAGCAGAAGTCCGTTACCTTTTCTGTTGAGCAGTGCAGGAGAAACAAAAAGGCTACGCAATGTAGTTGCTTTTCGTCATTTCCAGTTTAGTTGAGAGGGAAAAAATTGAAATCCATTGAAAGTAAATGCTCAGTAACACATATTAGTATGGATATTTTGGAGAAATACATATATAGAACGGTATTGACGGAGCCTGTCAGCAGGGTCGGACTGGGAACTTAAAGTGGCCTTGGAAAAAATTTTTAAAGTTGCCCCATGTTGTAGGCAGGACCAACATAAGTAGTTTAGCACAAACTACTGACCTAGTAGAACCAAATACACTGTTTCACAATGCTATCACTGTCCTGAAGAAGGTCATACAGTTGAATGCATGAGGACACTTTCTTCTGCCAGTCAGGTGCATAAGTACCAGATGCTCCTAGCATTAATTGATGCTGAAAACATCAGATTGCTATGTACCTGACTGGCAACCGTGAAGAGAGCTTTGGGCAGCCCCTTGGGTATCGGCCCACCGGGAATTGTCCCTGTAGGGTCAATGGCCAGTCCGCCCCTGCCTGTCAGCTCCATTCTTCCTATAAAAATATTTCCAGCTCTGGTTAGAGGACTTAAATAGTTGTGCAAGCATATATCTTTTAATTCCATGGATGAAGGTTCAATTGCAGAGAAAATGATGTTAGAACGAATATGAAAATGAGTAGTTCAGGGTTTGGTGAGGAGAACCTAAGCACTTACCGGGCTGGGGACAGCCCCCTGGGTACTAGCCAAATCATTTGCATACTGGATCAAATTTCATTATCTCTGTAATTGAACCTGTATCCAAGAACAAAATAACATACTTGCAGAACTATTTTAAAAAGTTTTCTGGGATTTAGACATTGATGACCTATCCTAAAATCAGGAAATAAAGACAATGCAGCAGCACTCTGCAAACACAAATAAAGTACAATAATGCCATAATTATAGAAAACATTCTGTCACGGATGGTGTTGAAGAAAACTAGAAGACACAAATGAAGATCCGACTGACCTGATCCAAAACTAAGGAACAAGAGGGTAAGCCCTGTAACAGCCCTAGCTCTCTCCCTTACTGCTCAGCCTATGCAAAAATCTCTATGGTAGATAATTGCATACCCTCGTTCCTCGACTGTATGATACCTGAACACCCTATAATAATAAGTAGCTGCATGAAAATGCAATGTTTTTACATTGGGAAAGAAGGACTTCAGTGCCAGTCCGCCTAGCAGTTGTGTGGTCTGCTTCAATTGAAGGTACGCCACAGCTGTAAATCCCTAATTTTTTTTTTGTACTGAACATGTGTAACGAGAACTAATTATACTGTACATTATGGTCCCTGTTGCACTTAAAGGGGTATTCCCATCTTCCCTTTTCATACTTACCTTGCTTGAGCGCGACGTTCACTTCCTGGATTCTTCTCCCGGCCGGGCCGCGCTTGCGCAGAAGACTGAAGATTTTCTCCTGGCCGGGCCACGCAATGTCCTGAACGCGCACGCAGCCGCGCATGCGCCATGGTGACTTATTCCTGGCCTGTATAGTACAGAGCCCTGTCTTCTGCGCATGCGCGGCCCGGCGGGATTCGACAGGAGAGGTGGGCGTAACCAGGGGAGACTAAAGACAACGATCAGGTAAGAGGGGACTTATTTTCTGAAAAAGGGTGGGAATTGGGTAATTAAATGTATTTACAAAAATTATCACTGTCAAATCATTAACAGATTTAACAGTGATCATTGTGATGGGAATACCTCTTTAAGTATACAGAATATGATCCATATCCTCAGGAAAGCTGGCACCATGACATACTGTACACTGGACCTTTCTCTGACTGACCCACCATAAACTATTACACATAAGTTTATATCCTCTAGGCAACCATCAAATATCACACGGCATACACGGAGGTAATCTGCAATGTTCAGATATGTTCAGACGTAGAATTTTGTGCTCTAGAGTATCCCATTATTGCCAAGAGATTTTGCTGTGTATTATTTAAGCCTATGTCAAAAATGTGCAGGACCATTCTTGGTGCATTCACTATGCTGACCCCTTGTAAAGCTGCAGCGGTAGCTTGTTCATGGATTACCTGCATTCAATGGAACTAAGCCTAGACTGGGTTCACATGAAAACCCACAGCAGAAACCACAGCACAGTGCAGCTGTTTCTTCCATGGGATACACAGCTGATTTTGTGAACCTCCATGTGAACCTCCACTTCTTGATCATGTGCAAAAGAGGAATGCATTATAATTGAAGGCACAATGAAACTGAAATATAATAGCCGGGTGGACATGGAACTTAAAGTTACCCTGGAAAAAAAAACTTAAAGTGGCCCCAATATTGTAGGCGGGTCCAAATTGACAAATTGGGGCAATACAAGTAGATTGGGTCAATACCATTTGGCATGGTCAATAATACCATCGCACAGAACCGAATACCACATGCAGCACATAATACCTCCCCAGAAACTGTCCCTCTGTGGTGGTCATCAATAGCTGCCATGAAAGTGAAGTGAGATGTGGGTCACAATACCAAGCCAGCCCTAACATGATACCTGGACTTCCTCTAATATTAATTCCTCTAATAATGACCCTTATAGTTCCCCCAGTAGTATGTGCCTGGCCAGTGGCAGTGAGGAGGGTTTGCATGACCCTATGGGCATCAGCCCACCAGGAAAATTCTCTGTAGGGTCTATGGCTGTAACAGCGGCTGCTGTGTGCCGCTATTCCCCTGCTTACCGCCACGGTCCCGGGCACCGTGTTCAGCAGTGAACCTCGGCCAGTGTTTCCCATTCACCACTGCAGTCCTGGGCTCTGTCTGTGTAGGTACTGTTGTTCTGGGATCCGCTCCACAGCTTCCTCTCAGCCCTGGCCACAGCATGCTTGCTGCTTGTTTACTGCAGAACTTCCTTAAGGGCTGGTGCACGTCACTTCCTGGGCTTTATGGGTTAGGTCATGTGACCTCGCTGACCAATCCTAGCCCTCCTGCACATATATAAGTGGCTCAGCCCCATTCCCAGATGCCTCAGTGTCAAGGTCCTTGTGTCCTGCTAAGGTTCCTGTTATCTGCTTGTGTTCTTGACTCGTACTTGTGTTCCTGGATTCTGCTACCCGTTTAAACCCTGCCTGCTTGCCTTGACTGTTGCTGACCCGGATTGTCTGACCCGTACCTGTGCCGCCTGCCCTGACCTTTTGACTGTCTGACTTTGCCTCTGCCTCATCCTTCGGTCCTGCACTGTTGCTCCTGGTAACGACTCATCCTGCTGACAACGCCTGTACCTCAGGTACCTCCTGTTCCGCCTGGACCAGCTGCCTCGTGTGCCTATCCTCCTCAAGAGGTAGCGACCTGGTGTTCCCCTCAGGAAAGTCTATCCCCACCATCAGGGATACTGTGAAGATTGAGGGGTTCACTTAGACAGACAATGCCCTTAGAGGAGGTAGGACACGTGGCACAGCGGGGCACACCCGCTGGTTCATGATAATAGCTAATCTGCCCCTGAACAGATATTAAATTATTATGACTTGTGTTACCATCTTAGTTACTTTTATGATAGTCATAAAATTTACAGAGAACCTGCCTGTAGTTTCCCAGTATCTGTTATTGTCAGGGAGGAGTGTGATGGCGGACGTGGTAAATTCCATGGAGCGTTTACTTTGCTTTGATTTTTTTTTTAACCTAAAGATGTCAAGAATGCAAATTTCATACTTTCCTGACTAAGAAAACCACTGCAAAATAGGAAAGAAGTCAGAACCTTTATAGTTCTGCTGGGAATAAAGCCAATTTAGGAATCTGCCAAGCTATACATAATCTTTACAAATCATAAATATGTACGTTGCTGTACAGAATCCATACATCTTGTGGGACATGTCAAGCACTGTGCGCCACTTAGTAATTCACAGTGTTTGATGCTTCTAGTATACCCTGAGCTGTCAGTATGCAGAAATGGAATACATATGGGGTGACTGAGCCTAAGGTCATGTTCACATGCGGAGTATTTGTGGCAGATTTTTGGTGCAGATTAAGTATAGTACACATTTCCTCCAGAATTTTGCAGTGGTTTTCTTTCTCCATGAGGATATTGACATTAATTTGTTGCAGATTTGCAATGATATGCGACCACCTAAGAACTCATGCAAATGGTTGACATACAAATTCATTTTGCATGGATCCATAATGTAATGCTCATATTAGCATATAGAATTCCATAAGAAAAAAAGTGGCATATTAATCACATGCCATATTTTGCAGGTATTCTCCCATAGAAGTAATGTCTAGAACATGGTTCTTCATGACACCATGTGGCAGAACAATAATTGTCTAAAGGGGTTGTCCAGGATCTTCTTTTTTAGATTCCTCAATTCCACCCAGTGGTACTGTGAAGAGATCTATACTTACCTGCTCCCTGCCGCTCCTGGCCTTTGGGCCCCTAAACTCTCCCTTGATCTTCAAGTCCCTGTCTGTCAACTTCTGCATGACTAGCACCAGTGGTAATGTGTCTACAAGTGGCATGTCACTGCTTGGTCACATGCCACTTGGGGACACGTCATAACTATAGATCTCTTCACCTGTACCATTGAGTATGTGTAATAAAATCCTAGGAAGACCCTTGAAAAATAACATAGGATTATAGCAATCAATCAGGGCCTATAGAAAGAAAGGATATAAAAAAATGGACATTTAAAATAGTTGCGCCATGAAGACAACCCTATCCACAAAATTGGGGATAAGTGTCTAAATGGCTGGGGTCCAATCACTGGGGCCCCTGCTGATCACAAGAATGGAGGTCAGTTCACCCCACTTTGAAATGGAGTGATGGTTATGCATGAGTGCTGCCACTCCATTTAGCTCTATGGGGCTGCTGGAGACAGTCAATCAGGGGGGCCCTCATGATCAGCAGGGGCCCAGGCAGTTGGAGCCCAGCCAATCAGACATTTATCCCCAGCTCTGTGGACAGTTTATAAATTGTCCTAATGGGACAGCCCAATTATTGGAAAGACTAAGCAAAGGTAGAAAAATTCTAAAATGAAAAAGAATAAAAAGTTGCATGTTTTTGTATTTGATTAAGAGAAAAATAATTATACCAGCTAAGTCTACTGCATCTACTATAGCTTCAAAAAAAGCTTTAATAAAACTAGTTGCAAGCTGCCTTGTGGCTGAACACTGATTAAATGTGACCCAGATTCTATGGACCAATTAGATTCCCAAGGCTAATATATGGCCCTGGGTACTTTGCAATGCAAACATCCCTAGGTTCAGCTGACAGAATCTTCATCATCTGTCATGAACTGAGGCCTGTTCCTCAAGTGACATCCGCTTTATTAAATGCAATTATTCAGACGTATTATTTTTGTCATTTTTGGTATATGCAAATCAGGATTTAGAAATATATTTAGGTATCACAAGGGGCACTTCATTATGTGGAATATGCATCTCTTCTTGTTTAGTTGATTCAGAATAGACAATATTAGGATTCAGAATAGACATTAACACCTTCTGTGTAGCACTGGAAGATTGCTGGATTACATATAAAGCTAGTGCTAAAAAAGGTCAGTGGGAAGGAATTTAGTATATTCAATTTATTGGGGCCTAAGGGCCCTTTCACATGGGCAGAGCAGGTGGCCAATTATCAAGTATAAATGTTTGTATGAACGCTAGTTCCTAAAAATTGGCCCATGTAAAGGTGCTAAATCTGATTATCACTCATCAAACAAGCAAAGCTCTAGTTTTTCAGGTACTTTAATCTTTCAAATGCCACTTAAAATTGTCCTTTGTCAGCAACACATCAGCCTGTGTAAACAGGGATGTCCCTCCAAAAATATGCAAACTGAATGGGGATGAACAATCGAAATAATGATCATTTGTCCCCTGTTAATTTTGTATGGGGCCATGTCAAAGGACCTTTAAATGAGTGCATATTATTAATGAGTGCATTAACCTCTTAAGGACACATGACGTACCGGTACGTCATGATGTCCTGGTACTTAAGGACACATGACGTACCGGTACGTCATGAATGGTTCCGATCACTGTCACCAAAACATAACAAAAAATGTAATAGCAAGCGATAAAAAAGTCATATAGCCCCCAAAATAGTGTCAATAAAACCGTCCGCTCGTCCCGCAAAAAATGAGCCCCCACATAAGATAATCGGATAAAAAAAAAAATGACACCTAGACTTTAGAGATACAAAAATTTTATTTTTGTATCAAAAAGGATAATATAGTCAAAAACCTAAATATTAGGTATCGCCGCGTCCGTAAGAATCTCCTCTATAAAAATATCCCATGACCTAACCCACCAGATTAACACGGTTAAAAAAAATAAAAAAAACGGTGCCAAAAACGCAATTTTTGGCACTTTTCCATTTCAATCCGTTTTTTCCGGTAACAAAACAAGGGTTAACAACCAAACAAAAGTTAATATTTATTACCCTGATACTGCAGTTTACAGAAATGCCACATTTGTGGTCGTAAACTGCTGTATCAGTAAAAGGGAGGCCGCAAAAGGAAAGGACCGACATGGTTTCTGGAAGGCCGATTTTGATGGCCTTTTTTATTGACACCATGTCCCTTTTGAAGCCCCCCTGATTCCCCCCTAGAGTGAAAACTCCCTAAAAGTGACCCCATCTAAGAAACTACACCCCTCAAGGTATTCAAAACTGATTATACAAACTTTATTAACCCTTTAGGTGTTCCTCAACAGTTAATGGCAAATGGAGATGAAATTTCAGAATTTCAATTTTTGGTAACCTTGCCTCACAAAAATGTAATATAGAGCAACCAAAAATCATATGTACCCTAAAAATAGTCCCCCACAAAATGCCACCTTATCCCGTAGTTTCCAAAATGGGGTCACTTTTAGGGAGTTTCTACTCCAGGGGTGCATCAGGGAGGTTGAAACAGGACACAGTGTAAATAAACCGGTCCATAAAAATCAGCCCTCCAAAAACCAAACGGCGCACCTTTCACTCTACGCCCCGCTGTGTGGCCGTACAGTAGTTTACGGCCACATATTGGGTGTTTCTGTAAACGGCAGAGTCAGGGCAATAAAGATACAGTCTTGTTTGTCTGTTAACCCTTGCTTTGTTAGTGGAAAAAATGGGTTAAAATGGAATATTTGGCAAAAAAATTAAATTTTCAAATTTCATCCCCATTTGCCAATAACTCTTGTGCAACACCTAAAGGGTTAACGACGTATGTAAAATCAGTTTTGAATACCTTGAGGGGTGTAGTTTCCTAGATGGGTTCACTTTTAGGGAGTTTCGACTCCAGGGGTGCATCAGGGGGGTTGAAACAGGAAACGGTGTAAATAAA
Organism: Bufo bufo; assembly: GCF_905171765.1. NCBI lineage: Eukaryota > Metazoa > Chordata > Amphibia > Anura > Bufonidae > Bufo > Bufo bufo. Next base: position 728,842,309 of record NC_053389.1, on the reverse strand, counting down.
CCGGTCCATAAAAATCAGCCCTCCAAAAACCAAACGGCGCACCTTTCACTCTACGCCCCGCTGTGTGGCCGTACAGTAGTTTACGGCCACATATTGGGTGTTTCTGTAAACGGCAGAGTCAGGGCAATAAAGATACAGTCTTGTTTGGCTGTTAACCCTTGCTTTGTTAGTGGAAAAAATGGGTTAAAATTGAAAATTTGGCAAAAAAAATGAAATTTTCAAATTTCATCCCCATTTGCCAATAACTCTTGTGCAACACCTAAAGGGTTAACAACGTATGTAAAATCAGTTTTGAATACCTTGAGGGGTGTAGTTTCTTAGTTGGGGTCATTTTTGTGTGGTTTCTATTATGTAAGCCTCGCAAAGTGACTTCAGACCTGAACTGGTCCCTAAAAATTGAGTTTTTGTAAATTTCTGAAAAATTTCAAGATTTGCTTCTAAACTTCTAAGCCTTATAACATCCCCAAAAAATAAAATATCATTCCCAAAACAATTCAAACATGAAGTAGACATATGGGGAATGTAAAGTCACCACAATTTTTGGGGGTATTACTATGTATTACAGAAGTAGAGAAACTGAAACTTTGAAATTTGCTAATTTTTCAAATTTTTGGGTAAATTAGGTATTATTTTGTGCAAAAAAAAAAAACTTCATTTTACCAGTGTCATGAAGTACAATATGTGACGAAAAAACAATCTCAGAACGGCCTGGATAAGTCAAAGCGTTTTAAAGTTATCAGCACTTAAAGTGACACTGGTCAGATTTGCAAAAAATGGCCTGGTCCTAAGGTGTAAAAAGGCTGTGTCCTTAAGGGGTTAATTAATGCTTATTAGCTCGACATTAGTCTGTAAAAGAGGACCCTGCATGGATTAGTCATCTGTCTCAGATAACTTCACTCCTATCAGTTTTTTCCATAAAATGCCCTGGCATGTAAATGGTTAGAGAGAGGGAAGGGTATCCCTCTCTCATCCTTTTTCCCGACCCTCCCTTCAAAATGCAGGTAGGGGTGTTCGGGTGGCCTAGGAGCCCAATAATGGCATGCAGGGGTGCTAGGTACAGAATATTCACAGTGGCCTACATAATAAAATGTAATAATTAAAAAATACAGTTTATTATTGGAGGATTGCATATTCAAGTCCGTTCGTGGAATGTATAAAAAAAAAATCAACATACCAAAAATCTTGTTTTTTTTAAGTAAAATTACCTTTAAAATTATATATATATTGCCTGCAATGACCAGTACAATATAACGATCTCAACAAATATCCCACAAAAGTGTCAAAATTGCTGTTTTTTTTTATATTTTTTTATTATTATTATTATTATTATTATATCTGCCTCCCAATGAATGCAATAAAAATTCATCAAATAGAAGTCATATGTACTTTATGGTACCAATAAAAACTATAAATCTTTCCACAAGAAAAAACAGTCCTCAAACAGCTCTATAAAAGGAAAAATAAAAATGTTATGGGTATTTTGGGCATTTGAATGCCGAGAGACAAGAGAATTTTTTTTAAAAGAATATAAATTTGCCATTGTTGAAATCAAAATGACCCACAGAGTAAAGTTATCATGTCCTTTATAACACATGGTAAATTATGTAACAACAAAACCCATAAAACAATGCTTTGTTTTTCCACCCTGTCAGTATATGTACTGCAAAATGATGCCCTTATATGGAAAAATGTATATCTTTTGACTTTGGAAATGTGGAAATGAACAAAACAAAAAAATCTTTATATTATTAAGAAAAAAACTAGGATGCAATTAATGGCAAACTGCAAAGCCCACTAAGATTGCCTAGATAGGATTATGGCTACAGAAGGTGGAGTGCTAACAGTGAAACCTGAGCCCCAGTGCCTGAGGGAACGGTACTGTTGTAAGAAGACAACAGTATTATAGATGGCACAAGGTAGGTTGGAATCTCTGGTGCTTGAGGTTACACCCACATGCAAAGATTATGCTCGACCCTTCACCAGCTTTATGGACTTTTTTTTTAACCTTTGGTAGGAGCCTGCTGTATTTGTTGAAAAAAATCATAGTCATCTGCTCCCCACCTCTAACTTTTAGCTTGCAATGGTCTTCCGATCCCCGTCCTGTAAACTTGGACAGACAGGGTTAGATATGCTGCTGCAACCAGTAACTGGCCTGAGCGAAGACATGTCTCCAAGTGGCATGTGAGCCAGCAGTGATATGCCACTTGGGGACACATGAGACCTTGTCCCAAAAAAGCACGTTTACAGAAATTTTACATAATGAGGACTGGAAGACCACTAAAGAGAGCCAGAACAGAGTGGCGGTGAGTAGGTGAGTATGTTGTTTTTTTTGGGGAAAAGGTACAACAGGTTCTTTTTAAACTTTTAATAAGTCCAGAAAGACTCACACAATGCACACAACTTCAATGCATAATACATTGATATATCAAGAAAACAAAGGTTGATTGCCCTCAATCCAAGATCGAGTATCCAAACAGATGATATTGGCTACAGAATTTTGTACAGTAACCAATGAAATGCTTTTCAAGACAGTCTTTCCATTACATTGACGAGAATATCAATTCAATATATTAGTCTCCATGTGAAAAATTAAAAAACCTCCCTGCTTTAATTGTGCTGTCTTCACAGTAGCGTTCGGTAAAGTTGAGTGTAGGTTTACTCTTTTCATATTTCTCTTTTGTTCATACTGTTTAGATTATTATTTTTACTTGCAGACCTTCAAACATCCCTTTACATATGTGGAATAATTGTAAGAATTCTCTTCTTTAGACTGGCTTAGGCCTCCTGCACACGAACGTATTTTTTTGCGGTCCGCAAAAACGGGTCCCGTTTTTCCGTGATCCGTGACCGTTTTTTCATCCGTGGGTCTTCCTTGATTTTTGGAGGATCCACGGACATGAAAAAAAAGTCGTTTTGGTGTCCGCCTGGCCGTGCGGAGCCAAACGGATCCGTCCTGAATTACAATGCAAGTCAATGGGGACGGATCCGTTTGACGTTGACACAATATGCTGCAATTTCAAACGGATCCGTCCCCCATTGACTTTCAATGTAAAGTCAGGAGTTAATATACCATCGGATCGGAGTTTTCTCCAATCCGATGGTATATTTTAACTTGAAGCGTCCCCATCACCATGTGAACGCCTCTATGTTAGAATATACCGTCGGATTTGAGTTACATCGTGAAACTCAAATCCGACAGTATATTCTAACACAGAGGCATTCCCATGGTGATGGGGACGCTTCAGGTTAGAATATACTAAAAGAACTGTGTACATGCAGCCCCCCCCCATGTAGTTAACACATTGGTGGCCAGTGTGGCCGCCCCCCCCTCCCTCCCCTGTAGTTAACTCATTAGTGGCCAGTGTGGCCGGCCCCCCCTCCTCTGTAGTTAACTCATTGGTGGCCAGTGGGCCCCCCCCTCCCCTGTAGTTAACTCATTGGTGGCCAGTGGGCCCCCCCCTCCCCTGTAGTTAACTCATTGGTGGCCAGTGTGGCCGGCCCCCCTCCCTCCCCTGTAGTTAACTCATTGGTGGCCAGTGGGCCCCCCCCCCCCTCCCTCCCCTGTAGTTAACTCGTTGGTGGCCAGTGGGCCTTCTCCCCTCCCTCCCCCTCCTAATTAAAATCTCCCCCCTATCATTGGTGGCAGCGGAGTGTACCGATCGGAGTCCCAGTTTAATCGCTGGGGGTCCGATCGGTAACCATGGCAACCAGGACGCTACTGCAGTCCCGGTTGCCATGGTTACTTAGCAATTTGTAGAACCATTATACTTACCTGCGATGGTCTGCGTCCGGTCGGGAGCTCCTCCTACTGGTAAGTGACAGGTCCGGCCGGGAGCTCCTCCTACTGGTAAGTGACATGACCTGTCACTTACCAGTAGGAGGAGCTCCCGGCCGGACCTGTCACTTACCAGTAGGAGGAGCTCCCGACCGGACGCAGACCATCGCAGCTCGCAGGTAAGTATAATGGTTCTACAAATTGCTAAGTAACCATGGCAACCGGGACTGCAGTAGCGTCCTGGTTGCCATGGTTACCGATCGGAGCCCCAGCGATTAAACTGGGACTCCGATCGGTACACTCCGCTGCCACCAATGATAGGGGGGAGATTTAAATTAGGAGGGGGAGGGAGGGGAGAAGGCCCACTGGCCACCAACGAGTTAACTACAGGGGAGGGATGGGGGGCCGGCCGCACTGGCCACCAATGAGTTAACTACAGGGGAGGGGGGGCCCACTGGCCACCAATGAGTTAACTACAGGGGGGGGGCTGCCCCCTGCTGCCTGGCAGCACCTTCCAGGCAGCAGGGGGCAGTCATGTACACAGTTCTGTTAGTATATTCTAACCTGAAGCGTCCCCATCACCATGGGAGCGCCTCTGTGTTAGAATATACTGTCGGTTCTGAGTTTTCACGAAGTGAAAACTCAGCTTTGAAAAAGCTTTTATGCAGACGGATCTTCGGATCCGTCTGTATAAAAACTAACCTACGGCCACGGATCACGGACACGGATGCCAATCTTGTGTGCATCCGTGTTCTTTCACGGACCCATTGACTTGAATGGGTCCGTGAACCGTTGGCCGTGAAAAAAATAGGACAGGTCATATTTTTTTCACGGCCAGGAAACACGGATCACGGATGCGGCTGCAAAACGGTGCATTTTCCGATTTTTCCACGGACCCATTGAAAGTCAATGGGTCCGCGAAAAAATACGGAAAACGGCACAACGGCCACGGGTGCACACAACGGTCGTGTGCAGGAGGCCTTAGGCTGAGTTCACATCAGCGTTCAGCTTTTCCGTTCTCCTGGTCCGTTACAGGACGGATTTGGCAGATAACTGAGCCGAACAGAGCCTACGGACCCCATAGACTATAATGGGGTCCGTTAGGTTTCCGCTCAGAAGATGATTTTGGAGCAAAGACAAAAGTTGTGCGCGCAGGTCTTTTGTCTCTGCTCCAAAATTATCTTCTGAGCGGAAACCTAACGGACCCCATTATAGTCTATGGGGTCCGTAGGCTCCGTTCAGCTCAGTTATGTGCCAAATCTGTCCTTTCCGTTCTCCTGCTCCTATAACGAAGCAGGAGAACGGAAAGGCTGAACGGTGATGTGAACTCAGCCTTACTTTTACCTTGACCATCAAGGTAACCATCACAAAAGATTACAAAAAAATCTTAGTTATATGTTATATCTGCTGGTGACATTGCGTTTGTTCTGCAACCCGCTGTAAGAACTTAAAGAGTCTACAATGGAAAACAGACACACAATGCCATAACCCGTAGTATCTATTCAATGTTAAGCAGGTCATGAGCTCAGTAAATACTGTGCCCACGGTGTATTGTCTCATTGTTCTGCTGTCTGCTGCCTTGCTGAGTATCTTCTGTCTGTCAGTCACTGGTCTTTCATAATCGATTTCTACAATATCTGAAAGAACTTCGGAAGCTTATATTTACCAACAAGGAAATGTGACCTTTCTGTTCATGGTAATACCCAATCCATGAAAAAACTGTCATTTGAAAGACCACACGCATAAGATGAATAATGCAATATCCATCTAAAACTGCATTGTATTTCAGTGCAAATTAATATATATAATAATATTTCCTTATCGTCCTTCAGGCAGCACACACAAAGAGTTAATGTCTTGTTCCTCCTGTCTAGGACAGAAGATAAATCATTAGTGGCCAACCGCGGCTGTCCAGCTGTTGTAAAACTACAACTCCCACCATGCCCTGCTGTAGGCTGATAGCTGTAGACTGTCCGGGCATGATGGGAGTTGTAGTTTTGCAATAGCTGGAGAACCTCAGGTTGGCCATCCCTGCACTAGGCGGACTTGTTTTTTTCTTCTGTCTAGGACAATGAAGCCCACACATACAGAGGATCCTCCTGCTGTGAAGGCCAGTATGGTTGCTAAGCCTGATATTATATAGCTGAAAGTGGTTTCCACAGCTATATGCATGTTATAGAGCGGGAGGTGATTTCCAGAATGAACTGCATGACATGTCTAAGCTGGAAGTGGTTTCCAGGGTTAAGCCTCATGCAGACATCCGTGGAACACAAATTACAAAAAACAAAATGGCTGCACACCATTATATATACAAACAATAGAGCTAAGAAATGGGGGTCATTCTAGATAAAAGTGGTACAATATCAACTATAAATGAATAATGGAAGCTCTTAGCGCACATACGTGTCGGGCCCATCTACCAGGCGTCAAGGTGGCTTCCGCAGAGGGTTCCCTATCACTAAATATACTGCCTCACTTTGGACTTACTTAAGCCTACAATATTCAGGGCAGTGTAGAGACCAGCTACATACGTACTTTGCTCAGAAGTCCCAGCTAGATAGATGTGTTCAGTCTAAAAGAGGTGCTACCCTCAATATATTGCAAGAAAATTTAGACTAGACCCTTCAGAATCACAGGTGCATATCCATGAAGCAAACATAATTATAAAAACAAGCTCTATTGTTTGTATATATAATGGTGTGAAGCCATTTTGTTTTTTGTAATTATGTTTGCTTCATGGATATGCGCCTGTGATTCTGAAGGTTCTAGTGTAAATTTTCTTGCAAATCCGTGGAACACAGTCCGTGAGATACCGGACTGGCATTGCAGGAGCGCACGGCGTCATTAGTTGCTATGACGCCGTGCGCTCCTGCAATGCCAGTCCGGTATCTCACGGACTGTGTTCCACGGACGTCTGCATGAGGCTTTATATGCATGTTATAGAGCTGGAGGTGTGCTCCAGAATTAACTGCATGACATGACTAACTGGAAGTGGTTTCCAGAGTTTATTTTCCCCATCAGGTGTTCCATGGGATGATTGAGCTGAGATTTATCCTGGAGTGGCCCTGGTAAGTTTCTCACATGCCGCGGGTGTTCCCTGCAGATTATCAATGTATGTTTCAGGGTGTGTTCCTGTGAGAAGTGCTGGTTTGGCTGTTATAAGCATAGGTATTACCTTTAGGCCGAATGCACACGGCCGTGTTCCGCGGCCGAGCGAGGTCCGTGGTATGCCGGGCTGGATTCCTGTTCAGAGCAGGAGCACACGGCGTCATTGGTTGCTATGACGCCGTGTGCTTCATGCCGCCGCTGCACTACAGTAATACACTATATGAGTGTATTACTGTAGTGCAGCGGCGGCATAGCAACCAATGACGCCGTGCGCTCCTGCTCTGAACAGGAATCCAGCCCGGCATACCACGGACCGCTCTCGGCCACGGAACACGGCCGTGTGCATTCGGCATTAGGCTTGCAGGCAGTGTCTCCATCTCAGGAGCCGTTTTAGAGTAGAAGTATACAGGTGCAGCTGAGCTAAACTTGATGGGTAACATGTTAAGTAAGCAATGGCACAAGAAGTTAACTAACTCATCCAATGTAGTTCAATAGCTTTTGTCACAAATGGTATGAGATATCCCTGTGCCTGGTGTTATCAGACTAGTTTAGAGCTCTCATTAAGAGAAACAGAATAAGAGTATTAAAAGGTTTGATATCTTTTAATCGCTAACAAAAATAGAAGTAATGATGTTACATAGCGAGCTTTCAATACATCACCAGTCCCTTCATCAGGCGTACTACAAGAATATATGAAGAAACAGCAATATATATACACGAAGAACAGAGACATGGGGGAATGAATGGACATTTGAAAAATAACAGAGCAACATATCAAGATCTGGAGAATGAGTCCTTAATTATCTTGCAGATAATATTGCTGTTTCTTCATATATTCTTGTAGTACGCCTGATGAAGGGACTGGTGATGTCTCGAAAGCTCGCTATGTAACATCATTACTTCCTTTTTTGTTAGCCATCAAAAGGTTTCAAGCCTGCAATACTCTTATTTTGTTTCTCTTAATGAGAGCTCTAAACTAGTTTTCTATTGGCTAACACGGTACCAGACTTTTTTCTTTTTCTTGTGTTATCAGAGTCGTTGTTAGCTCAGCTACATCTGTGGCTCTGCACAGGGGTGAGATCTTACGGCAGCAGCAGAATCACAGCAGCTTTATGTATCCTGTGTCCTGGAATGGCTGATATGTAGCTTGTATGTAAGTGTGAGTGAATTAATATGTTACAATTACAGAACTCTGCAAATAATCCCATAAATGTGCACCAACTGTGGACAATGTAGGAGATGTCTGCACCATTGCCTCACAGCTAAAGGTCTCCAGTGCAGACATAGTGCAGAGGTTGTGGAATGGTTTGCTTCTCAGTTCAGAAGCTTTCACTCTGGTCGTTTCTGCTCATATATCTATAAGACCTCGCTTATCTACAACTCCTTTTACCTTATCTCCTGCCTCATCTCGCTTATCTCCTGCCTCATCTCATCTGGATGTGGACTCTGTGATCAGGAGGATTCTAAAGATCTTTGTTTCATGATGATGTACCATAATTTACATTCATTATTAAAACCTGTGCTAACTCACCTTAAAATGGTTGTACCTAGAGGGGATAAGCCCAAACTCGATGGGGTAAAAAAAATCTAACTCTAGGGTATTTCCTGATTATCCTTTATTAACCACCTCTCGTCCGCTAGTTGACTATAAACGTCCGGGAGGTGGATCTCTATCTCTGAATGGACGTTTCTGAACGTCCATTCAGAGATCACAGCTGCACGCTAATCATGCAGCTGCAGAGCAGGTTGCCCGCTGTCAGTGACAGCAGGGCATTCCAGAGAGAAGGCAGGGACAGTTCCCAGGTGTCCTTTCCTTCTAGATCGCTGTATCAACCCGGCAGTCATGTCACCACCGGGAGAGTGCAGGAGCTGTCGGATCTTCTACAGACTTCAATCAGCCCTGCAGTGAGGCTGTACAGTGTTGTATTCTGCTAAACAGACTCTCTGGGGGGTGTATTTCCCATGTAACCTATGTCAGTCCCAATTACAGGAGAAATCAATAGTAGAAAAAAAAAATGTGAATTTAAACGTCCCCCAGAGGTCTTGTATGACCTTATGGGGGACGCAAAGTGTAAAATAAAAAAAATAAAGTGTTAAAATAAAAAATATAAATAATCCCCAAGTAAGGAATAAAAAAAAAATTGAAAGTTGAATTTTTTTTATAAAATAGACATATTTGGTATTGCCGCATCCGTGACGGTCGGCTCTATAAATATGTCACATGATCCACCCAGTCCGATAAACGCCATAAAAATACAAATAAAAACTGTGTCAAAAAAAGCCATTTTTGTCACCTCACATGTCAAAAAGTGCAACACCAAGTGATCTAAAAGGTGTATGTCCCACAAAATGGTACCAATAAAACTGTCACCTCATCCCACAAAAAATTACTGCCTACATAAGAAAATCGCTCAAAAAATTAAAAAGCTATGGCTCTCAGATGATGGAGACACTAAAACATAATTGTTTGGGTTTAGAAAATGCTATTATTGTGTAAAACCTAAATAAATAAGAAAAAGCATACATATTAGGTATCTCCACATCCATAACGATCTGCTCTATAAAAAGGTCACATGAACTAACCTCTCAGGTGAATGCTGTAAAAATAAATAAATAAAAACTGTGCTAAAACAACTAATTTTTTGGTCACCTAGCTGTAACGGTCACGTCCACACACACACAGGGGGAGGGATAGTGACCACTGCGCTCCACCCTCACCCCTGGCCCTGCCTACTTGCCTCACGAGTCCTGATGACAGGGGACAACTGGACGACAGTCCCTAACTTAGGATACGTGCAGGGAAGACAGACAAGACAAAATACGGAACATGAACGGACCGTGTCAGAACCAAGAGAGCTACGCAGTACAAAAGGGTTAAGCAAAGAATGGTCAGGAGAAGCCGGGGTCAAATACCAGGAGAGCAGAGAAGTACCAGAGGAGTCCTAAGAGAGTAGTCAGGTGGGAGCCGAGGTCACAATACCAGGACGGATGCGCAGTACAGGAGGAGCAGGCAAAGGATCGTCAGGGAACGGAATCAGGTGAGTAATCAGTAGTCCAACAAATAGCCAGGAATCTAGAAATTAACAGGCAACCTGTGACTAGCAGGCTGCCTGTATTTATAGTGGGGAGTGAGGGTCATGTGACGTGGCCAGCGTCACATGACCGACAGACCAACCAGTTGAGCACCGAGTGATCAGCTCGGCGCTCAAGGCAGACTTAGGAGCAGGGAGCCACCCACCAGTAAAGCCGCCCTGGGAATGAGGTCAAACACAAATCCACATTCCCAAAGCTAAGCAACAGGTCTGCGGGTAATGGGGGACCGAGTGCACCTTCGGAACCCCGTTACAGTACCCCCCCTTTTACGAGGGGCAACCCAAGACTTCAGGCGATGGCTTTTCAGGGTGTTCTAAATGAAATTTACGAACCAGTCTAGGAGCATGAACCTCCCTGGCAGGTACCCAAGATCTCTCTTCAAGTCCATACCCCTTCCAGTGAATCAGGTACTGCAAGGAATTACGCACCTTCCTGACATCAACTATTTTAGACACGACATACTCGACAGCATCATTAACAAGAACCGGCGGAGGCGAGGCTTTCGATGGTAATACCGGTTCAAAATATTTTTTAAGTAGAGATTTATGGAACACATTATGAATGTGGAATGACTCGGGCAGCTCCAACCTAAATGATACCGGGTTAATCACCTCCGTGATCTTATATGGTCCAATAAAACGAGGAGCAAATTTTCTAGAAGCTACCTTGAGAGATAGATTCTTGGAGGACAACCATACCTTATCCCCAACCTGAAAGTTCACCCCCCTTGAACGTCTCCTATCGGCATTGAGTTTTTGAGAACTTTGAGCCTTTTCTAGGTTCGATTGAACCCCGGCCCAAACTGTGCACAGTTCGGAGGAGAGTTTATCAGCTTCAGGGTTAGAGGACGAGACGGACGACCCAGAATGAAAACGGGGATGAAAGCCATGCTTACAAAAGAAAGGGGAGACCCCAGCAGAAGAATTGACATGGTTATTCAAAGCAAATTCAGCCAACAGAAGGAATTTGACCCATAATTGCTGGTCATCAGCAACATACAACCTCAGGAATTGTTCCACAGACTGATTAAGGCGTTCAGTCTGCCCATTACTCTCAGGGTGGTAGGCGGAAGAAAAAGACAACAAAATTTTACATCTTTGACAGAAGGATTTCCAGAATTTGGACACAAACTGCACACCCCTGTCAGAAACAATATTTTCCGGGATGCCATGTAAACGAACAATCTCTCTCACAAAAATAAATGCCAGGGTTTTAGCATTCGGAAGTTTAGACAGGGGAATGAAATGAACAATCTTGCTAAACCTATCGACCACTACCCAAACCACAGTCTTACCCTCCGCCAGCGGTAGGTCAGTTATAAAGTCCATCGAGATATGGGACCAGGGTCTACTGGGAATGGGTAGGGGTCGTAGGTTACCAGCAGGGCGAGTCCTAGGTGTCTTAGACCTGGCACAAACCTCACAGGCTGACACGTAGGACTTGACATCCCTGGTCAGAGTGGGCCACCAATAGGATCTAGAAACCAGATCCTTAGTGCCCTCAACACCCGGATGTCCAGAAAAGGCAGAATCGTGACACTCACCCAACAGCTGGAGACGAAATTGTACGGGGACAAATAACTTATCTGTTAGGGTGGATGCCGGTGCCAGATGTTGTTCAGCCTTAAGGCGAGTCGAGAAATCCTTGGTTAGAGCCGCTAAGAAGATGTTTGCTGGTAGGATGGATTCAGGCGGCGTCTCAGTGGGTTGAAAAGCATGGAAGCTCCGAGATAATCTGTCTGCCTTCACATTTTTACTTCCCGGCCTGAACGTAATGGAGAAATCAAAACTAAAAAACAGAGCCCATCGGGCTTGTCGGGGATTCAACCTCTTAGCAGACTCGAGAAACATTAGGTTTTTATGATCAGTGACAACAGTTACTCGATGCCTTGCCCCCTCCAAAAAATGCCTCCACTCCTCAAATGCCCATTTAATAGCCAGCAGCTCCCTATTCCCTATGTCGTAGTTTCTCTCCGTGGGAGAGAATTTCCTAGAGAAGAAGGCACACGGTCTCAGGTTAGTGAGGCTAGCAGGACCTTGTGAAAGGACTGCTCCTGCGCCGTCCTCGGACGCATCCACCTCCACATTAAAGGGTTTCTCCTGATCAGGCTGGATCAAAATTGGAGTGCTACTAAATGCCTTTTTTAATGTTTCAAATGAAGAAATGGCCTTGGTAGACCAATTCTCCAAATCCGCCCCTTTCTTAGTAAGGTCGGTCAAAGGCTTAGCAATTACAGAAAAATTCATGATAAATTTACGGTAGTAATTAGCGAAACCCAAAAACCGTTGTAAAGCCTTTAAGGATGAAGGCCTTACCCATTCCTTAATTGCTAAAACCTTACCAGGATCCATCTTAAAGGCGTGAGGAGTCAAAACGTGCCCTAGAAACAGTATCTCCTGTACACCAAAGACACATTTCTCTTGCTTAGCGGATAGCTGGTTCTCCCTCAACACCTCTAATACTTGTTTGACATGAGACACATGAGATTCGAAATCAGGAGAGAATATCAAAATGTCGTCAAGATAGACAATAATAAATTTCCCTAAGAACTCCCTAAGAATATCGTTCATTAAGTTTTGGAACACAGTTGGGGCATTGCTGAGTCCAAAAGGCATCACCTGATATTCAAAGTGTCCTATCGGAGTATTGAACGCTGTCTTCCATTCATCTCCCTCCTTGATTCGGATTAGATTGTATGCCCCTTTCAGGTCAATCTTGGAAAACCAGGTTGCCCCCAAGACCTGGTTAAATAAATCCGGAATCAATGGGAGAGAGTATATATTTTGGACAGTGATTTTATTTAATCTCCGGTAATCAATACAAGGCCTAAGACCACCATCCTTCTTTTTAACAAAGAAAAAGCCTGCTCCCATAGGAGAGACTGAAGGTCTAATATGCCCTTTAGCAAGGCTCTCCTTAATATAATCTTCCATAGCCTTGCGTTCGGGCCCTGAAAGATTATAAATTCGCCCTTTAGGAAATTTGGCACCCTCTATTAGCTCTATGGCGCAATCATAAGGTCTATGGGGGGGTAGAACCTCTGGAGTAGAGGACGAGAACACATCAGAATATTCTTTAATAACAGAGGGTAATGTATTAGACCTTACTGAAACCCCAGCCTGGACCACGGACAAGCATGAGTCACACTTAGGTCCCCATTTCACCAACTCTCCTTTTGGACCAATCAATTGTGGGGTTATGTAAACGGAGCCAAGGCAACCCTAGTACCACCTCAACCGGTAGGTTCTCGAGGACTAGAAGAGAACATCTCTCAGAGTGGCACACACCCACAGTCAGAGAAATTTCAGAGGTACATGACCTCACCATACAACCAATCAGGGGAGTAGCATCAATAGCCATGACATGAATAGGTGTAGGTAAAGCAAACATTGGAATACCCAATTTACTAGCAAACTCAAAGTCGATAAAGCTGGCCGCTGAACCGGAATCAATAAAGGCCTTACCCGGCCACTTATTAACCCCCAGAGAAATTGTTATGGGTACCAAAAGCTTAAATTTAGAAAAATCAAGGTGTACCTGGTCTTTAGGTTGTCTTGCCTTAGGAGACTTGTCAGAGAGGACCCTCTTATGACACTTGTTGATCCAATGGCCAGGATCTCCACAGTAGAAGCACTCTCCGCGTCTGCGACGAAGATTACCCCGGGTCATGCCAACCTGCATGGGTTCCTCGGTGGAGACCTCAGTGTTGTCCCTGGAAAAGGCCTCTGGCTGGACCACCATCTAACTCGTCTGTCAAGTCGGACAACTAGGGTCATCATCTCCTCTAAGGTCTCAGGAATTTGATAATTGACTAATAGATATTTTAAATTATCAGATAAACCAGACCTAAACTGACTCTTCAGGGCTGGTTCATTCCATCTTGAGGGGACACACCACCGTCTGAATTGGGTGCAATACTCCTCCGCAGGGACATGGCCCTGAACCAGTGCCCTAAGAGCCGTTTCGGCTACCAGGGCCCTGTCTGGTTCGTCATAGAGGGTACCCAGGGCCTGAAAAAAAACCTCCACCGAAGTTAGACAACTGGCCCCAGGAGATAACGAAAATGCCCAGTCCTGGGGATCACCCTGTAGTAGAGAAATGATAATCCCCACGCGTTGGCTCTCGGGACCGGAGGACACTGGGCGCAAACGGAAGTAGAGTTTGCAACTCTCCTTAAAGCAGAGAAAGCTCTTCCGGTCTCCAGAAAAGGGTTCTGGGAGCTTGATCTGGGGTACAAAATGTGGACTGGAGGGCAGAGGAGTGGAAGAACCTTGCCCTAACTCAAAAGAACGGAGTTTCTCTCCTAGCTCCTGCACCATCTGTGTCAAGTTAGAGACATGGTCAGTCAGGGTAGTAAGAGGATTCATGATACAGTGGTTATTGGGCCTGTTAATTTGTAACGGTCACGTCCACACACACAGGGGGAGGGATAGTGACCACTGCGCTCCACCCTCACCCCTGGCCCTGCCTACTTGCCTCACGAGTCCTGATGACAGGGGACAACTGGACGACAGTCCCTAACTTAGGATACGTGCAGGGAAGACAGACAAGACAAAATACGGAACATGAACGGACCGTGTCAGAACCAAGAGAGCTACGCAGTACAAAAGGGTTAAGCAAAGAATGGTCAGGAGAAGCCGGGGTCAAATACCAGGAGAGCAGAGAAGTACCAGAGGAGTCCTAAGAGAGTAGTCAGGTGGGAGCCGAGGTCACAATACCAGGACGGATGCGCAGTACAGGAGGAGCAGGCAAAGGATCGTCAGGGAACGGAATCAGGTGAGTAATCAGTAGTCCAACAAATAGCCAGGAACCTAGAAATTAACAGGCAACCTGTGACTAGCAGGCTGCCTGTATTTATAGTGGGGAGTGAGGGTCATGTGACGTGGACAGCGTCACATGACCGACAGACCAACCAGTTGAGCACCGAGTGATCAGCTCGGCGCTCAAGGCAGACTTAGGAGCAGGGAGCCACCCACCAGTAAAGCCGCCCTGGGAATGAGGTCAAACACAGATCCACATTCCCAAAGCTAAGCAACAGGTCTGCGGGTAATGGGGGACCGAGTGCACCTTCGGAACCCCGTTACACTAGCCCAATAAAGTGTTATAATGAATTATCAAAAATCATAAGTACCCACAAATGGTACCAATAAAAACGTCACTCTTCCTGCAAAAAACGAGCCCCTGCACAAGACAATCGGCAGAAAAATAAAAGAAATATAGCGTTCAGAAAATGGAGACACAAAAACATAATTTTTTTTTAAATGTTTTATGTAAAACTGAAACAAACAAAGAAAGTAGACATATTTGATATCATTATGTCCATAACAACCTGCTCTATAAAAATAGTGCATGATCTAACCTGTCAGATGAATATTATAAAAAAAAAGTGCCAAAACAGCCATTTTTTGGTTACCTTGCCTCACAAAAAACTTAATATAGAGCAATTAAAAATCATATGTACCCCAAAATAGTACCAATAAAACTGGCACCTTTTCCATAGTTTCCAAAATGGGGTCACTTTTTGGGAGTTTCTACTGTAAGGTTGCATCAGGGGGGCTTCAAATGGGACATGGCAAATAAAAACCAATTCAGCAAAATCTGCCTTCCAAAAACCATATGGCGCTCCTTTTCTTCTGCGCCCTGCCGTGTGCCCTTACATCAGTTTACGACCAGTTTTGTTTTTACCCCCTTAAGGACTCGGCCCTATTTCACCTTACGCACTTGGCCATTTTTTGCAAATCTGACCAGTGTCACTTTAAGTGCTGATAACTTTAAAATGCTTTGACTTATCCAGGCCATTCTGAGAATGTTTTTTCGGCACATACTGTACTTCATTACACTGGTAAAATGAAGTAAAGAAAAATTCATTTTTATTTATAAAAAAAATACCAAATTTACCAAACATTTGTAAAAAATTGCAAATTTCCAAGTTTCAATTTCTCTACTTCTATAATACATAGTAATACCTGCAAAAATAGTTATTACTTTACATTCCCCATATGTCTACTTCATGTTTGGATCATTTTGGGAATGATATTTTATTTTTTAGGGATGTTACAAGGCTTAGAAGTTTAGAAGCAAATCTTGAAATTTTTCAAAAACCCAATTTTTAGGGAACAGTTCAGGTCTGAAGTCACTTTGCGAGGCTTACATAATAGAAACCACCCAAAAATGACCCCATTCTATAATTTAAACCCCTCAAGGTATTCAAAACTGATTTTGGATGTGCGGATGTGGACGGCACACTGTGTGCTGTACGTGTCTCTCAGTCCCATTGTAGTCATGGGTCCGCATGAGGTCTGCAAGTTGTGAGATGTGTCGGAAAGAAAAAATACTTTTGTGTGAATGGGTCCTGTATGTGCCTCTGAGTTCATGTAATCCCCATAGACACTCTGTGCAGAGGGACATTCTGTTCCTCACCAAATTAATTCTATTCAGAATCAATCGTTGTTACAGAGGGTTCTCCTTTCCATAATATACCTCTAGTTCTAGTTTCATTCTTTTCAGTCATTTTCATTCCAAAGATCACCTAAGAGGTAGTGTTGAGCGAGCATGCTTGTCCGAACACCATTTTGACTCGGCCGAACACCGCGTGTGCTCGAGTGTGATGCTCGAGTCTCCTCCCCGAACGTTTGTTGGCTGCTACGCAGCCAATAAACGTGCTCGGTGGTACTGGCACTCACTGTAATGCCGTAGCCATGTTGATTACTGGCATTACAGTGATTGGCTGACCAGAACGCGTCATTGGGTGCTATATAGCGATGACACATGGTTCGGCTCAGTCTTAGTCAGGAAGAGCTGCAGTAGAAGGGACAGATAGTGTAAGGACAGGAATTGGTTTATTTTCTTAGGCAGGGTTTATTGTTGAAAGATGTTAGAGACCCAAAAGTCCTTTTAACCCTTTCATGACCAAGGGTCATTGATGCCCCAGTGTCCAGGTCAAAATTTACAAATCTGACATGCGTCACTTTATGTGGTAATAGCTTTGGAACACTTTTATTTATCCAAGCCATTCTGAGATTGTTTTCTCATGACACATTGTACTTCATGATAGTCATAAATTTGAGTCTATATATTTCACTTTTATATATGAAAAAATCCCAAATTTACCAAAAATTTTGAAAAATTCAACATTTTCTAAATTTCTATTTCTTTGCTTTTAAAACAGAAAGTGATACCTCATAAAATATTTATTACTTAACATTTCCCATATGTATACTTTATGTTGGCATCATTTTGGAAATGTCATTTTATTTTTTAAGGATATTAGAAGGCTTAGAAGTTTAGAAGCAATGCTTAAAATTTTTAAGAAAATTTCCAAAACCCACTTTTTAAGGACCAGTACAGGTCTGAAGTCACTTTGTGGGTCTTACATAGTAGAAACCCCCCATCAATGACCCAATTGTAGAAACAACACCGCTCAAGTTACTCAATGTAATTTTACAAACTTTAGAATTAAAGGAAAATGGAGATTAAATTTCAAAATTTCACTTGTTTGCCAGATTTTCCATTTTATTAAAAAAAATTCTTTAACACATTTAGGGTTAACAGCCAAACCAAACTTAATATTTATTACCCTGATTCTGCGGTTTACAGAAACACTCCACATGTGGTCGTAAACTGATGTGAGGGCTCACGGCAGGGAGCAGAAGGAAAGGACTGCCGCATGGTTTTTGGAAGGCCGAATTTGCTGGACTGTTTTTTAGATGCCATGTCCCATTTAAAGCCCTCCTGATGCATCCTTACAGTAGAAACTCCCAAAAAGTGACCCTATTTTGGAAACTAGGGGATAAGGTGCCAGTTTTATTGGTACTATTGGGATACATACGATTTTTAATTGCTCTATATTAAGTTTTTTGTGAGGCAAGGTAACCAAAAAATTGCTCTTTTGGCACCGTTTTGTTTTTAAATTTTTTACAAGATTCATCTGACCGGGTAGACACAATGATATCAAATATGTCTACTTTGTTTGTTTGTTTTACATAATAAAGCATTTTTTTTTTTAATTGTTTTTGTGTGTCCATTTTCTGAACGCCATATTTTTTTTATTTTTCTGCCGATCGTCTTGTGCAGGGGCTTGTTTTTTTGCAGATAGAGTTGATGTTTTTATTGGTACCATTTTTGGGTACATAGGATCTTTTGATATGAGGCAAGGTGACCAAAAAATTGGCTGTTTTGGAACAGTATTTATTTATTTTTGCAGCGTTCATCTGAGGGTTTAGGTCATGTGACAATTTTATAGAAAAGTTCGTTACGGACCTGGCAATACCTAATATGTATAATTTTTCTTATTTATTTAAGTTTTACACAATAATAGCATTTTTGAAACCAAAAAAATGATGTTTTAGTATCTCCATCGTCTGAGAGCCATCGTTTGTGATTTTCTTATGTAGGGTCTCATTTTTTTTGTAGCATTTTGTTTGACATACGCCTTTTTGATCGCTTGGTGTTGCACTTTTTGTGATGTAAGGTGACAAAAATGGCTTTTTTGGCACTGTTTTTATACATTTATTTTTTTACGGTGTTCACCTGAGGGGTTAGGTCATGTGATATTTTTATCGAGCATGTTGTTAAGGACGTGGCGATACCTAATATGTACGCTTTTATTTTTTTATTTAACTTTAACACAATAATGGCTCATTTGAAATAAAAAAAATTATGTTTTAGTGTCTCCATGTTCTGAGAGCTATAGTTTTTTTTTTTTTTTTGTTTTTTTTTTTGCGATTTTCGTATGTAGGGTCTAATTTTTTTCAGGATGAGGTGAATGTTTTATTGGTACCATTTTGTTTGACATACACCTTTTTGATCGCTCGGTGTTGCACTATTTGTGATGTAAGGTGACAAAAATGGCTTTTTTTACACATTTTTTATTTTATTTTTTATGGTGTTTATCAGACGGGGTCGATCATGTGATATATTTATAGAGACGGTCGTTACGGACGCGGTGATACCTAATATGTGTATTTTTATTTATTTATTTTTTTATAGGAAAAGGCTATTTATTTTATTCATTTACATTTTTATTTATTTATTTTTACTTTTATTATCTTAATTTTTTTTTTTATCAAGTCTCACTTGGATCTTGAAGATCCAGTGGGGCTGATGGCTGTACTATACTTTGCAATGCTCTTGCATTGCAAAGTATAATACTATCAGATTTCCTGTAGATGGCAACACCGGACGCCTTTGCAAAGCGTCCAGTGTTGCCACGGCAACCATCGGGCGCTGCCATCGCAGCGCGGCAGCCCAGATGGTTGAAAGAGGGAGCCCCCTCCCTCTATTAACCCCATGGATGCCGCTGCCGCAGCATCTAAGGGCTTACAGCACAGTGTCAGCATACAGCTGACACTCGCTGCTGATGGCGGCGGCTCAGGAATCAAGCCGCCGCCATCAAATACACAAGGGGACCGCATAGGGGGCAGGCGGCACAAATGGGGGCAGCGCTGGAAAGGGGGGTACGGCCAGCATTGAGGGGGCACAGATGGGGGCAGGATGCATGGATGGGGGGAGGGGGGACCGAATCAGGGGCCGGATACATGGATGGGGGGAACCGCATCAGGGGCAGGCAGGGACAGATGGCAGAGGCAGGGCTCACAGGGGGGGGGGGTGGAGGCGCACAGGGAGGGCACAGATCGGGGGGCACCAGGACACATTACCTGATATCAGGCTCTGATCTGCAGAGCGCAGATCAGAGCCTGGAACAGGCACTTTTCCACTGCCAAGATCCGATTGGTTAGTCTGCACAGGCTAACCAATCGGATCGATTGCCGGCAAGGGACCACTCCGATTGGTCCCTTGCCGGCATTACTAAACTGTATGCTGTCCGTGACAGCAGCAGTCCAGGGGCAGAAGCTTTAATCCAAGCATTTTGCAGCGCTTGTATTAAAAAGCTGCCATGACGTCTATACACGTGCTAGCTGCACGGGGTATGGGCAGCTAGCACGTATATAGCAGTATGGCAGTCGGGAAGGGGTTAAGGACTATTGTTTTATCTGGCTGCAATATACACTCACCTAAAGAATTATTAGGAACACCTGTTCTATTTCTCATTAATGCAATTATCTAGTCAACCAATCACATGGCAGTTGCTTCAATGCATTTAGGGGTGTGGTCCTGGTCAAGACAATCTCCTGAACTCCAAACTGAATGTCAGAATGGGAAAGAAAGGTGATTTAAGCAATTTTGAGCGTGGCATGGTTGTTGGTGCCAGACGGGCCGGTCTGAGTATTTCACAATCTGCTCAGTCACTGGGATTTTCACGCACAACCATTTCTAGGGTTTACAAAGAATGGTGTGAAAAGGGAAAAACATCCAGTATGCCGCAGTCCTGTGGGCGCTAGAGGTCTTGTGGATGCTAGAGGTCAGAGGAGAATGGGCCGACTGATTCAAGCTGATAGAAGAGCAACGTTGACTGAAATAACCACTCGTTACAACCGAGGTATGCAGCAAAGCATTTGTGAAGCCACAACACGCACAACCTTGAGGCGGATGGGCTACAACAGCAGAAGACCCCACCGGGTACCACTCATCTCCACTACAAATAGGAAAAAGAGGCTACAATTTGCACGAGCTCACCAAAATTGGACTGTTGAAGACTGGAAAAATGTTGCCTGGTCTGATGAGTCTCGATTTCTGTTGAGACATTCAAATGGTAGAGTCCGAATTTGGCGCAAATAGAATGAGAACATGTATCCATCAGGCCTTGTTACCACTGTGCAGGCTGGTGGTGGTGGTGTAATGGTGTGGGGGATGTTTTCTGGGCACACTTTAGGCCCCTTAGTGCCAATTGGGCATCGTTTAAATGCCACGGGCTACCTGAGCATTGTTTCTGACCATGTCCATCCCTTCATGACCACCATGTACCTATCCTCTGATGGCTACTTCCAGCAGGATAATGCACCATGTCACAAAGCTCGAATCATTTCAAATTGGTTTCTTGAACATGACAATGAGTTCACTGTACTAAAATGGCCCCTACAGTCACCAGATCTCAACCCAATAGAGCATCTTTGGGATGTGGTGGAACGGGAGCTTCGTGCCCTGGATGTGCATCCCTCAAATCTCCATCAACTGCAAGATGCTATCCTATCAATATTGGCCAAC
The DNA here is from genome assembly GCF_905171765.1 of Bufo bufo. NCBI lineage: Eukaryota > Metazoa > Chordata > Amphibia > Anura > Bufonidae > Bufo > Bufo bufo. The sequence continues at coordinate 728,821,230 of NC_053389.1, read as the reverse complement.
ATTTCTAAAGAATGCTATCAGCACCTTGTTGAATCAATGCCACGTAGAATTAAGGCAGTTCTGAAGGCAAAAGGGGGTCCAATACCGTATTAGTATGGTGTTCCTAATAATTCTTTAGGTGAGTCTATATTATTTGCACAACCTGCACTTAATTGCGTGCAATTGTTTGGCTGCTGCTGACATTGACACACCTCTGCTACATCTGTTGTGTTACATCCTAAATATCTGTGACATTCAGCGCAATTGTTTGGCCGCTGGTGACAGCGACATTACCTGCGCTACATCTCCTTTATAACGTTTGAGCATCCTAAATATCTGTGACATTCAGTTTAATTTATTTGCGCATACAATTACAAAACCTGCGCTACTGTACATGTGACATACTTTTAAGTATATATAACATTTATTATGCTCAAGGCGAGCAGTAAGGGAGGGGTAAGTGGCGGTGCTGCTGATGGTGCACGCAGAGGCCGTGGCCCTGGGCGCTGTGAAACTGTGCCTGCTGCCCGAGCACAAGAAACACACTCATCCACGATACCTAGCTTTATGTCCCAGTTTGCAGGGCGGCGCAGGACACCACTCTTGAAGTCAGACCAGTGCGACCAGGTGATCGGTTGGATTGCAGCATATAATGCTTCCAGTTGGTTAAGCACCACCCTGTCTTCCACAAAGTCCAGTCTCAGTAGCCAAGAGTCTGGTCAACAGAATCCTCACCCTGATCCTCCTTTCTCCCATCATGGAGAGTCTTGGCAAATAAGTTATCCCACACTCAGATATTCCGTAAGCTCTTTTCATCGCCATTGCTTGATTTGGCCCTCTCGCCAAGCCCGCTTGAAAAGGGACATGAGGAGATCTTGTGCATTGATTACCAAACTCTTGAGCATCCACAGTCAGAAAAAGATGATGGTAGGGAACGGCAATTAGTGTTTCACGAGGTGGATGATGATGATGAGACACAGTTGCCAATAAGTCAATAGCAATTAGTGTCTCAAGAGGTTGATGATGAGGATGATACACAGTTGTCAATAAGTGAGGTTCTTGTTAGGTCAACAAGTCAGGAGGATGACCAGAGAAAGGAAGTGGAAGAGGAGGTGGTGGACGAATAAATCACTGACTCAACCTGGGAAGGTGGCAACCCAAGCGAGGACCGCAATACAGAGGGGGAGGGATCCGCAACACCGCAACAGGCTGGAAGAGGCAGTGGGGTGGCAAAAGGGAGCAGACGGGCCACACCAAACAGGCCCGCAACTGTTCCCCTGAGCCCCCCCTAGCGGCCATCTCCCTTGCCAAGGGGTATGTGTTCCGCAGTCTGGCACGTTTTTGAGGAAAGTGAGAATGATAAAATAATTGTCAATTGCAACCTGTGCCTTACCAAAATGAGCAGGGGCGTGAACACTAGCAACCTCACCACCACCAGCATGATCCGTTACATGGCATCAAAGGCACCCTAATAGATGGGCCGAACGCCTGGTTCCACAATCATTGTCTGTGGGTCACACCACTGCCTCCTCTTCCCCTGTGTTACGTGCTGGCCAATCCCCTGTCCAAGACGAAGGCCCAGATGCCTCACACCCTGCACCTGGACCTTCGCAAGCACCATCATCTAGGACATCCACTTCTTTGTCCCAACGCAGCGTATAGATGTCCATACCCCAGGCCTTTGAACGAAAGCGCAAACACCCAGCCACCCACCCACAGGCCATAGCACTAAATGCACACCTTTCCAAATTGCTGGCCCTGGAAATGTTGCCATTTAGGCTTGTGGACACAGAGGCTTTCCGCGGCCTGATGGCGGTGGCTGTCCCTCGTTATTCGGTCCCCAGCCGCCACTATTTTTCCCGGTGTGCTGTCCCCGCCTTACACCAGCTTGTGTCCCGTAACATCACCCGTGCCCAGACCAACGCAGTTATTGGGAAGTTCAACTTAACGACTGACACATGGAGAAGTCCTTTTGGCCAGGGACGCTCCATTTCCCTGACGACACACTGGGTGAACGTTGTGGAAGCCGGGAGTGAGTCATACCCTGGGATGGCACAGGTGCTACCGACGCCAAGGATTGCGGGCCCTACTTCTATGAGGAATTCTGCCACCACCTACGTTAGCGGCTGCAGACCCCCCCCCCTCCTTATCTTTCTCCACCTCCACCTCTGAATTCTCATCTTGCAGCACCAGTCAGCCATCAGTCAGTATCTGAAAGCAGTGCTGAAACCATCTTGCTGAAACCAATTTGCTTAGGTGACAAACAGCACACCGCCTCAGAGCTGTGGCAGAGTATAAGGGACTAAACTGAGCTGTGGCTCTCGCCACTCAACCTACAACCAGGCATGGTTGTGTCTGATAATGGCCGTAACTTGGTGGCAGCTTTGGAACTCGGCAAGCTCACACACATACCATGCATAGCCCATGTGTTCAACTTGGTGGTTCAGCTGTTTCTCAAAACCTACCCCAATTTTCATGAGCTACTGGTGAAGGTGCGCAGCGTGTGTGCCCATTTCCGAAATTCATCTACTGCTGCCGCCGGTCTGGCAATGCTGCAGCAGCGCTTACAATTGCCAGCTCACCGACTGTTGTGCGACGTGAGCACGCGCTGGAACTCCACCTTCCACATGTTGGCCAGGCTTTGTGAGCAGCAGAGGGCAGTAGTGGAATACCAGCTGCAGCATGGTCGTCGCCTTTCCAGTCAGCTTCCGCTCTTCACAAGCGACAAGTGGGCATGGATGTCTAACCTCTGTCAGGTTCTACGCAACTTTGAGGAATCAACTAAGATGGTGAGCGGCGATGCCACTATTTTCAGCATAACCATCCCACTTCTGTGTCTACTGAATTGCTCGCTGCTCAAAATGAAGGCGAACGCTTTGCATGTGGAAGAGGTGGAAATGGGGGACAACAGTAGATGGGGTGATAGCCAGACCACCCTCAGTTCGTCTTCTCAGCGCGAATTGGATGATGATGATGAAGAGGAGGAGCAGGATACGGTTGCCTCCGCTACAGAGGGTAGTACCCATAGCAGGGTAATTCCATCTGTTAAGCGTGGATGGGCCAAAGAGGATGAAGAGATTCAGAGTCATCCTCCAGATGAGGACAGCGAAGTCTAGTTTGTTGGGACTCTGGCACACATGGCTGACTTTATGTTATACAAACGGAAAATGCAAATGTGATCGCACACTACATCCAGCACTCTGCCCTGCCTCCATGCTGGATGAGACATTGGTGTACATTTTGGCCAAAGCGTAATAAGCCACTCACCGCGTCAAGAACCTACCAGTAGCCATTTGGCTCCAGGAGAAGTATATGGTGGGCTCAGCATGCATGTTGGTACTTGCATCCCTGGATCCGATGAAAGCTGTAATGGCACCGGACGGGGTTAAAAGCAGAGTGTGCTTGGCTTGCATGCTGACCTGCATTCCCTGGACTTTATGTGGCTGTCATGGCCCATAAACAGGTAGGAACAAGTGTTAGGGACCACTCAAATGAGACGATCTTGACGCGGTGAGTGGCTTATTACGCTTTGGCCAAAATGTACACCAATGTCTCATCCAGCATGGAGGCAGGGCAGAGTGCTGGATGTAGTGTGCGATCACATTTGAATTTTCCGTTTGTATATGTATTTCGCCATAGTGATATGCACCTACATACGGGTTGTGCTGACTCAACCCCCCACATTTTTTCTTTGTAGTTTATATTGGAGGCGTGGCGATCTCCTTTGAGTCATGCACACCTGACCAGTCAATCTGTCCTGGAGGCTGGTTTTAAAGTCAGTATAAAACTGAGTCTGCTTATATAGAACCTACCAGTAGCCATTTGGCTCCAGGAGAAGTATATGGTGGGCTCAGCATGCATGTTGGTACTTGCATCCCTGGATCCGATGAAAGCTGTAATGGCACCGGACGGGGTTAAAAGCAGAGTGTGCTTGGCTTGCAAGCTGACCTGCATTCCCTGGACTTTATGTGGCTGTCATGGCCCATAAACAGGTAAGAACAAGTGTTAGGGACCACTCAAATGAGACGACTTTGACGCGGTGAGTGGCTTATTACGCTTTGGCCAAAATGTACACCAATGTCTCATCCAGCATGGAGGCAGGGCAGAGTGCTGGATGTAGTGTGCGATCACATTTGCATTTTCCGTTTGTATATTTATTTCGCCATAGTGATATGCACCTACATACGGGTTGTGCTGACTCAACCCCCCACATTTTGACTTTATGTTATGCTGCCTTTCCGTGACCCTCACGTTATATGCATTTTGGCCAACACCGATTACTGGTTGTTTGCCCTTCTTAACCCACGGTACAAAGAGAACTTCTCATCTCTCATTCCTGTGGTGGAGAGGACTAGCAAAATGGTGCAATACCAGAAGGTCCTTGTGGAGAAATTGCTCCACAAATTTCCAGCTGACTACACTGGGGCAGAGTACATAGTTCCTTGGGCAACCAAGGAGGGGAGACGAGGGGAAACACACAGCAGTTCCAACAGAGGCATAGCAACACTCTCCAAGGCCTGGGACAGTTTCATGAAACCCTGCCAGCACCCTCACCCTGATGCGTGGCCTAGTGTCACAAGGAGGGAAAAGTTTTGGAAGATGGTGAAGGAGTACGTAGCAGACCGTGTCAGCGTCCTCAATGATCCCTCTGTGCCTTAAAACTATTGGGTGTCCAAGCAGGATACGTGGCACGAACTGGCGCTCTATGCCTTGGAGGTGCTGGCCTGCCCTGCCGCCAGTGTTTATTTGTCAGAGCGGGTATTTAGTGCTGCTGGGGGAATAATAACTGATAAGCGTATCCGCCTGTCAACTGAAAATGCTGACAGATTGACTCTTATCAAAATGAACAAGGCCTGGATTTCCCCTGACTTCTCTACTCCACCAGAGGAAAGCGGCTGAACATAAAGGCGCTTTAAATGTGGCTTTTATAGTGTATTGAATACACTGTATTCCCATGCACCCCTTCCACCACAAAAAAGGGTATATGGTTCAATCTTCCTTTTCTCATCCTTCTCGTCCTCCTCCATCATATCAACATGCTTATTAGGCCGCCCTCATTTCTAATGTTTTAGAGGGTCAGCTCAGCAGCAGGCCTTCGACTCTAATGTTTTAGACGTCCGATCAGCAGCAGGCCCTCGCCCCTAATGTTTTAGAGGGTCATCTCAGCAGCAGACCCTCACCCCTAATGTTTTTGAGGGTCACCAGCAGGCCATCAATCATAATTTTTCAAGGGTGTGTATGATGCCCTTTATGTGTAATAAAGGGTGTATTGGAGTGCCGTTCCTTGTAATTTTTGGCAGCCCTTTCACTTAGTGCATAGGCTTTATGAGTGTAGGAATCCCACTACCTGAACAATTGAACCACAATGTGAATGAGGCCCTCCTTTATGTGATATACAGATTGTATCGGAGTGCCTCTTCCTTGTCATTTTTGGCAGCACTTGCACTTTATATACAAGTAAGTATACAGGAAAGAATGTTTCCTAACAATTTTTCCTCTAAAATCGATTTTATCTTCGGTTTTGTGCGTATTATTGTTAGTCTGTAAAACTAGCCTACTAGTCGACAACATTGTTACCAGCAGCGATCTGGGATTCCAAGATGCATCCAGACATCCTCCCCATGCTGTTCCCGAACCATTTCTGTTGTGTTTCCATCAATTTCTGACCTTTTCCTGTGAACCAGACACCCTCCCCTCTTCAGAGCAGGGGGTGCCTAGTTTAATGCTCGGGTTCTCCCATTGACTTCCATTGTGCTCGGGTGTAATGTAGAGTACCCGAGCATCCCGCAGTGTTCTACTTGAGCACCCAAGCACTTTTGTGCTCGATCAAAACTACTAAGAGGGGCTCAGAACGGACAGATAGAAAAGAGTAAGTTCTATGTGTTCAGGCTCTCCAAGCTCTAGAAAATAGAAATTTGGAACAGGGAAACATCAAATTTAGGACACCAGGCTTCCAGTGAGAGCAAGATTACAAACCTTTTCTCAAATTGTGCAAAGATTACGTCAGACACCTGGATAGAATCTTGTACCCAGGTTACTCCCTCAGGTTAAAGAAATATCCCCCCAAGGCAAAATAGTCAACCCATTCACAAAGCCTCATATGGTGGTTGTTTCAGGACGATTTTATGGCCATCACTCACCAGGGTTTTTAATCTTCAATACACTGGCCTTTGGTTTATCATCGCCTAGTGTTTTTTTCTAAGTTACCACCAATCCCCAGTGATGGGCATGTTCCGCTCCCCTGCCTGTCTGTTGTCTTCGCTTATGAAGGAATAAAGCCTTGAAGTTTCATCAGCAATTAGGTGAGTGCCGCTTTTATCCTCTCTCTTATTACTGCCTTTTTACTAAGTTAGTTAGGGTGCTAACTCGGCTTCCAGTTAGACTCCAGAAACTGGTTGCTTAACCTTAAGGACCAGGCCATTTTTTGCAAATCTGACCAGTGTCATTTTATGTGTTAAAAACTTTGAAACGCTTTGACTTATCCAGGCCATTCTGAGATAGTTTTTTCGTCACATATTGTACTTCATGACACTGGTAAAATGGAGTCAAAATAAATTATTTTTTATATATAAAAAAAATACCAAATTTGGCAAAAATGTAGAAAGATTTGCAAATTTCCAAGTTTCAATTACTCTCCTTCTATAATACATAGTACCGTATTTTTTGCCCCATAAGACGCACTTTTTCTCCCCCCAAAATGGGGGAAAAATGCCCCTGCGTCTTATGGGGCGAATGCTGGCAGTTTTACATCGCTGGCTGCGATGTATGCGAGAGCGGGGGGAGGGACTGGGAGGAGGATCTGGGGGCCGGCAATAGCGGCGGGGCAGTCAGTGTACTATAGCCGCGCCCCGCCGCTCCGGTATACTAATATAAAATGTCTTATTCAATTAATAGTTATTAAACATGCCCCCTCACTCCTAATAGTACCTTACATCCTAATCGCTTCAGTAGAATGCAGGCAGGCCGGGCGGGCGGCAGCGTAACTCCCTGATGTCACGTGCCTGCGCCGCCTACTTTATGAATGAAGCAGGAGGCGCAGGCAAGTGACGTCAGTGAGTGATGCGCCGGCCGCCCGGCCTGCCTGCCGGCATTGTACAGAAGCTATTAGGATGTACGGTACTATTAGGAGTTGGGGGGCATGTGTAATAACTTTTAATTTAATAAGACATTTTATATTTGTATACTGGAGCGGCGGGGGGGGGGATCTGTGGATGACATTTTTATGGAGGACATCTGTGGATGGCACAGTTATGGGCTGGGGGGGTCTGTGGATGGCACTGTTATGGGCTGAGGGGGTCTGTGGGTGGCACTGTTATGTGCAGGGGGGTCTGTGGATGGCACTGTTATGGGTTGGGAGGTCTGTGGATTGCACATATATAACAGTGCCACCCACAGATCCCCCCTGCAACAGTGCCATCCACAGATCACCCCTGTAACAGTGCAAGCCACAGATCCCCCCATAATAGTGTCCGTCACAGATCCCCCCCATAACAGTGTCCGTCATCCACAGATCCCCCCCATAACAGTGTCCGTCATCCACATATCCCCCCAAAACAGTGTCCGTCATCCACAGATCCCCCCATAACAGTGTCCGTCATCCACAGATCCCCCCATAACAGTGTCCGTCATCCACAGATCCCCCCATAACAGTGTCCGTCATCCACAGATCCCCCCATAACAGTGTCCGTCATCCACAGATCCCCCCATAACAGTGTCCATCATCCACAGATCCCCCATAACAGTGCGTCATCCACAGATCCCCAGTAATAGTGCCATCCACAAACCACTATTAGTTCCAAACCCACCAAAAGCACACCTTTTGGTTAAAAATATTTTTTTTCTTATTTTCCTCCCCAAAAACCTAGGTGCGTCTTATGGGCTGGTGCGTCTTATAGGGCGAAAAATACGGGTAATACCTACAAAAATAGTTATTACTTTACATTCCCCATATGTCTACTTCATGTTTGGATCATTTTGGGAATGACATTTTATTTTTTGGGGATGTTACAAGGCTTAGAAGTTTAGAAGTAAATCTTGAAATTTTTCAGAAATGTTCAAAAACCCACTTTTCAAGGACCAGTTCAGATCTGAAGTCACTTTGTGAGGCTTACATAATAGAAACCACCCAAAAATGACCCCATTCTAGAAACTACACCCCTCAAGGTATTCAAAACTGATTTTACAAACTTTTTTAACCCTTTAGGTGTTACACAAGAATAAATGGAAAATAGAGATACAATTTCAAAATTTCACTTTTTTGGCAGATTTTCCATTTTAATCATTTTTTTCCAGTTGCAAAGCAAGGGTTAACAGCCAAACCAAACTCAATATTTATGGCCCTGATTCTGTAGTTTACAGAAACACCCCATATGTGGTTTTAAACTGCTGTACGGGCACACGGCAGTGCGCAGAAGGAAAGGAGTGCCATACGGTTTTTGGAAGGCAGATTTTGCTGTGCTGGTTTTTTTGACACCATGTCCCATCTGAAGCCCCCTGATGCACCCCTAGAGTAGAAACTCAAAAAAACTGACCCCATTCTAGAAACTAAACCCCTCAAGGTATTCAAAACTAATTTTGCAAACTTTGTTAACCCTTTAGGTGTTCCACAAGAATTAATGGAAAATAGAGATACAATTTAAAAATGTCACTTTTTGGGCAGATTTTCCATTTTAATAATTTTTTTCCAGTTACAAAGCAAGGGTTAACAGCCAAACCAAACTCAATATTTATGGCCCTGATTCTGTAGTTTACATAAACACCCCATATGTGGTCGTAAACCGCTGTAAGGGCACACGGCAGGGTGCAGAAGGAAAGGAATGCCATACGGTTTTTGGAAGGCAGATTTTGCTTGACTGGTTTTTTGACATGTGTCCCATTTGAAGCCCCCCTGATGCACCCCTAGAGTAGAAACTCCCAAAAAGTGACCCCATTTTAGAAACTATGGGATAAGGTGGCAGTTTTGTTGGTACTATTTTAGGGTACATATGATTTTTGGTTGCTCTATATTACACTTCACTTTTTGTGAGGCAAGGTAACAAGAAATAGCTGTTTTGGCACAGTTTTTATTTTTTGTTATTTACAACATTTATCTGACAGGTTAGATCATGTGGTATTTTTATAGGCCAGTTTGTCACGGATGCGGCGATACCTAATATGTATACTTTTTTTATTTATGTAAGTTTTAGGCCCCCTGCACATGAACGTTTGCACCCCGTGGTCGTGCTTCGAAACGCGTAGGTTTATTTTGGTCCTTGGAAGTATCCGTACCACAGGTGTGACATCACACGCTGCGCTCTCGGATTCCCTTACCAGCACGCTCCTTCGTGCGCGCGCCAGCTGGAGCCGGAGCGGCGCACGCTTTTTTGAAGTGTTGAGCAAGAAGAACTACTGCCCCTCCTGCACTGACTAGTGCCTACAGAATTTGAATCTTGATTAGAAGTACTCCCGGACCTACATCCAGTGATACAGGTACTCTTTTCTTCTCTGTGCCCCATGTCCTTTTCTTCCAGCGCTGATACCACACTTTTATATTTGAAATACATTCATCCTTTGGATCGCGGCAACCGTTATCTTTCAGGTATTCAGCAGCGGCTCTGTGTACAGCTGTTCACAGAGAAAGGACATACTGTGACAGCGCAGATACAACTATTGAAATTTCAAACCTATTATTTTATAGTTGCCACTTGTATCTTGCAGCAGTTCACTCTCTCCCCTTCTTCCACCCTCACTTCCTCCCAGTTCATTCTACAGTACGTTCTCCCTCTCCCACCCTATATAGGAGGGAATATAATACTGCAATCAGGAACGACTAACCGCACTCCTCTACATCAAAGATGAGTGAATTATGGGATGACAGCCAGGATCGAATTAAATTCGTCCAATCTTTCTTTAATAAACCAAAATTACCAATAGAAAATGTAGAACAATATAAAAGCAAAATAGAGGAAGCCATGCTAGACATTAAAAAACTAGAAAGACTGCTAATTACTGAAATGAGAGATCTATGGGAGATGGCATCCCTGGAGAAATATTTGGAACATGACACTATACCAAAAGGACTTCAAGTCCATAAAGCACTTACTAGCGATCTGGGTGCACCTGAAATTGTGACAGAATGGAATGCCTTATTCCATGAATTTTCCAAACAAACCGTACTATTCATTATAGAAAAACGAAGAATAGGGTTAGTCAAAATTAATAAAGAAATTATGGAACTATTTGAGAACCTCAAACCTTATAAGAACTATGAGGAAATAATCAAAATCTCTAGATCCATTAAAATGCAAATAAAGACAAAGGAAAATGAAATTATTAACACAAAAACTAACAAATTTGAAAGGGACCTAATAACACCAATAAATACTATAAACCATACTATAGGAGACCTTGAACCAAGTGTCAGCACTCATTATAACACAATAGATAATACAATGTGCGAAAACACCAGCTATAGCGACTTCTCTATTCATGAAGATAGCTATAGCGAAAAATCCAATAACAATGGAAACCTGGATCGAATTACCACGGAAAAACCTGCAACAGCAACTATTGCAAAAAATGTCACTATTCCCTTACCACTGAGTCCTAAAGTAGTGGTGGAACCCACTAGGACTAATGGCTCAATAGAGACTAGCAACCGATATGAAATATTGGAAACACTGAATGAGGATTCTATTAATTATGTACCCACATCCCTGGTGGACAACACAGAGAATCAATAATCCTATAGATTCTCCAATCTCATTGACCCCGAGAAATGCTGACACAAACACTAGCTACAGTGCGGTGACTAAAATTCACCTACGCCCCAAGGTGATACCTAAAAAAATTTATAAAAAAACTGATAAAAGAACAACAATAACCACAAAAAAACTAGTAAAAAAGGATTTTTTTCAGGTACGATCAGCAAGAAAAAAACCAAAAGAGGGACCAGAGGGAAAGGACTAACCAAGAAAAAGAATAAGGCAACCTATTGTGCAACCATAAGACAGGGTATCCATAATCTTAGTAGCTATAATCTAAAAGAAAATGAACTATATCTTTTGGGGAAGGGTTTAAAATTTGCTCCCACCGCCAAATTCTGCCCCTTCAATGCCTTTATAGGGGTAAAAAAAAATTGAGAAACCTTGCTCTAAAAAAAATTTTCATGAAGAAAAAAGATAATATGTATCAGTACCATCTCTCAAAAACCCCAAAAAATCAAAATAAGGTGACAGATTTTAAATATAAAAATAGAAATAAAAATGGGAAAAATAAGCATATACCATGCTCTGACAAAATCCTAGTCGAGCCGTCCCCTCCCCCTCTTAAAGATACCACGCAAATTAATAACATGGGTTCGAATATCATACCAAAACCTCCCATACACACAGCACTTAAACCCAAGTCTCACTTTAACCCTTTGAATGAGTACTCTAACGCCTTCACAGCATTCCAGACTCTGGTATTACGTGACCTACGTAAGACCATTCTGAATAAAAAACGCAAGGTGAGACAAAACCTATCCCAAGAGGAAATAAAGGCTATCCGCTCGCTTCAAACTAACAACGATATAGTTATTAGACCCGCGGACAAAGGGGGGGGGATAGTTATCTTGGACGAGAAATCCTACCATAACGAATCTATTCGACTCCTAAGTGAGAAAAAAACGTATAGAAAACTGGACTTCGATCCAACTAATAATTACAAACACCAATTGAACCAATTAATGAAAAGAGGAAAATTAAAAGGTATATTAACCACAGAAGAAGCGGCATATATGAACAATCAATGTCCCAAAATCCCCATTTTTTATTATTTGCCCAAAATCCACAAACATCAGACCAACCCCCCTGGGCGCCCTATCATTTCGGGTATTGACAGCTTAACATCTAATTTATCCAGATATGTTGACACTCTATTACAAGGTCACGTACAAAGACTTCCGGCTTACCTCAAGGACACCAAACATATCTTACAATTACTGGGAAATATTAAGTGGGAGGACGGCTATATTTTAGGTACCCTGGATGTAACCTCATTATACACCGTTATAGAAAACTTTAAAGGGAGGTCCGCAAGTGAATATTTTCTGGAAAAAGACGGAATGATGCCTAAGGACCAGATCACTTTTATTGGGGACTGCATTATGTTCATTCTTACCCATAATTATTTTAAATATGATCGTGACTTTTACCTGCAGACATGGGGTACAGCGATGGGGACCAGATTCGCACCAAGCTTCGCAAATTTATTCATGGGTCGATGGGAAGAATTCGCGATCTTCCCTTGTGGCGGGCTTGGTGCGGGTCTGGTCCTTTGGAAACGTTTTATCGATGATATTGTTTTTATTTGGAGAGATGGAGAAGCGGAATTGGAAAAGTTTTTAAATGATTTAAATAAAAATGAGTTCCATTTACATTTTACGCCACATTATAGTAGGGAACAAGTAAATTTTTTAGATTTGACAATATTTATTAATAAAGGACTCATTCAGACCAAAACATACCATAAGCCTACTGACTGTAACAGCTTTATACCACTTAACAGTTGTCACTTGGCCATCTGGCTGACAAATATTCCACGAAGCCAATACGTAAGGATACGCAGGAACTGCACTGAAATCACCCACTTTGAAGAGGAAACTAGGGAGTTAAATAATAAATTGTTGGAAAAAGGGTATAATAGCAAGGACCTGGAACTAATTGTGGATCAAATTCGAGAGGTTGACCGCAAAGTACTCCTACAGGACGCGAGTAAGAAGAAACAAACTAGTGAGGAAATTGATCCAACTAATACCCTCATTAAAATCCCAATCATTTCTACATACAGTGAAGGATCATTCATTCTCAAAGAAAATTGTCAAGAAACATTGGGAGATGCTACGTCAAGATAAACTAATAGGGGAAAGAATTCCAACACACCCGACATTTATCTTTAGGAAGGCACCGAACCTAGCTAATGTAATAGCACCATCATGTAAAACATCTAGCCATGCGAAAAATATTAAAACTACTCAGACAGAGAGGAGGGGCTTCTTTCCCTGTAAACTTTGCAAAAATTGCCATAAGATAAAAGCTGGTTTAATTAAATATCTCATAATAGAGATTGGCGATACCAATCTCACCTACAAAATCAATCAATATATCTCTTGTAACACCAGGGGTGTAATATACTTTATCAAATGCCCTTGCCAAAAATTATATATAGGTAGAACTAAACGGGAACTAAAAACTAGGATGGGTGAACATCTGAATAATATAAATACAATCACGGGGGCACCTTTTCTGGCTCAATTTTTGGAGGCATTGAAAGAGTTAAACCCAATACAAGAGGCGGTGACTTCATCCAACAGATGTCGCGGTGTGAGAGTAAATGGATCTTTAGATTGAACACCCTAGCCCCAAGGGGCCTAAATCAAAAAATTGAACTATTTGCCTTTTAATAGCAAAACACCACTAATATAACATCCCTGAAAAAAGCACACCTTTCACAGATAAGTAAAAATAAAAATAAAAATTACTCTGAATTACCGGGACGCATCCCGTATCCTCTTCTAACAGGTAGACTGAAAAACAACAGTGTGGGAGTGGACAATAGTTACCATGGGAACCGGACCTCTATTTACTCCACAGGACTGATCACAGTAACCATCCCTGACGAAGAAGCCCGGTGGCTTCGAAACGCGTAGGTTTATTTTGGTCCTTGGAAGTATCCGTACCACGGGTGTGACGTCACACGCTGCGCTCTCGGATTCCCTTACCAGCACGCTCCTTCGTGCGCGCGCCAGCTGCCGGCCGGAGCGGCGCACGCTTTTTTGAAGTGTTGAGCAAGAAGAACTACTGCCCCTCCTGCACTGACTAGTGCCTACAGAATTTCAATCTTGATTAGAAGTACTCCCGGACCTACATCCAGCGATACAGGTACTCTTTTCTTCTCTGTGCCCATGTCCTTTTCTTCCAGCGCTGATACCACACTTTTATATTTGAAATTTATTGGAGATACAGTCCAGCCAAATCTTCTGGTTCAAGCAGGCCTACAGCATCCACACCAGAGATGTTTCAGAACTGAAGAAGGGCTTGTAAGATGTGGGGGTGGAAACTTTGCAGAATCCTGATCTGTCTGAAGTCTTAGGATACTTTCCCAACTGCGTTTAGGTGCGGATCCGTCTGGTATCTGCACAGACGGATCCGCACCTATAATGCAAACGCTGGTATCCGTTCAGTACGGATCCATCTGCATAAGGCCTCATGCACACGACCGTTGTGTGCATCCGCGGCCGTTGTGCCGTTTTTCGTTTTTTTTCGCGGACCCATTGACTTTCAATGGGTCCGTGGAAAAATCGGAAAATGCACCATTTTGCAGCCGCATCCGGTTCACGGACAACGGTTCACGGACCCATTCAAGTCAATGGGTCCGTGAAAATACATGGATGCACACAAGATTGGCATCCGAGTCCGTGGTCCGTGGCCGTAGGCTGCTTTCACACAGACGGATCCGCTGATCCGTCTGCATAAAAGCTTTTTCAGAGCTGAGTTTTCACTTCGCATTATACTTACCTGCGAGCTGCGATGTCTGTGACCGGCCGGGCGCTCCTCCTACTGGTAAGTGACAGGTCTGTGCTATAAGCAATGCGCCGCACAGACCTTTCACTTACCAGTAGGAGGAGCGCCCGGCCGGTCACAGACATCGCAGCTCGCAGGTAAGTATAATGCTTCTAAAAATTGCTAAGTAACCATGGCAACCAGTTGCCATGGTTACCGATCGGAGCCCCAGCGATTAAACTGGGACTCCGATCGGTACTCTCCGCTGCCACCAATGAAAGGGGGGGAGGTTTTAATTAGGAGGGGGAGGGGGGGCCCACTGGCCACCAATGAATCTACAGTACTACAGGGGAGGGAGGGGGGGCTGGCCGCACTGGCCACCAATCTGTTAACTACAGGGGAGGGAGGGGGGGCCGGCCGCACTCGCCACCAATGTGTTAACTACAGGGGAGGGAGGGGGGGGCCGGCCGCACTGGCCACCAATGTGTTAAATACAAGGGAGGGAGGGGTGCCGCACTGGCCACCAATGAGTTAAATACTGGGGGGGAGGGGGGTCTGCCCCCTGCTGCCTGGCAGCACCTGCCAGGCGCAAGGGGGCGGTCATGTACACAGTTCTTTTAGTATATTCTAACCTGAAGCGTCCCCATCACCATGGGAACGCCTCTGTGTTAGAATATACTTTCGGATCTGAGTTTCACGATCTAACTCAAATCCGATGGTATATTCTAACATAGAGGCGTTCCCATGGTGATGGGGACGCTTCAAGTTAAAATATACCATCGGATTGGAGAAAACTCCGATCTGATGGTATAAAAAGGACTTTACATTGAAAGTCAATGGGGGACGGATCCGTTTTCAATTGCACCATATTGTGTCAACGTCAAACGGATCCGTCCCCATTGACTTGCATTGTAATTCAGGACGGATCCGTTTGGCTTGGCTCCGCACGGCCAGGCGGACACCAAAACAACTTTTTCTTCATGTCCTTGGATCCTCCAAAAATCAAGGAAGACCCACGGATGAAAAAACGGTCACGGATCACGGACCTACGGACCCCGTTTTTGCGGACCATGTCGTGTGCATGAGGCCTAACTCAGTCAAAAAAAAGTCTAAGTGTAAGGCCTCATGCACACGACCGTTTTTTTTTTTTAAGTTCTGCCTTTAACTCATTGGTGGCCAGTGCGGCCGGCCCCCCCTCCCTCCCTTGTATTTAAGACATTGGGGGTAAGTGACAGGTCTGTGCTATAAGCAATGCGCCGCACAGACCTTTCACTTACTAGTAGGAGGAGCGCCCGGCCGGTCACAGACATCGCAGCTTGCAGGTAAGTATAATGCTTCTAAAAATTGCTAGTGGGGGGCCCACTGGCCACCAATGAATTTAAAACTGGGGAGGGGGGGGTGGCCCCTCCTGCCTGGCAGCACATCATCTCTTACAGGGGGCTATGATACGCACAATTAACCCCTCAGGTGCAGCTCTGAAAAAGCTTTTATGCAGACGGATCTGCGGATCCGTCTGTGTGAAAGTAGCCTACGGCCATGGACCACGGACGCGGATGCCAATCTTGTGTGCATCCGTGTTTTTTCACGGACCCATTGACTTATTTTTTTGACGGACAGGAAACACGGATCACGGAGGCGGCTGCAAAACGGTGCATTTTTCCGATTTTTTCACGGACCCATTGAAAGTCAATGGGTCCGCGAAAAAGAACGGAAAACGGCACAACGGCCACAGATGCACACAACGGTCGTGTGCATGAGGCCTAAGTCAAACGGATCCGTCCTGACTTACATTGAAAGTCAATGGGGGACGGATCCGTTTACAATTGCACCATATTGTGTCAATGTAAACTGATCCGTCCCCATTGACTTTAATTGTAAGTCAGGACGGATCCGTTTGGCTCCGCATCGCCAGGCGGACACCAAAACGCTGCAAGCAGCATTTTGGTATCCTCCTCGAGAGCGGAATGGAGGCGGAACGGAGCCAAACTGATGCATTCTGAACGGATCCTTATCCATTCAGAATGCATTGGGGCTGAACTATCCGTTTGGGGCCGCTTGTGAGAGCCTTGAAACGGATCTCACAGGCGGACCCAGAAACGGCAGTGTGAAAGTAGCCTTACATTATTTTATTTTTTTACAGGAAGGTTTCCAGTTTGGGTTAAAATCTAACACTGTAAGAGTGCATTTCACTGCCACCCCTGCTTGCATAGATGGAACCTTTGTGCATTCATGCAGCTCTTTATTCAATTTAAATTAATCTGTTAAGCCTTCTATTCCAGTTTGGGATTGGGCTGTTCTCCTCAAGAACCTGCCTGAAGGACGATGAGGAAAGTCTAAATTTGCTTACCGAAATGTATCTTTCCTTGAGCCCAAAGGCAGCACATACAGGTCCTTCTAAAAAAATTAGCATATTGTGATAAAGTTCATTATTTTCTGTAATGTACTGATAAACATTAGACTTTCATATATTTTAGATTCATTACACACAACTGAAGTAGTTCAAGCCTTTTCTTGTTTTAATATTGATGATTTTGGCATACAGCTCATGAAAACCCAAAATTCCTATCTCAAAAAATTAGCATATTTCATCCGACCAATAAAAGAAAAGTGTTTTTAATACAAAAAAAGTCAACCTTCAAATAATTAAGTTCAGTTATGCACTCAATACTTGGTCGGGAATCCTTTTGCAGAAATTATTGCTTCAATGCGGCGTGGCATGGAGGCAATCAGCCTGTGGCACTGCTGAGGCGTTATGGAGGCCCAGGATGCTTCGATAGCAGCCTTAAGCTCATCCAGAGTGTTGGGTCTTGCGTGTCTCAACTTTCTCTTCCCAATATCCCACGGATTCTCTATGGGGTTCAGGTCAGGAGAGTTGGCAGCCCAATTGAGCACAGTAATACCATGGTCAGTAAACCATTTACCAGTGGTTTTGGCACTGTGAGCAGGTGCCAGGTCGTGCTGAAAAATGAAATCTTCATCTCCATAAAGCTTTTCAGCAGATGGAAGCATGAAGTGCTCCAAAATCTCCTGATAGCTAGCTGCATTGACCCTGCCCTTGATAAAACACAGTGGACCAACACCAGCAGCTGACATGGCACCCAGACCATCACTGACTGTGGGTACTTGACACTGGACTTCAGGCATTTTGGCATTTCCCTCTCCCCAGTCTTCCTCCAGACTCTGGCACCTTGATTTCCGAATGACATTCAAAATTTGCTTTCATCCGAAAAAAGTACTTTGGACCACTGAGCAACAGTCCAGTGCTGCTTCTCTGTAGCCCAGGTCAGGCGCTTCTGCCGCTGTTTCTGGTTCAAAAGTGTCTTGACCTGAGGAATGCGGCACCTGTAGCCCATTTCCTGCACAAGCCTGTACACGGTGGCTCTGGATGTTTCTTCTCCAGACTCAGGCCACTGCTTCCGCAGGTCCCCCAAGGTCTGGAATCGGTCCTTCTCCACAATCTTCCTCAGGGTCTGGTCACCTCACCTCTTCACCTTCCCACAGACTTCCCACTGAGGTGCCTTGATACAGCACTCTGGGAAAAGCCTATTCGTTCAGAAATTTCTTTCTGTGTCTTACCCTCTTGCTTGAGGGTGTCAATGATGGCCTTCTGGACAGCAGTCAGGTCGGCAGTCTTACCCATGATTGCGGTTTTGAGTAATGAACCAGGCTGGGAGTTTTTAAAAGCCTCAGGAATCTTTTGCAGGTGTTTAAAGTTAATTAGTTGATTCAGATGATTAGGTTAATAGCTCGTTTAGAGAACCTTTTCATGATATGCAAATTTTTTTAGATAGGAATTTTGGGTTTTCATGAGCTGTATGCCAAAATCATCAATATTAAAACAAGAAAAGGCTTGAACTACTTCAGTTGTGTGTAATGAATCTAAAATATATGAAAGTCTAATGTTTATCAGTACATTACAGAAAATAATGAACTTTATCACAATATGCTAATTTTTTGAGAAGGACCTGTATATCCCTCCCTGAAAGACATTGCTTGGAAAAAATACATCTGAATAGTAGGTGTGCACTCCTTTATAGGGGGGTTAATTAGTCTGATTTACTAATGATTTATCTTCTGTCCTAGATGGGAGGAGCAAGACATTAACCCTTTGTGTGTGCTGCCTTTGGACTCAAGGAAAAATAAATTTCGGTAATAATAAAAAAAAAAAAATAATAATAATAATAATAAAAAATAAAAATAAAAAAAAATATATATATACAGTATATATATATATATATATATATATATTATGAGATGAGCGAACCAGTTGAGATTCGTTTTGTGTCTGGTTCGCCAAATTTTTGAAAGTTTGAAAGAATCGATTTGGCCAGAACATCAACTTAAGCTTAAGAAAGGCTTCATGTTGGAGCCGAAACGTCTCGTCACTTATGGGTGAATAAATACATCCCTTTTTTTACCGCAATCTTGGAGTGCTGCTCTATTTTTCAGTTATACAATTTGGGTAAGCCTCTCATTTGGAGCTAGCACCCATTCCCAATATTGGTTGGTGCTACCATATCTTCACTTTTTGTATATATACATTTATTTCAGTAATGCAACTTAAAAGGTGAAACTAATACATGAGAGACTCATTACATGCAAAGCGAGATATTTCCATTTGGATGATTATGGGTTATAGTTTATGAAACCCCAAAGTCACAATTTTAAGGTACCCTTTGCTCAGGGGGTATGGATTAATTAGCTGACTAGAGTGTGACACTTTAAGCCTAGAATATTGAACCTTTTCACAAATTCTAATTTTAAGCTGCATTAATGCAATTCCTTTTAATTTGCATTACTGAAATAAATGGACTTTTGCACAATACTATAATTTTTCGAGTTTCACCTGTGTGTGAGATATATATATATATATATATAGTCAATGGGGACCCGAACTTTTCGGCACTAAAAAGGCTGTAAAACAGCCCAGGAAAGGGCTAGAGGGCTGCAAAAGGCAGCAAAGTGGAGTTAAATCCCCTGCAAACAAATGTGGATAGGGAAATGAATTAAAATAAAAATAAAATAAATAAAAATTAACCAATATCAATTGGAGAGAGGTCCCATAGCAGAGAATCTGGCTTCATGTCAGCAGAGAATCAGTCTTCATGTCATAGCAGAGAATCAGGCTTCACGTCAGCCACCACTGTAACAGTCCATTGTCAGATATTTAGGCCCCGGCACCCAGGCAGAGGAGAGAGGTCCCATAACATAGAATCTGGCTTCATGTCAGCAGAGAATCAGTCTTCATGTCATAGCAGAGAATCAGGCTTCACGTCACCCACCACTGGAACAGTCCATTGTCAGATATTTAAGCCCAGGCACCCAGGCAGAGGAGAGAGGTCCCATAACAGAGAATCTGGCTTCATGTCAGCAGAGAATCAGTCTTCATGTCATAGCAGAGAATCATGCTTCACGTCACCCACCACTGGAACAGTCCATTGTCAGATATTTAGGCCCAGGCACCCAGGCAGAGGAGAGAGGTCCCATAGCAGAGAATCTGGCTTCATGTCAGCAGAGAATCAGTCTTCATGTCATAGCAGAGAATCAGGCTTCACGTCACCCAACACTGGAACAGTCCATTGTCAGATATTTAGGCCCCGGCACCCAGGCAGAGGAGAGAGGTCCCATAAGAGAGATTCAGGCTTCATGTCAGCAGAGAATAAGTCTTCATGTCATAGCAGAGAATCATGCTTCACGTCACCCAACATTGGAACAGTCCATTGTCATATAATTTAGGCCCCGGCACCCAGACAGAGGAGAGAGGTCCCATAACAGAGATTCAGGCTTCATGTCAGCGACTCAGCAGAGAATAAGTGTTCATGTCATAGCAGAGAATCATGCTTCACGTCACCCTACACTGGAACAGGCCACTGTCAGATATTTTTAGGCCCCGGCACACAGACAGAGGAGAGGTTCATTCAACTTTGGGTTGCCCCGCAATATAATGGTAAAATGGAAATAAAAATAGGATTGAATGAGGAAGTGCCCTGGAGTACAATAATATATGGTTAAGGGGAGGTAGTTAATGTCTAATCTGCACAACGGGTGGACAGGTCCTGTGGGATCCATGCCTGGTTCATTTTTATGAACGTCAGCTTGTCCACATTGGCTGTAGACAGGCGGCTGCGTTTGTCTGTAATGACGCCCCCTGCCATGCTGAATACACGTTCAGACAAAACGCTGGCCGCCGGGCAGGCCAGCACATCCAAGGCATAAAAGGCTAGCTCTGGCCACGTGGACAATTTGGAGACCCAGAAGTTGAATGGGGCTGAACCATCAGTCAGTACGTGGAGGGGTGTGCACACGTACTGTTCCACCATGTTAGTGAAATGTTGCCTCCTGCTAACACGTTCCGTATCAGGTGGTGGTGCAGTTAGCTGTGGCGTGTTGACAAAACTTTTCCACATCTCTGCCATGCTAACCCTGCCCTCAGAGGAGCTGGCCGTGACACAGCTGCATTGGCGACCTCTTGCTCCTCCTCTGCCGTCGCCTTGGGCTTCCACTTGTTCCCCTGTGACATTTGGGAATGCTCTCAGTAGCGCGTCTACCAATGTGCGCTTGTACTCGCGCATCTTCCTATCACGCTCCAGTGCAGGAAGTAAGGTGGGCACATTGTCTTTGTACCGTGGATCCAGCAGGGTGGCAACCCAGTAGTCCGCACACATTAAAATGTGGACAATTCTGCTGTCGTTGCGCAGGCACTGCAGCATGTAGTCGCTCATGTGTGCCAGGCTGCCCAGAGGTAAGGACAAGCTGTCCTCTGTGGGAGGCGTATCGTCATCGTCCTGCGTTTCCCCCCAGCCACGCACCAGTGATGGGCCCGAGCTGCGTTGGGTGCCACCCTGCTGTGAACATGCTTCATCCTCATCCTCCTCCACCTCCTCCTCGTCCTCCTCGTCCTCCAGTAGTGGGCCCTGCCTGGCCACATTTGTACCCGGCCTCTGCTGTTGCAAAAAACCTCCCTCTGAGTCACTTCTAAGAGACTGGCCTGAAAGTGCTAAAAATGACCCCTCTTCCTCCTCCTCCTGGGCCACCTCCTCTTCCATCATCGCCCTAAGTGTTTTCTCAAGGAGACATAGAAGTGGTATTGTAACGCTGATAACGGCGTCATCACCACTGGCCATGTTGGTGGAGTACTCGAAACAGCGCAACAGGGCACACAGGTCTCGCATGGAGGCCCAGTCATTGGTGGTGAAGTGGTGCTGTTCCGCAGTGCGACTGACCCGTGCGTGCTGCAGCTGAAACTCCACTATGGCCTGCTGCTGCTCGCACAGTCTGTCCAGCATGTGCAAGGTGGAGTTCCACCTGGTGGGCACGTCGCATATGAGGCGGTGAGCGGGAAGGCCGAAGTTACGCTGTAGCGCAGACAGGCGAGCAGCGGCAGGATGAGAACGCCGGAAGCGCGCACAGACGGCCCGCACTTTATGCAGCAGCTCTGACATGTTGGGGTAGTTGTGAATGAACTTCTGCACCACCAAATTAAGCACATGCGCCAGGCAAGGGATGTGCGTCAAACCGGCTAGTCCCAGAGCTGCAACGAGATTTCGCCCATTATCGCACACCACCAGGCCGGGCTTGAGGCTCACCGGCAGCAACCACTCGTCGGTCTGTTGTTCTATACCCCGCCACAACTCCTGCGCGGTGTGGGGCCTGTCCCCTAAACATATGAGTTTCAGAATGGCCTGCTGACGTTTACCCCGGGCTGTGCTGAAGTTGGTGGTGAAGGTGTGTGGCTGACTGGATGAGCAGGTGGGAGAAGAGGAGGAGGAAGCCGAGTAGGAGGAGGAGGCAACAGGAGGCAAAGAATGTTGCCCTGCGATCCTTGGCGGCGGAAGGACTTGCACCAAACAGCTCTTCGCCTGGGGCCCAGCCGCCACTACATTTACCCAGTGTGCAGTAAATGGGAGGGAGATATAGCGTCCCTGGCCGTGCTTACTGGTCCACGTATCTGTGGTTAGGTTGACCTTGCCACAGATGGCGTTGCGCAGTGCACACTTGATTTTATCGGATACTTGGTTGTGCAGGGAAGGCACGGATCTCTTGGAGAAGTAGTGGCGGCTGGGAACAACATACTGTGGTACAGCAAGCGACATGAGCTGTCTGTGTCCACCAGCCTGAATGACAGCATTTCATAGGCCAGTAGTTTAGAAATGCTGGCATTCAGGGCCAGGGATCGAGGGTGGCTAGGTGGGAATTTACGCTTTCTCTCAAATGTTTGTGAGATGGAGAGCTGAACGCTGCCGTGTGACATGGTTGGTGAGGGAGGTGGTGGTGGTGGTGTTGGTGGTACATCCTCTGTTTGCTGGGCGGCAGGTGCCAACGTTCCTCCAGAGGCGGAGGAAGAGGCCGAGGCGGCAGCAGCAGAAGAGGTAGCAGGGGGAGCCTGAGTGAGTTCCTTGTTTTTAAGGTGTTTACTCCACTGCAGTTCATCCTTTGCATGCAGGTGCCTGGTCATGCAGGTTGTGCTAAGGTTCAGAACGTTAATGCCTTGCTTCAGGCTCTGATGACACAGCGTGCAAACCACTCGGGTCTTGTCGTCAGCACATTGTTTGAAGAACTGCCACGCCAGGGAACTCCTTGAAGCTGCCTTTGGGGTGCTTGGTCCCAGATGGCAGTGGCCAGTAGCATACGGACTCTCTTGGCGGCGGGTGTTCTGCTTTTGCCCACTGCTACCTCTTTTGCTACACTGTTGGCTCGGTCTCACCACTGCCTCTTCCTCCGAATTCTGAAAGTCAGTGGCACGACCTTCATTCCATGTGGGGTCTAGGACCTCATTGTCCCCTGCATCGTCTTCCACCCAGTCTTCCTCCCTGACCCCCTGTTCAGTCTGCACACTGCAGAAAGACGCAGCAGTTGGCACCTGTGTTTCGTCATCATCAGAGACGTGCTGAGGTGGTATTCCCATGTCCTCATCATTAGGAAACATAAGTGGTTGTGCGTTAGTGCATTCTATCTCTTCCACCCCTGGGGAAGGGCTAGGTGGATGCCCTTGGGAAACCCTGCCAGCAGAGTCTTCAAACAGCATAAGAGACTGCTGCATAACTTGAGGCTCAGACAGTTTCCCTGATATGCATGGGGGTGATGTGACAGACTGATGGGCTTGGTTTTCATGCACCATCTGTGCGCTTTCTGCAGAAGACTGGGTGGGAGATAATGTGAACGTGCTGGATCCACTGTCGGCCACCCAATTGACTAATGCCTGTACCTGCTCAGGCCTTACCATCCTTAGAACGGCATTGGGCCCCACCAAATATTGCTGTAAATTCTGCTGGCTACTGGGACCTGAGGTAGTTGGTTCACTAGGACGTGTGGCTGTGGCAGAACGGCCACGTCCTCTCCCAGCACCAGAGGGTCCACTAACACCACCATGACCATGTCCGCGTCCCTTACTAGATGTTTTCCTCATTGTTACCGTTCACCACAATAAGAAAAAAATTATTTGGCCCAATGTATTGAATTCAAATTCAGGCCTTTTTTTACAGGCACCTAACACTATCTGGCTATCTATTTAGGTACCGTATTACACTAATACAGGCACAACAGTAACGACAGATTTAGCTGAATATAAATTGTAGGCCTAGTATTTAGGCGCTGGGTGACAGGTATACGTTTACGGACAGAATTATTTAAACTTGGAAATGCACGGTAGCGTGTGAAGTTATTGAGGATGACAGTATCCGCACCTTCAATCTAGTATACCCTTTTATGGATCAATTTAAACTTGGCCTGATACAGCAGAAAATATATATTTAGGGAATTGCTAAGTTGGGAATTGTATTCAACCCAGAACAAAAACTGTGCTTTGGCGGACACTAAATAAATTGACCAGCCTCAGCAATAAACATAGATTTAGCTGAATATAAATTTGAGGCCTATTATTTAGGCGCTGGGTGACAGGTATACGTTTACGGACAGAATTATTTCAACTTGGAAATGCACGGTAGCGTGTGAAGTTATTGAGGATGACAGTATCCGCACCTTCAATCTAGTGTACCCTTTTATGGATCAATTTAAACTTTGGCCTGATACAGCAGAAAAAATATATTTAGGGAATTGCTAAGTTGGGAATTGTATTCAACCCAGAACAAAAACTGTGCTTTGGCGGACACTAAATAAATTGACCAGCCTCAGCAATAAACATAGATTTAGCTGAATATAAATTTGAGGCCTATTATTTAGGCGCTGGGTGACAGGTATACGTTTACGGACAGAATTAGACTTGGAAATGCACGGTAGCGTGTGTGTGAAGTTATTGAGAATGACACTATCAGCACCTTCAATCTAATATACCCTTTTATGGATAGATTTAAAGTAGGCCTGATACAGCAGAAACCACTTATTTAGGGAATTGCTAAGTTGGGAATTGTATCCAACCCAGAACAAAAACTGTGCTTTGGCGGACACTAAATAAATTGACCAGCCTCAGCAATAAACATAGATTTAGCTGAATATAAATTTTAGGCCTATTATTTAGGCGCTGGGTGACAGGTATACATTTACAGACAGAATTATTTAAACTTAGAAATGCACGGTAGCGTGTGAAGTTATTGAGGATGACACTATCCGCACCTTCAATCTAATATACCCTTTTATGGATCAATTTAAACTTGGCCTGATACAGCAGAAAAAAAATATTTAGGGGATTGCTAAGTTGGGAATTGTATTCAACCCAGAACAAAAACTGTGCTTCGGCAGACAGCAGACAGTATTACAATTGGCTAGCCACAGCTGAATCACCAGATTTAAGGTACTGCTATTTTGGCCAATTGTATTTTACCCCTCAATAAAATAGTAAGCACAGCCAAGCCCCTGATGTAGGATATAGCAAAAAAATAACCACACTATTGATGGTTAAATGGACTTGGTGGCAGCTTGTGCTGGCGCACCACAAAATGGCCGCCGATCACCCAAGAAAAAAGTGACATAAAAACGCTCTGGGCAGCCTAAAAACAGTGAGCAATTAAATAGCAGCAGTTCAATGATCCACAGCTGTAGATCGATCACTGAATTAAGTGTTTTTGCTGAGTAAATCCCTGCCTAATCTCTCCCTAACAGCAGCAGCATCCTCTACCTAAACTGATCATAGCAGAGTGACGTGCGGCGCTACGTGACTCCAGCTTAAATAGAGGCTGGGTCACATGCTGCACTGGCCAATCACAGCCATGCCAATAGTAGGCATGGCTGTGATGGCCTCTTGGGGCAAGTAGTATGACGCTTGTTGATTGGCTGCTTTGCAGCCTTTCAAAAAGCGCCAAGAAAGCGCCGAACACCGAACCCGAACCCGGACTCTTACGAAAATGTTTGGGTCCGTGTCACGGACACCCCAAAATTCGGTACGAACCCGAACTATACAGTTCGGGTTCGCTCATCCCTAGTAATGAGTAATGACAGCTTCATCTTGATTGGTGTAATCCTTTTCT
The DNA here is from genome assembly GCF_905171765.1 of Bufo bufo. Lineage (NCBI taxonomy): Eukaryota > Metazoa > Chordata > Amphibia > Anura > Bufonidae > Bufo > Bufo bufo. The sequence goes on along the minus strand of NC_053389.1, from coordinate 728,795,309 downwards.
TGACTAAGATCTGTTAGACAGAAACGCATTGGTGCGTTTCCGCTTTCCATGTGGGGATGTATTTTTGCAAGAAGGCTAGAGATGAGCAAATGTTTTTAAAATTTGCCGATTCTTTTGGAGGGAAAATTTGGTTTGATATGAATATATTTGCAACAAATTACGTAAAAAAAATACTATTTCCTGGCTGCTGAGAGCCTTTATAGTGGTGTAGAACACTGTACCTTGCAGTAACACGCATAGGGAGTCTGCTGTGGTAGTGAAATAATACTGTGAGTCCGTATACATGCAGATAACAGGCGTCGCTCTTAGAATCACTGCACACTTCACTTATTAGGGCAGGCACAGGGCCAAAACTGACCAAATAACTCAAGTATGAACTCAGCCTTACTGGTCGATGTTAGCGTCAGAACAATAACCCACAAAAAACGGATCCTGTCTGTGGAGCATACGCCTTCACTCGGTCAGCATTTGCTCAATAATCCATCAATATTGCTAATGCCCAAAAAAAAGAAAGAGTAGATGTAAAACAGAGATGACACGTGAGCTGAATATTTGCATGTCTTCTGTGTTTTCTACCCACTCCTGATTTTGGCTACCAAATCATAAGCAAATTCTGATGGACCATACAGGCCTTACAGCTGCTACACAGACAGGATCCGTTGTGCATCAAATTTTTCCTTCCTTCTGACAGATCAGAAGAAAGGTCAAATAAATCATGATGTCAGCCAGGCCGAAAGGCAAAATAGTAGCCCAGTCATGAAGTTCTGAGTGACTGTACAAGAATTCTCTGGGAATAAATATGTAACTGAATCAACATCTGGTAATTATACCCAGCATGGGGTCAGAGGTCATTATACCCAGCATGGGGTCAAAGGTGTTGATTCCATTATCCTAATTGGAGTCAGTAGGTGATAATGACCTCCAGGAAAAAGGTGTCAAGACATCATTGTATGTGGCAAACAATAGATGTCTAACCCCCCCAAAAATTCAAGCTTGGCTTCTCTATTTTTACGTAGATGGCCTTCTTCACACCTCATTTGTACCAATCGGCCTCCTTATCCAAAACACGTACTTGACTGTCTTCAAAGGCGTGACCTGTTTCTTTTAGATGTAAGTACACGGCTGAATCTTGACCAGAGGTTTTGGCTCTTCTATGCTGAGCCATACGCTGATGTACTTGTTGTTTTGTTTCGCCGATATACAGTTCTGAGCATTCCTCATTGCACTGGACTGCGTACACAATTTTGTCCATCTTGTGTTTAGGCGTTGGGTCTTTTGGGTGAACCAGTTGTTGCCTCAGTGTGTTGCTGGGTTTAAAGCAGACAGGGATGTGATGTTTATAAAAAATCCTTTTGAGTTTCTCAGACACCCCAGCTACATATGGGATAACCATATTATTGCGTCTGTCATGCTTCTCGCCCTCACTGGTAGTCTTGGTGCTCTTTCTTCTCCTTCCTTCTGTTTTGACAAAGGCCCAATCTGGATACCCACAAGTTTTAAGTGCCCCTCTGAGGTGTTTGAATTCCTTCGCCTTGGCCTCTGTGCTGGTGGGGATTTTCTCTGTCCGGTGGTGTAGAGTCTGGATGACTCCCAGTTTGTGGTCTAGAGGATGGTGGGAATCAAATAGCAGGTACTGGTCTGTGTGTGTTGGTTTTCGATAGACCTCTATTCCCAGCTTCCTTCCCTCTTCCACTGTTATAAGACAGTCCAGAAACGCCAGTTTGTTGTTCTGCATATCTTCCCGCGTGAAATTGATGTTATGATCTACTGAGTTGATGTGGTCGGTGAAAGCCTGTAACTCTTGTCTATGAATTTGAACCCAAGTGTCATCCACATATCTGAACCAATGACTCGGTGTAATTCTCATGAAAGTGGTCAGGGCTTTCCTTTCTACTTCCTCCATATACAGGTTCGCTACAATAGGTGAGACTGGCGATCCCATAGCACAGCCATGTTTTTGCTTGTAGAACTTGTCCTTATACTTGAAGTAGGTGGTACTCAGACAAAGGTCCAGTAAGGCACACACTTGGTCTGGGCTAACTTGGACCTCTGACCCCATGCTGGGTATAATGACCTCTGACCCAATGCTGGGTATAATTACCAGATGTTGATTCAGTTACAAAATTTATTCCCAGAGAATTATTGTACAGTCACTCAGAATTGAGAATGCTTGTTGGAAGAACGAGTGAAACGTTTTCAAGAAATCTGCAGTAAGTCCAGTTGCCTTGATTTATTCTTTACAGATATTCTGCTAGTTGCGGCCACAAATCCAGTTTGGCTACCTAGTAGTCCAGCAGATCTTTAATGTGGGTTGGCAGGGTGCTGTCAAAGTATTCCACCACCTGCTGGTTCAGGTCTTGCTCCAGGTCCAGTTGCTGCTGGCTTTTTTAACTATGCAGGTGAAGAAAGCTACTCATCAGCGACTGTAGACTCAGGCTGCTGCTGATGGAGCTAGTACTGCTCCTGCCACTCCACCCCTCCCCAGCATCCATGAAAGTGGAACGTGAGTGCAGAGGGCCCCCCCGGTCAGACCTGCGATAGGATGGGCGATGGTGCAGATAGACAGCGGCCAACTGACTACCTAGGATGTCTCTGTAGTAGTTCAGTTTGTCCTCCCTCTCAGTGGTTGTAAAAAAGGCCCCCATTCTGGACCAGTAGCGAGGGTCCAACATGGTGGAGAGCCAGAAGTCATCCCTCTGCCGAATAGTGACAATTCGGCTGTCGCTACGCAAGCAAGTGAGCATGCATCAGATCATTTGTGCAAGTGACTAGGAGGGACTCCCTGCCTCCATCTCCAATGCACACTGCCACAGTGTGTCTGGGTCCTCTGTATCATCTTCCTCATCGCCCTGTAGCTCCTCTGGCTGCTCCTCCTCTCCTGTCACCTGAGTAGAAATAACACCCATTTCGCTACACATTGCCTGTTCTCCAATGTCCTCCTCCTACTCTTCCAGTTCAGCCCCACAGGGCTCATGTGGCCATAAGATCTAGGCACCACGTCTCCAGTCCGCTGACCAGCCATTGTTACCACCATCTGTTCCAGCACCTGAAGCAGTGGAATGATGTTGTTCATCCCGTAGTCCTGGCGACTGACAAATAACGTGGTGTCCTCAAAGGGAAAATGGCAGGTGTCACGCATGAGCTGCCACTGTCTGACATCGAAGTTACACAGTTACACAGGGGATTACTCCTATCCGCTTGCATTATCAAGAAATCGTTGATGGCCTTTCTCTGTTCGTATAGTCGGTCCAACATATGGAGGGTGGAATTCCAATAGGGGGAAACGTCTCATATCAGCCTATGTTGGGGGATGCTGTTCTGTCACTGCAGTTCAAGGAGGGTGTGCTTGCGGTATACGAGTGGCTGAAGTGCATGCAAAGTTTCATGCCCATTTTTAGGATGTCTTGCAGATGGGTGGAAGACTTTAGGAACCGCTTGACAACCAGACTGAACACGTGTGCTATGCAGGGCGCATGGCTGGGTCCTCTGGGTCACCATGGTTCAGATTTTGAGTTGTCGGGGAGAAAGCCAGGATTCGATTTCTTGACGAAATACACGGAGCAGTTCCTCCCCAGTGTGACTCCGTTCGCCCAGGGAAATTAGGTGCAGAACCGCATGACACCACCGTGCCCTTCACATGTGGTATGGTGGAGGGGTACTGTGACTTTTCCCTGCAGTAAAGGCTGAGGACATGGTGGAGGATAAAGAGGCAGAGGCCGACATTGTTGTAGGACCAATGGCGTGACAACTTGGAGGCGGAAGCGGCGTCGCCTGGTCAAATTACTGGTGTGGCTGTGCAGAAACAACATTCACCCAGTGGGCATAAAGGACATGTATTGTCCCTGACTGTAGTTACAGATCCACACGTCGGCACTGACGTGCACGTTGGCAGACACCGACAGGCTCAAGGACTGGCCCACCTTCTGTTCTACATATTTGTACAGAGCTGGTACTGTCTTTTTCACAAAGAAATGACGGTTTGGGACTCTCCACCTTGGCTTGGCACAAGCCATCAGTTCTCTGAAAGGTACAGAGTCCACCACTTGGAAAGGGTGGGACTGCAGCACCAGCAAATTGGACAGTAGCACGTTCAGCTTCTGCGCCGTTGGATGAGTGCAATCATATTGCTGTCTCTTGGCAATCGCTTTGATGATCGATTGCTGATGGAATGACTGATGATGAGAAGGAGCAGGAGCATCGGGACCAGAGAGCTCCGTTCAGCTGAGGTGGTGGAGCCTTGACTGGCTGAAACCGGGTGCGTGCCACTTGGTGATGCAGAGGTTGCTGCGGCAGGCTTGATCACCACAACGGAGCCATGGTTCTCCCAGGTCACTGTATGGAAACGCTGGCATATGTTGACGCAGGGCCGTAGTGCCAACAATGGCACCCTGGCCATGCTTCACCTTCTGCCCACAGATCCTACATATGGCCTCTGCCACTTCTCTGTGCATGTGTCACGGCTGAGGATGGGGGAAATCCTCAGCCGTGCGATGAAGGAAGATGTCCAGTCGCTACTCGCCAGGAACACAGAATTAGGGAGCAGGTCACCTCCTGTTGCGTCCCTAACGCTGACCCTGTCTCCTACCTGCATGGGCCGACCTTGATGGTAGGAGGACCTATGCGCAGGAACCACGGAGCCCTGACTTACCCTCCGACCGGTCCCTGGGCTAAGGAGCAGGGTAAGACAACCCACTCCTCCTAGGCACGGAGGAGCAGGAGTCTCACTGGGCAAGCAGCATGAAGAAGGGGGGTACATAAACAGGACTATGGATAAGACAGGTGAATAGAGTTGAGCGAACACCTGGATGTTCGGGTTCGAGAAGTTCGGCCGAACTTCCCGTAAATGTTCGGGTAAGGGATCCGAACCCGAACCGAACTTCGTCCCGAACCCCATTGAAGTCAATGGGGACCGGAACTTTTGGGCACTAAAAAGGCTGTAAAACAGCCCAGGAAAGAGCTAGAGGGCTGCAAAAGGCAGCAACATGTAGGTAAATCCCCTGCAAACAAATGTGGATAGGGAAATGAATTAAAATAAAAATTAAAAAAATAAAAATGAACCAATATCAATTGGACAGAGGTCCCATAGCAGAGAATCTGGCTTCACGTCAGCAGAGAATCAGTCTCTTCATGCCATAGCAAAGAATCTGGCTTCATGTCAGCACAGAATCAGTCTCTTCATGCCATAGCAGAGAATCTGGCTTCATGTCAGCACAGAATCAGTCTTCATGTCATAGCAGAGAATCAGGCTTCACGTCACCCACCACTGGAACAGGCCACTGTCACACATTTAGGCCCAGGCACCCAGGCAGAGGAGAGAGGTCCCGTAACAGAGAATCTGGCCTTATGTCAGCGCAGAATCAGTCTTCATGTCATAGCAGAGAATCAGGCTTCACGTCACCCACCACTGGAACAGGCCACTGTCACACATTTAGGCCCAGGCAGAGGAGAGAGGTCCCGTAACAGAGAATCTGGCCTTATGTCAGCGCAGAATCAGTCTTCATGTCATAGCAGAGAATCAGGCTTCACGTCACCCACCACTGGAACAGGCCACTGTCACACATTTAGGCCCAGGCACCCAGGCAGAGGAGAGAGGTCCCGTAACAGAGAATCTGGCCTTATGTCAGCGCAGAATCAGTCTTCATGTCATAGCAGAGAATCAGGCTTCACGTCACCCACCACTGGAACAGGCCACTGTCACACATTTAGGCCCAGGCACCCAGGCACCCAGGCAGAGGAGAGAGGTCCCGTAACAGAGAATCTGGCCTTATGTCAGTGCAGAATCAGTCTTCATGTCATAGCAGAGAATCAGGCATCACGTCACCCACCACTGGAACAGGCCACTGTCACACATTTAGGCCCAGGCACCCAGGCAGAGGAGAGAGGTCCCGTAACAGAGAATCTGGCCTTATGTCAGCGCAGAATCAGTCTTCATGTCATAGCAGAGAATCAGGCTTCACGTCACCCACCACTGGAACAGGCCACTGTCACACATTTAGGCCCAGGCACCCAGGCAGAGGAGAGAGGTCCCGTAACAGAGAATCTGGCCTTATGTCAGCGCAGAATCAGTCTTCATGTCATAGCAGAGAATCAGGCTTCACGTCACCCACCACTGGAACAGGCCACTGTCACATATTTAGGCCCAGGCACCAAGTCAGTGGTGTAGTACAGTCGATATGAACCACATGAAGTTTCACCAAATATCCAGTCTGCAGGTTTGCAATAGGGTCATACCAATATACAGGAGCTGCAGCAATGATCACTTGTTAAATATAAGAAAATAAGTAGGCAGGCACACTCTAATTTGGGTCAATATATTAATTTATTTATATATATATGGTCGATGTAGGGTATTTTAAAATGGTAAAGATGGGGTAAAAGAATTTCCTTTTAGATAGGTACAGAAAAAATGAATGTCATTCAATGGTAACCAGCTGGTATTAGAAGTATTGATGTAACAGCATATAAGAGTAGTAAAAAATGATAAAAAAGATGAAAAAAAGATGAAAAAATTGTAAAAATAGTATAAAAGTGCGCTGGTAATGCGCTGAAAAAGTTGTCCTTTTATAAAAGAGTGTCTTTTCATAAAATATTCTCAAGAATCATGCGTTTATATTCCTATCTATAGGATAATCATAAACTTTTGTGTTGATGTCCTCTGGGTGAGAGATAGATACGTAGATACTGCGCCTTATGACTCCTTATATGGTTCCCGCTGTAAATGGAGAGAACGTGGTGTACCTATTTTGGTATATGTAAGTAGGTAATTTGTCAAAAAACCGCAGGCATATACATTACTCAGGTGCAGTAGTGAGTAAACCGCAAGCATGTACTTTGCAGTAGTTGGTAACTGTAACGCTTGTATGCGGATGCTGTAGGAGGAAGGGGCGCTCTGTGCCTGAGTGCGGCGTCCCGCACTGTCTCTGGCGACAGAGATCACTTACCCTTCACCCGGCGCTGCTGTCTTCGGTCCTCCGGCCTTGCTCAGTTCTCCCTGGGCGGCTGTCTTGAATCCAGGAGTCGGCGGTGTATCTCGTTGCCAAGGACGCCGGGAGGCGTGGTTCGCGCGTCTGTGAGGTGACGTGTGTAGTCACGTGATCGCAGTCTTTCCCGGCTTGTGCTAAATGGTCCGGCCTCTTCTTCTAGCTCCGTTCCAATTCTCCTCAGTGCAGACATTTACTGTGAAGGAGGTAGGATCTCTGTCTAAGTTCTCTAAAGCTAAAGTTCATTTATCTATTGTAAAAAGTTATAATATATACCCATAATAGTTCTGTAGAATGTAAAGAGGTGACTGTATGTTTTTTAGCAGCCTTTAAACCCTGCAGCACATGCTAGGCTGAGTAGATGATGTACAGTTAAAGAGACATGTGTTCTTCCTAAAATGGCTGCAAGACATGCTGTATTCCAGGTCACCCTGCTGCAATATCTTTGTAAATGATTTTATCTTGTTCATTTTTATGTATGCTTTGTTATATCCTGTAACATGTATGTGGGAATGTAATATAATGACTGCCTGTTATGATATAGGTGGGCTGGTGACCTGGCTGTATACCACATAGTGGCAGTGTTTCCCTGTTGTATTACAGGCTCCAGACAAGTGCACTACACCTCAATAAAGCCTTAAACCACAGAAGACCTGAGTGTCATCCCTTAGAGTCCACTTAGAGTTTATGCCTGGAGGAGCTGGTGACCCGAGTGAGTGTGAAAGCTGGAGGTGTCGCAGATGGTGCAAGGAAAAGAGGGTTACATTTGGTGCCGTGACTCGGATGTCATCATTCTGCTCAAAGTGACCAGTGAAGATACCTAAAGTCACCAGTGTGCGAGTTCTGAGGTGATTGTGCCACGGCGGAGCTGCTAGGCGGCAGATTGACCTTATTAGCGGTTTATATCCTCTCAGGAATAGAAGATGAGTGGACGAGCGAGAGCCCGCGGAAGAGCACGTGCCAGGGGGCAGCCCAGCCAAGGACAGCCTGGACAGGAGCAAGAGGCTCAAGAACCTAGACGCATTGAAAGACCCCAGCAGCCACCAGCCGAGCCTTTGCTTGTGGGTAGAGGGCGCCAGAGAGGCCCGCCAGTAGTGGAGAGACCTCCGACTGATGTTCTGCAGCTTTCAGCTGGATTTCAGGACATATCCCTCGGAGAACGGGGTGGCCGCAGGCGTGACTTCCATGACCTTGGAGTGAACACCCGGCAGACCATTGAATAGAAATGTGAGACCTGTTTTTTTTTTGCACTGTGTGACAGGTTAAGGTTTAATCACAGAATCAGACTTCTATCGGCACAGTAGCATGTGTCTTAGGTTTTTCTGAATGACACTATCAATACCTTCAATGTAAGATTTTCTTTTTGGGATAGATTTCAAGTAGGCCTCAAATACCAGAAACTAGTTATTTTGAGAATGGGAAATTTGGGAATGCTTTTTCAACCCAGAACAAAAAGTCTGCTTTTACGGTCACTACAAATAACTTGACCAGCAAAAACAGTGCAGATTTGGTTGAATAGAGATGTGAGACCTGTTTTTTTTTGCGCTGTGTGACAGGTATAGGTTTAATCACAGAATGACACTTCTATCAGCACGCTAGCGTGTGTCTTAGGTTTTTCTGAATGACACTATCAATACCTTTAATGTAAGATTTTCTTTTTGGGATTGATTTCAAGTAGGCCTGAAATACCAGAAACTAGTTATTTTGAGAATGGGAAATTTGGGAATGCTTTTTCAGCCCAGAACAAAAAGTCTGCTTTTACGGTCACTACAAATAACTTGACCAGCAAAAACAGTGCAGATTTGGTTGAATAGAGATGTGAGACCTGTTTTTTTTTTGCGCTGTGTGACAGGTATAGGTTTAATCACAGAATGACACTTCTATCAGCACGCTAGCGTGTGTCTTAGGTTTTTCTGAATGACACTATCAATACCTTCAATGTAAGATTTTCTTTTTGGGATAGATTTCAAGTAGGCCTCAAATACCAGAAACTAGTTATTTTGAGAATGGGAAATTTGGGAATGCTTTTTCAACCCAGAAAAAAAAGTGTGCTTTTACGGTCAATACAAATAACTTGACCAGCTAAAACAGTACAGATTTGGTTGAATAGAAATGTCAGGTCTATTTTTTAGGCACTGGGTGACAGGCTCAACTTGCCCCTGATGTAATATATGGCCAAAAAATAACCACACTGTTGATGGTTAAATGCACTTGGGTGACACAGGCTCAGCCTGCACCAGATGTAGTATATGGCCAAAAAATAATCAGACTGTTGATGGTTAAATGCACTTGGGTGACACAGGCTCAGCCTGCACCAGATGTAGTATATGGCCAAAAAATAATCAGACTGTTGATGGTTAAATGCACTTGGGTGACACAGGCTCAGCCTGCAGCTGATGTAGGATATAGCACAAAATAACCACACTATCGATGGTTAAATACACTTGGGTGACACAGGCTCAGCCTGCAGCTGATGTAGTATATGGCCAAAAAATAATCAGACTGTTGATGGTTAAATGCACTTGGGTGACACAGGCTCAGCCTGCAGCTGATGTAGTATATGGCCAAAAAATAACCAGACTGTTGATGGTTAAATGCACTTCGGTGACACAGGCTCAGCCTGCAGCTGATGTAGGATATAGCACAAAATAACCACACTATCGATGGTTAAATACACTTGGTGATAGCTCGTGCTGGCGCACCACAAGTCACAAAATGGCCGCCGATCACCCCAGAAAAAAAGTGATCTAAAAACGCTCTGGGCAGCCTCAAAAAAGTGAGCAAGTCAATAATAGCACTTCAATGATCCACAGCTGCAGATCGATCACAGAATGAAGTCTTTTGGAGGAGTTAATCTGCCTAATCTCACCCTAACGTCGCAGCTGCAACCTCTCCCTATACTGATCATAGCAGAGTGACGTGCGGCGCTACGTGACTCCAGCTTAAATAGAGGCTGGGTCACATGGTGCACTGGCCAATCACAGCCATGCCAATAGTAGGCATGGCTGTGATGGCCTCTTGGGCCAAGTAGTATGACGCTTGTTGATTGGCTGCTTTGCAGCCTTTCAAAAAGTGCCAAGAAAGCGCCGAACACCGAACCCGAACCCGGACTTTTACGAAAATGTTCGGGTCCGTGTCACGGACACCCCAAAATTCGGTACGAACCCGAACTATACAGTTCGGGTTCGCTCATCCCTACAGGTGAACCAAACAGTTCCAACCAAACCTGTCTCAGCCTTGCTGACTGGAACCCGTGCTAAGGAAAGGCTGTCCACACAGACAAAGGTAAACAGCACACACATGAAGACACACAGGGACCAGGACATTCATAGCTGCACAAAAACCAAAGACACAAGACATCAACAACACATCATGGTATTGGAACTTATGACCGGAAGGGTGGCCCTTACAAGAAGATGGAAATCACAGGAGGCTGCAACAGCAAAGCATGACTGAAGCAACCTCCTGAGCCCTGCCAAAGTGAGAGGCAATATAGGCCTAAGAGGCCACACCCAACGGTCAGACACACCCAGTGACATCACACACACTGGGAAGGGAGTTAACCCTTCCAGCACCACAGGAAAGGGAAAACACCAACTTAAAGGGAAAGTGTCCAACACAACAAACACACTGTGGTTGTTGCCGCAGGCAATGACATGGGTGGCAACCGTGTCCTGGGAGTCAGCCCCAAGGCCGGGACACTGCCACCACATGTACACAACGACAAACGTTGCCACGGGCAACCACGGTGCAGGAAAGGTGTCCGTGCACATCACACACTACACAGAGTGCACACAGACAAATGACAGTGCATACATACACACACACAAACTCCAAAGGGACCGCACACATACCTGTTGTCCGCGGCAACCGCACTTGAGGCAAACAACATCAAGCCTCAGGCTGCGGTTGAAACAACAACCCAAACCGCGGGCAACTGTATGCGACTCCCAAGGAGTCACGGCCAAAACCGTGGCCGTGACAGCATGGCCTGGCACTTCTCTGTCTGACATAATTTTTGCTGAACTAAATAAATTAAAAGCAAATTAAAACACCCAAATATATTAATATTTTTGTACTTAACCACCTCAGCCCCCAGTGCTTAAACACCCTGAAAGACCAGGCCACTTTTTACACTTCTGACCTACACTACTTTCACCGTTTATTGCTCGGTCATGCAACTTACCACCCAAATGAATTTTACCTCCTTTTCTTCTCACTAATAGAGCTTTCATTTGGTGGTATTTCATTGCTGCTGACATTTTTACTTTTTTTGTTATTAATCGAAATTTAACGATTTTTTTGCAAAAAAATGACATTTTTCACTTTCAGTTGTAAAATTTTGCAAAAAAAAACGACATCCATATAGAAATTTTGCTCTAAATTTATAGTTCTACATGTCTTTGATAAAAAAAAAATGTTTGGGTAGAAAAAAAATGGTTTGGGTAAAAGTTATAGCGTTTACAAACTATGGTACAAAAATGTGAATTTCCGCTTTTTGAAGCAGCTCTGACTTTCTGAGCACCTGTCATGTTTCCTGAGGTTCTACAATGCCCAGACAGTACAAACACCCCACAAATGACCCCATTTCTGAAAGTACACACCCTAAGGTATTCGCTGATGGGCACAGTGAGTTCATAGAACTTTTTATTTTTTGTCACAAGTTAGCGGAAAATGATGATTTTTTTTTTTTTTTTTTTTTTTTTCTTACAAAGTCTCATATTCCACTAACTTGTGACAAAAAATAAAAACTTCCATGAACTCACTATGCCCATCAGCGAATACCTTGGGGTCTCTTCTTTCCAAAATGGGGTCACTTGTGGGGTAGTTATACTGCCCTGGCATTCTAGGGGCCCAAATGTGTGGTAAGGAGTTTGAAATCAAATTCAGTAAAAAATGACGAGTGAAATCCGAAAGGTGCTCTTTGGAATATGGGCCCCTTTGCCCACCTAGGCTGCAAAAAAGTGTCACACATCTGGTATCGCCGTACTCAGGAGAAGTTGAGGAATGTGTTTTGGGGTGTCTTTTTACATATACCCATGCTGGGTGAGATAAATATCTTGGTCAAATGACAACTTTGTATAAAAAAATGGGAAAAGTTGTCTTTTGCCAAGATATTTCTCTCACCCAGCATGGGTATATATAAAATGACACCCCAAAACACATTCCCCACCTTCTCCTGAGTACGGAGATACCAGATGTGTGACACTTTTTTGCAGCCTAGGTGGGCAAAGGGGCCCATATTCCAAAGAGCACCTTTCGGATTTCACTCGTCATTTTTTACTGAATTTGATTTCAAACTCCTTACCACACATTTGGGCCCCTAGAATGCCAGGGCAGTATAACTACCCCACAAGTGACCCTATTTTGGAAAGAAGACACCCCAAGGTATTCCGTGAGGGGCATGGCGAGTTCCTAGAATTTTTTATTTTTTGTCACAAGTTAGTGGAAAATGATGATTTTTTTTTTTATTTTTTTTTTCATACAAAGTCTCATATTCCACTAACTTGTGACAAAAAATAAAAACTTCCATGAACTCACTATGCCCATCAGCGAATACCTTGGGGTCTCTTCTTTCCAAAATGGGGTCACTTGTGGGGTAGTTATACTGCCCTGGCATTCTAGGGGCCCAAATGTGTGGTAAGGAGTTTGAAATCAAATTCTGTAAAAATTGACCTGTGAAATCCGAAAGGTGCTCTTTGGAATATGGGCCCCTTTGCCCACCTAGGCTGCAAAAAAGTGTCACACATCTGGTATCTCTGTATTCAGGAGAAGTTGAGGAATGTGTTTTGGGGTGTCTTTTTACATATACCCATGCTGGGTGAGATAAATATCTTGGTCAAATGCCAACTTTGTATAAAAAAATGGGAAAAGTTGTCGTTTGCCAAGATATTTCTCTCACCCAGCATGGGTATATGTAAAATGACACCCCAAAACACATTCCCCACCTTCTCCTGAGTACGGCAATACCAGATGTGTGACACTTTTTTGCAGCCTAGGTGGGCAAAGGGGCCCATATTCCAAAGAGCACCTTTCGGATTTCACAGGTCAATTTTTACAGAATTTGATTTCAAACTCCTTACCACACATTTGGGCCCCTAGAATGCCAGGGCAGTATAACTACCCCACAAGTGACCCCATTTTGGAAAGAAGACACCCCAAGGTATTCGCTGATGGGCATAGTGAGTTCATGGAAGTTTTTATTTTTTGTCACAAGTTAGTGGAATATGAGACTTTGTATGAAAAAAAAAAAAAAAAAAAAAAATCAGCATTTTCCACTAACTTGTGACAAAAAATAAAAAATTCTAGGAACTCGCCATGCCCCTCACGGAATACCTTGGGGTGTCTTCTTTCTAAAATGGGGTCACTTGTGTGGTAGTTATACTGCCCTGGCATTTTCCAGGGGCCCTAATGTGTGTTAGGTAGGTAAATGACCTGTGAAATCCTAAAGGTGCTCTTTGGAATATGGGCCCCTTTGCCCACCTAGGCTGCAAAAAAGTGTCACACATGTGGTATCGCCGTATTCAGGAGAAGTTGGGGAATGTGTTTTGGGGTGTCATTTTACATATACCCTTGCTGGGTGAGAGAAATATCTTGGCAAAAGACAACTTTTCCCATTTTTTTATACAAAGTTGGCATTTGACCAAGATATTTCTCTCACCCAGCATGGGTATATGTAAAATGACACCCCAAAACACATTCCCCAACTTCTCCTGAGTACGGCGATACCAGATGTGTGACACTTTTTTGCAGCCTAGATGCGCAAAGGTGCCCAAATTCCTTTTAGGAGGGCATTTTTAGACATTTGGATACCAGACTTCTTCTCACGCTTTGGGGCCCCTAGAATGCCAGGGCAGTATAAATACCCCACATGTGACCCCATTTTGGAAAGAAGACACCCCAAGGTATTCAATGAGGGGCATGGCGAGTTCATAGAAATTTTTTTTTTTTGGCACAAGTTAGCGGAAATTGATATTTTTTATTTTTTTCTCACAAAGTCTCCCGTTCCGCTAACTTGGGACAAAAATTTCAATCTTTCATGGACTCAATATGCCCCTCACGGAATACCTGGGGGTGTCTTCTTTCCGAAATGGGGTCACATGTGGGGTATTTATACTGCCCTGGCATTCTAGGGGCCCTAAAGCGTGAGAAGAAGTCTGGAATATACATGTCTAAAAAATTTTACGCATTTGGATTCCGTGAGGGGTATGGTGAGTTCATGTGAGATTTTATTTTTTGACACAAGTTAGTGGAATATGAGACTTTGTAAGAAAAAAATAAATAAATTCCGCTAACTTGGGCCAAAAAAATGTCTGAATGGAGCCTTACAGAGGGTGATCAATGACAGGGGGGTGATCAATGACAGGGGGGGTGATCAATGACAGGGGGGGTGATCAATGACAGGGGGGTGATCAGGGAGTCTATATGGGGTGATAACCACAGTCATTGATCACGCCCGTGTAAGGCTTCATTCAGACGTCCGTATGCGTTTTGCGGATCCGATCCATCTATCAGTGCATCCGTAAAAATCATGCGGACATCTGAATGGAGCTTTACAGGGGGGTAATCAATGACAGGGGGGTGATCAGGGAGTCTATATGGGGTGATCAGGGAGTCTATATGGGGTGATCACCACAGTCATTGATCATGCCCCTGTAAGGCTTCATTCAGACGTCCGGATGCGTTTTGCGGATCCGATCCATCTATCAGTGGATCCGTAAAAATCATGCGGACGTCTGAATGGAGCTTTACAGGGGGGTAATCAATGACAGGGGGGTAATCAATGACAGGGGGGTGATCAGGGAGTCTATATGGGGTGATCACCACAGTCATTGATCATGCCCCTGTAAGGCTTCATTCAGACGTCCGGATGCGTTTTGCGGATCCGATCCATCTATCAGTGCATCCGTAAAAATCATGCGGACATCTGAATGGAGCTTTACAGGGGGGTGATCAATGACAGGGGTGTAATCAATGACAGGGGGGTGATCAGGGAGTCTATATGGGGTGATAACCACAGTCATTGATCACGCCCCTGTAAGGCTTCATTCAGACGTCCGTATGCGTTTTGCGGATCCGATCCATCTATCAGTGCATCCGTAAAAATCATGCGGACATCTGAATGGAGCTTTACAGGGGGGTAATCAATGACAGGGGGGTGATCAGGGAGTCTATATGGGGTGATCACCACAGTCATTGATCATGCCCCTGTAAGGCTTCATTCAGACGTCCGGATGCTTTTTGCGGATCCGATCCATCTATCAGTGGATCCGTAAAAATCATGCGGACGTCTGAATGGAGCTTTACAGGGGGGTGATCAATGACAGGGGTGTAATCAATGACAGGGGGGTGATCAGGGAGTCTATATGGGGTGATAACCACAGTCATTGATCATGCCCCTGTAAGGCTTCATTCAGACGTCCGGATGCGTTTTGCGGATCCGATCCATCTATCAGTGCATCCGTAAAAATCATGCGGACATCTGAATGGAGCTTTACAGGGGGGTGATCAATGACAGGGGTGTAATCAATGACAGGGGGGTGATCAGGGAGTCTATATGGGGTGATAACCACAGTCATTGATCACGCCCCTGTAAGGCTTCATTCAGACGTCCGGATGCGTTTTGCGGATCGGATCCATCTATCAGTGCATCCATAAAAATCATGCGGACATCTGAATGGAGCTTTACAGGGGGGTGATCAGGGAGTCTATATGGGGTGATCACCACAGTCATTGATCATGCCCCTGTAAGGCTTCATTCAGACGTCCGGATGCGTTTTGCGGATCGGATCCATCTATCAGTGCATCCGTAAAAATCATGCGGACATCTGAATGGAGCTTTACAGGGGGGTGATCAGGGAGTCTATATGGGGTGATCACCACAGTCATTGATCATGCCCCTGTAAAGCTTCATTCAGACGTCCGGATGCGTTTTGCGGATCGGATCCATCTATCAGTGCATCCGTAAAAATCATGCGGACATCTGAATGGAGCTTTACAGGGGGGTGATCAGGGAGTCTATATGGGGTGATCACCACAGTCATTGATCATGCCCCTGTAAAGCTTCATTCAGACGTCCGGATGCGTTTTGCGGATCGGATCCATCTATCAGTGCATCCGTAAAAATCATGCGGACATCTGAATGGAGCTTTACAGGGGGGTGATCAGGGAGTCTATATGGGGTGATCACCACAGTCATTGATCATGCCCCTGTAAAGCTTCATTCAGACGTCCGGATGCGTTTTGCGGATCGGATCCATCTATCAGTGGATCCGTAAAAATCATGCGGACGTCTGAATGGAGCTTTACAGGGGGGTAATCAATGACAGGGGTGTAATCAATGACAGGGGGGTGATCAGGGAGTCTATATGGGGTGATAACCACAGTCATTGATCACGCCCCTGTAAGGCTTCATTCAGACGTCCGGATGCGTTTTGCGGATCCGATCCATCTATCAGTGGATCCGTAAAAATCATGCGGACGTCTGAATGGAGCTTTACAGGGGGTTGATCAATGACAGGGGGGTAATCAATGACAGGGGGGTGATCAGGGAGTCTATATGGGGTGATCAGGGGCTAATAAGGGGTTAATAAGTGACGGGGGGGGGGTGTAGTGTAGTGTAGTGGTGCTTGGTGGGACTTTACTGAGCTACCTGTGTCCTCTGGTGGTCGATCCAAACAAAGGGGACCACCAGAGGACCAGGTAGCAGGTATATTAGACGCTGTTATCAAAACAGCGTCTAATATACCTGTTAGGGTTAAAAAAAAACACATCTCCAGCCTGCCAGCGAACGATCGCCGCTGGCAGGCTGGAGATCAACTCTCTTACCTTCCGTTCCTGTGAGCGCGCGCGCCTGTGTGCGCGCGTTCACAGGAAATCTCGCGTCTCGCGAGATGACGCGCCGGCGCGTCCAGGAGGAATGAATCAACCACCTCCAGGACGCGTCTGTGCGTACAGCGGTCCGGAGGTGGTTAAATAGGCCACTAAACACTCTCACCACATATAACTGCAAAAGTGAAATGTGTATAAATTTTTCTTTTTGTACTGAAATAGGCCACTAAAGGCTTTTTAACATAGCACTTGCACCCCAATAACGAGAACAAATTGCTGGAATGACAGAGCTGTATAATGGCTATTTGGATCCCCAAATAATATTTTCCTGCACTTGTAAATCGCTTTACTAGCACTGTCCTTAGCGCCTTCTTTACCTGCACTAAGATGCTGTGAAATGATTCCTCCCTATCCTTTCCCTGCAGTTAGAAATTGTTTTTTTTCACAATGAGGTTTTACCAATTGCTGTCCCTAGCGCCTTCTCACGTCTGTCCCTGCATTCAGAACGCTGGAAAATGTCTGACTATAAGATGGCCGCCATATTTATATGGATGCGACATCACAGGGCTGGCTGGCTGCTGATTGGCAGCATCATGCCTATCAGTCTGAGTGATCCCGCCTTCCCATACTTCCTTTCTTCATGTCCTCACATGTGCAGCAGCCATTTTAGGAAAATTGCAATTCGTTACCACGAAAAGCAAGGAAATTCACATTCATTGCGAATTGAATTTTTCCTGAAATTCGGATTGAATTCCACTTTGTCAGCTTCTATTCGCTCATCTCTAGTTATAAATTCGGTTATTTCTGATGGAATGCAAAACTGAACCCTTTAAGAGGCATTCCATTTTTCTCTGTCCTAATACAGGTCTATGGCCACAAATAACGGTTTTGTTTTGTTCCGTTATACATGACAGAACAGAAGTTGTAATTTGACCACCATTTTCCTTTTAATTCTTGTGAAACACCTAAGGGGTTCACAAAGCTATTTTGTAACAGCAAATACAAATAAATCAACTCACATTTACCAATAACATGAAGTGCCATTTGTCCAAAAAAAAAACAACCTCAGAATTACTTGAATAAGTAAAGGCATTAGGGCAAAATGAGGCCGGATCAGGAAGGTGAAAATGACACTGTCTGGAAGGAGTTAAAAAAGCGAGAAAGATATGTGTCTTAATTTGTATTAATTATATAATTTGCTTCTATGTAGTCCTGGTTTGTGGAACCTACAGTATAAAAGCATGGATAAAGTTTCAGTGTAAAGTGAGATTGGAGATTTTACTACAGTTTGCCAGCGTCTTCGCATTGTAAAATGTGAAAAATTCTGAAGAAATAAGCAATGTGTTGGGGCACATTTATTAAGACCAGCGTTTTAGACATCGGTCTTAAAATCCTTCGCTGACGGTGGATCACCAAAGTTATGTGGAGGCGCTGGCCTCTACATAACTTCAGTGTATCCACTGCCGATTCTAAATGTAAGACAGCTTCCTTGCCGTCCTACATTTAGACCATTTTGTATGCCTAAACGAGGCGTAGAAAATGTTGAATGCCCATGCCACTGCCACTTTTTTAGACCTGGCGTGAGCAGGGAAGAAATTGCAGATTCTGCCACCACATGGTAGGGGACAGAATCTGCACCAGAAATACACCACAAAAGTATATCTGTTCATAAATGTTCTAAAATTTAGACCTGTACACTTCAATTATAGCAATTTGTTGTTATGTTCATTAGTAACTTTCTACAATGGTGCTAATTAACAGGCCACTAAGCAATGATTATTTTCTTATGATTTCACATTCCCTGTTTTAATTTGACATGATGTTATCGCTGTGACACAACTACAGTGCAGTCAGAGCAGCAGTGCAACCAACCTTTCAACAAACTCTGCATTAATCAGTAGTGCAGTGTGTATACATGAGGAATAATACTATTTCTGCCCACTATATCACTTGTATCTGGCATTTTAGCAGTATTCCTATGTACATGCTGAACATCTAGTTTACCGAGCTCTCAGACATGGTGAGTAGATTCTAGCTTCCATCGATTGCATGCAAAGTAGAAGAGAAGCTGCTTCCTAAGCTTCTCTTACTCAAAAGCTGCCCCAGTATCGTGATGGACATTACAGCGAGGTACTGAACTATATTGGTGTTGAATTTTTAGTATTCGCAACTTGACCCGAACTTGACCACGAACCCCATTAAAGTCAATGGGGACCCGAACTTCACTTGGTCCCGAACTTCACTTGGTCTGAACATGGTTATAAGGGAAAATAATAGTATTCTTAAGACAGAATGCTAAATAAAATGGCCATTGAGGGGTTACAAATAATTTTAAAAACTGACCTCATCCACTTGATCACGCAGCCGGTATCCTCTTCTTTCTTCTTTCTGCAGGACCTGCGATGATGTCACCGCGCTCACCATGTGGTGAGCACGGTGACGTCAACGCAGGTCCTTCTATCTTCATTCAGCAAGACCTGCGATTACATCACCGCAGGTCCTTTTGCAGGTCATGAAGAAAGAAGAGGATACCGGCTCCGCGATCAAGTGGATGAGGTGAGTTTTTTTTTTATTATTATTATTTTTAACCCTTCAATGGCCATTTTATTTAGCACTATCAGAAGGACCCGGCTTTGCACGGGAATATTTCATCTATTTAATTTAATGTTTGTGTGTGTCGTTAATTACAAGCAGAGCCCTTGTAGCACACGGTGGATTGGTTGCTGGAGTAGGGTTCCCACCCCTGTCAATAGTACATACAAAGACTCCAGCCGAAATTGTGTAAAGTGCAATTTTCGTTTTATTAAGTACACAATGGTGATTGCTACGGCAAGGTCAGTGACGTTTCGGCACATCCGTGCCTTCATCAGACTGTAGCAGAAAAGAAAAATAAACACAGTAAATATATCTGGTATTTACATCAATATTCATGAAAGCGACCGTTTCTCATGCATATGCGCATTATTGTATAGGTTTACAAACGCATCAACTAAAAGGTAGAGTCTAGAAATGGAAAATGCTATGTCAGCATAACAAAATACAAAAAATACATAAAATATAAAGTTTTATCGCTGAAGTTCAAGCCTGGAGAGGGCTGTATTCTGGAAGGACACAACCAATAGTAGTCACCATCTAGGGGGTGGGTATATCTGTGATTTGTCGTAGTCTTCTTGTGAGAGTATTGCTTGAAGTTGCTCCTCCGTACTCTTGACTAGTTCTTTTGTATCTATGATAGCTTGTTGCAGGAAGGACAGGGTTAAAGTCATTATGTCAAAAGAACATTTATTGAGTATTTGTTCAAATTTGGAACAATAGTCCCGGTTGTCTTTAAAGAAAGTTGGTCTAGTCCGTATCCTCAGTCCTCGGGGTATACGTCTGACTTTGAGATATTCGGCCATGGTTACGCTGTGTAATTCAAAGCTCAAAAGTTTCCTAGATTCTCTTTCCAGGTCTCTAGCCTTGAACTCCGAGCTTGGCGTTTGTAAAAAATCACTTGTTAAGGTGACTTTTGATAGAATAGAGCTGATTTCATCATCTTGGAATGAAAGCGTTTCGCTTGTCATGTTTTTGCCACGGTGCTTCACCAGGTTAGGGATTCTTAATAATTACAAGCAGAGCCCTTGTAGCACACGGTGGATTGGTTGCTGGAGTAGGGTTCCCACCCCTGTCAATAGTAGATACAAAGACTCCAGCCGAAATTGTGTAAAGTGCAATTTTCGTTTTATTAAGTACACAATGGTGATTGCTACGGCAAGGTCAGTGACGTTTCGGCACATCCGTGCCTTCATCAGACTGTAGCAGAAAATAAAAATAAACACAGTAAATATATCTGGTATTTACATCAATATTCATGAAAGCGACCGTTTCTCATGCATGTCCTCCTCAGACACTTCATTCCACATATGACCATCCAGCAAACATGATTCCCATTAGATATTTTTCCACTATAATTACCATTTATAAAAATATCCCTCACCCCTCGCCCAGACTATCGCCCCTCCCACTACCATTCTCCGACACATCTGATCCGCACTATAGTCACATACACCTTCTCATACATTGTAGAGACCATAGCCCCATGATTATACTTATTTCACTTAGAAATACTGAGTTCATTTCTATTTTTTGATTGCTCGATTCATAACAGTATATTCCCCATACACTTCCGGTCGTTGGAACGCAAACTTGCGTTCCACCGCGGAGCACTACACTAATCCATTCATTATACTTAGGCCAACTCCACATGCAAGTCTTCTATGATATCTATAGTATTCATCATATCTCTCTATTCTATCCATTCATATCTTTTACTATGTATCTGCGGGCCTGCCCTGTGTTCCACCTAGACACTTCCGGTCGGTGGAACGCAGGACGTCAGCAACATGCGTTCCAAGTGACGCACTTCTGGTTTGGGAAGCGCTTGCAATGCCGGAATGGCGTGCGGGTATTTATACCCCCACGCTAACGACCTCATACATGGCGCCTTTCTTCCTGTCTGCGGTACAACCGCATGTTTATCCTCACACTGCGTCCTACCTGTTATCGTCGGTACCTCAAGCGGCACTAGGTAAGTTAGTCCTGAGAATCTGGACCACCATGCTCCTTGTTATTTATCAGAACTACTGATCATGACTACAATTTCTGATAACCTACTTCTTTGGTGACATATAGATTTGTACTATTACCTGACATCATACTGCTGTCCTATTGTTATTACTATTTTAACTGACCACAGATATACCCACCCCTAGATGGTGACTACTATTGGTTGTGTCCTTCCAGAATACAGCCCTCTCCAGGCTTGAACTTCAGCGATAAAACTTTATATTTTATGTATTTTTTCTATTTTGTTATGCTGACATAGCATTTCCATTTCTAGATTCTACCTTTTAGTTGATGCGTTTGTAAACCTATATAATAATGCGCATATGCATGAGAAACGGTCGCTTTCATGAATATTGATGTAAATACCAGATATATTTACTGTGTTTATTTTTCTTTTCTGCTACAGTCTGATGAAGGCACGGATGTGCCGAAACGTCACTGACCTTGCCGTAGCAATCACCATTGTGTACTTAATAAAACGAAAATTGCACTTTACACAATTTCGGCTGGAGTCTTTTTGTGTGTCGTTAAAAGATATCAACAGTATCCCCCATAACAGTGACCTCTACATAACCCCTCCCCTTTAACAGTGAACTCCACAGTCCCCCACCCCTTAACACTGACCCCCCCCCCCCACAGTGCCCCGCCACTTTAAAATGGGACCTCCACAGCAGCCCATTCCCTTAACATTGACCTTCACAACAGCCCGCCCCTTGACAGTGACCTCCACAGTGTCCGCCCCTTTAACAGTGACCACAGTACCTGCCCCTTTAATAGTGACCTCCACAGCACCATGCCCCTTTTTTTTTTTTGTAAACATATCTTAGTTTTTTCCCAACATATAAAAAGTTCATTGCAGCAATTACAATGTAATATACATTTAGAATTGTCAGTACAAATGTATCAATGCTTGTGAATCACCTTAGTAGCCTTATATATTTCTTCACAAACACTTCAACAAACAAATACCCCTTTACCCCCATGATCACCTACCCTAACACACCCGTTTACTGCCCGTCTTGTCCGTCTCCAACATCATTATTGTCTGCCTATCCATTCCCAATCATCTGCTCCCTGATATCCTCTCCCTCTGGTCTAATTTACCTAAAGTTCCTTTCATTTGTTCTGTTAAGAACCAAGCCGTGCATCTAAACGGAGCCATAAGTGTTAAGATCTGTTAAGATTAAAGATATAAAACCCCTCCATTTTTTCATAAGCCCTTTGATCATGCTTTCCTTTTTTTGCTCCGCAGCTAAAAATTCCATCTTTAAACAGGTTTTAACCCGTGCAGTGATTTCTGACATGCTGGGCATATTTGGTCTTAGCCAGTGGCACAACAGGCATCTCTTGCCTGCCAGGAGGCATAAATGAATCGTGTGAGTCAGTTTTAGGTTATCTGGGTGACTATGGAACAATATTGTCTGTACTGACAATGGCAAATAAAACTTCAGTGTCTCCTTGCACCATTGTACGCAAGCCTTCCAGAAGGAAACCGACTGAGTACAGGACCAAAGCCCATGATATAAGTTGGTGTTACTCATCTTGCATTTTGGACACTGTGTCAGCCTATTTAGTTGTTTTAGTGCATAGGAGTCATGGAAACCATAGATAGCTCTATGCTTTGTCTTAAATTGAGTTTCAAGCCATTTTTCACATGGCGCGGCTTTCCTCACCTCCATCCAGCCCTTTATGATTCTATCTTGAATATTGGGAACTTGTAGCTCCTTTTCCCAGGACCTGAACGTCTTTACTGTTGCGGTCTCCAAATGGCTCTTTTGCAGTCGAAGAGCGAAATCAGCAAGGGACAGATAGTTATGATTTGATAGTTTCAAGGAATCAAATTGGTTGGATGGAAATTCTCGGGAGAGATCCCTCAGCCTACCTTTTAAGAAATTCACGACCTGCAAGTATGCTAGAAAGTGTTTAGGGGTCAATCTATACTTTGAGCAAACCTCATTTAACAGAAGGCATCTGTTTTCCGACTCAAGCCATAAGTCTCTCACAAATCTAATGCCTTTAGCTTTCCATTTAATATATTGTTTGTTTTCAAATTCCGGATGGTCCCACAGAGGCATGTATTTTGATAATGAGAAGGAGAGGCCGTATTCCCTACGTACCGCTTTCCAGGTTGCCACTGTGTCTTTTATCAGGATGCTTTTTTTTTATCAAAGGTGGGAGATTTGCATATTTCGTGTGTAAAGACTAATTGAGATTCTATCTCTAAATTAGAATAATGACTCGACTGAGTTATCCAATCGATACAGTGTCTGAAGTTGCTCGCTATGTTATATCTCCTAATATTTGGGAAGTTTAGTCCCCCCTCTGATCTGGCCAATTGCAGCTTCTGAAGAGAAATTCAAGTTATTTTACCCCTCCAGATTAAATAACTAAACGCCGATTCTAGGGTTTTGATATCTGTGTGTTTTAGTAATAGCGGTATCGTCTGCAAGGGGTATAGGAGCCTCGCAAAGCTAACCATTTTTACTAAATGACACCTTCCTCTTAGGGATAATGGAAGGTGCATCCAATTGTCTATATATTTTAGAATTTTCTGAATCAGTGGTGGGTAATTAAGGTTATAGATAGTATCCGAGGTCCGACCTACTATTATGCCCAAGTATTTTATATGCGAGGTGGCTATTTTAACAGGAAGGTCTTGCGTGATCCATGTCGTTTCCCTGGCCCTTTGCTTCAGGAGAAGTAGTTCGCTTTTATCCGCATTTATTTTGAAACCCAAAAAGCTACCAAACTCAGCCAAATGTCGCAGTAGCATGTGTAGATCTCCCCTCGGATTCGCCAAAAAGACCAGAAGATCATCGGCAAACAAGGCGTGCCGAATTTCCCTCGCCCCCACACTTATCCCCTCTATGTCTTGGGTGGAAATAAAACATCGTGAAAGTGGCTCTACAGACAAGTTAAACAGTAGAGGCAATAGGGCACATTCCTTTCTGGTCCCATTAAATAAGTTGAAAGCGGGAGAGAGAGAGCCCGGCGTGCTAATCCTGGCCCTCGGGTTAGTGTATAACGTCCTCAGATAGTTCCTGAATTTCCCCCTCAGTCCTATAACATCCAAAACTTTGCCCATCCATCCCCAGCTCACGTTATCAAATGCTTTTTCAGCGTCAACAGTCAGTATAGCTGGACATGAATGGGTCTCCGATCGAAGTTTGACCTCATCAAGGATGGCCAAAACCTTGCGGAGGTTAGCAACCACTGCCCGTCTTTTTATGAAGCCCACCTGTGGGTTGGCTATTATTCGAGGCATCACCTCACCCACCGCATTGCCATTATTTTTGACATAATTTTAATGTGGGCAACATTTGTTTCCATGGGTATGGGGTTACCTCCCAAGTATCCATTATAGATTGGAGTTAACAGTGGCACAATTCTATCACTAAGAATCTTGAAAAACTCCCCCGAATACCCGTCAGGTCCTGGTGCCTTCCCCAGTGGCATAGAAGAGATAACCCTTGTCTCCTCTGATGGTGAAATCGGGGCATTTAGCATAATTACAAACCGGATTCCAAAAAAGTTGGGACACTATACAAATCGTGAATAAAAACTGAATGCAATGATGTGGAGGTGCCAACTTCTAATATTTTATTCAGAATAGAACATAAATCACGGAACAAAAGTTTAAACTGAGAAAATGTACCATTTTAAGGGAAAAATATGTTGAATCAGAATTTCATGGTGTCAACAAATCCCCAAAAAGTTGGGACAAGGCCATTTTCACCACTGTGTGGCATCTCCCCTTCTTCTTACAACACTCAACAGACGTCTGGGGACCGAAGAGACCAGTTTCTCAAGTTTAGAAATAGGAATGCTCTCCCATTCTTGTCTAATACAGTCCTCTAACTGTTCAATCGTCTTGGGCCTTCTTTGTTGCACCTTCCTCTTTATGATGCGCCAAATGTTCTCTATAGGGGAAAGATCTGGACTGCAGACTGGCCATTTCAGTACCCGGATCCTTCTCCTACGCAGCCATGATGTTGTGATTGATGCAGAATGTGGTCTGGCATTATCTTGTTGAAAAATGTAGGGTCTTCCCTGAAAGAGATGATGTCTGGATGGGAGCATATGTTGTTCTAGAACCTGAATATAATTTTCTTCATTGATGGTGCCTTTCCAGACATGCAAGCTGCCCATGCCACACACACTCATGCAACCCCATACCATCAGAGATGCAGGCTTCTGAACTGAGCGTTGATAACAACTTGGGTTGTCCTTGTCCTCTTTGGTCCGGATGACATGGCGTCCCAGATTTCCAAAAAGAACTTCGAATCGTGACTCGTCTGACCACAGAACAGTCTTCAATTTTGCCAAACTCCATTTTAAATGATCCCTGGCCCAGTGAAAACGACTGAGTTGGTGGATCTTGCTTAGAAATGGCTTCTTCTTTGCACTGTAGAGTTTCAGCTGGCAACGGCGGATGGCACGGTGGATTGTGTTCACTG
The DNA here is from genome assembly GCF_905171765.1 of Bufo bufo. Taxonomy (NCBI): domain Eukaryota; kingdom Metazoa; phylum Chordata; class Amphibia; order Anura; family Bufonidae; genus Bufo; species Bufo bufo. The sequence goes on along the minus strand of NC_053389.1, from coordinate 728,769,436 downwards.
ATAATGGTTTCTGGAAGTATTCCTGAGCCCATTCTGTGATTTCCTTTACAGTAGCATTTCTGTTTGTGGTGCAGTGTCGTTTAAGGGAACGGAGATCACGGGCATCCAGTATGGTTTTACGGCCTTGACCCTTACGCACAGAGATTGTTCCATCTCTGAATCTTCGGATGATGTTATGCACAGTTGATGATGATAGATGCAAAGTCTTTGCAATTTTTCGCTGGGTAACACCTTTCTGATATTGCTCCACTATCTTTATGCGCAACATTGTGGGAATTGGTGATCCTCACCCATCCTGTCTTCTGAAAGACACTGCCACTCTGAGAAGCTCTTTTTATACCCAATCATGCTGCCATTTGACCTAATTAGTGTTAATTGGTCTTCCAGCTCTTCGTTATGCTCAAATTTACTTTTTCCAGCCTCTTATTGCTACTTGTCCCAACTTTTTTGGGATTTGTTGACACCGTGAAAATTGGAATCAACATATTTTTCCTTTAAAATGATACATTTACTCGGATTAAACATTCTATTACAAATAAAATATTGACATTTGCCATCTCCACATCATTGCATTCAGTTTTTATTCACAATTTGTTTATTGTCCCAACTTTTTTGGAATCCGGTTTGTAGATCATCAGAGGAAATGTGCGGCATCTTAACTTTCCTGAGCCATTCCTCCCCCGCCTCCTCGTTCTCCATCCCCGCCTCATAAAGATCTTTATAAAAGTCCCTCAAAACCGCATTTATGGACTCAGGATCAGTGCTCCGCATGCCTGCCTGTGCTAAAATAGGAGCAGACGGCTTATAACCTTTGGCCAGTTTGGCCATAATCTTGCCTGCTTTGTTACCAAATCTATACAACTGGGCTTCTCCCTGAGAACGGAACATTTGTTCCCTCCTCTTTAACCAGTGTTCATATTCAAAGTTCTCTTTTTTACAGAGTTGTTCCAACTCGTCAGATGGTCTAGTTTTGAAAGCTGTATAAGCTCTCCGGAGTGCCTTGCTATTGGTATCGACATATATGGCATTCTACGCTTTCCTTTAATCCTGTCACATGGGATATCAACTTGCCCCAAAGCACCACTTTTGCTGCATCCCATGTTAGCTGAGCATTACCTGGGTTATTGTTCAGTTCCATATATTCATCCCACCACCCGACAACTAGTTTACAAAACTCCTCATTCTCATACAGATCCGAAGGAAAGCGCCAGATATAGTCCTTCCCTCTAGGCACACAATCCCGTAACGTTGACAAAAGGGGTGCATGGTCGGAAATAACCCTGTCTGCTATTTCTGAGGATAAGCATCTGCCAAAGAGGGAGGCCGATACCAGAATATAGTCTAAGCGCGACCATGACTTGTGAGCTGCCGAGAAATGAGTACATTTGCGCCCTTCTGGGTGAAGTGTGCGCCAAGTATCTACCAGACCCACGGACGTCATCATGTCATTCAGTATCGACTCATGTCTTTTCGCCGGTGGTTTGCCCACCCTGTTCGATCTCCTATCCTCTTCCCAATCAGCCACTACATTCATATCTCCCCCCATCACTTTGTCATGAATAGGGTCCAACAGTAGTCTGTCCATTAATTTAGAGAAGAAGGTATCATGAGTTTCATTAGGGCTATAGATATTGTATATACTTGTATAAACCTGACGAGGATTTGAGGGTAACTTGAGCAATCCGCCCGTCCTCATCAGCAAAATGAGAGTGTACTGAATAAGGTAATCCTTTCCGCAATAGTATCAGGACCCCTGCTTTACGTTCCACCGACTGAGACTCCATCACCGTTCCAACCCACAATTTCTGCATACGCGGGAAATCTCTCCCCTCCAAGTGTGTTTCCTGGAGGAGAGCTGTCAGTATGGGCTCTGTGTCCCCACCACAGGGTGGTAGATCGCTGTTTGCACATCGCAGCACCATGGATCCCAGTACTGGCTTACCTTGCAGGAGACACAGGCGCCCGCCAGCATACTGCCGCATCCGTCCTCACTGCCAGGTGTCATCTGATGTGCTATAGCACGCGGCGCGCACCTCTCCCATTCTTATAGGAAGGGGGGAACTGGTTCCTGATTACCGTCCCCACCCGGAGGCGGGACTATTTGTATTTAAGGCAGCTTCACTCATCATGAAGTGCCCAAGCGTGGTTGTTGTACCTCTTGACTCCCGCTGAAGCGTCCCACTGTGTCTATTTATTGGATTTCCTGGATTCTGACATCTGCTTCATTTGACTACGCATCTGCCTGCCGTCTGTTTATTGGATCACCGGGATTATAGACCTCTGCACTGTCTGACTACGCATCTGCCCATCGCCTCCTGTAAGTCTGCCCGGATCCTGACTCTGCACTGCCTGACAACGTGACCACTTATATCTGCACGCTGTATTGCTCTGAACTTTGTTTTGCCTGTATCTGTCAAGTGACTTTTGAATACTGTCTGCCAGTAAAGACCATCTGTTCCTTTACTCCGCCTTTGTTGAACTCTGTTCACACTACTGCAGGTAGCTGCATTCTAGGTTACTGATGCAGACACTAGGGTCCTGACTCTGAGAGTCAGCAATATTGGACTAATTCCCAGTCCTCTATCAGCTGACACAGAGGATCCACATCCTCTGGTCGTAACAAGAGCGATGTCAGCCCGCAGCCTGTTTAGGTGACGTAATACCATCATTCTTTTTTGCGGGGATCTGAGACCCTTAACATTCCACGAAATTATGTTAACCATAGTGACCAACCTTCGTGAATATCACTAACCACGGACATAGGACAGGTTTTGGATAGATAGGGTAATGTGGTGATCATTCCCAGCACATATAACTCGTCCCCCCTCCCTCCCCACCAATACATCAACTAAATGAACGTATAGATTTTAACAAAGTTTAGCAAAACATAGAAGATATTCACTCCATACCATCCTATATAACTCTTCTGAACTTCACTTCTTCCCGACATGGTAGTAGTGCTACACATTATACTTTATATCCTATTAACTCCCCCTCTTACTACCCTCCCGTGAGATGTGCCAGCTAATACTGAGAACCCCTAGTTCTAATGGGAAAAACCTGCAACACCAACCAAACGGAGCTGATAAAAAGTCTCAGTAAATCTAGTCAGATGCGTGTCCCAGGCTTCCCATTATAAAATAAATCAGATAACAGTACCTAGTCCGTCAGGGATGTGACGACTTTCGTCCACCTCTGTGGGGACCCAGCGTGTTAGCCATAGCCCCGCCCGAAACTTTTAAACTTGTGTTCCTCCTGGAGCAGAGTCAGGTCACCCATTTCGCCTTTTTGTGTTGTTCTTTTGGTGAGTCTCTGGATCCCGGGTTGGGGTCCCCTTGGTCTCCTGCCGATCCGGGAGATTGAGCTGGTGCTGGAGACAATTTCCTCCTACCCGCTTGTACCTCTACCTCCAAGTTCAATGCCGTCGCCGCTTCTCTAGGTGCTTGGAACGTGGATATTGTGCCGTCCCCATGAAAGACTTTCAGTTTGGCTGGGTAGAGAAGTGTACACCTCATGTTCCTATAAAAGAGCTCTAAGAAAATCCCAGAAAAGGCTCTGTTTTTCTTAAGAACTTCAGCGGAGAAATCATTTAAATAGGAGAACTGAATGTCATAGTATTTGCACTGTTGCACGCGTTTTTTGTACGCTTTCAGGATTTCCGAATAGTTCAGGAATTTCATAACTGGCCACCAGTTTTTTTCGTCTGCAGAACCCAAATCAGGGCCCACGCGATACGCTCGTTCCACCTTACAGATCATTTGAAGGCCTACTGCTTTGGGTAGTTTGCACTCGCAAATGTGTATTAACTCTTGCGGGGGTATATCCTCTGGGAGGCCTATCGAGAGCAGATTGCTCCTTCTGGAGCGATTTTCAAGTTCATCAACTTTGTCCGCCAATCTTGTAATCTCCTGAGTCGCCTCTTTTAAGGCAGATTGCGTTGTTAGGACCTCAGACGCTACCATCGTGTACTTAGTCTCCAGATGTTCTATATTTTGCGCATGCTGGGCAATGTCTGCCTTCATGTGCTCGATGGTCTGCGCTACTGCTGAAGACAATGATTCCTGCAGGTCCGGTAAGATACGTGCAGCGACCTCCAGGGCTAACTGGCAATAATCGATCCCCATACCTTCACCAGGTTCCTCATTCTCTGTCTGAGCTGGAGGGCCGGCAAAGTTTTCCGCCTTTTCAGTGTGTGACGCCATGTCCTGTGTCCCGTTCGTGGGCTTGGCAGCTTTAAGGCTCATCTTTTGCTTTGTTCTGCTCCCCATCGTGAGCAAGTAGCGATCCATGCACAGGACCGGACTGCCTGGATTGTATAAGCATCCGATTAGCTGGGACCTCGTCCCAATTTGCGGGAAGTAGCGGGTAGAATGGAAGAGCGGTCGGGGAGCTCGCACTACATGCGCCGGAACCAGAAGTCGCGCCCTGCCCCTTTAATGCTAGGGCTACACAACGATATGTGTCGCGCTGCATTTTCTCTCAACAATTTTTATAATGATAGGCTATGGTGTCGCACTGCGACATGTGACATGCTGCGACTGTGACATGACAGTTGTAAAAAATCTATCCAAGATGGATTTTTCACAGTGCAACACCATTGACTATCATTATAAAAATTGGCGCATGACATTGGTGCGACATCAATGGTGCGACAGTGCAGCTGTACCCTATGTGTCGTGCAGCCCTAGCCTAAAGATGACCTACAGCAGTGAAGAAAAATGGCTGGGTTGTTATGGAAACCTGGAGAAAAATTGTGTGTATGTGGAGACTAAGGGCCTGCGAGCTTCTATTGGCTGATAAGAGACATGTGACCGTGTGTGTATGGCAGTTGGGATATGAAGAGAAAGACTTGCAGGCTTGAATTGGCTAATGCAGATAATTTTTGGGGAATATCTCAGGAACGGTACGTCCTAGAGAGCTGAGACCCAGTCTAAAACCTTCCCGGACACCTGATGTACCTGTTTACCAAATTTGATGAAGATCGGTCCAGTTGTTTGGTCGCGAATAAAGAACAGACAGACGTCGGGACAGACAGAAACTCATTGTGTACTGGCAGTATTCTTTCCCACATAGTAAGTGATATGTGTACCAAGTTTAGTAGAAATTGATCTATGAGTTTTTGAGTTACAGAGCAATATGTGTGTAGCAAAAACAGTTGGAGCATACAAACTCCATGCAGCTGCTGTGTAGGGGTGTATGGCCCCCACAAGATTTATTTCCAGGTAGCAAGGGATGTCTATACCAAGTTTTGTTGCAATCGATGGTTGCGTTTTTGAGTGATCGCGGAACATACATACATACACACATACATACATACGTCCTTTTTTATATATATTGTGGGTTTTTTCTCTGGTAGATAGGGTAAGCGGGCGCAGTACAGAGGCAAAATACAAGTTCTTAACTCAAAATGTCAGTGTTTATTCACACTTGAGGCAATTACACAAAACAGCACATAACTTTGCAGTATTGGTGCTAATTCACACACAATGGAAAGTTCATATAACACAAGTCATCTTGCTGGCAGTAGTGATAGACGAACATCAGCCGGGACGGTTCGCGAATGTGATCAAATGTTCGCAAACCGCAAGTTCGCGGCAGGCCCCATTCACTTTAATGGCAGGCGAACCTGAAAAACCTTCAGCTCATATTTGCAGCCACCAAATACTTAGTAGAAGTGTACAAATAGTCCTACAACATGGACAGTGACATACTAGAGGGGGATCAATGACAAAAATTCCAGCAAAAAATATGTATCTTAATCAGTGGACATTTTTATGCATCTTAAAGGGAAATTCTCTGAAATTTGCCCTGCTGGAGCCTAGAAATTTTTTATTTTAGGCCACAGGACTACGGGCCTTAAAAATTAGGCATTCACCTGACATAAAAGAAATTGTGATTATGTGGCTCGAGGTACATTATGCGTTCACTGAATAACAATTTTACTCTGAAGAGGGGAGGGTGCCTGGTTCATAGGAAAAGGTCAGAAATTGATGGAAACACCACCTAAATGGGTCGGGGACAGCATGGGGAGGATGTCTGGATGAATTTTGGACTACAATGTTGCTGCTGGTAACAATGTTGCCCGAGTTGTACGCCACTTTTAAAGACTGACCATAAAACTCACAAAACTGATAAAAGCGATTTTAGATGAAAAATTGTTAGGAAACATTATTTCCTGTATATTTACTTTTATATAAAGAGTAAGTTCAGACAAAATTTTTCGTGATTTTCAGAACTGGGGCCATGACTAAGAGGGACAGCCGGGGTGTTTCGATTGTGTTGACCGGACTCTTGGACGATCAAACTGAACTCATTGGAAGAAGAACGGCCGGTGGCATACGTATTGTACCTATAGAGGTGAAATTCTTGTACCGACGCAGCCGAACCACAGCCGAAACCTTTGTTGCCACGAATGTTTTCATTAATCAACAACTTAAGTTGGAGTTTCGAAGACGATGCCCGGCAGCGTTATTCCCATTTCCCACCGAGCATTTTCTGGGAAACTAAAGTCTTTGGGTTCCGGGAGAAGTATGTTTGCAAAGCTAAATTGTAAACTAATTCATGGAAGGGCACCACCAGGAGTGGAGCCTGCGGCTTAATTTGACCACGCACGGGAAGCCTCACCCGGCCCGGACACAGAAAGGATTGACAGATTGATACCTATTTCGCGATTCTGTGGGTGGTGGTGCATGGCCGTTTTGAGCGTGTGGATCGAGTCGATTTGTGTGGTTCATTCCGATAACCAAAGACACTCCTCCGTGCTAATTAGTTACGTGACCCCCGGTGATTACAATTGTGTTGACCAGACTATCATCTGATGATAATGAACTTGGAAGAGGAACGGACGTTGAGCTGACCGTGTAAAAAATTGTAGGTGAGGGCCTGCTGCCGCTTTGTTAACTCTAGATAACTTCTAAGCTGATCGCACGTCCCCGTGATGTTGACGATCTATTCGGATGTCTGCTCTATCAACTTTCAATGTTATTTTTTGCGCCTACCATGGTGACCACGGGTAATCAGGGTTCGCTTCCAGAGAGGGAGCCTGAGGGATGGCCACGGCTACCACTTCCAAGAAAGCCTTTCCGCCCAGCGCCCCAGTAACTGTACTTAATTTTCTTATTCCGAACATCTCGGTGTCGTCCTGGGCGCGGGGCGGATTGGACCTGCTCTCCAAACTATTTATTTCGGATACCCTTTGCCCCTTCGAATATCTTCATAAACGGTTCCTGATTCCACACACAGATTTTTATAAATACTTGTGTATTAGACATTTTTTCACAGCTAACTGCCCGTTTAATCTGGTGTGCAATCGGGAAGTGTTTAGTCTGTGGTCATTGGCTCTGCCACAAGGCACACGACTGCGGCCTCTCTATATCATGATGGGGGATAAGGGATTATTTGTTAAAATGATCCCACTGCTTACTTGGGAAAGAGATTTGGGGTTAGTGTTCACTGATGAGCAGTGGTCTACAGCCTTCTCCTATATAAAAATATTAGATGTGCTTTGCACTATGAGTCCTTGATGAAGACCATACTAAGGTGGTACTATACACCAGATCGCCTGAGTCATATATTTCCCGATCTCTCATGTCTATGTTGGCGGGGATGCGGCGATAGGGGCACATTGTACCACATTTTATGGTCTTGTCCGAGGCTGCGAGATAACTGGAGGGCGACATTCTCTCTTGCCTCGGATTTGCTGGGCTTCCAGCTTCCGCCATCCCCCTCATTAGCTCTTTTATGGATCGATTTGGTTAGGATACCATGTGAGGGGAGGGTGGTACTGGGACACCTTTTTCTTTCAACCAAATTGGCCATAGTAAAAAATTGGAAATCATGGTATGTTCCTTGCCTAACGGAGATCATCCGAAGGCTAAATTCTACTTATATATATGAGCGTGTGCTGGCGGGAGCTGACGAAGCTGCCGCGAGGTTTGAGAGGGAATGGGGCATATGGAGAGCTTCTCCGCTCGCTTTACCATCCCCTGCTTGATACACTTAAACATATTTAATATATAGCCGATGTCCGGTAATATAAGTATATCTTGATAAAACTATGCCTGCGCAAATGTGTCCTAACGATTGCACTGTATGTTTTCATGCTTGTATGTTTTTATGTTTGTTTTATGGTGTACTGTTAGTCTATCTTTGTTTGTTTTGTATTTTACTGTGGTATGTATATCGGCTAAGCCGGTGTTGTCAACGTGATTATGTATAGTGCTATCTATGTAGCTCTTTGTCTCTTTTCAAGGATAACAATGTATGTCCTTTTTCTTAAAACCAATAAAAAGTATTAAAACACTTCCAAGAAAGCAGACAGGGGCGCGCAAATTTCCCAGTACAGACTCAGGGAGGTAGTGACGATAAATAACAATACAGGACTCTTAAGAGAGCCTGTCATTGGAACGAGTACAAAAAAATTACAGGGAATGTCATAGGTATTTAGGATGAGGAAACGTTATACAGGAGAGGTAAAGTATGATTGATGGCCTGCTGGTGACCCACTAAAACATTAGGGGTGAGGGTGTTCCGCTGAGCTGACCATCTAAAACATTATGGGTGAGGGCCTGCTGGTGAGCTGACCATCTAAAACATTATGGGTGAGGGCATGCTGGTGAGCTAACCATCTAAAACATTATGGGTGAGGGCCTGCTGGTGAGCTGACCATCCGAAAAATTATATGAGAAGGCATATACGTGATGGACGAGGAGGAGGAGGATGAGAAAAGAAAGATTCAACCATATACCCTTTTTTGTGGCGGAAGGGGTGCATGGGAATACAGAGGATTCAGTACATTCTAAACAACACATTTAAAGTGGCTTTATGTTCAGTCGTGGCTTTCCTCTGGTGGAGTCGAGAAGTCAGGGGCAATCCTTGTTCATTTTTATAAGAGTCAACCTGTCAGCATTTTCAGTTGACAGCCGGATACGCTTATCTGTTATAATGCGACCAGCAGCACTAAATACCCGCTCAGACAAAACGCTGGAGGCAGGGCAGGCCAGCACCTCCAAGGCGTAGAGCGCCAGTTCGTGCCACGTGTCCTGCTTGGACACCCAGTAGTTGTAAGGCACTGAGGGATCACTGAGGACGCTGACATGGTCTTCTACGTACTCCTTCACCATCTTCCAAAACTTTTCCCTCCTTGTGACACCAGGACGTGCATCATGTTAAGGGGGCTGGCGGGGTGTCATAAAACTGTCCCAGGCCTTGGAGAGTGTTGCCCTGCCTTTGCTGGAAGTGCTATGTGTTCCCCTTCTCTCCCCACCTCGGTTGTCCAAGGAAGTACGGACTCTGCTGCCAGTGCTGTCAGATGGAAATTTTTGCAGCAATCTGTCAACAAGGAACTTTTGGTATAGCACCATTTTGCTCGTCCTCTCCACCGGAGGAATGAGAGATGAGAAGTTCTCTTTGTAGCAGGGGGTCCAGAAGGGTGAACACCCAGTAATCCCTGTTCTCTAAAATGCGGGGATCACGGGAAAGGCAGCCTAACATGAAGTCAGCCATGTGTGCCAGAGTACCAGTGGGCAAGACTTTGCTGTCGTCATCAGGAGGATGACTGTCCATCTCCTCATCCTCTTCCTCCTCTTCTGTCCACCCACGCTGAACAGATGGAATTAAAGTTCCATCGCTACTACCCTGTGTAGCGGAGGCAACAATCCCCTGCTCCTCCTCCTCCTCCTACTCTAATACACGCTGAGAAGACAAACTGAGGGTGTTCTGGCTATGACCCAGGGTCATGTCTTCTTCCCCCATTTCCAACTCTTCCCCACGAACAGCGTCGGCCTTAATTGTGAGCAGCCAGCGTTTAAGTAGACACAGAAGTGGGATGGTTACACTGACAATAGCATTATCGCTGCTCACCATCTCTGTCGATTCCTCAAAGTTTCTTAACACCTCACAGAGGTCAGACATCCATGCCCACTCCTCGCTTGTGAAGAACGGAAGCTGACAGAAAAGGCGACGACCGTGCTGCAGCTGGAATTCCATTACTGCCCTTTGCTGCTCACAAAGCCTGGCCAACATGTGTAACATGGAGTTCCAGCACGTGCTCACGTTGCACAACAGCCGGTGAGCTGGCAATTTCAAGCTCTGCTGCAGCGTCAACAGACCGGCTGAAGCTGTTAATGACTTGCGGAAATGTGCACACACGCAGTGCACCTTCGCCAGTAGCTCGGGCATATTGGGGTAGGTTTTCAGAAACCGCTGAACTACTAAGTTAAAGATGTGGGCTAGGCATGGGATGTGTGTGAGCTTGCCGAGCTACAAAGCCGCCACCAAGTTACGCCCATTATCACACACAACCATGCCTGGTTGCAGGTTGAGTGGAGAGAGCCACAGCTCAGTCTGGTCTCTTATCCCCTGCCACAGCTCTGCGGCGGTGTGCTGTTTATCCCCTAAGCATATCATCTTCAGCACGGCCTGTTGACGCATCCCCACAGCAGTGCTACACTGCTTTCAGCTACCAGCTGATGGCTGACTGGTGCTGCACGCGGAGAATTCGGAGGTGGAAGTGGAGGAGGAGGAGGAGCCACTTACATAGGTGCTGGCGGTAACCCTGATGGAAGTTGGGCCTGCAATCCTGGGCGTCGGTAGCACCTGTGCCATCCCAGGGTACAAGTCGCTCCCAGCCTCCACTATGTTCACCACGTGTGTCATCAGGGAAATGTAGCGTCCCTGGCCACAAGCACTTGTCCATGTGTCAGTCGTTAGGTGGAACTTAGCAGTAACTGCGTTGGTCAGGGCACGGGTGATGTTAGCAGACACATGCTGGTGTAAGGCGGGGACGGCACACCGGGAAAAAAAGTGGCGGCTGGGGACTGAGTACCGAGGGACGGCCGCCGACATCAGGCCGCGAAAGGCCTCGGTGTCCACAAGCCTAAATGGCAACATTTCAACCGCCAGTAACTTAGAAAGTTGGGCGGTTAGTGCCATGGCCTGTGGGTGGGTGGCTGGATATTTTCGCTTGCGTTCAAATGCCTGGGGTAAAGACATTTGGACGCTGCGCTGGGACAGGGAAGTGGATGTGGTCGCTGATGGTGCTTGCGACAGTACAGGTGCAGCGCGGGAGGCATCCAGGCCTGCGCCTTCGACAGGCGATTGGTCGTCACCCAACATAGGGGAAGAGGAGGCAGTGGTGTGACCCGCGGACACAGATTGCGGACCCAGGCGTTCGTCCCACTTATTGCGGTGCTTGGCTGCCATGTGGCGGATCATGCTGGTTGTGGTGAGGTTTCTACTGTTCACACCTCGGCTCATTTTGGTGTGGCACAGGTTGCAAACTACTATTCTTTTGTCGTCTGCACTTTCCACAAAAAAGGGCCATAACGCAGAACACCTACCCCTTGGCAGGGGAGATTTCCACAAGGGAGTGCTCCGTGGAACACTTGCGGGCCCGTTTGGCGTGGCCCACCTTCTCCCTGTTGCCACCCCACTGCCTCTTCCAGCCTGTTGCGGTGCTGCAGATCGCTCCCCCTCGAGACTGCTGTCCTCGCTCGCGTTTCCGCCTTTCCATGTTGGGTCAGTGACCTCATCGTCCACCAAGTCCTCTTCAACTTCCCCACTCTGATCATCCTCCTCATTTGCTGACCCCAACACAACTTCAGTGATTGACAACGGTATATCATCCTCTTCATCAACCTCTGCAGACAGTAATTGTGGTTGACTTGATGGCAACTGTGTCTTGTCATCATCCACCTCCTTAACCACCTCAGCCCCTATAGCTTAAACACCCTTAAAGACCAGGCCACTTTTTACACTTCTGACCTACACTACTTTCACCGTTTATTGCTCGGTCATGCAACTTACCACCCAAATGAATTTTACCTCCTTTTCTTCTCACTAATAGAGCTTTCATTTGGTGGTATTTCATTGCTGCTGACATTTTTACTTTTTTTGTTATTAATCGAAATTTAACTTTTTCACTTTCAGTTGTAAAATTTTGCAAAAAAAACGACATCCATATATAAATTTTTCTCTAAATTTATTGTTCTACATGTCTTTGATTTAAAAAAAATGTTTGGGTAAAAAAAAATGGTTTGGGTAAAAGTTATAGCGTTTACAAACTATGGTGCAAAAATGTGAATTTCCGCTTTTTGAAGCAGCTCTGACTTTCTGAGCACCTGTCATGATTCCTGAGGTTCTACAATGCCCAGACAGTACAAACACCCCACAAATGACCCCATTTCAGAAAGTAGACACCCTAAGGTATTCGCTGATGGGCAAAATGAGTTCATAGAACTTTTTATTTTTTGTCACAAGTTAGTGGAAAATGATTTTTATTTTATTTTTTTCTTACAAAGTCTCATATTCCACTAACTTGTGACAAAAAATAAAACTTCTATGAACTCACTATGCCCATCAGCGAATACCTTGGGGTGTCTTCTTTCCAAAATGGGGTCACTTGTGGGGTAGTTATACTGCCCTGGCATTCTAGGGGCCCAAATGTGTGGTAAGTAGTTTGAAATCAAAATGTGTAAAAAATGGCCGGTGAAATCCGAAAGGTGCTCTTTGGAATGTGGGCCCCTTTGCCCACCTAGGCTGCAAAAAAGTGTCACACATCTGGTATCTCCGTACTCAGGAGAAGTTGGGCAATGTGTTTTGGGGTGTCATTTTACATATACCCATGCTGGGTGAGATAAATATCTTGGTCAAATGCCAACTTTGTATAAAAAAATGGGAAAAGTTGTCTTTTGCCAAGATATTTCTCTCACCCAGCATGGGTATATGTAAAATGACACCCCAAAACACATTGCCAAACTTCTCCTGAGTACGGAGATACCAGATGTGTGACACTTTTTTGCAGCCTAGGTGGGCAAAGGGGCCCACATTCCAAAGAGCACCTTTCGGATTTCACCGGTCATTTTTTACAGATTTTGATTTCAAACTTCTTACCACACATTTGGGCCCCTAGAATGCCAGGGCAGTATAACTACCCCACAAGTGACCCCATTTTGGAAAGAAGACACCCCAAGGTATTCCGTGAGGGGCATGGCGAGTTCCTAGAATTTTTTATTTTTTGTCACAATTTAGTGGAATATGAGATTTTGTAAGAAATTTTTTTTTTTTTTATAATTTTCCGCTAACTTGTGACAAAAAATAAAAAGTTCTATGAACTCACTATGCCCATCAGCAAATACCTTAGGGTGTCTACTTTCCGAAATGGGGTCATTTGTGGGGTTTTTCTACTGTCTGGGCATTGTAGAACCTCAGGAAACATGACAGGTGCTCAGAAAGTCAGAGCTGCTTCTAAAAGCAGAAATTCTCATTTTTGAACCATAGTTTGTAAACGCTATAACTTTTACTCAAACCATTTTTTTTTACCCAAACATTTTTTTTTTATCAAAGACATGTAGAACAATAAATTTAGAGAAAAATTTATATATGATGTCGTTTTTTTTTGCAAAATTTTACAACTGAAAGTGAAAAATGTCATTTTTTTGCAAAAAAATTGTTAAATTTCGATTAATAACAAAAAAAGTAAAAATGTCAGCAGCAATGAAATACCACCAAATGAAAGCTCTATTAGTGAGAAGAAAAGGAGGTAAAATTCATTTGGGTGGTAAGTTGCATGACCGAGCAATAAACGGTCAAAATAGTGTAGGTCAGAAGTGTAAAAAGTGGCCTGGTCATTAAGGGTGTTTAAGCTAGGGGGGCTGAAGTGGTTAATAAATATATTGAAGAGAATAGGGCCCAATACTGATCCCTGTGGTACCCCACTAGTAACAGTGACCCAATCTGAGTGTGTACCGTTAATAACCACCCTCTGTTTTCTATCATTGAGCCAGTTACTTACCCACATACAGACGTTTTCTCCCAGTCCGAGCATTCTCATTTTATATACTAACCTTTTATGTGGTACAGTGTCAAATGCTTAATTCGCCGCTGTCAAGTCTAGAACTTACCTCCTCATAGAAACTGATTAAATTAGTTTGGCATGACTGATCCCTCACGAAGCCATGCTGATATGGCGTTATTTGCTTATTTCCGTTGAGATGCTCTAAGATAGCATCTCTCAGAAAACCTTCAAACAGTTTACCCACAACAGATGTTAAACTTACCGGCCTATAGTTTCCAGGCTCTGTTTTTGGACCCTTTTTGAATATTGGCACCACATTTGCCATGCGCCAATCCTGTGGGACATTCCCTGTCAGTATAGAGTCCACAAATATCAGAAATAAGGGTCTGGCTATTAGATTAGTTAATTCCCTTAGGATATGGGGGTGTATGCCATCCGGTCCTGGCGATTTGTCTATTTCTAATCTTTTTAAGTCGCTGATGTACTTCTTCCTGGGTCAGACAGGACACTTTTAATGGGGAATTTATTTTTACATTCTGTATGTCATCTGACAGTTTATTTTCCTCAGTTAATACATTGAAGAAAAAAATATTTAACAGCTTTGCTTTCTCCTCGTCGCTCTCTGCGACTCCCCCCTCATTACTCTTTAAAGGGCCGACACCTTCAGATTTATACTTTTTAACATTTATATAATTGAAGAACATTTTAGGGTTAGTTTTACTCTCTTTGGCAATTAATCTCTCAGTCTCTAGTTTGGCCGCTTTTATTTGTTTTTTGCATGTTCTATTTTTTTCCTTATAGTTTTTCAGTGCTTCTGTGCTACCCTCCTGTTTTAGTGAATTATATGCTTTCTTTTTGTCATTTATTGCTTTCTTTACAGTTCTATTTATCCACATTGGTTTCTTTTTGTTCCTTAACCTTTTATTCCCATACGGTATGTACCTCTCACAATGAGATTTTAGGATGTTTTTAAAGATATCCCATTTTGTGGCTGTATTTTTATTTTTGAGGACTTTGTCCCAGTTAGTTAGGCCTATGGCCTCTCTTAGTTGGCTAAATTTAGCTTTTTTTAAAGTTTGGTATTTTTGTTCCTCCCTGTAGAAACGCTCTTTTGAATGATAATTGGAAGGTTATTACTTTATGGTCACTATTTCCCAGGTGTCCACCAAACTGCACGTCTGATGTTCTATCAGGCCTATTAGTTAATACTAAGTCCAGTTGTGTGAAAGTACAGTGACACTTTAAGGTTCACAGGAATTTATGTATTTTATTAAGTGCTAAGGAACTTTAGAATAAGACTGCAGTATAAGGTTGGCCATATACATGGATGCCGAAGAGAAATGCTGAGTATCCCTTGGCAACAGAGTCTTAATAGTTACAACTTTTTGGGTTTCTGACAATCTAGGCGAATAGTAAAAGTTTACTACTCTCACAAAAATTTTACTAATTATTACCAAAAATACAGTTATGTAAATTTTTATAAGGTTCAGGTAAGGCAGAATAGCATTGCCATCCTTCAAACTGAGAGTCAATTGTTCCTGAGAAACCAAATAAGAAAAAAATATTTGTATCACAGAAGCTGGAATCTGGTCAGTCAAATTATGCACAAATCTGACATGATATGGCTTCCAGTGGGGTCTAATATAATATAGCAACATGATTGCCATAGGTAAAGTTGAGTTCAGTGCTTTTATGTACAGTCACCTTTCCCATGTATTAACTGTGGCTTGTGATACTCAGATACCCCCAGGACCTACAGTAGGGCAAAACTGAAAACTAAGTGGTCAAAAACACACAAAAATTGTTTCTATCAATACGGGAAGAAAACAAAACTTAGAAAATGGTGGATGACATCTGAATCCTGAGAGTCAAAGAATAATAGTTGATGATCCAGCAATGGAGCAGATGACAGATGTATGTCATATAGGTAGATAGATGATGAATGACAATGAAAAGAAATGGAGCAATACGGAACTGACTCAACAGAATAATAGAACAGCACATAAACAGGAAAATCCTCCAAACAGCAACAAAGACAGTAAAAAATCTCTGAAACTACAAATCTCTGAATAAATAGCACACTAAACCTAGACTCCGTGGAACTACAGATTGCAGAATATACAGAAAACACACTAGACTAGAGCAGAATCTAGGAGGACATGTACATGACAAGCAATTTACCCCATCCAGGCTGAAGTGAGGCTTCAATAGCCTCAATCATAGCACTCCAACCCAATCAACCAGGCAAGGCTAGATGATAACTAAACCCAGATTCCGATGCAAGGCAGTTACATAGAAATTTCCCAAAGATATTAAATAGGTGAACTTGAAGCAACAGTCAGACCCCTGTTTGTGACAATTAGCTCAGCTAACCATCCATGTGCCCTGAACAGACTTAAGGGGAGAAAGCCACTTGAACACTCCTCTCAGGCGCTTATCTTCCCAAAAACAAAACACTTGTGCAGAATCTCCCTCAACATCTGCCATCGGGGGAGAATTAAGAGACCACCCCATACACATTAGATGGTCAGCCAATCGTGGCATGGGTTCAGCTGACATTTATATAGTGTTTATGGCCTGCTTAAGACTATACAGGATTTGGTTTTGGCCTGTAACTATGGACACACAGCCCTGCATAGTTCCTGCAGACACAAAATGGAGATTTATAGTTGAGAACATTTACATACTGGCTTCATTTTCTCTTTTAGAATAATTACAGAAATCAATTAGGTGAATATGTGTTATTTCGCAAATATTTTGTAGAATATTCGTCATATATTTGCGAATTCTTATATTTGTTATATTCTACTTTTTTTTACGCTAAAATCGGCAAGTTAATGATCGCGTAATATGCTAATATTATGCGCTTAATACAGGCATGGGTCAAAAACGAATATATAGCACTATAGAATATAGTGCTATATATTTGCTTTTACGAATATTCATCATTTTTTCTATCTGAACACATGATTAATTCCTGATTCTTGCTTGTGGGCCAATGAGTCATTGGCCCACAAGCAACTTAAGCAGGGAGGAACCATGACTTCAGATGGAAAAAATGACGAATATTCGATATAAAGAATATATGGCACTATATTCCAAATATTCGCGAATTCTCGAAGTGCCGATATTCGCGATTGAAATTCGTTATTTCGAATATTCGCGCTCAACACTAGTGAATATATCTTTTATGCTTTTCAAGTGCATTTTTAGCTATTTTACATTTTATATCATACCTACCAGTATTCACTCATGTTTACTCTAGCAGAAACACCTGTGTATACCCATTCACTGAAGATAAATGAACATCTGGCTAGGCGAACGAGACTGCACACTCCGTGCTCTTCAGTGACATTGCAATGATCCATCATGTCAAGAGTGAGTATCCCCAAAACAATAAACGTCCCAGAAGTTGTTCTTTATGGTTCTGATAACTGGGGGCTCTTTAAATGAAGCCAATGAATTTACTGTCATGATGAGCACTGAAATCATATTTTGGATTATTATGACCTTGAAAACTCCATAGCTACGATCATCATGGAATAGCTGGATTTCACTTTGTAAATGTGATAAAGCACAGATGTCACCCTGTCCTGGCATACATCCATTGTCTGACAATGGCGTTCTTGTCTCAGAGCCCAACTCTATTTCTGCAAACTCCAGTTGTTTTTGATATGTAATGAGGTGCATCTGGAGAAAGCTGAATTGCCTTTCTCTCAAAAATAATCCATTCCGGCGGAGCAGCAAGTGCTAGGATTTGCTTGTGCTGTTTCTCCTCTCTCAAATATATCAAGTTTTTTTTGGCAGATCACTCTGTAGACCTATAACCTCACTTGTTATTCAGACAAATTAAGCACTTAACTTTGCTGTGCTGTCTCTCTGCCCTTTTTTTCTTGTAGAATAAATTCCCTGGGAAAAAAAATGTGTGCAGCACCCGAGTGCAACGTTTGTGTAAATAAGAACTGAAGGGCATATTTCTTGAGCAAATAAAACTTGTTAGAATCCTCTTTAACTACATGACGATTAAACTGAGCCAATTATTTACCAAGCTGGTGATATGAAGCTTCAACCAAGTTGGCAATAAAAAGACCCAGAGGGCGTTAAAGTTGTTATTGCACTGTCAAAATTTCTCCCTTGAATGTAAATGTATTGCCACTTTGGTCTTTGCAGAATGCCTGGTAAGGTCCTGTGGCTAATCAATAACGTGAGGGCAGGCGGCCAATGATCGAGTCTTTAGCTTGTGTTACAAGTAAGAAAAATGGGTGTCTAATGACTAAGCCTTACGGAATTCCTCTGGTGGAAGTGAAAGGTTTATACGAGCATTAAAGCGAACCTTAATTATACTATACAGGAGAGCGCAATAAAAGTCTGCCTCATGTCAATAGTTCTGTAACCCTTATGGGAGAATGTTTCAGGGTCAGTGGAAATAACGCTATTTATGCGCAGAAGTATATTGTGTATGTTTAAGGCTACTTTCACACTAGCGTCCTGGAATGCGGAGTAAGACGGATATGTCATTACTAGAGATGAGCGAATTTTAAAAAAATTAGATTTGCCAGTTTGCCGAATAAAAAAAAAAAAATTTGGTTCGATACGAATACATTCCCGGATAATTACGTTAAAAAACTGTTATTTCCTGGCTGCACAGAACCTTTATAGTGGTATAGAACACTGTGCCGTGCAGTAACACGCATAGGGAGTCTGATTTGGTATTGAAATAATACTGTGAGTTCGTATGACATGCAGATGACAGGCGTCGCACTTAAGAACACTGCACACTTCACTTATTTGGGCAGTCACGGGGTCAAAACTGACCAAATAACTCTAGTATGAACTCAGCCTTACAGGTCGATATTAGCGCCAAGAAGAAGCACACTCCTTTTATACCGTCATCAGCTGATTCCACATAGATGTCTACAGAACTTGTTCTTTTACAAGCTGCTGGAGAGGGTATCAGCAGTAAGTTTGTGTTGACGTCACTGATTATTTTGTCCTTCATCTGATCCGTCATAAGAACAACACCCAAAAATCAGACCCTGTCTTTTGAGAATCCGCCTTCACATGGTCAGTATTTGGTGAGTAATCCATCAGAATTTTAAATGCAAAAAAAAAAAAACAGGAGTGGATCCAAAACAGAGATGACACGTGAATGGAATAGTTGCATGTCTTCTGTGTTTTGTACCCACTGCTGCTTTGGGCTACCAAATCACAAACAAATTTTTATTTTTTTTTGAACGGGGGAGAAAAAACAATCTTTATTTAACAAACAGGATATTAACACACATAAAATACAACACAGAAGGGGCAAAACCACAAGATTTAAAAGACAAACTGGAAAAACAAAGTGCTTCATCAACAAGAATCGATTGACGACCAGTGTCGGGGTGACCACGAGGGTAATGAATACGGATCAAGTAATGTATGGGGTTATGGCTGATAACAGTCCAGCAAACAAGTCGACTCTAGCTCATTCCGTGACCAGCTGGGTTGCTGATAAGTGGATTTTTAAAGTGTCTGAGGAAATGTGAGTAAAGACATAGGAATAAATTGTCCACTTCCTCCAATTTGACCTTGTCCTTTAATTTATGAATATCATTCCATAAAGTCTTGAAGTCCTCTGCGTGGATGGCATAAGAAATGTACATGCAAGGTTCGACAGGCACAGATAAAACAAACTCTGTGGCCGACACTGATCCAGACACATCATACCCGGTCCACATTGCTGCTAGCCAAGTAAGGTCCTGAGAACTGATCACCAGTATACCGAAACAACAGTCAAAGTTTCTTTGGAACCACGTCCCTACGACACCCTACGAGCGTCTCTGAGCTGTTATACAGGAAGAGCGGAAGGCAAGTAAATATCTTAGGTAAAACCTACAATAGATTGTCCTCTTTGTATGTCCTGCAGAACCAACCTGTCCACACAATCCGATCCTCTGTGCTTGCCTTGGTGAGTGGAGGCTTGGATGAAATCTGTATAAGCACAGCCAGTGGATCTCTGTCCGGGTAAACAGGAAAATTTGGCCTTTTAGGTTCAGCTCTGAGCCCACTTGGCAAGACCCTTCTACTTCTCGTCAGCTATGTGGGCAGACAGGTGCTTGGAATACTCTTTCAGTCTGGTGTAAGAGAAATTATACATTGGTGTCAAGCTGTACAGAGTCCGATGTTTTTTGAGGAGCAAAGCAGCCGTTGCCGGATCAAGAGTTTCCTACAAGGAGGTGCACTGTGGGATTTTTCTTTTAGACAAGCTTTGCAATGCAGACCATCGACGTGCAGAGGTCAAGCTTCCGGGAGGATACCTCGATCTGTGAAAATGACTGCTCCTTAGTGCCGATGACCTAATTCTGGTGGTTAACACCCCATTGGTTGGTGTTTGCATATCCTAGCGATAAATGATGTTCCCATTCACGGACTGTAAACAGAGATATTGACATACAAACATATCAAACTCTGCCGCTATATTTCGAGGCGCCACGTCTCCAGTCCCCTGACCAGCCAGACTTGCCAGCATATATTCCAGGACATGAAGCCGTGGAATAACATTGTTCATCCCGTAGTCCTGGCAACTGACAAATAATGTGGCCTCCTCAAAGGGCCTGAGCAAACGGCAGGTGTCACGCATGAGCTGCCACTGGCTGACATCGAAGTTACACAGGGGACTACTCCTGTCCGCTTGGATCATCAGGAAATCGTTGATGGCCTTTCTCAGTCCAACATATGGAGGGTAGAATTCCAATGGTTGGAAACGTCGCATATCAGCCCATGTTTGGGGATGCCGTTCTGCAGGTAAAGGAGGGTGTGCTTTGCGATGTACTAGTGGCTGAAGTGCATGCAAAGTTTCCTGGCCATATTTAGAATGACTTGCATATGTGTGGAAGACTTCAGGAAGCGCTTGACAACCAGATTGAACACGTGTGCCATGCAGGGCTCATGGCTCAGCCTTCCTTGACGCAGCGTCAACAAACACCATGTTCTTCCCGTTGTCGGTCACCATGCTTCTGATTTTGAGTTGTCGCGGAGAAAGCCAGGATTCGATTTCTTGCTGAAGGACACGGAGCAGTTCCTCCCCTGTGTGACTCAGTTCGCCGGGCAAACCAGGTGCAGAACAGCGTGAGAGTGATGAGAGGGGTCACACATGGCTTTCATACACTACATGCCTCTAACTTAATTGTTGTATCTCTACATGAAAATAATGTTTTACTGTAAAGAGGGGCATAGTTGGAGACATTGACTTCACAAGAGATACAGAGCAGCGGAGTTCAGCCACTTCTATTTGCTTCCTGCTGTTTACTGCTCCTGAATTAAAATTGGGGAAACCAGCTTAAGCTTCCTCTGATGTGTATGCCTATGGCAGGCTGTCACCGCCAGTTCTGTGAGAAGGTCTGGCAGACGTTCTTCTCTACCTCTTGTATCACGTTCTTTGTTTTGGTTTCACTTTGTCATCTCCTTTCCTTCTGCCAGGTGTCACTTACTTAGACTAATCGTCTTCCTTTATATTCCCTCCCATACTCCTTCACTTTGCGGTTTATACTACTTCCTGGATGAAGTGTTCACTGCTGGAGGCTGCTGCTGCTGTTTGCTCAGATAAGTCTTTTCCTTTATTGTGTTTCCTTGCTGGCTTTATTCTAGGTGACTCTGACTCTGTCCGTATTAAGTGCAGGGAGCCGGTGGTCGTGTCCCCTCACTATTATAGGGTTTTCAGGTGTCACACAGTCTTAGGTACGTGGGCATGCAATGGTCTACCATTGAGACCCTTGCATGTGCATAGCAGTCAGGGAGAGCTCTTAGGGTTTTAAAGGGCTCACCTATATGCTGCTTAGTTTAGGATAAGCCAGTCGGTCGTTTATTTATAAGTTCCAGCTATCTACAACTTCATCCGTGACACAGGCAGCCCTTAAACTGCGGCCCTCCAGCTGTTGCAAAACTACAACTCCCACAATGCCCTGCTGTAGGCTGATACCTGTAGGCTGTTCGGGCATGCTGGGAGTTGTAGTTTTGCAACAACTGAAGGGCTGCAGTTTGAGTATGCCTGGCTTGGACTCCAAGGCAGAGGCTCTCCTGTCATGTCTTGTGTGCTGTGGAGATCGAATGCAGACGGAGCAGATAAAAACACATGAATGTTTTCAACTTAGTAAAGCTGCTTGATTTAATTGTGAATAGATGGTAAAGGGAAATTCTGCTGGTGTGTTGTCATCAGCGTCTTCATTATGTTTACTGCAGGACAAACGACAACATAATTTGGGCCATACCGCAAAAGGAGGTCTACAATCATCCATCTATTTTCAAGAAGAAAACATGGTTGAAATAAAAAATTTTACCAATGAAAGGATAATGGCATTCGGCTCATACAGAAGAAAGTCCATCACTCAGCAATTTTCCCCCAAAAAGCCTGTTTCACATAAAAAATTTCACCATTACGTAATTTGGTCCATCCCAAGAAAAGTGCTTCACCGCATATAACTGCACCGCTGAATGGCAATTAGGCCATCATTTTTTTTATATTTTTACACAAAAGGCTTTTCAACAGATAAGTACAACTATCCTTTTTCCACTAATACACACAAAAAAGGGTTTCAAAACAGATAAGTGCACCGCTGAGCGGCAACTATATTTAACTTTTGCCACTAATACACAACAAAAAGGGCTGTAATTTTAGCACTTCACCACACAATGGCTAATAAGCCCTTTTTTTTACCACTAATAAAAGCCAAAAAATGCTTTAGAACATGTAACTGCACCGCACTAGGGCAAATAAAACGTAGAAATATTGCAATGAACCCTGTTAATGCCTGCATCAAACCGCACTCGCACCCCAATAAGAATGGTTTGCTGGAATTACAGAGCTGTATAATGGCAATTTGTATCACCAGTCAGTGCAGCAAAATGTAATCTAATTGTTCCTATTACCCAGGACGTCACCTCCCCAACTAAACCCTGTTCAACAGAAATGCAGTGGAATGATTCCTCCCTATCCTTTCCCTACACCTTGAATAATCTTTCCTTGCACTTGTAAATCGTTTTTTTTTTTTTTTTTAGCACAATGACTTTTTTTTTACTGTCCCCAGAGCCTGCAGACACGTCTCTCCCTGCACTAATTACACTGGTAAATTGCAGAATCTAAGATGGCTGCCGTATTTATAGGGCTGTGACATCACAGGGCTGGCTGGCTGCTGATTGGCTGCATGCATGTCAGTATGGGTGATCCCGCCTCTCCAGGCTTCCTTTCTCCATGTCCTTACACGTGCAGCCGCCATTTTAGTAAAAATGCGATTCGTTACTACGAAGCGCGAGGAAATTCGCATTCGGTCCGAATCTAATTTTTCCTGAAATTCGTAACGAATTCCACTTTGTCAGCTTCGATTCGCTCATCTCTAGTCATGACGCACAATGCAAGTCTATGGTCACGGATCCGTTTTCTCTGACACAATAGAATACGAATCCGTCCTCCATTGACTTTCAATGGAGTTCATAACGGATCCGTCTTGGCTATGTTAAAAATAATACAACCGGATCCGTTCATAACGGATGCAGATGGTTGTAATAGCAGTAATGGAAGCGTTTTTACTGAACCCTGCCGGATCCATCAAAAACGCTAGTGTGAAAGTAGCCTAAACCGGTCTGGAAATGAGGATTCAAGCTCCAATATTCCCTTTACACGTTATTCTATTGCATCATAGACTGGGGCAGGAGACATAGCCAAGAAAAGATGGAGGTCTATTCCTTGTTCTTTAGAAGGGTTTCCCTATGAGGCAGAGTGTCCAAACTGCAACCCAAAACCCACTTATTTATCGCAAAGTGCCAGCACAGCAATTTAACCTGAATACTACAGTCCAATATAGTATTTCTACTATGTACTTTATCATTTAGCTATAACAGCCTGCCTATGTTCAATGCGCTGTCTGTGCCGTTCATAGTGCCCCGGCGAGGAAAGTCTAAGACATACTGGTGCGCCATAGATTTTTCCAGGATGCGAGTGCCCACAGAGAGGGCTCTGAGTGCTGCCTCTGGCACCCGTGCCATAGGTTTGCCACCACTGCCCTATACTGGCAGGTACAGTATATATAGAGTTCAACACTCTATTCCAGAAGAAACCCATATCCCTTCTCAGACGCATACAAGTCTGCATTGTAACAGTGTACATGGCTAGAGTTGTCATCCAGATAATGGCAGCGGCTCTTTCTGTAAATGTATGAATCTATCTATTCACTGCCATTTTGAACCAAATGAAACTGAAAAGCTACTTAACATTATATTAAATGTCACGGGAGTAGTTTCAGGTCCTCTTGCAAGAAAATGATCGTATATCTTCTTTATAATAGCTGTCAAGTACATAGGACTTGCACAGTGGCAACACTTCCTACCGATGTCCATTAACCTAGGCACAGTTTTTTAATGCAATAAATTATGCTGGGATCATTTCATTAAACAGATTACAATAACCAAATTTTTGTAAGAAAATTGTGTAGATTTTTTATATTTTGTTTAAACCATGAATGCACAGTTTAAAACAGACCTACACAACTAGTAGCAAAGCAAATGCTAGCTGAGATTTATTGTATTGTAGATGTTCAATGCATGAGAATGGAGCAACTGCCCCTAAGGCTGCGTTCAGACCTGAGCGTACGGGATGGAGCACTCTGTATGCGCGATTGTATGCGCGTTTACAGACGCGGCTCCGGAACAAGCGAACGCCCATTGTCGCGCGTTCCCGCTGAAGTCTATGTATGGGAACGGGCGACAAGATGCCCCAAAGAAGCTCCTGTACTTCTTGGGGCGTCGGGCGTTTTACAGCGCGATCGTACGCGCTGTAAAACGCTCAGGTGAGAACCATGCCCATAGGGAAGCATTGGTTCTTGCCTGTTGAGCGTTTTACAGCGCGTAGGAACGTGCTGTAAAACGCTCAGGTCTGAACGCAGCCTAAGTGGGCGCTGCTGACTGAATACAGCATTTTAATTTCACCCCCAGGAAAAGAAACCCAACTATGGCACTATTAAAAAAGAAGGCAGTATCTGCCCATGACTGACCAACTAGGGATAAGGGATGTAAAGGAGCTAACCAGGATCTTGACATTGATTAATAGCAAAGTGAACAAATGAGTTTTATATTTTCTGCTGTGACAGTCTGATGATCCAGAATATCTGATAATCACTCACTGATCAGGTTCCATAAATGCCAGACAGTAGTCATTTTACACTACTGTTAACTGGACAAATCATTATTGAACACCAAAAATGTATTCAATACAGTTCCAATGCTTATTAAAGAATTTATTCTGAACCCTTTACTGACATGGCGATTTTCCGTTTTTGCATTTTAATTTTTCGCTCCTTGCCTTCCCAGAGCCATAACTTTTTTATTTTTCCATTCACATAGCCGTTTAAGGGCTTGTTTTTTTTTACGGGACAAGTTGTACTTTCTAATGCCACCATTTAATATTTAATATTGCATAGGATGTAGTGGGAAGCGGGGAAAAAAATTCTAAATTTGGGGCGGGGGAGGCAGAATAAAAAAAAAATGCAATTCTGACACAGTTTTACAGTTTCTTTTTAACGGCATTCATTATGAGGTAAAACTGACTTCTGCTCTTTAAATCCGGCGATACCACATATGTATCGTTTTTCTTGGGTTTTAGTGCTGAAAAAAAACAACTTTCTGAAAAAATGATTTTTTTTCTTTTCATCGCCAGATTCTGACCCCCATTACTTTTTTTTTTTTTTATAGTTATGTCTTCGGAGATGTCTGTGGGCTCATTTTTTGAGGGACGATCTGTAGTTTTTGATACAGTAATCCCCAAGTGGACTTTAACTTGCAATCAGATTGCAACTTGTACAGAATAATGAGAAATGATCCATTATTCTGTACTGAAATCACTATGCCACAGATCAGTGCTGCCACCTATTGGCCTGGACTGGGATATACTAATAATGAAAAATAAACATCCTACAGTATAATAACCTCATAAACCTATCCAATAACCTCCAGAGCCCATAAATAGATTCTGCATACATATCCAAAAAAGCCAATAGGACCTTTATTAATATACATTAAATAGTTTACATAACAAATAATTGAAAGAGGGGAGAGTAGCACGATGGAAAAGAAAAGATAAAGACAAATAGCAAGGGGTCAATATTCCATAAAACAATTTTAATATTAGTTGTTATTGGGCATACTAGAAGTATCTCCAAATATGCCACTAGAATCATACAATTTATAACCAAAATCGGACAATATCTTTAAAAGTGACAGTATTGCCAAGCCATTTATACAGGGAATCTGTAAGATTACAAGTGGCTATCCCAAGATACCACTCATAAAGATGTTAAAAGGTGTACAAAATAAATCAAATAAATAAATTAACATCAAGGGAAACATATAAGCATCCTCTACATGCATGTGATAAGCACCAACACCTCGAAGCGCGTTTTCGCCCGAAGGCTTCGTCAGAAGGTGATATCCATACAGATCAACATGGTATATATAGGGTGTGTTGGTAAAAAGATTGATAAAGAATCATTACAGGCACCTATGAATGCACCTGCATGGGCGCAATCTCATAAGAGCATTATACAGATTGAAACCTCAATACATGCCATGCATGCACATGTATAGATATCTGGCCATATGTAATATCCGTATCTAAAGTTAAAAAATCACCACAAACTACATACATAAATGAAAATAAATAAAAATCACTGTCTACACTATTGCTCATAATGATCAGATATATGTAATAATTGTGATCCGTATTGAATAAAGTGATGGTGCATAATTACTTACATAGTTACATAGTTAATATGAATGAAAAAAGACAAATGTCCATCAAGTTCAACCAAGGGATAGGTGGGGACGCGAATCCCAGAGGGAAGTGAGACTCAGATTTCTACACGTTTTCATAAGCATTTATGTTTTTTACTTTTAAGAATTCGTCTAAAGCCTTTTTGAAACTGTCCACTGTTCCTGCTGTGACCACGTCCTGATGAAGTCTATTCCACAGATTCACAGTTCTTACAGTAAAGAAGCTTTGACGCTTCCGGAGATTGAACTTTTTCTTCTCCAATTAGAGTCAGTGCCCCTTGTCTTTTGAGCACATTTTACATGGAACAGTTTTTCACAGTATTTTTTGTATGGCCCATTTATATATTTGTATAGGTTAATCATGTCCCCCCTTAGACGTCTCTTCTCATGACTAAATAAATTCAATTATTTTAATCTTTCTTCATAACTAAGACCCTCCATGTCCCTTATCAGTTTAGTTGCTCTCCTCTGTACTTTTTCCAGCTCCAGTGCATCCTTTCTATGGACTGGTGCCCAGAACTGGACTGCATATTCCAGATGAGGCCACACCAGCACTTTATAAAGTGGTAGTCTTACATCCCTGCCCCACGAGTCCATGCCTCGTTTAATGCATGACATTATCCTGGTGGCCTTAGAAGCAGCTGATTGACAATGTATGCTGTAATTTAATCTACCATCCACAAGGACACCCAAATCCTTCTCTATAAGTGACTCTCCCAGTGCTACATCACCTAGGACATATGAAGCACCTAGATTATTACTACCAAGATGCATAACTTTACATTTGTCCACATTGAACCTCATTTGCCAAGTTGATGCCCAATCACTCAGAGTGTTCAAGTCAGCTTGTAGTTTGTGGACATCTTCCATAGACCGTACAGTTCTACACAGCTTAGTGTCATCTGCAAAAATAGATATGGTGCAAATAATCCCATCCCCAATATCATTAATAAATAAATAAAATAATAAAGGGCCCAACACTGAACCTTGGGGTACACCACTTATAACCCTGGACCATTCTGAATAGGAATCGTTGACCACAACTCTCTGGACACGGTCCTTCAGCCAGTTTCCAATCCAATTACAAACTATACTTTCCAAGCCAATAGACCTTACTTTACTTATTAAGCATCTATGAGGGACAGTATCAAAAGCCTTTGGAAAATCCAGAAACACTACGTCCACAGCCGCCCCTCTGTCCAGGCTACTACTCACCTCCTAATAAAAATATATTTATATATTTAAAAAACTTTTGGGGATTTGTTTTGCTCTCTTTTGCTACCTGCTGTTCGTTTTGTATCTTTGCAAATTTTATGTCCTTTTTGCAGATTTTATTAAGCCCTTTGTAATCTTCAAACGTTACAGCTGACCCCTCATATTTGTATTTTTTAAATGCCCTCTTTTTGTCTTTTATTGCTCTTTTTACAGTAGATGTAAGCCACGGGGGGTTTAATTTTAGCCGTTTATACTTGTTACCTAAAGGGATACATTTTTTGTGTGCAATTACTCAATGTGGATTTGAAGCTCTCCCATTTATCCTCAGTATTATTATGTGACAGTAGCTGCTCCCAGTCTATGCCCTGAAATTCTGCCCTCAACCCAGGGAAATTAGCCTTTTTAAAATTCAGTGTCTTTGCTCTGCCTGACAGAGTTTGCTTCTTATAGTTTAGGGGGAATATAATTATATTGTGGTCACTATTACCTAGTGTTTCTCGAACAGTAACATTACCAACAAGCTCTGCATCATTAGAAATTACCAGATCCAACAGAGCATCGCCCCTAGTGGGAGCATCTACAAACTGGCCCATAAAGTGGTCCTGCAGCAATTTGAGGTTTTATCTCCCCTTTGCAGTTGAGGCAGAACCATGACCATAGTCAATGTCTGGGAAGTTAAAATCTGCCATTATGACCACTGTACCAGCCTGTGCCGTCCGCTCTATTTGGTTATACAGTAGCGTTTCTATATCTTCTGTGATGTTAGGGGGTCTATAGATTACACCAAGTATTATTTTTTCAGTGTTTATATCCCTTTGAACTTCCACCGATAAGGTTTCCACATCCTCACCCACAATTGCCTCTTTCATATTTGTCTTCAGATCACTCCTCACATACAGGCACACACCACCACCTTTACTATTGACCCGGTCTTTCCTAAATAGTGTAAAACCCTCAATATTAACAGCCCAGTCATGTGAAGAGTCTAACCATGTCTCAGCCACACCAACTACATACATCTATGTGTCCTTCTAGTACCATAGCCTCCAGCTCCCCCATTTTTCTAGCTAGACTTCTGGCATTTGTGAAAATACATTTTAAATTACTATTAGCTGTAAAGTGATTATCTGGCATTTTTTGGTTACCTTGGTTAATTTTTGTATGTAACAGGTTATTGTTACCAGCAGTTCCATTTTTTTATAAATGTATAATAATGCCCAGTCTTCTCCCTATTTTCCTTGCTAACCCCAGCCCCCACAAAATCCCCACTGTCCCCTTCTATAACCCACTCTCTATCTACACTATCTACCCCCTTATTAGTATGACACCTCCCCCCTCCAAGATCCTAGTTTAAAAGCTCCTCCAGCTGTCTAACCATTTTTTTTCCCCCAGGGCAGTTGCCCCATTAAGGTGCAGCCCATCCCTACTGTAGAGCCTGTAACCGACCGCAAAGTCGGCCCAGTTCTCCATGAACCCAACCCCTTCCTTCCTGCACCAGCTTCTGAGCCACTTATTTAACTCCCTAAGCTCCCGTTATCTCTCTAGTGACGCTCGTGGCACTGGTAGTATTTCTGAAAACACTTCCTTGGAGGTCCTGGACTTGAGCTTCTCACCTTGCTCCCTAAAATCATTTTTAAGGACCTTCCATCTCCCACTGACTTTGTCATTGGCGCCAATGTGTACCATGACCGCCGGGTCTTCCCCAGCCCACCCAGCAATCTGTCAATTCAATCCGCAATATGCAGAACCCAAGCACCCAGCAGACAACACACTGTTCGGCATTCACGGTCTCGGCGACAGATAACCCTGTCTGTCCGCCTAATAATAGAGACCCCTACCACCATCATCTGTCTGACCTTTGCTGCTCTCCTTTTCCCATCCTTCCTGCAGCGGTCATCCTCCTGGTTGCTAGGAGAAATGCCCTGCTGCAGTGTTGCTGGCCCTGGGCTTTCATCCCTAATATCAGCCAAACAGGCATATTTACTAGGGAGTTCCAGCTCAGGACTAGCCTCCTTGGCACTTTTCCCTCTACCCCTTATTTTTACATTAACCCAACTGCTGATCTGATAGTCCTGATCTTGCCCTCCTCCACCCATCTCACTTTCACTGACCCCAGCCAGTGCCTGCACATTGAGGTCTAAGCCTCTCTCCAGTTTTGCAATGCCCCTAAGTATTTCAAGCTGCTTATTTAGATCTAAGATCTGGGCTTCCAAATATGCAACATGATTGCATCTAGTGCAAATGTATTCACCCTCGAACGGCTCTTCAAGGCATGCATACATTGCACAGGACACACACTTAGTGGCATTGTCCATGGAGCATATGTTTAACCACCTCAGCCCCCAGTGCTTAAACACCCTGAAAGACCAGGCCACTTTTTACACTTCTGACCTACACTACTTTCACCGTTTATTGCTCGGTCATGCAACTTACCACCCAAATGAATTTTACCTCCTTTTCTTCTCACTAATGGAGCTTTCATTTGGTGGTATTTCATTGCTGCTGACATTTTTACTTTTTTTGTTATTAATCGAAATTTAACGATTTTTTTGCAAAAAAATGACATTTTTCACTTTCAGTTGTAAAATTTAGCAAAAAAAACGAGATCCATATATAAATTTTGCTCTAAATTTATTGTTCTACATGTCTTTGATAAAAAAAAATGTTTGGGTAAAAAAAAAATGCTTTGGGTAAAAGTTATAGCTTTTACAAACTATGGTACAAAAATGTGAATTTCCGCTTTTTGAAGCAGCTCTGACTTTCTGAGCACCTGTCATGTTTCCTGAAGTTCTACAATGGCCAGACAGTACAAACACCCCACAAATGACCCCATTTCGGAAAGTACACACCCTAAGGTATTCGCTGATGGGCATAGTGAGTTCATAGAACTTTTTATTTTTTGTCACAAGTTAGCGGAAAATGATGATTATTTTTTTTTTTTTCTTACAAAGTCTCATATTCCACTAACTTGTGACAAAAAATAAAAACTTCTTTGAACTCACTATGCCCATCACGAAATACCTTGGGGTCTCTTCTTTCCAAAATGGGGTCACTTGTGGGGTAGTTATACTGCCCTGGCATTCTAGGGGCCCAAATGTGTGGTAAGGAGTTTGAAATCAAATTCTGTAAAAAATGACGAGTGAAATCCGAAAGGTGCTCTTTGGAATATGGGCCCCTTTGCCCACCTAGGCTGCAAAAAAGTGTCACACATCTGGTATCTCTGTATTCAGGAGAAGTTGAGGAATGTGTTTTGGGGTGTCATTTTACATATACCGATGCTGGGTGAGATAAATATCTTGGTCAAATGCCAACTTTGTATAAAAAAATGGGAAAAGTTGTCTTTTGCCAAGATATTTCTCTCACCCAGCATGGGTATATGTAAAATGACACCCCAAAACACATTGCCCAACTTCTCCTGAGTACGGAGATACCAGATGTGTGACACTTTTTTGCAGACTAGGTGGGCAAAGGGGCCCATATTACAAAGAGCACCTTTCGGATTTCACAGGTCATTTTTTACAGAATTTGATTTCAAACTCCTTACCACACATTTGGGCCCCTAGAATGCCAGGGCAGTATAACTACCCCACAAGTGACCCCATTTTGGAAAGAAGACACCCCAAGGTATTCCGTGAGGGGCATGGCAAGTTCCTAGAATTTTTTATTTTTTGTCACAAGTTAGTGGAAAATGATGATTTTCTTTTTTTTTTTTCATACAAAGTCTCATATTCCACTAACTTGTGACAAAAAATAAAAACTTCCATGAACTCACTATGCCCATCAGCGAATACCTTGGGGTCTCTTCTTTCCAAAATGGGGTCACTTGTGGGGTAGTTATACTGCCCTGGCATTCTAAGGGCCCAAATGTGTGGTAAGGAGTTTGAAATCAAATTCTGTAAAAAATGACCTGTGAAATCCGAAAGGTGCTCTTTGGAATATGGGCCCCTTTGCCCACCTAGGCTGCAAAAAAGTGTCACACATCTGGTATCTCTGTATTCAGGAGAAGTTGAGGAATGTGTTTTGGGGTGTCTTTTTACATATACCCATGCTGGGTGAGATAAATATCTTGGTCAAATGCCAACTTTGTATAAAAAAATGGGAAAAGTTGTCTTTTGCCAAGATATTTCTCTCACCCAGCATGGGTATATGTAAAATGACACCCCAAAACACATTCCCCAACTTCTCCTGAGTACGGAGATACCAGATGTGTGACACTTTTTTGCAGCCTAGGTGGGCAAAGGGGCCCATATTCCAAAGAGCACCTTTCGGATTTCACTCGTCATTTTTTACAGAATTTGATTTCAAACTCCTTACCACACATTTGGGCCCCTAGAATGCCAGGGCAGTATAACTACCCCACAAGTGACCCCATTTTGGAAAGAAGAGACCCCAAGGTATTCGCTGATGGGCATAGTGAGTTCATGGAAGTTTTTATTTTTTGTCACAAGTTAGTGGAATATGAGACTTTGTATGAAAAAAAAAAAAAAAAATAAGCATTTTCCACTAACTTGTGACAAAAAATAAAAATTTCTAGGAACTCGCCATGCCCCTCACGGAATACCTTGGGGTGTCTTCTTTCCAAAATGGGGTCACTTGTGGGGTAGTTATACTGCCCTGGCATTTTCCAGGGGCCCTAATGTGTGGTAAGTAGGTAAATGACCTGTGAAATCCTAAAGGTGCTCTTTGGAATATGGGCCCCTTTGCCCACCTAGGCTGCAAAAAAGTGTCACACATGTGGTATCGCCGTATTCAGGAGAAGTTGGGGAATGTGTTTTGGGGTGTCATTTTACATATACCCTTGCTGGGTGAGAGAAATATCTTGGCAAAAGACAACTTTTCCCATTTTTTTATACAAAGTTGGCATTTGACCAAGATATTTCTCTCACCCAGCATGGGTATATGTAAAATGACACCCCAAAACACATTCCCCAACTTCTCCTGAGTACGGCGATACCAGATGTGTGACACTTTTTTGCAGCCTAGATGCGCAAAGGTGCCCAAAGTCCTTTTGGAGGGCATTTTTAGACATTTGGATACCAGACTTCTTCTCACGCTTTGGGGCCCCTAGAATGCCAGGGAAGTATAAATACCCCACATGTGACCCCATTTTGGAAAGAAGACACCCCAAGGTATTCAATGAGGGGCATGGCGAGTTCATAGAATTTTATTTTTTTTGGCACAAGTTAGCGGAAATTGATATTTTTAATTTTTTTCTCACAAAGTCTCCTGTTCCGCTAACTTGGGACAAAAATTTCAATCTTTCATGGACTCAATATGCCCCTCACGGAATACCTGGGGGTGTCTTCTTTCCGAAATGGGGTCACATGTGGGGTATTTATACTGCCCTGGCATTCTAGGGGCCCTAAAGCGTGAGAAGAAGTCTGGAATATAAATGTCTAAAAAAATTTACGCATTTGGATTCCGTGAGGGGTATGGTGAGTTCATGTGAGATTTTATTTTTTGACACAAGTTAGTGGAATATGAGACTTTGTAAGAAAAAAAAAAATAATTCCGCTAACTTGGGCCAAAAAAATGTCTGAATGGAGCCTTACAGGGGGGTGATCAATGACAGGGGGGGTGATCAATGACAGGGGGGTGATCAATGACAGGGGGGGTGATCAATGACAGGGGTGGTGATCAATGACAGGGGGGTGATCAGGGAGTCTATATGGGGTGATAACCACAGTCATTGATCATGCCCCTGTAAGGCTTCATTCAGACGTCCGGATGCGTTTTGCGGATCCGATCCATCTATCAGTGCATCCGTAAAAATCATGCGGACATCTGAATAGAGCTTTACAGGGGGGGTAATCAATGACAGGGGGGTGATCAGGGAGTCTATATGGGGTGATAACCACAGTCATTGATCATGCCCCTGTAAGGCTTCATTCAGACGTCCGGATGCGTTTTGCGGATCCGATCCATCTATCAGTGGATCCGTAAAAATCATGCGGACATCTGAATAGAGCTTTACAGGGGGTTGATCAATGACAGGGGTGTAATCAATGACAGAGGGGTGATCAGGGAGTCTATATGGGGTGATAACCACAGTCATTGATCATGCCCCTGTAAGGCTTCATTCAGACGTCCGGATGCGTTTGGCGGATCCGATCCATCTATCAGTGCATCCGTAAAAATCATGCGGACATCTGAATGGAGCTTTACAGGGGGGTAATCAATGACAGGGGGGTAATCAATGACAGGGGGGTGATCAGGGAGTCTATATGGGGTGATAACCACAGTCATTGATCATGCCCCTGTAAGGCTTCATTCAGACGTCCGGATGCATTTTGCGGATCCGATCCATCTATCAGTGGATCCGTAAAAATCATGCTGACGTCTGAATGGAGCTTTACAGGGGGGTAATCAATGACAGGGGTGTAATCAATGACAGGGGGGTGATCAGGGAGTCTATATGGGGTGATAACCACAGTCATTGATCATGCCCCTGTAAGGTTTCATTCAGACGTCCGGATGCGTTTTGCGGATCCGATCCATCTATCAGTGCATCCGTAAAAATCATGCGGACATCTGAATGGAGCTTTACAGGGGGGTAATCAATGACAGGGGGGTGATCAGGGAGTCTATATGGGGTGATAACCACAGTCATTGATCATGCCCCTGTAAGGCTTCATTCAGACGTCCGGATGCGTTTTGCGGATCCGATCCATCTATCAGTGGATCCGTAAAAATCATGCGGACGTCTGAATGGAGCTTTACAGGGGGTTGATCAATGACAGGGGGGTAATCAATGACAGGGGGGTGATCAGGGAGTCTATATGGGGTGATCAGGGGTGATCAGGGGCTAATAAGGGGTTAATAAGTGACGGGGGGGGGTGTAGTGTAGTGTAGTGGTGCTTGGTGCTACTTTACTGAGCTACCTGTGTCCTCTGGTGGTCGATCCAAACAAAGGGGACCACCAGAGGACCAGGTAGCAGGTATATTAGACGCTGTTATCAAAACAGCGTCTAATATACCTGTTAGGGGTTAAAAAAAACACATCTCCAGCCTGCCAGCGAACGATCGCCGCTGGCAGGCTGGAGATCCACTCTCTTACCTTCCGTTCCTGTGAGCGCGCGCGCCTGTGTGCGCGCGTTCACAGGAAATCTCGCGTCTCGCGAGATGACGCATATATGCGTGACTGTGCGCAGGGCTGCCACCTCCGGAACGCGATCCTGCGTTAGGCGGTCCGGAGGTGGTTAATGGGGATGAATAGTAAAGAAGGAAAACAGTAAATATGAGTTAGAATTAGACCCTGTCTGCTGTAGTTGAAGGACTAGCTAGAATCAAGCCAACAACACACAATGGATTCTATCCAACCTTAGTTTCTTGCTCCTTGTCATAAACTCAGTTTCTTTAAACTCCACTTAATCAGAAGCCACTTGGTACAGCAACCCTCAGGAACAGCAAGCTCTGGGAGAGTTCAGTGGTTCAATTTATAGCACCTGGTTGCCCAGGCCACTCACCTTAATCAAGCAGAGGGACCATGAAGTGACAGTGCATGTGTATAAACAAATATAAACATACTCATCCCATATTAATAGTGCAATGGTGCCAATATACAAAATGGTTGATGGTAGCATCAGTGTTCATGTCTGGAACGAAAGGGCACCAATAAAAAGGGGGCCCAATATGTAGCAGGGACACAGAGGCTGGAAAAAAAAACAAGTGCAACAAAGTATGGAGGACATACGGTCCCCTACAATAATCACAAATAAATGAATGAGATGCCAAACAAATTCTTCTCATCTGAAAGTGCCAAACCAAAATACACAAATGAGGGGACACAAGCAAACACAAAGGGAGTCAAACATGTCACACAATGGGTCAATGGGAATTCCTCAAGATGAGTTATAATAATGGTGAAAAAAATAAATAAATGTTTAAATCATGAAAATAAAGAATAAAAAATAGAAAAATAAAATATTCATTAGTACAAGAAAGGAATGTAAGTCCACACAACGAGGGGGTGTAACAGCGGCTGCTGTCTGCCGATATTCCTTTGCTTACTGTAGTCGTCCCGGGCTCCGTGTTCACTGGTGATTTGCTGCCGATGTTCCCATTCACTGCTGCAGTCCTGGGCCCTGTCCTTGCATCCAATGTTTGTTCTGGAATCCGCTTCACGGTTTCCTAGCCACAGCATTCTTGCTGCTTTTTCCCTGTAGCAGTTCCTTAAGGGCCAGCACGCATCACTTCCTGGGTTTTATGGGTTAGCTCATGTGACCTTGCTGACCAATCCTAGCCTTCCTGCACATATATACCGTATTTTTTGCCCTATAAGACGCATCGGCCCATAAGACGCACCTAGGTTTTTGGGGAGGAAAATAAG
Source organism: Bufo bufo (assembly GCF_905171765.1). Taxonomy (NCBI): domain Eukaryota; kingdom Metazoa; phylum Chordata; class Amphibia; order Anura; family Bufonidae; genus Bufo; species Bufo bufo. The sequence continues at coordinate 728,733,299 of NC_053389.1, read as the reverse complement.
AAAAAAAATATTTTTAACCAAAAGGTGTGCTTTTGGTGGGTTTGGAACTAATGGTGGTCTGTGGATGGCACTATTACTGGGGATCTGTGGATGGCACTATTATGGGGGATCTGGGAAGGACAATGTTATGGGGGGATCTGGGAAGGACACTTTTATGGGGGGATCTGGGGATGGCACTGTTATGGGGATCTGTGGATGACGCTATGTTATGGGGGGATCTGTGATGGACACTGTTATGGGGGGGATCTGTGAAGGATACTGTTACAGGGGGGATCTGTGGCTGACACTGTTATGGGGGATCTGTGGATGGCACTGTTATGGGGGATCTGTGGATGGCACTGTTATGGGGGATCTGTGGATGGCACTGTTATGGGGGATCTGTGGATGGCACTGTTATGGGGGATCTGTGGATGGCACTGTTATGGGAGATCTGAGGTTGGCACTGTTATGGGGGCTCTGTGGATGGAACTGTTATGGGGGATCTGTGGATGGCACTGTTATATATGTGCCATCCACAGACCCCCCACCCCATAACAGTGCCATCCACAGACCCCCAGCCCATAACAATGCCATCCACAGACCCCCCACCCCTTAACAGTGCCATCCACAGATGTCCCCCATAAAACTGTCATCCACAGATTCCCCCCACCGCTCCAGTGCTGCAGTATACAAATATAAAATGTCTCATTCAATTAAAAGTGATTAAACATGCCCCCTCACTCCTAATATTACCGTACACCCTAACAGCTTCTGTACAACGCAGGCAGGCCTGGCGGCCGGCGCGTCACTCACTGATGTCATGTGCATTCGCCCCATATGACGCAGGGGCATTTCCCCCCCATTTTTTGGGGGGAAAAGTGCGTATTATGGGGCGAAAAATACGGTAAGTTGCTTAGCCCCTTCCCAGGTACCTGAGCATCAAGGTCCTTGTGTCCTGCAAAGGTTGCTGATATCTCTGCTTGTGTTCTGTTTATCTGACTTGTGCTTGTGTTTCTGGACTCCGCTACCTGTTTGATCCCTGCCTGCTTGCCTTGACTTTCCTGTTGCCGACTTGGACTGCCTGAGCTGTACCTGTGCCGCCTGCCCTGACCTATTGCTTGTTTGACTTTGCCTCTGTCTTTTCCTTCAGTCTTGCACAGTTACTCCTGGTTATAACTCAGCCTGCTGACTACGTCTGTACCTCTGGTACTTTGCTCTGGTACCTCCTGATCAGTCTGGCCTTGTTTGCCTATCCTCCTCAGTGGTAGCGACCAGGAGTTTACCTCGGGAAAGTCTATCCCCACCATAAGGGGGAGGAATGAAGAATAAGGGGTTCACTTAGACAATGCCCTTAGAGGAGCTTGCTCCTTGTCTTAAACTCAGTTTCTTTAAACTCCACTTAATCAGAAGCCACTTGGTACAGCAACCCTCAGGAACAGCAAGCTCTGGGAGAGTTCAGTGGTTCAATTTATAGCACCTGGTTGCCCAGGCCACTCCCCTTAATCAAGCAGAGGGACCATGAAGTGACAGTGCATGTGTATAAACAAATATAAACATACTCATCCCATATTAATGGTGCAATGGTGCCAATATACAAAATGGTTGATGGTAGCATCAGTGTTCATGTCTGGAACGAAAGGACACCAATAAAAAGGGGGCCCAATATGTAGCAGGGACACAGAGGCTGAAAAAAAAACAAGTGCAACAAAGTATGGAGGACATACGGTCCCCTACAATAATCACAAATAAATTTATGAAATGCCAAACAAATTCTTCTCATCTGAAACTTCCAAACCAAAATACACAAATGAGGGGACACAAGCAAACACAAAGGTAGTCAAACATGGCACACGATGGGTCAATGGGCATTCCTCAAGATGAGTTATAATAATGGTGAAAAAATGAAAAATAAAATGTTTAAATCATGAAAATAAAGAATAAAAAATAGAAAAATAAAATATTCATTAGTATAAGAAAGGAATGTAAGTCCACACAACGAGGGGGTGTAACAGCGGCTGCTGTCTGCCGATATTCCTTTGATTACCGTAGTGGTCCTGGGCTCCGTGTTCACTGGTGATTTGCTGCCGATGTTCCCATTCACTGCTGCAGTCCTGGGCCCTGTCCTTGCATCCAATGTTTGTTCTGGAATCCGCTTCACAGTTTCCTAGCCACAGCAGACACTGTTATGGGGGGGATCTGTGAAGGATACTGTTACAGGGGGGGATCTGTGGCTGACACTGTTATGGGGGATCTGTGGATGGCACTGTTATGGGGGATCTGTGGATGGCACTGTTATGGGGGATCTGTGGATGGCACTGTTATGGGGGATCTGTGGATGACACTGTTATGGGGGATCTGTGGATAGGACTGTTATGGGAGATCTGAGGATGGCACTGTTATGGGGGATCTGTGGATGGCACTGTTATGGTGGATCTGTGGATGGCACTGTTATGGGGGATCTGTGGATGGTACTGTTATATATGTGCCATCCACAGACCCCCCACCCCATAACAGTGCCATCCACAGACCCCCTAAGCCCTTAACAGTGCCATCCACAGATGTCCCCCATAAAACTGCCATCCACAGATCCCCCCCCCACCGCTCCAGTGCTGCAGTATACAAATATAAAATGTCTCATTCAATTAAAAGTGATTAAACATGCCCCCTCACTCCTAATATTACAGTTCACCCTACAACAGCTTCTGTATAACGCAGGCAGGCCTGGCGGCCGGCGCGTCACTCACTGACGTCACGTGCATTCACCCCATAAGACGCAGGGGAGGGGGAAAGTGCGTCTTATGGGACGAAAAATACGGTAAGTTGCTTAGCCCCTTCCCAGGTACCTGAGCATCAAGGTCCTTGTGTGCTGCAAAGGTTGCTGATATCTCTGCTTGTGTTCTGTTTACCTGACTTGTGCTTGTGTTTCTGGACTCCGCTACCTGTTTGATCCCTGCTTGCTTGCCTTGGCTTTCCTGTTGCCGACTTGGACTGCCTGACCTGTACCTGTGCCGCCTGCCCTGACCTATTGCTTGTTTGACTTTGCCTCTGCCTTTTCCTTCAGTCTTGCACAGTTACTCCTGGTTATAACTCAGCCTGCTGACTACGTCTGTACCTCTGGTACTTTGCTCTGGTACCTCCTGATCAGTCTGGCCTTGTGTGCCTATCCTCCTCAGTGGTAGCGACCTGGTGTTCCCCTCGGGAAAGTCTATCCCCACCATAAGGGGGAGGAATGAAGTATAAGGGGTTCACTTAGACAATGCCCTTAGAGGAGGTAGGGCACGTAGCACAGTGGGTTTACACCCGCTAGTTCATGACAGGGGGCCACAAAAGTGGCACATGGTGGGTGGACAAAATCCCCATCTAAAACATAATGTGATGATGACAAAAGTGTAACATATCCAAAAATTTTATATATAATATCCCACAAATATTATAAAAGCTATTTCATGGATTCATGCCCGTCATTTTCAGTTATTGGTATTCACCGGACCTGAACCCAGTCGAGATGGTTTGGGGTGAGCTGGACCGCAGAGTGAAGGCAAAAGGGCCAACAAGTGCTAAGCATCCCTGGGAACTCCTTCAAGACTGTTGGAAGACCATTTCAGGGGCCTAGCTCTGAAGCTCATCAAGAGAATGCCAAGAGTGTGCAAAGCAGTAATCAAAGCAAAAGGTGCTACTTTGAAGAACCTAGAATATGACATATTTTCAGTTGTTTCACACTTGTTTGTTATGTATATAATTCCACATGTGTTAATTCATAGTTTTGATGCCTTCAGTGTGAATCTACAATTTTCATAGTCATGAAAATAAAAAAAACTCTTTGAATGAGAAGGTGTGTCCAAACTTTTGGTCTGTACTGTATATATATATATATATATATATATATATATATATAATTTTATTGTGCCCTAATATGTCAGTTCAGACATGTACAGTAAGTGTGTTTTTCCTTACTTTCCTCTTGGTCTGACATATCCTGAGACTTGTGCTGCAAGATCATAACCTGTGAAAACTAAGATGTTTTTGCAGTACTTTGTTAAGAGTTTTTCCGGCATACTCCAATAACATTGAAATTGTGTTGTAAGAAACTTAAGTCCTTAGAGGCTATGAACACCTTTCGGGAACATTTTTTAAATTATTGCATTTTACTCATTTTCAGCTAAAGATATTTTTTTTCATTTGGTCTTATAGCTAAACATTTATCAGTTTGATAAGAATGTGGATTAAATGAGTGTTTATAAGCTGTCAGGGTTTCAAAAAAAAGGGCTACACATCGAGTTGTTGGAGCTGCTCCTGATGGAGTCAATGTAGAAAGCAAGCCAGTCTGCAGATATATTGAAAGGGAAGGCTATATAACAGAAACAGTTTAGAATTTTTATTAAAGACCAATTGAAAAACAATGTTTATAATATTTTTTTAGCCCAAATTGAGTAAAATTGGATGATTACAAAAATTGCACCGAAAGGTTTTCATAGCCTTTAAAGAAATTGTGGAAAGGAAATAAAGGACACATTCATATCAACAATTTGATGTAGGATTGTTCAGTTGCATGGTGGCCAATCTTTATATTGTGTATCGTGTATATCATTGGAAGACATGGAAAGATTCTAAATGGATCTGAAAAAGTTCTCAAAAATGGTTTTGCATATGTGAAGGAGTCGAATGAATTCAGAAATTATGTGTATCCTAGATTTTACTTTTTCCTGAACTTGCTACATCGACACAAGTGTTGAAATCTGCTGATAGTGCTAGTTACATATGGTTATGAATGATCCTTAATTCTACAAAGTTGTTTTTCTTTTTTTTTCAGTTAGTAACCATACATATGACCTCTTCTATGGCCTAAGGCATCTTTCTTTAGAAATTATATTACTGGAGGCGTTTTCAGAAAAACCACCATTCCTAATATTGCAAGTGGTATTATATTTACCCGTTTATATGCACATACATCTAAATGAGTCTCCGGCTGCTGTAAACTGTCTGACTTTTGTTAGCTCTTGAATAATTCTTCATCTCCCCACAGTCCTTATGGTAATATGTGTTGTTTGTAAATTTTTATAGTTTGCAGTAAATCTAGGACAAGCATTAGAATAAAAGCCGCACTTAAATTAACATTGACAGATTTCTGTGCCAGAAAGAAAACAGGTTGTAGCATCTCAAGGCACAATGATGACTACATGATTGACGGCCACAGGGATAAGTGGCATGAAGGAAGGGGTGGGGGGGGGGTGGGACAAAGTCAATCTTCTATATGTACATATACCTGCCAGAAGGAGCCACCAGGTTTTTTTGTGCACAAGAAATTCTAAAAAATATATATATAACATATAGCATAGCAAAGATGTTGAAGTCCATGGAAAATATGAATATTTAATTCTGTTCCTTAGAGTAATAATAGCTGAAGGTATTAAATAATTCTTGCATATATAGCTTGTTTGAATTAATTAATACAAGTGTGAAGGGGTGTCTGAGAAACCTGTTGTTGTGGGGTCTCTAGAGAGAGGTGGGCTAGTTTGTTCTATCTCCTTTTACCAGCAGGTTTTGAGAACCTGCACAGGACTGATCTCTTGACAGACACATCAACATTAGCACATAAGGGATTGGGGAAATGCTCTAAGGTTCATGAAAATTGTATGGATTGCAAACAAACATCAAGTAAGGATGAGCGAGTCGATTCTATTGATTCAGAAATCATCCCAAATTTCCCAAAAAGTTCAGATTCTAATGAACCCAAATTTTCGGTGAATCACAGAGAGTGAGATAGCCTAGTATGCTGCTCTGGGTTTCTGGGCAATATATATGCATTTTCGGGGGGTACTCTTTTTCATTACGGAGAATACCTAGTATATGTAGTATTTGTGCAGTGTATTGTAGGCCATGCAACATCCCTCTACTGATGGTATGTGCTCTCTGTAATGAGAACTAGTAACCCCCAAACAACGCATACATATATTGCCATAAAAACAGAGTAGGATACTAGACTCTCTCATATTTCCCAAAATATAGGAAACTTTTTATATATCAACTTTCAGGGCAATTGGAGCATATTTGATTTGTCACCCAAATCAAACTTTTTAAAAACAAATTGGGCAACTAATTTTAAGAATTCACTCTTCTCTAGCATCAAGCTCTCCCCCAGTAGTGTACATACAGTAAATATGAGTAGGGGGCATAGAAAATATTAAATTCGGGGAGCTCTTCAGATTATCTGAACAATGCCAAACTAACCACTTACTAAACAAGGACCCCATCTCTATTCCATGATCTCAGTGTTAACTTTACACACCCCTGTTTGTAGGACTAGAGGTTTTCTACTCATCACTAATTTCAGTAAGGAATGTGATTTATGATGGATCCTAAGGTATGGGAATAAATAGGCTTAAATAATAGCTAAATAAATAAAAGGTTTATTAAGGCTACTTTCACACTTGCGGCAGTGTGATCCGGCGGGCAGTTCCGTCGTCGGAACTGCCCGCCGGATCCGTCGATCTGCATGTGACTGAAAGCATTTGTGAGACGCATCCGGAGGCGGATCCGTCTCACAAATGCATTGCAAGAACAGATCCTTCTCTCCGCTTGTCATGCGGACAGACGGATCCGTCTTGTATCTTTTTGCACATTTTTACTGGTCTGCGCATGCGCATAGGAATGTATTAGTGCCGGATCCGACACTAATACATTCCTATGGGGAAAAATGCCGGCATTCCGGCAAGTCTTCAGTTTTTTTCGCCGGAGATAAAACCGTAGCATGCTACAGTTTTACCTTTTGCCTGATCAGTCAAAACGACTGAACTGATGACATCCTGATGCATCCTGAACGGATTACTCTCCATTCAGAATCAGTGGTGACTCTAGGAACAATATATAGGGGGGGGGGGGGCACAAAGATACCACAGTCAAAAATGGGGGGGCAAAAACATTTATTTACAAAAGAAGCTATTCAGTCGTCTGCTGTGCCGTCCTCTGCTTGCTTCCGCAGGCGCACTGTTATGGTGGATCTGTGGAAGACACACTGTTATGGGGGCATCTGTTGATGACACATTATGCCTCTCATTAGCCCCCATTATTCCTCTTATTAGCCCCCATTATGCCTCTTATCACCCCCATATCAGCCCTTATGCCTCATTAGACCCCATTATTCCTCTTATTAGCCCCCATTATGCCTCATTATCCCCCATTATAAGACATTATGCCTCTTATTAGCCCACATTATGCCTCTTATTAGCCCCCATATGCCTAATTAGCGCCCATATGCCTCATTAGCCCCCATATGCCTCTAATAGTCTAATTAGCCCATTTTGTGTCTCTAATTAGCCCCCATATGCCTCCAATTAGCCCCCATATGCCTCCAATTAGCCCCTATAGTCCCCATATGCCTCCAATTAGCCCTCATATGCCTCCAATTAGCCCCCATAGCCCCCATATGCCTCCAATTAGCCCCATATGCCTCCAATTAGCTCCCATAGCCCCCATATGCCTCCAATTAGCCCCCATATGCCTCCAATTAGCCCCCATATTCCTCCAATTAGCCCCCATATGGCTCCAATTAGCCCCCATATGGCTCCAATTAGCCCCCATTATGCCCCCAGCAGCCATATTTTTTATAAAATAAAAAAAACACTTACCTCTCCTGCTCCTGGACGGACGCCGCCTGCGCGGATATGCACGATCCCATGAAGCTGGCCATCCAGCCTACAAGAAGACAGAGGAGGACACCACGCAAACACGGCCACTGCGGCAGTGGCTGTAACCATTGGCAACCACATGTACACAACTCAGAGGAAGAAATGCAAATAGAGAGGAAAGGAGGAGGAATCGATTAAAACATGTACTTAGTAAATTGCATGTGGTGGGATAAACAACACAATAATTTGAACTTCATTACATGGGATAACCGCTTTAACTTCTATGTATGCATCTGGCTTCCGCTGCAGGGGAGCCACCAGGCCGCTACTTCTTGGAATAGTATGAATGTAGTTGGAGGCTGATCCACGGTGGTCAGAGACACCAATGTAAAGAGGGATCAGGCAAAACCCATGGTCAGGAAACAGGCAGTGATCAGTTTAGGTAAAGTTTGTGCATTTCTGTAAAACAATCCAAGATAAGGGCAGGCAGCGGAAAGTCAGCGTAGGTAAATGGGTTGTTCTGTAGACAAACATAAAAGCACACCTTCACTAACAAAGTAGCAAGCTAATATGGCAAAAAAAAAGATGGGAAGGCGCTCATAGGGTAGTATGATTATTACAAAATATTTGGAAGCAGAACATCAATGGTTGCGCTCACCTTTTGGTGTTGAGCATATGTAGGCACAACACTCGTGAGGACAAGGGGTCGGTGCAGCCGGTATCTCTCAATCCTCGTAGGTGGAGTAGCCAGTTCTTCAGAGTAATATTATGAAACACAATTTGAGGGGGTGTGTACTGGGAACCTAGGAACCTAAAGTTCAGGCACCTTTTCCTTTGGAAATGTGTCTTGAGCCTCCAGCTATTGGCTGGCAGAGATTGTACCAATTCTGCACTGTCCCTTTAAGAGCTGGGAAGCGCGCACCCTATTAGAGACAGAAAGAGGCCTTGCAGCCTATTGCAGGCTGTGCCCTCCAGTAAGGAACACAGTACTTTTGTGGCCGTCCCCGCTGCTGAAAGGCAGAGGGGACCGGCTGCTGGGCAAGGGCTAAGTGAGTTATACGACGTATGCGGCAACCCCAGATAGCGGAACACTAGTGGTCACATAGTGCAGACATGACACTGATGTCTTCTTTAGAGCTTATTTTATGTCACATGTACAGATTCTCTTTATACTCCTAGTCCAGTGCATTTACCACCAACAAAGTCTCTAGTTTGCAGTAAGCATGCACAGTGAACTCAGCCCATTAGGAATGCAGTCCTGTGGTCATCTGTACTAGGTACAAAGTAATAGTTAAAGGGAAATAACCACTGAAATGAACCTTGCAACACATTCCACCCCTGGTTCTATCACTTTAAATAATTTCAACCCATCTCAAAATGTCCGATGTCAACGCTTATTATACCATGGTACACTTTAGGCTACTTTCACACTGGCATTTTGGCTTTCCGTTTGTGAGATTCGTTCAGGGCTCTCACAAGCGGTCCAAAACGGATCAGTTTTGCCCTAAAGCCTTCTGAATGGAAAAGGATCCGCTCAGAATGCATCAGTTTGCCTGCGTTCCGTCTCTATTCCGCTTTGGTGTCCGTCTGACGAAACTGAGCCAAACGGATCCGTTCTGACACACAATGTAAGTCAATGGGGACAGACACAATCTGGCACAATAGAAAATGGATCCGTCCTCAATTGACTCTCAATGGTGTTCAAGACAGATTCATCTTGGCTATGTTAAAGATAATACAAACGGATCCGTTCTGAATTGATGCAGACGGTTGTATTATCTGAACGGATCCGTCTGTGCAGATCCATGACGGATCAGCACCAAACGCGAGTGTGAAAGTAGCCTTAGTTTCAAAAGTAGTTTATATGTAGATATCTACAAAACAATTAAACTAATAATCACTCTTCACTTTTTCCCTAATTAATTGGGACTGTTGAGAATATAATGACCTTGTTTACCTAAAATAAATAAATAATTTAACATATCAACTCTGCTTATTAAAGATAATGGCCTTTAATTGTTTAAAAGAAAATCACTTGCCACCAGTGTGCTTCTTAAAAAAAACTGTGTTGGATTAACAAGCACTGAAATAAATATACAAGGTTTTCTTGTAGAGACTTTATTTGCTTCTAATCTTCTTAGATCGTAAACTTACACAGTCTCTGGTGCTGTAAAACATGGGGATCTAGACTTAATATTTTTTGCAACTTTCTTCATGTTGATGTGTGAGGGGCTTGAAGGTGCAGGTTTCAGAGCCAGTGGCGTAGCGCCAATATAGACAGACCACGCGGCTGCTATGGGGCCCGTGGGAGGGGGGGCCCGGAGTGCATGGAAGGCCCCGCCCCCTATGTCTTCTCTGCAGTTATATATTTACTATCGCCGGGCATTCCATCCCTATCTGATCAGACTGCCGGCCCTGCTCTCACTATGATAGGGCAGGCAGGTAGCGATATCACACACTGATAACACTGCCGGCCCATCCTCTCTATCATACTGTATGAAGTGTCAGTGCAGCCAGGGCCACTAGCAGGGCAGTTACTATACTGTCAGGGCGGCCTGCCTGCAAGGAAGCAAGGGCCGGCTCCCAGCTACCACCACCCGCTGTTCTCTGCTGCTGGACTGCATTTAGTTTTACTTTGGTGAAAGGGACAGCACAGTACCTTGCAGGGTTTGTTCCTTTCTCCAAAGTAAACTTCGTCGACCCCACAGACAGCCCCCCCCCCTCTCTGCAGTGTGATATTCCTTCATGTGTGAGGAGGGGGCGGAGCCAGAGGAGCCGAGGCAGCAGCAGGAGACGATGGAGGCCCTGCTCTCTCTGACCTCCGGTGTCACTGTGCCTCCAGTATAATGTTCAGTCCCTCGCTGGTCCTCCTACACAGCAGCAATGGGGTAAGTTACTGTGGGAGGGAAGTTAGAGTCCTGAAACTGCTGCCCCTGCACATCTTGTGTCCCTGTTGTTCCAGCCCCTCACAGACCTCTGCCCACTGACTATCTCACCTATACTTCATGCAGAACTAAGAAGTTATGTCTCCCAGTGACTCCCCCCTCCCCCATCAGTGGCATTTCAAATTTTCCCATTTTTCCCAGCCCTCATTATCCACGTATGATGTAATGTCTCTGGAGGCACTGGAGCGTTATAAGAGGAGCGGCTGATATCAGTCACATGTGATGTAATGTCTCTGGAGGCACTGGAGCGTTATAAGGGGAGCGGCTGATATCAGTCACATGTGATGTAATGTCTCTGGAAGTTATATCAGCACTGGAGCGTTATAAGAGGAGCGGCTGATATCAGACACATATGTTGTATTGTCTCTGGAGGTTATATTAGTACTGGAGCGTTATAAGAGGAGCGGCTGATATCAGTCACATATGATGTAATGTCTCTGGAGGTTATATTAGTACTGGAGCGTTATAAGAGGAGCGGCTGATATCAGTCACATATGATGTAATGTCTCTGGAGGTTATATTAGTACTGGAGCGTTATAAGGGGAGCGGCTGATATCAGTCACATATGATGTAATGTCTCTGGAAGTTATATCAGCACTGGAGCGTTATAAGAGGAGCGGCTGATATCAGACACATATGTTGTAATGTCTCTGGAGGTTATATAAGCACTGGAGCATTATAAGAGGAGCGGCTGATATCAGTCACATATGATGTAATGTCTCTGGACAGTGCACCGCCCCGTCATTTAACCCCTCAGGTGCCACAAACAATGCCGATCACGGCACCTGTGAGTGAAGGCAGAGGAATGCGGTTTCCTCTAATAAAAAAAAAAATATTATTTATCCGTAACGATTTCAAAACGTTATTTATACATTGTATTTCTTTATTAATTAGCAAATGGGTGTGGCATGGGAGGAGCCAAGGGTGGGTAATGGGCAGAGTTAGGGGACCCAATTCTGATTCTTGCTATGGGGCCCAATGATTTTTATGTTCTGCTCTGCTAGGCCCAGAGGCCCTGTCTCTGAAATCTACATGGTTGCTTGTCCCCTCCTGGGCTTGCATTGCCTTCATCCTAGCTGAGCCGAAGCTTGAGGTACTCTAAAGCCAGGACAAGAAGTTCCTAGGATTATAAGTAAGAGACAGACTACAGACTACAGCTAACTTAAATTCCAGCAGAAGAGGAAGAGTTTCCTATTTATCCAGCCAAGTATAGCAGAGCTGAGAGAGTTACCGCATAGCAGGGCTGAGATTGTTGCAGATAAGTATTTGCCTTCCAAAGTTAAGCCAATACCTGTTGATGACCAAAATATTGTTTGGAAGCTGTTTGGAGTACCAATCTATGCTAAGTAAAAGCAACTGTTTAACATTACTACAAAGTCTGGACTCCATTTATTCTACTTACTCATCATAAAACTACCATTTTTGCACTGCTGTGGACCACATCACGTCTTGGATCCACGGATATCCAGGTAGGAACACCGTGACATGTGTACATAAAATCTACAGAGACTGTAGGCGACCCTGCACCACTCTGGCAATCCTACCCCTGGGTACCAACATTACCATCTACAAAGGGAGCTTTGAGTTTCCGCTGCTCAACCGCAGCTGGCGTCACGTTTACTTGCTCTATAAGAGGGACATATTTAGTAGAAACCACCTAAGGGGCAAGGGTTACCCTAGACACTGAACTGGGCCGTTGCATATGGTAATATAGTTTGGGCCCCATTTCTTAAATTTTTGGCCTAGTCTTTGTAGACAATGGATGGGCTACTTTTTGTCCAAAAACTCAGGAGAAAGAGCTTGAGCCTCTTCCTTAAAGGTATGCTCCTTTGTGCAATTGTGTTTTAATTAGCTGTATTGACCTATTGTACATACAAAAGCACCCAATTTGACCGTTCAAATACCTCCCACAGTGAGAGCCCCATCCTCTTCCACTAAACCCGGACATACCCATAATTTCACCAAGGCAGTCCCCCCTGACTTTAGCATCGGAGCAGTTCATGCTCCGATGCTCTCCCTTGCCCTGCGCAGGATCGTGCAGGGCAAGAGCTCTTTTATTTACTATAACACACGGTTCCACCCAGCAGTGTGTTCGGTGACATCACCGGCTCTGATGGGCGGGCTTTAGCACTGCCCTAGCCATTTTACAGGCTAGGGCAGCGCTAAAGCCCGCCCATCAGTGCCGGTGACGACACCAGGCTCACTGCTGGGCGGAAGCCTCTGCCGGCAGCCCTAAGGAGAGCCCGGTACGTCACCGGAACTCCACAAAATCCCTTTGCCCAGTGCAGGGCAAAGGAGAGCATCAGACCATGAACTGTTCCGATGCTCAAGTCAGGGGGGCTGCTGGGGTGAAAATGGGGATATGTGCGGGTTCAGCTCTGAACCCGGACAACCGCTTTAACATCATGGGTAGGCATGCAAGATATTTTTTTTATGTGGATCATGCAGAGGGTGTACAATTACCAATTTACCTATGAAAAGTATAATCCATATCAATGATTATCAATATACTATTAAGGAGTGTCTTACCTATTGTAGTGTTGGGGTCATGTATATTGTGGAATGTGAGTGCGGCAAGCAATATATCAGGAGGACATCTAGGAGCCTGAAAGAAAAAGAAAATCTGAACATATTCCCAATATTAATGCAGGTTATGAAAAACACATACTATATATTTCCCTGATATATCAATATTAAATTTAATATACTGCAAACAACATATGCCTAGAGGATCTCACAATTGTTTTATTTTTATCTATTTTATTATTTTATCTGTTGGCACCAGACACCGTAGGTGAAGAGACTCAGTATTTTTTTTGTTATTACATATGTATATTATATTCAAGCGAGCCAACCCGGATTTTTCCCAATTCCTTTTCAAGATGAGCTTACAAGGTTGAAATATCACTCTTTTAAAGTTTGAAGGAACCAATTAAGGGAGGGATTAAGATTTGACAGAAGAACTGTCGGCAGATTTGTCCCTATGAAACTGACTTGTTACATGTACGCTTGGCAGCTGAAGGCGTCTGTGGTCCCATGTTCATATGTGCTCGCATTGCTGAATCGCTAAAATTAAGTTTTAATATATGCAAATGATCCTCTAGGAGCAACAGGGACCCTCAGCCCTTTGACAGGCCAGGCAGTGCGAAGGTGATCACACCTGGCCCTGACCTTCTAAAGTCTCACTCTGCACCGTGCACTTCAATATCCATCACTGCGAATGTGACCGACACTAACGTGCACAATGCAGCATGAGCCTTACGAGGTCAGGGCCCTGTTTAAACTGCCTGTCCCTGTCAATTAAAGGGAAAGGGGCATGGCTGAGCATCTAGGTGTAACGACAATATACCATTGCTCCTAGAGGCTTATTTGCAAATATTAACACTTTACTTTTCTCAGCAATGCAGGCATATAAGAATTTGGGACCAACACAAATCAGCCTTCAGCTGCCAAGCGCACACGCAACAAGTCAGCCAGTTTGATATTGTATGTACGATCTGCTGATGCCCTTTAAAAAAGGAGGAAACCGGCTTATGTAGGTACTACTAGGACACTCGCAAAATTGGCCCACATCCATGCACCAACCGAAAGCATTCTAGAAAAGGCAAGACTTTTGGAGATTAAACTAAAGTCTGTGAATGTTCTAAACTTTTTGGATGCATTTTGGAGGGCTGCCTTTGGTCATGTCCTGAGAAGCCTGACACCCGCTGCCTAGAGCTGAGTCTCCAAATTCCTGCTTCATCCTCTGCCTATGGTGGTAGTAGAAATTGAACTTTCATGTCTTTTATTTTATTAAATTAAGTTTTCTGTAGTATGGAAGGGATTATTGGAGCTTCATTTCCCATATCACTGTAATTGTATGTTTGTTTTTTTTCCGCTTTTTTTAATCAAACCACAAAGTAATAATTATGTCATACAGGAAGAGGTTTTTAATTCCATCTTTAATAATTCACAGCAGTTTTGTTTGTGCCGGTCTCTTCTAAACAAGCCCCTTTAGTTAATCTCCTACAGACACTGATAATTGTAAATCCTTTATCAGAGTATAATGATGAACACAGAGTTTTTGAAATTTCATTACCAGGAAGGCCTCATAGAATAACTAATGTTAACAATGTGCTTGCACCTGTGGTATTTTATATTTAATAGTTTTATGTGGTGGTCTGGGATCTACCGCGGTAATGGGGCAATTCATCAATTAGTACAATTCTGATATTACAATAACATGCCAATCAACCATTGATCTCGTAGAGACTCCTCACTGTTGTTGCTCGCAGCAGAATACAATCCTATTGCATAGTCCTATTTGATACTATGTCATGCCCAGGGGCGCTCCTGAGGTGAGGTGAGGCGGCGCCATCTAGTGGGCGGCAATCTAAAACAGTAGAAGACCGGCCTCAGCCTCAGGACAGCCTCAGTGCACACTGGCACTGCTCTGAATGATGACAGAGAGCTGCCGCCTGCACTATATGCCTGGGTAGTAGTGAGGGGGTGCATACGGGGCATGTGTCCTGAGGGGGCCCCAAGGCGGGTGACAGTCCTCCCTCTTGCATGGACTCCAGACTCGCAAGGCAGATCCCGGCACAGGCAGCGATCAGCTGATCTGAACTACAGAACAGCTCATTGCTTGCTGGATAGACTGTGGGGAGCACTGCTGCCAGCCTTGTGGTCCTGCACACAGAAGCCTAGAAGAAAGCTCCTCCTGGTCAGAGGAGCCGGCACTGCTGTAAGAATTACTAGTTGTGTTGGCTCCTCTGACTAGCTGTGGTGCCTGTTAACCCTTACCCTCTTATCCAGCAGCTGGTGTTTATACAGCCAGACATTCCCAGGGTTGGTGTAAAATGATGCTCCTCCGTAGTCCGGCCCGAGGGCGGAGAGGGACTGGGAGGGTTGTCAGGCCATGCAGTGCTTAGGCTACTTTCACACTTTGCTGGATCTGGCAGGGTTCAGCAAAAACGCTTCTGTTATGAACAGATCCGGTTGTATTATCTTTAACATTGCCAAGATGGATCATCCGTCATTAACTCCATTGAAAGTCAATGGAGGACGGATCCATTTTCAATTGTGGCAAATTGTGCCAGAGAAAACGGATCCATTCCCTTTGACTTGCATTGGGGGTCATGCCGTTTTGCTCCGCATCCTAGGGCGGAAAGAAAACCGCAGCATGTTGTGGTTTGCTCTCAGGTCTGGGAACGCAACAAAATGGAACTGAATGCATTTTGGAGCACTCCGTTCTGTTCAGTTATGTTTTGTCCCCATTGGCAATGAATGGGGACAAAACTGAAGCGTTTTTTCCCGCTATTGAGACCCTATGACGGATCTCAATACCGGAAAACTAAAACGCTAGTGTGAAAGTAGCCTTACAGCTAGACAAGAACAGGTTGCTCAGTCCCACCCCTCTAGCTGCAGGACTGCCCTTTCACTGCATGATGGAGCCCCAGGAATCCTGCATAGAAGTGAATGCATATGTGTAGTATGTGTGTGATGTGTAGTATGTAATAGTGTGTGTGATGTGTAGTATGTAATAGTGTGTGTGTGATGTGTAGTATGTAATAGTGTGTTTGTGTGATGTGTAGTATGTAATAGTGTGTGTGATGTGTAGTATGTAATAGTGTGTGTGTGTGTGTGTGTGTGTGTGTGTGTGATGTGTGGTATGTAATAGTTTGTGTGATGTGTAGTATGTAATAGTGTGTGTGTGATGTGTAGTATGTAATAGTGTGTGTGTGTGTGTGTGATGTGTGGTATGTAATAATGTGTGTGATGTGTAGTATGTTATAGTGTGTGTGTGTGATGTGTAGTATGTAATAGTGTGTGTGTGTGATGTGTAGTATGTAATAGTGTGTGTGTGATGTGTAGTATGTAATAGTGTGTGTGTGATGTGTAGTATGTAATAGTGTGTGTGAGATGTGTGGTATGTAATAGTGTGTGTATGTGTGTGTGGTATGTAATAGTGTCTGATGTGTGGTATGTAATAGTGTGTGTATGTGTGTGTGTGATATGTAGTATGTAATAGTGTGTGTGTGTGTGTGTGTGTGTGTGTGATGTGTAGTATGTAATAGTGTGTGTGATGTGTAGTATGTAATAGTGTGTGTGTGATGTGTGTGATGTGTAGTATGTAATAGTGTGTGTGATGTGTAGTATGTAATAGTGTGTGTGTGTGTGTGATGTGTAGTATGTAAAAGTGTGTGTGATGTGTAGTATGTAAAAGTGTGTGTGATGTGTAGTATGTAAAAGTGTGTGTGATGTGTAGTATGTAATGTGTGTGTGAGATGTGTAGTATGTAATAGTGTGTGTGTGATGTGTAGTATGTAATAGTGTGTGTGATGTGTAGTATGTAATAGTGTGTGTGTGATGTGTAGTATGTAATAGTGTGTTTGTGTGATGTGTAGTATGTAATAGTGTGTGTGATGTGTAGTATGTAATAGTGTGTGTGTGTGTGTGTGTGTGTGTGTGTGTGATGTGTGGTATGTAATAGTTTGTGTGATGTGTAGTATGTAATAGTGTGTGTGTGATGTGTAGTATGTAATAGTGTGTGTGTGTGATGTGTGGTATGTAATAATGTGTGTGATGTGTAGTATGTTATAGTGTGTGTGTGTGTGATGTGTAGTATGTAATAGTGTGTGTGTGTGATGTGTAGTATGTAATAGTGTGTGTGTGATGTGTAGTATGTAATAGTGTGTGTGTGATGTGTAGTATGTAATAGTGTGTGTGAGATGTGTGGTATGTAATAGTGTGTGTATGTGTGTGTGGTATGTAATAGTGTCTGATGTGTGGTATGTAATAGTGTGTGTATGTGTGTGTGTGATATGTAGTATGTAATAGTGTGTGTGTGTGTGTGTGTGTGTGATGTGTAGTATGTAATAGTGTGTGTGATGTGTAGTATGTAATAGTGTGTGTGTGATGTGTGTGATGTGTAGTATGTAATAGTGTGTGTGATGTGTAGTATGTAATAGTGTGTGTGTGTGTGTGATGTGTAGTATGTAAAAGTGTGTGTGATGTGTAGTATGTAAAAGTGTGTGTGATGTGTAGTATGTAAAAGTGTGTGTGATGTGTAGTATGTAATGTGTGTGTGAGATGTGTAGTATGTAATAGTGTGTGTGATGTGTAGTGTGTGTGTGTGTGTGTGTGATGTGTAGTATGTAAAAGTGTGTGTGATGTGTAGTATGTAATGTGTGTGTGAGATGTGTAGTATGTAATAGTGTGTGTGATGTGTAGTATGTATAGTGTGTGTGTGTGTGTGTGTGTGTGTGTGTGATGTGTAGTATGTAAAAGTGTGTGTGATGTGTAGTATGTAAAAGTGTGTGTGATGTGTAGTATGTAATGTGTGTGTGAGATGTGTAGTATGTAATAGTGTGTGTGATGTGTAGTATGTATAGTGTGTGTGTGTGTGTGTGTGTGTGTGTGTGATGTGTAGTATGTAATAGTGTGTGTGTGTGTGTGTGTGTGTGTGTGTGTGGGTGTGATGTGTAGTATGTAATAGTGTGTGTGTGTGTGTGTGTGTGTGTGATGTGTAGTATGTAATAGTGTGTGTGTTTGTGATGTGTAGCATGTAAAAGTGTGTGTGATGTGTAGTATGTAATAGTGTGTGTGTGTGATGTGTAGTATGTAATAGTGTGTGTGTGATGTGTGGTATGTAATAGTGTGTGTATGTGTGTGTGGTATGTAATAGTGTGTGTGTGATGTGTGGTATGTAATAGTGTGTGTGTGTGTGTGTGTGTGATGTGTGGTATGTAATAGTTTGTGTATGTGTGTGTGTGTGATGTGTAGTATGTAATAGTGTGTGTGGGTGTGTGATGTGTAGTATGTAATAGTGTGTTTGTGTGATGTGTAGTATGTAATAGTGTGTGTGTGAGGTGTAGTATGTAATAGTGTGTGTATGTGTGTGATGTGTAGTATGTAATAGTGTGGGTGATGTGTAGTATGTAATAGTGTGTGTGATGTGTAGTATGTAATGCAGGATGTATTAAATGTAGAGTTGAGCGAACCCGAACTGTAATGTTTGGGTTCGTACCGAACTTTAGCTTTTTTTGGACAACCATTTTTTGGACCCCATTTACGTAAAAGTTTGTGTTCGGCGATTTTTATGGAGCTTTTTGAAAGGCTGCAACAAGCCAATCAACAAGCGTTTAACTGTGTGCCCTTAGAAGCCATCACAGCCATGCCTACTATTGGCATGGCTGTGATTGGCCAACTGCAGCATGTGACCCAGCCTCTATATAAGGACTCATGCACATGAACGTATGGCTTTTCAGTGTTTTGCGGTCCGTTTTTTACGGATCCGTTGTTCCGTTTTTTCTTTCTGTTTCCTTTCCGTTTTTCCGTTCCATTTTTCTGTTCCGTTTTTCCGTATGCCACATACAGTATACAGTAATTACATAGAAAAAGTTGTGCTGGGCATAACATTTTCAATAGATGGTTCAGCAAAAACGAAACGGATACGGACGACATACGGATGCATTTCCGTATGTGTTCAGTTTTTTTTGCGAACCCATTGACTTGAATGGAGCCAAGCACAGTGATTTGCAGACAAGAATAGGACATGTTCTATCTTTTCACAGTACGGAAATGCGAAAATACTGAAACGGAATGCACACGGAGACACCAGGTTTTTTTGCTGAACCATTGAAATTAATGGTTCAGTATATGTATCGCATACTGAACTCAAAAAACGGCCAGTATACTGAACGCAAAATACTGTCGTGTGCATGAGCCCTAAGGCTGAGTCACGTAGCGCTGCACGTCACTCTACTATTCTTAGTGTAGGGAGAGGATGCTGCTGCTGTCAGGGACAGATCAGGGATAAATACTAAGAAGAGATATATATAATATAGTTTGAGACTGGCACTCCCCCATATGAGTTAAATATCAATTGTAGCAGTATTCACAAAATAATTCACAATATTTAATGTATCACATAAAATAAAAACATATACTGAAACCAATCGGGTCCAAGACTAATTAATAATAATTGCTGCAGCAACGACAATGTTTAAAAATCCCTAAAAAATAATAATAAAAAAATAATAAAAGTCCAATAAAATACGATAAAATATATCCACAAAACGTCCTTCCAGAAGAAGGGGGAACCGTAAATCCTAGATGAGAAACAATGAAAAAGTTCTAAACAGACCCAGACAGATCCCGGAGTTATAGTATGATTTGTCCAATCAGTATATTTCCTGTGTCTCTGTCGGTCTTCTTTGACCATATATTGGGCTTGTCTTCTTATAAATAGTGTGACAGTAAATCGTTCTCCAATATTCGGTAAGTGTCCGATTTAAACATAAAGAGCATCTGGTTTTTACTAACGGTCACTTTATACCTCCCGCGGTCCAAATGTTCGGCGTCTCACTTAGCTCATGCGCCACTGCTGCCTCTCGATCGCTATGCCAAAGTCTCGAGTCCAGTCATGTGACCTGGATGCGTACTCGCGAGAGGTGGACTTGTACTGACCGATTTGGGTGGCTGATCTTCCGAACTTTTTTCTTTCTGTTTTGGAGCGCTCCAATTTTTATATGTGTCGGAATATTAGCACACGGGCTTCCAGTGAGGATGTCCTGTTGGGAATGTACTTAGTAGCACCAAACGCGTTTCGGGGATCTCTTTCCCCTTCCTCAGTGGTCCTAAGTACCACTTTGCTACTAAGTACATTCCCAACAGGACATCCTCACTGGAAGCCCGTGCGCTAATATTCCGACACATATAAAAATTGCAGCGCTCCAAAACAGAAAGAAAAAAGTTTGTTTACTGCTGTTGAAATAAACCGTGTGTTCATATACTGCTCATTTAGAATTTAACGTACATAGAATACAGTAACATTTAGGCCACAAATGCGGCCATTCGTTTACTGCGGTTGAAATAAACCGTGTGTTCATATACTGGTCATCTTTGATTACACGTGCATAGGTGACAGTCACATTTAGGCCACAAATACGGCCATTTGTTTACTGCGGTTGAAATAAACCATGTGTTTATATACTGCTCATTTTGAATTTAACGTACATAGAATAAAGTCACATTTAGGCCACAAATACGGCCATTCGTTAACTGCAGTTGAAATAAACCGTGTGTTCATATACTGCTCATTTTGAATTTAACGTATATAGAATACAGTCACATTTAGGCCACAAATACGGGCATTCATTTACTGCGGTTTAAATAAACCGTGTGTTCATATACTGATCCTCCACATCACCTTCTGGGGAAGGTATATTGATGATATCTTTTTACTGTGGGATGGTCCAGAGGTTGCCTTTAGGTCATTTGTTACATCAATGAATCACAACCCAATTGGACTGAGATTTACCTGTGAAATTAGTAACAGGGAAATCTCATTCCTGGATATAAAAATCTGTAAAAGGGATGGGACACTATGCACTGAAACCTTCAGGAAAACCAACGGCCACTGATAGTGTCACCGCCAGTTCTGTGAGAAGGTCTGTTAGACGTTCTTCTCCACCTCTTGCATGAGGTTCTTTGTTTTGGTTTCACTTTGTCATCTCCTTTCCTTCTCCCAGCTGTCACCTATTTACAGTAATTGTCTCCCTTTATATTCCCTCCCATACTGCCTCACTTTGCGGTTTATTCTTCTTCCTGGATGAGTTGTTCACTGCTGGAGGCTGCTACTGCTGATTCCTCAGATAAGTCCTTTTCCTTTATTTGTGTTTCCTTGCTGGCTTGATTCTAGGTGACCCTGACTCCGTCCGTATTAAGTGCAGGGAGCCGGTGGTCGTGTCCCCTCACTATTATAGGGTTTTCAGGTGTCACACAGTATAAGATACGTGGGCATGCAATCGTCTACCATAAAGACCTTTGCATGGGCATAGCAGTCAGGGAGAGCTCTATGGGTTTTATAGGGCTCATCCGTATGCTCCTTAGTTTGTGATCAAGCCAGTCGGATGTTTATTTATAAGTTACAGCTTTCTGCAACACCATCCGTGACATTATAAACCGCCATAACCGTCTTAAGCATGGATCCGGTTTCAGCCTTGATTGACCGCATGCAAGGTCTTTCGCTGGAGGTAGCAGATCTCCGTAAAACTGTGTCTCAGTTTCAGGTGACCGGTTCTGCTAGCGTTCATGGAGTTTGTTTCGAGCCTAAGATCTTGCTTCCGGATACGTTTTCCCGGGGTAGTGATAATTTAGTTCGCTTTAGAGAGGCTTGCAAACTCCATTTTCGCCTACTTCTCCATTCCTCTGGTGATGAGGAGCAGAGGGTGGGGATCATCATCTCGCTGCTCAGGGATAACTCTCAGTCTTGGGCCTTTTCGCTGCTGGTGGGGGCACGGCCCCTCCGATCGGTGGATGAATATTTTGTAGCCCTAGGGCAGATATCTGATGACCCGGATCATATTGCTCTGACTGAATCTAAACTGCGTCTTTTATGCCAAGTAAATTTTGCCATGGTCTTTCGGAAAGATTGAAAGATGCATTTGCTTTTCATGAGAGACCAGCCTCGTTAGAATCTGCCATGTCTCTAGCTGTTCGTATTGACAGGCGTCTTAGAGACAGAGAGGAGACTACTCCTTCCTGTCATATTCAGTCCAAGGACAGTGGGGCTGTCTCATTCAGTGCGCAGGGGTCTCAGTCTCTCTCAATCCCCTCTGAGGAGGAGGCCATGCAGCTGGCTTTGCTTGCATCTGATAGTAGAGGATTCAGCTCTCAGAGGAGGGTTTGTTTCTGTTGTGGGAGTATAAATCATTTGGCTAATGTTTGCCCTTCTAGGAGA
Organism: Bufo bufo; assembly: GCF_905171765.1. Classification (NCBI taxonomy): domain Eukaryota; kingdom Metazoa; phylum Chordata; class Amphibia; order Anura; family Bufonidae; genus Bufo; species Bufo bufo. The sequence continues at coordinate 728,711,025 of NC_053389.1, read as the reverse complement.
TTCATGGAGTTTTCTGAGGGTAATAAAAGAAAAACAAAAAGAAAAAACCCTCTAAAAACTTTCCATTTGCTACTATTGGCAAGGTTGATGCGGAAATTGAAGGTTTGCCGTTTTCTTGTAGTTCCCGTTTTCTCCTACCTGCCAGGGTGGCGCTAGACAGCAAGAACATTGTTTGTGAGATTTTTGTAGATAGTGGAGCAGCTGTCAATCTCTTTGATAATCAATTTGCAATAACGCATGGTTTCCAGGTATGCACTTTGGAAAAGGATATACCTGTTTTTGCTATCGATTCCGCTCCACTTTTTCAAAGATCGCTAAAGGGCATAGTTCACAATATCCGTTTGACTGTGGGTGACGCTCATGTTGAGGATATGTCATGTTTCGTCTTAAGCGGATTACCTACTCCTCTAGTGTTGGGGCTACCCTGGCTCACTAAACATAACCCCACCATTGATTGGCAAGCAAGGTAAATAAATGGTTGGAGTGAGAATTTGCAGAAAGAGGTTTCTACCAAGACTGTGCCATCTTTTCTCTCTGAATTTTCGGATGTGTTTTCAGAGAGTGGTGTCCAGGAGTTGCCCCCGCCCCGGGAGTACGACTGCACTATTAATCTCATCCCAGGCGCCAAACTTCCAAAATCACGTTTATACAATCTCTCCCAACCTGAAAGAGTCACTATGCGTACTTATATCGTCATCCCACCTCATATTCGTCATCCCACCTCTACTCAAAACCTACCCCAATTTGCCTGAGCTACTGGTGAAGGTGCGCTGTGTGTGTGCAAATTTCTGCAAGTCATTGACAGTTTTAGCCAGTCTGTCAATGATGCAGCAGCGCTTGAAATTACCAGCTCACCGGCTGTTGGCCAGGCTTTGTGAGCAGAGGGCAGTGGTGGAATACCAGCTGCTACAGTGGTCATTGCATTTTTCGTTCCACTAATCAGAAGCGACGAGTGGGCATGGATGTCTGACCTCTGTGAGGTTTTAAGAAACTTTGAGGAATCAAAACAGATGGTGAGCGGCGATAACGCTATTATCAGTTTAACCATCCCACTTCTGTGTCTACTCAAATGCTCGCTGCTCACAATTAAGGACAACGCTTTGCATGTGGAAGAGGTGGAAATGGGGGAAGAAGACATTACACAGGGTAATAGCCAGACCACCCTCCGTCCGTCTTATCAGAGAAAATTGGACGATGAAGAGGAGGAGGAGCAGTAGACTGTTGCCTCCGCTACAGAGGGTAGTACCCATGGAAGTTTAATTCCATCTGTTCAGCGTGGGTTGGCAGAAGATAAGGAGATGGACAGTCATCCTCCTGATGATGACAGCGAAGTCTTGCCTGTTGGTACTCAGGCACACAGGGCTGACTTCATGTTAGGCTGCCTTTCCCACGACCCTCGCGTTATACGCATTTTAGACAACACGGATTACTGGGTGTTCACCCTTCTCGACCCCCGCTACAAAGAGAACTTCTCATCCCTCATTCCTCAGGTGGAGAGGACGAGCAAAATGGTGCAATACCAGAAGGTTCTTGTTGAAAAATTGCTCCAAAAATTTCCATCTGACAATGCTGGCGGCAGAGTCCGTACTTCCTTGGGCAAACGAGAAGGGGAGACAAGGGGAACACACAGCAATTCCAACAGAGGCAGGGCAACACTCTCCAAGGCCTGGGACAGTTTCATTACACCCCGCCAGCACCATCACCCAGATGTGCGGCCTAGTGTCACAAGGAGGGAAAAGTTTTGGAAGATGGTGAAGGAGTACGTAGCAGACCGTGTCAGTGTCCTCAGTGATCCCTCAGTGCCTTACAACTGCTGGGTGTCCAAGCTGGACACGTGGCACGAACTTTCGTTCTACGCCTTGGAGGTGCTGGCCTGCCCGGCCGCCAGCGTTTTGTCAGAGCGGGTATTTAGAAGCTGCTGGTGGCATTATAACAGATAAGCGTATCCGCCTGTCAACTGAAAATGCTGACAGGTTGACTCTTATAAAAATGAACAAGGCCTGGATTGCCCCTGACTTCTCGACTCCATCCAAGTTGATGAACAAAGGCACTTTAAATGTGTTGTTTAATGTACTCAATACATTGTATTCCCATGCACCCCTTCCACCACAAAAAAGGTATATGGTTAAATCTTCCTTTTCTCATTCTCCTCCTCCTCTTCCACCATATCAACATACTTATTTGTTGCATATAATGCCCTCGCATATAATCTTTTACAGGGTCAGTTTACCTGCAGGCCCTCACATATAATGTTTTACAGGGTCAGCTCACCTGCAGGCTCTCGCATATAATGTTTTACTGGGTCAGCTTACCTTCTGATGATAACAGCAAAGTCTTGCCTGTTGGTACTCTGGCACACATGGCTGACTTCATGTTAGGCTGCCTTTCCCAAGACCCGCCCATTATATGCATTTTAGACAACATGGATTACTGGTTGTTCACCATTCTCGACCCCCGTTACAAAGAGAACTTTTTATCTCTCATTCCTCTGGTGGAGAGGACAAGCAAAACGGTGCTATACCAGAAGGTCCGTGTTGAAAAATTGCTCTAAAGTTGATAGGGCAGACATCCAAATGGATCGTCACCGTCACACGGACGTGCAATCGCCTAGAAGTTATCTAGAGTCAACAAAGCGGCAGCAGGCCCTCACCTACAAGTCCAGTCTCAGTAGCTAAGAGTCTGGTCAACACAATCCTCACCATGATGACACACTGGGTGAACGTTGTGGAGGCCGGGAGCAAGTCGGCTGCTGGCACCACACTTGCCCTCTAATAGATCCTCGTTAACGGAAAGTGTACTCATTCCAATAACAGGGCCTCTTGTTATTTATCTTCACTACCTCCCAGAGTCGGGAGTGGGTAATTGCCGCGCGCCTGCTGCTTTCCTTGGACGCTTGTGCTTTAATAACTTGACCCACCCTCTCTGGGTGGTTCACAATTAGGAAAAAAAGGGGCAAGGCAACAACAGCCAATCAGATTTCAGCAATTGACCTCCCTTGGTTGTGGTAGCCGTTTCTCAGGCTCCCTCTCCGGCATCGAACCCTGATTCCCCATTACCCGTGATCACCAAGGTAGGCGCAGAAAAGAAAATCAAAAGTTGATAGGGCAGACATCTGAATGGATCGTCGCCATCACAGGGACGTGCAATCGCCCAGAGGTAATCTAGAGTCACCAATGCAGCAGCAGGCCCTCGTCACTAATGTTTTAGATGGTCAGATCAGCAGGCCCTTGCTCCAAATGTTTTTGAGGGTCACCAGCAGGCCATTTTCAAGGGTGTGTATGATGCCCTCCATTATGTGTAACAAAGGGTGTTTTGGAGTGCGGGTTCCTTGTAATTTTTGGCAGCCCTTTCACTTAGTGCATAGGCTTTATTAGTGTAGTAGTTCCACTACCTGAACTATTGTACCACAATGTGAATGAGTCCCTCCATTATGTGATATACAGGTTGTATCGGAGTACCTCTTCCTTGTAATTTTTGGCAGCACTTGCACTTTATATACAAGTAAATATCCAGGAAAGAATGTTTAAAGTTTTTTCCTCAAATTTTTTTTTTTTTTTCAGTTTTGTGCGTATTATTGTCAGTCTGTAAAAGTGGCATCCTACTCTGACAACATGGTTCCCAGCAGCGACCTAGGAGTCCAAAATGCAACGAGACATCCTCCCGATGCTGTTCCCAAACCATTTTGGTGGTGTTTCCATCAATTTCTGACCTTTTCCTATGAACCAGACCCCCTACCCTCTTCAGAGCAGGGGGTGCCTGGTTTAATGCTCGGGTTCTCCCATTTACTTCCATTATACTCGAGCACCCGAGCATCCCGATGTGTTCTGCCAGAGCACCCGAGCACAAGAGCACTTTGGTGCTCGATCAACACAAGTATTTAGTTTAGAAAAAAGACGACTGAGGGGAGATCTAATAACTATGTATAAATATTATCAGGGGTCAGTACAGAGATCTCTCCCATCATCTATTTATCCCCAGTGACTGTGATGAGGGGACATCCTCTGCGTCTGGAGGAAAGAAGGTTTGTACACAAACATAGAAGAGGATTCTTTACTTTAAGAGCAGTAAAACTATGGAACTCTCTGGTGATGGTGAACTCTCAAACAGTACAAGAGGAGTCTGGTTGCATTTCTGGAGTGTAATAATATTGCAGGGTATAGTTAATAGATTTCTGGAGAAGGGTTGTTGATCCAGGGAGTTATTCTGATTGCCTGATTGGAGTCAGGAAGGAATTTTTTCCCCTAAAATTAGGAATATTGGCCTCTACCTCACAAGGTTTATTACCTTTCTCTGGATCAACTTGCAGGATAACAGGCTGAACTGGATGGACGTATGTTACTAGATTACCATGAGGTCAGGCACTGTCCTGAACCAGCAGAAACCCAGAAAGTGCTCACTACACCAACATAGAGTCTGACAGCGGCTTTGAGAATTTAATTCCAGCACCTAACAGCAATCAGCATACCACTGGCTAATACTCAAATATAGAGATCTAGAGGCAGGATCAAGGTTCGATTATGGATCTCATACTCGGCATCTCCATTACAGAGTTGCTCATGAGCCATCATAGAGAACTAGTTAGTGTTGAGCTAGCATGCTCGGCCGAACACCAGTTTGGCTTAAGCATCGCGATGCACGGCACATCGCATGTGTTCAGCCAAATACCTTGTGTGCTCGAGCTAGATGCTCGGGTCGGTGCATTTAAATCCAATTTAGCCTCTATTTCTGAGAAGTTTCTGCTGGAATTTGAACTCACAACCTTCTACATTAGAGGCAAGGACTGTAACCACTCAGCTATAAAACTGAATGATAAACTGTGTCAGATAAACTGTGTCAGAAAAACCTCATAGTAGTTTGTCATGTAGTAAGTATATTCCTTTACAGCAGAAGAATCATTTCATTTTTCAATGCAGGTTAACATGTAGCTGTATAGCGCAGTGGTTAAGCTTTTTGACTCTAATGTAGAAGGTTATGAGTTCAAATCCTTGCAAAAACTCTTTAGAAATAGAGGCTAAATTTAATTTAAACATATATTTAAGTTTTTAGCCATAATATATTTACATATATTAATATATATATTATAATATATGTAAATATATTATGGCTTAAAACATCAGTAGTAGTTTCCCACATATTATGCATTCATATATATCAGAAGTATGATTTTTATATATATATATATATATATATATATATACATACACTCACCTAAAGAATTATTAGGAACACCATACTAATACGGTGTTGGACCCCCTTTTGCCTTCAGAACTGCCTTAATTCTACGTGGCATTGATTCCACAAGGTGCTGATAGCATTCTTTAGAAATGTTGGCCCATATTGATAGGATAGCATCTTGCAGTTAATGGAGATTTGAGGGATTCACATAAGGGGACCGAAGCTCCCGTTCCACCACATCCCAAAGATGCTCTATTGGGTTCAGATCTGGTGACTGTGGGGGCCATTTTAGTACAGTGAACTCATTGTCATGTTCAAGAAACCAATTTGAAATGATTCGAGCTTTGTGACATGGTGCATTATCCTGCTGCAAGTAGCCATCAGAGGATGGATACATGTTCTCATTCTGTTTACGCCAAATTCGGACTCTACCATTTGAATATCTCAACAGAAATCGAGACTCATCAGACCAGGCAACATTTTTCCAGTCTTCAACAGTCCAATTTTGGTGAGCTTGTGCAAATTGTAGCTTTTTTTTCCTATTTGTAGTGAAGATGAGTGGTACCCGGTGGGGTCTTCTGCTGTTGTAGCCCATCCGCCTCAAGGTTGTGCGTGTTGTGGCTTCACAAATGCTTTGCTGCATACCTCGGTTGTAACGAATGGTTATTTCAGTCAACGTTGCTCTTCTATCAGCTTGAATCAGTCGGCCCATTCTCCTCTGACCTCTAGCATCCACAAGGCATTTTTGCGCACAGGACTGCCGCATACTGGATGTTTTTCCTTTTTCACACCATTCTTTGTAAACCCTAGAAATGGTTGTGCGTGAAAATCCCAGTAACTGAGCAGATTGTGAAATACTCAGACCAGCCCGTCTGGCACCAACAACCATGCCACACTCAAATTTTCTTAAATCACCTTTCTTTCCCATTCTGACATTCAGTTTGGAGTTCAGGAGATTGTCTTGACCAGGACCACCCCTCTAAATGCATTGAAGCAACTGCCATGTGATTGGTTGACTAGATAATTGCATTAATGAGAAATAGAACAGGTGTTCCTAATAATTCTTTAGGTGAGTGTATATATATATATTTAAAAAAAAAATATTTTTATTTATTACACATTTATGTTGTGCCATACATTTTTTACAATTAGAAAAAAATATATAAAATATCTAAATTTAATTTAGCCTCTATTTCTGAAAAGCATCTGCCGGGATTTTAATTCACAAACTTCTACATTAGAGCCAAGAACTTTAACCACTACGCTATACAGCTACATGTTGACCTACACTGAAATATGAAATGATACTTCTGCTGTACAGGAATACTTACTACATGACAAACTACTATGAGTTTTTTTTTACTTAATTTATCATTCAGCTTTATAGCTGAGTGGTTAAGTCCTTGCCTCTAATGTAGAAGGTTGTGAGTTCAAATCCTGGCAGGAACTTTTCAGAAATAGAGGCTAAATTAGATTTAAATACACTGGTTTGTCCACAAGCACTGACTCCATATATGGAAATAGCTATATATGGAGACAGTGCAGGGACTCCTAAGCCACAGACTCACATTGGGGGATTCCCTCACTGTACATCAACCTTCTGTATAGACCTCAGTGGGACCCGGCACCCTGCCCTCTTCAGAGCAGGGGGTGACTGGTTTAATGCTCAGGTTCTTCCATTGTGCTCAGGTGCTTTGTAGAGCACCCGAACTAGTGCGTATGTCATGCCCATAGTTCCCTGGCCATGGAGTGCTAGTGTGCATGTCTGTTTCATCTGTTAGGAGATAATTTCACATGCTCCATCTCCCTGTACTTTTTTCAGATTATTTTATGTCTGTCACAAGTGCTTAATGTAGACCAGCTCTTAACTATGAGGAGAATGGGGTGCCAATTCTCTCATTCTCTGACAAATGCCAATCAAGCTGCATGGTGCTGGACTGCGAGCACAGATCCCACTACAGGATTTTGTGCCCTTATGCCACCGTCATGGAATCTGTTTCTGACAGGTTGGTCAGAAACATGCAGACCAGTAGCCTGCTGGAGGTTATTTTTAGGGCTTTAGCAGATATTAGTCCTGATTTTGGACTGATGTCCTTCCATGGCTCTGTCCAACCTTCTTTGTGTCCTGGTACTGTCTCCATGATCTTGAGACTGTGCTTCTTGTGACTGCACAAATGGATGTGCCATCCTGGAGGAGGAGGACTACATGTACAACCTGATCAGGGTGCTGGTTGTTTTGCTGTTGCCTCTCCAGTGACCTGTCGTCACCTTCATTTTCACTAAAGCAAGTTAAATTGATTCATAATCATGTATGCTCCCTAACTGGACAGATTCATATCATATCCATAAAGTTTAAGTGACTTAGGGTTATACAGTGATTCTTACATGTTCCTTAAATTTTTTTTGGAGCAGTGTACATTGTACAAATAAGAGAGATGTCTCAACGAATGGCAAGCAGTTCTATATCATCACCAACTTTACTCCATGTAGGTAGACTAGGCTATACTAGTACACAAACAAAGGGGGAGATATATCAAACTGGTGCAAAGTAGAACCAAAGCAACCAATCAGATTCCACCTTTCATTTTCCAAAGGAGCTGTGGAAAATGAAAGATGGAATCTGATTGGTTACTATTGGCAACTAAACCAGTTCTACACCAGTTTGAAAAATCTCTCCCAAAAAGTTCTTAACAGCATAATTACCAACCCAATTAAGTTATTTTCATGCCCAAGGTCTGAATTGGCTAAGAAGACACGGTTGACTTGAGTGAGAAGACAGATGCTTCCTGGAAATTTTACTCCTTTAATCCGTCAAGTCCAATAACTGCTAAACATGAATTCTCATGAAAAGCTCAGTGACTTCTTTTTTGGTAAAACTCTTTAGAAAGCTGTCATACTTGAAAATCATATCATTTTAAGCTGTCCCTAGAGTTTGTGATAATTAAAGTCATATTTTCCATTGCCAATCATTTAATTCTAAAGCATATCATCTTTCTTGTTAAACAAGTTTCCTGTTTGGCAAGTGCAGTGAGAATCAAAAGCACATAGGCGATCATTGTCTGCTTCTGTCTGCAATGTGCCTTCCTGGTGTCTCTGCTGAATTGTTTGTTTTGCTTAAAACTAACTTTCAAACACAAAAGAAAATACTGAACAACTTGGGGTGAAAAAAGAGGACACTAGTCAGCCTGGGAATATTACTGCTTACTTCATAAAATATCATAAACCAGGTTCCGGCCAGTACAACAACAAAGCTACAAATTGTTGCTTATGATTATAGGCAATACACAACCTACTCTACTCACAGTGATTGCACGGAAACAAACACTTTATCCATGTAATCACATAGTGTTGATCGCAAATATTTTAATCGTGAATTTTTATCACGAATATCGGCACTTCGAGAATTCGCGAAAATCTGGAATATTGTGCTATATCTTCGTAATCGCGAATATTCTAAATATTTTTTTCATCAGTACTACTGATTCTTGCTTGTGGGGCCAATGAGAAAGCTGCAATATCTTTGTCATAGCTTAGCAACATCCCTAGCAACCAATAGGAAAGTTGCCTACCCCTTTACTATATAAGAAACTCCCCAGCAGCCATTTTCTGCAGTTGTTTTTTTTTTGCAGTTCTGAGAGAGAGAGAGCAGTGACATTGCTTTGCTCTGTGCTTTCATCTGGATCCTATTCCTTATCCAATTACATTAGATAGTTAGTTAGCTCATATATATATAATACAGATAGTTAGTGGGAGATAGTCAGTATAGGTTAGATAGTGATATAGTGTAGCTGATAGGTTCCAGTGCAGGATGTTAGGTAGTGTGATAGGGATTACTGTTTCTCTGCTGTCCATACATACATGCTACAGACATAGTGCTCTGATGTCACAACAATACTTAGTGCGGCAATCAGTAATAACTACTCAGACCCGATAAAATGTGAAGTTGCATGTATTGCGCAAAAAAATGTGCATCATTAGTGCCGATTTATGCAATCGCAAAAATAATGACTGGAGATCGCGAATTCTAGAATTTATTGTGAATATTACGCGAAAAATTTGCGAAATATTGCAAAAACAAATATTGCCTATGCTGCTCATTCCTACTGGCTAAGATAAGATAATGCACACAATAATGTCACAACACAAGAATGATGACCAACGTACAGTACAGAGTATCATTTTGCCCAACAACAAATCCTAGTGCATCTGAAGCACTAGAGTCTAGCCCATGGGAGTGTCCGGTTGTTTGGTCCTGACATCATCTGTGTCCTTGCAACATCTAGCTCTAGTTCTCCTCCTCAGCTAGTAGAACTGGGTTGTCGAGGCATATGATACAGTCTGACCTGTTGCATGTACAGTCGTGGCCAAAAGTTTTAGAATGACTTAAATATTAGTTTTCACAAAGTTTGCTGCTAAACTGCTTTTAGATCTTTGTTTCAGTTGTTTCTGTGATGTAGTGAAATATAATTACACGCACTTCATACGTTTCAAAGGCTTTTATCGACAATTGCATGACATTTATGCAAAGAGTCAGTATTTGCAGTGTTGGCCCTTCTTTTTCAGGACCTCTGCAATTCGACTGGGCATGCTCTCAATCAACTTCTGGGCCAATTCCTGACTGATAGCAACCCATTCTTTCATAATCACTTCTTGGAGTTTGTCAGAATTAGTGGGTTTTTGTTTGTCCACCCGCCTCTTGAGGATTGACCACAAGTTCTCAATGGGATTAAGATCTGGGGAGTTTCCAGGCCATGGACCCAAAATGTCAAAGTTTTGGTCCCCGAGCCACTTAGTCATCACTTTTGCCTTATGGCACGGTGCTCCATCGTGCTGGAAAATGCATTGTTCTTCACCAAACTTTTGTTGGATTGTTGGAAGAAGTTGCTGTTGGAGGGTGTTTTGGTACCATTCTTTATTCATGGCTGTGTTTTTGGGCAAAATTGTGAGTGAGCCCACTCCCTTGGATGAGAAGCAACCCCACACATGAATGGTCTCAGGATGCTTTACTGTTGGCATGACACAGGACTGATGGTAGCGCTCACCTTTTCTTCTCCGGACAAGCCTTTTTCCAGATGCCCCAAACAATCGGAAAGAGGCTTCATCAGAGAATATGACTTTGCCCCAGTCCTCAGCAGTCCATTCACCATACTTTCTGCAGAAGATCAATCTGTCCCTGGTGTTTTTTTTGGAGAGAAGTGGCTTCTTTGCTGCCCTTCTTGACACCAGGCCATCTTCCAAAAGTCTTCACCTCACTGTGCGTGCAGATGCGCTCACACCTGCTGCCATTCCTGAGCAAGCTCTGCACTGGTGGCATTCCGATCCCGCAGCTGAATCCTCTTTAGGAGACGATCCTGGCGCTTGCTGGACTTTCTTGGACGCCCTGAAGCCTTCTTAACAAGAATTGAACCTCTTTCCTTGAAGTTCTTGATGATCCTATAAATTCTTGATTGAGGTGCAATCTTAGTAGCCACAAAATCCTTGCCTGTGAAGCCATTTTTATGCAAAGCAATGATGGCTGCACGCATTTCTTTGCAGGTCACCATGGTTAACAATGGAAGAACAATGATTTCAAGCATCACCCTACTTTTAACATGTCAAGTCTGCCATTTTAACCCAATCAGCCTGACATAATGATCTCCAGCCTTGTGCTCGTCAACATTCTCACCTGAGTTAACAAGACAATTACTGAAATGATCTCAGAAGGTCCTTTAATGACAGCAATGAAATGCAGTGGAAAGGTTTTTTTTGGGATTAAGTTAATTTTCATGGCAAAGAAGGACTATGCAATTCATCTGATCACTCTTCATAACATTCTGGAGTATATGCAAATTGCTATTATAAAAACTTAAGCAGCAACTTTTCCAATTTCCAATATTTATGTAATTCTCAAAACTTTTGGCCACGACTGTACATCACTGACAAATGACGCTTGTGCCTCTTCATAACTTCGGCAGATCCACCACCATTTTAGGGGTTTATTTAGACCGGAGTCTAAAACGCCAGTCTTAATAAATGGGCCCCAGTCTTTTTTACAATATGGCAATGCTTAGTCATGAGTGAAGTTATCAAAACTTTGATTTGACTATTTTGCCGAATTTCACAAGGAAATTAGCTTTGTGGCGAATTACTTTGTGGTAACAAATCAATTTTCCCTAAAATGGTGGTTAAAAAAAAGAAGAATCATACTCCCCTCATCCATTTCAGCACCAAGAGACTGCCGTGGCCATCTTAATTGAAGATCCTTTGTGAAATGTTTGTGCGCGGTGACGTATGACATCACCACGCCAACCAGCGTGATGGCATCATCACGTCACAAAGTCCAAATTGAAAGAGCTTGGAATGACATATCACAAGAGGATATTTAGCATCTATATGACCATTACCATTCCAGAGTGGCAGCTTGTATCACAACAAGGGGAAATGCCACCCAGTATTAATGTGATCCTGATTCAACATACCCTGCTGCAAAACCCAAACTACAGAGCGCACTACTTTGATTGTGTGATCATTCATCAAGCACCACTAGCAGTTTATATGTCAGCCTACAGTACTTACTGGCTTCCCGAAACTGTCTCCTAACATCTTAGCTCCCTGGCCTTGGTTGTTCTGCTTGGCTGCCCGGATGTAAACTTCCTGTTTGATGCCGCCACAGCTAATAATTGGCTGCAGTGCTAATCATTGGCTCCTCTTGCTTCATGGTCACATGACGCAAGGGAAGCAGGTCACCTCTGCAGACAGTGATTGTCTGCAGAGGTGTCAAACAGGAAGTTTTCATCCAGGGATCCTAGCAGAGCAGCTGAGGCTGTATGTTTTCCTTTGCAGGTCTGCCCAGGAGGAGGGTTTTGCCAACCTACTGCCCCCCCTCCCCAAAGGTGCACAGCCCCTTTAAGTTTTCCAGGTGATCTTTTTTCATTTTCTGCTAGTGTATAGCTATTAGCTCAGCTCATACTCTTTTGTAACATGCTGCTTGCAGATTGCACAGCATTTTCATCTTGACAGATTGTCCTTAAAGAGAACCTTTCACCGATTATTACACTATGAACTAACTATACAGACATGTAGAGCGGCGCCCGGGGATCTCCCTGCACTTACTATTATCCCTGGGCGCCGCTCCGTTCTCCCGTTATGCCCTCCGGTATCTCCGCTCACTAAGTTATAGTAGGCGGAGATTTCAGTCCCTAAGTTATGGTAGGCAGAGTCTGCCCTTGTTCTGCTCTAGCGCTGGCCAATCGCAGCGCAGAGCTCACCGCCTGGGAGGTTATTTTCTCAAAGGCTGTCAGCTCTGCAATGCGATTGGCCAGCGCTACAGAAAAACAAGGGCAGACTCCGCCTACCATAACTTAGTGAACGGAGATACCGGAGGACATAGCAGGAGAACGGAGCTGCGTCCAGGGATAATAGTAAGTGCAGTGGGATCCCCGGGCGCCGCTCTACATGTCTGTATAGTTAGTTCATAGAGTAATAATCGGTGAAAGGTCCTCTTTAAGTTTCATAAAACCACTGAAACTGAGTTTATACAAAGTTGAATAACAATTTCAGGTGCACTACATTTCTGTAGACTTTTTATTTATGTAGTTCCATCAGGTTTTAATTTGTGTTTTAAGACATTTGGTTTGCATGCATACATACATACATCAAGTTGTCAAAGAGGTTGTCAGAGTTGAAGGGGTTGTTCAATTTCCGATATGACCTATCTTCAAGATAGTACATCAATATCAGATCAGCAGAGGTCCAACTCTCAGCACCCTCTCTAATCAGCTGTTGCAATTGCGAGCGTAGCATCCTCTTCACTATTTACCTGCTTGCCTTCAATATTTCAGCAGAGAGCAGGTGTTAGTACAGCTCCCCTGTCCCATTCACTTGAATGGAAAGTAGCAGTTGTAGTGACACTCCATCACATTCAAGTGAAGGGGACGAAGGAGCTGTAATTCCCTCTGTTCACCACTGCAATGTAGATGGAAAGCAGGTAAACAGTGAAGAGAATGCAGCGCTTGCAGGATTGCTGCTTTCTCTTCAAACAGATGATTGTCAGAGGTGCCAGGAGTTGGACCCCTTCCGATCTGATATTGATGGCTATCCTGAGGATAGGTCATCAATCTTGGAACTGGACAAACCCTGTAAAAAATAAAAGTTGGGCAGCCCCTGTAAAAGATATAAAATAACACTCTAATACTTACTCATTTTCTCCCCTGACACTTGAAGTGTTGTATTCTGGTCCTCCCTGCTGCTGACGTCGACTTCCTGTCTACAATGGTGATGTTCCGTGCACACGTCCAGGGCCGTCTTTACCAAGGGGCAAAAGGGGCAGCTGCCCCGGGCCCAGTTGCTCCTGGGGGGCCCAAGGCAGCTGCCTCTTGAGCCCTGCTAGCCACTGCCCCGGGTGTCAAGCTGTCAGCTACACAGGGGTGCTGCCGTGCCTGCCTGCACTGAGTCCAGGCATCATGATCGTACTGTGTTAAAGTTGTGATCACTTCAGGACCTTAATGACATCATCACCATGTGACCAGTAACCTAGCAATTACTGGTCACATGGCTATGAGGTCATCACAGGTCCTACCAGGAGTGTTGCTGTGGAGCTTTTTTGTGTGAACATTACATCAGAAAAAGGTGACAGGGGCTGTTATGTTAATATACTGTAAACTACTGTATAGTGGTGGGCTGTATACTGTGTGGGGGCCTGTATACTGTGGGGGGGCTGTATATTGTGTGGGGGCCTGTATATTGTGTGGGGGCCTGTATACTGTGGTGGGGGGCTGTATACTGTGCGGTGGGCTGTATAGTGTGTGTGGGCCTGTATACTGTGGGGGGGGCTCTATACTGTGTGGTGGGCTGTATACTGTGTGGTGGGCTGTACACTGTGGGGGGGCCTGTATACTGTGGGGGGGGCTGTATACTGTGGGGGTTCTGTATACTGTGGGGGCTCTCTATACTGTGTGGGGGCCTGTATACTGTGGGGGGGGGGCTGTATACTGTGTGGTGGGCTGTATACTGTGTGGGGGCCTGTATACTGTGGGGGGCTATATACTGTGGGGGCTGTATACTGTGTGGTGGGCTGTATACTGTGTGGGGGCCTGTATACTGTGGGGGGGCTGTATACTGTGTGGTGGGCTGTATACTGTGTGCGGGCCTGTATACTGTGGGGGGGCTGTATACTGTGTAGTGGGCTGTATACTGTGTGGGGGCCTGTATACTGTGGGGGGGGCTGTATACTGTGTGGTGGGCTGTATACTGTGTGGGACTGTATACTGTGTGAGGGCCTGTATACTGTGGGGGGGGCTGTATACTGTGTGGTGGGCTGTATACTGTGTGGGGGTTGTATACTGTGTGGGGGGCCTGTATAGTGTGGGGGCTGTATACTGTGTGGGTGCCTGTATACTGTGTGGGGGCCTGTATACTGTGGGGGGGCTGTATAGTGTGGGGGGCCTGTATAGTGTGAAGGGCTATACTGCTGTACTGTATACTGTGGGGGTCTGTATACTGTATACTGTGGGTGCGGTATAGTGTGGAGTGCTATACTGCTGTACTGTATTGTGTGGGGGGCTGTATTGTGTATAGTTTGGGGTGCTGTATACAGTGAGGTGTTGTATACTGTGAGGTGCTGTATACTGTGGGCTGCTATACTGCTCTACTATATACTGTGGGGTACTGTATAGTGTGGGGTGCTATACTGCTCTACTATATACTGTGGGGTACTGTATAGTGTGGGGTGCTATACTGCTCTACTATATACTGTGGGGTACTGTATAGTGTGGGGTGCTAAACTGCATACTGTGTGGTGCTGTATACTATAGGGTGCTATACTGCATACTGTGGGTTGCTGTATACTATAGGGTGCTATAGTGCATACTGTGGGTTGCTGTATACTATAGGGTGCTATACTGCATACTGTGGGGTGCTGGGGTGCACTGTAACACTAGGGTAAGCCGAGCCCCGGTCTCCTTCCTGCAGAGCGGTGCCCACTTCCAGACTGACCCCAGCTGCCAAGAGCACTGATCCTGAGCCACTGGAGTCTTCAGAACTGTGAGTATTTACAGTCATTCACTGTACTCTACCAGATGTGTGGATTTTTTTTGTGTGTGTGTTGTGGTGGAGGGCGTCATTGCCTAAGGTGTGGGAAGGCGGGATCCAGGGGGCCCAAGTAAATTTTTGCCCAGGGTCCAATCAATATTAAAGACGGCCCTGCACACATCACTGTGCAGCGAATCACTGGCTACCGCAGTACATTAGACATCATTACAAATAATTGGCTGCAGCAACATGTGTGCATAGAATGTTTCTGCTGCAGCCAGGATAACAAACAGCAGCTGGGAAGACCGAAGTTAAGCACTGGAAGCAGCAGAGGAGAAAGTAGTATACATTTTTTGGGTTATTTTGTATCATATGCAGGGGCTACTCAACTTTTTAGTGTACTCAGACAAGACCTTTAAGCACAACTGTATTGAAATAGTTAAAACTGGTTTATAGACATGCAGGGTGGGAAATTCATTCTGCAAAATGTTGCAAAAACAGTGCTGTCTGACAAATGTATTTGTTTTTCATACTTGATTTCTTCCCCTCAAATCATTCCTAACTTTTCAACATACATTAATCAATAGTATTGTGTTTATACGTGAGGAATAACAAAATTTCTGGCCATTATATCACTTGTATCTGGCATGTTTCGCAGTTTCCTTCTGTACATACTGAAAATCTAGTTTTCAAATCTCTCAGACATGGTGGGTAGAGACATAGCTGCCATCCATTGCACACAGAAAGTAGAGGAGAAGCTGCTTCCTTAGCTTCTTTTACACACTTAGAAGTATGGCCAAGGATCCTGTATAATCAAAAAACTCCAGCACCTGAAGTCTCCATAAAAATCCAAAATGTATTAGATATCCATTAAAAAGCTTGTGTGAGCAGGGACCGCTTGCACAGTTGACGCATTTCAGATTAAAAATCCTTAATCGTGACCAGGTGCTGGAGTTTTTTATTTATTTGGTGTCCTGCTTCCTCCCAGTTCCGAGCATAGCTGTCCCCTATTATAGGATGTTGGAACTGACTGTTGTTCTACTATGTCCAAGGATCATGAAGGACATTACCGAGAGGGACTGACTTGTATTAGTTGTTAATTTAGCAATTGTGTTCAGATATAAATCTCCAATGTAGCTGTGCATTCTCCTTTATGTCTCTCTTTAAATCCCGTCTCACTCATGCTGCTGCTCACTCCTCCCCTCTCTCCATAGACTTGTATTGACATGTGTAATATGATCTTCCTGTAGAGATGCTAAGTCTGGAGACAGCATTCAAAGCATTTTTCAAAGTGAAGTGCAATTAGCAAGGTGGGTGGAGGTAAAGAGCTGATAACATAAGAACTAGACATCTGTCACTGATAAAAAAAAATTTTTTACAATGTTTCTTGTGGTCGCTTGTAGAATTGATTTATATAAAGTTGTGTGAAAGTACAGTGACTGTAAGGGAGAACTGGCTTAGTTGACCATAGCAACCAATCAGATTTCTCATTTCACTTTTCAAAGCAGCTGTGAAAAATGAAAAGTGGAATCTGATTGGTTGCTATGGGTTCTTCCCTTAAGTTTTTAAAAATGTCTAGAGAAATTAAAGCATTTGAAATGACTAAAATACATGCCATTTTTTTAGGCACAGAACATTATTGTGTTGTAGTTCTGAGGTAGCAAAGGGAAGAGAAAAATGTGTCATCTGCCGAGTGATGTAGAATGTGAAGGAAATCTACCTTTCATTAATTTTGAAGAATACTTTAAAAAAGATGGTAAAATGCCACAGGTCCCATAAGTGTACACAAGGAGCAAAATTAGCCGTTAGATCTAGCTCCTGGTGCCTGCAGGTTCCAAAGGCCCTGCTACTCTGCATTACTTTACTCCCATGTACAAAGCTTATCAGTCAAATGAGCCAATGCCCTACTCCAACTGACCTCTGTAGGAAAACCCCACCCTTCCTAAAGGGTCTTCCCAGTCTGCATTAGTGACCCTACAAACAAATGTTCCTACTTCCTCATCTTGGCTGTGGGTGGCCACCGAGATCCTTCCTTTCAAATATGGCATATTGAGACCAAATTTTCCCAGCACCAAATTGAATGAGGAACTGTTGAATCATACCCATAAAAAACAATAAAGCACAAAACACAAACCCACAAAAGTCATTAAAATGAAGAAGGGGTGGTATCATCCACCACCACCTTACAATATCACAGATGGAATGAGTGAATTACAACAATATGTTCTAGAGGTGTATTTGAGATGGGTTTGAGATTAGTAATTTTTTCTATAAAATGGAACAAGTTTCCTTTTGGGTAAAGTTACATTCCTTTATGTGATCTTGAAAGCTGCAGTCTCTGGAGAAGACCGCAGCTAAATAAAGTGGTGGCTACAAGAGGATTTTAGATTGTAAAGCAAATAAACAGACAATTAAAAAGGCAAACTCATTGTTACTGCCTCTTCTTCCTCGAAAATCAAATTATGTTTCTAACAAGATTTCATTTGGATTACTGCGATTAAATGGAAGTTAAAGGTAGCTTTCCAGGAATTAAGTGTCTGTATGAGACATGAGTAAATAAAATAAAAAAACTTTACAGTGTGATTTTGTACTTTTAAATAAAATTTTATTTTATGTCTTGAATGTGCACTAGAAATTATCACATTCATGGAATATATAGTTGTTATATGAATTCTTGTTCAGCCAGCAACTATCTCTCCTCACTTGACCATAAACAGCACACTAATGTTGGGGAGAGGCAAATAGGCTATTTCCAGTAGAAGCATATATAAAAGGATGCAGGGCCCCATACCAAAGTTAAAAATGTACACCCATTATGGTTCTGAATTTTGATAATTAGGACTAAAGGACTTGGTGTTTGTTTTCCCCTCCATGCCCTTGAGATTTTTCACAGCCAGTAGTGGAGAGAGCAAGTAGGCCAACCAAGGTCAACAAATACAGGTTGATAAGAGTGCTGGTCACCTTACACAATAGGGCACTTCAACTGACTTGTACCTGCAGTGGCCAGGTTAGGGGTGGCCCCAACCCTATATTGGGTCCCCTAGACTCCATCAAGGTGTCACATGTTATTGCTCTCCGAAAGGGATGGTGCACCCCAGTGGGAGTCAGTGTCTGCAGTTAACCAGTGTGTTTCTTTACTAGAGGAACTGAAGTGCAAAACTAAATATAGGCAAGGCACTGAGCTGGCTACTGCAGTCTCCTCCTGGGCAGAAGAAGTTTTCATGCTTAAGCTAGCTGTCACTCTATTTCTCAGTAGTCTGGTACCCTGACCAAAGGCTGGTGACCCAGGGTCTGTGGCTTAGTCATCTAGTTCCCAATGGGGTGGTAACCCGGGGTCTGTGGCTCAGCATCGCCATCTCAGTATCTTCTTTTGGTCACTCATGGCAGAGTCTCTCCTACCAAGCACTGGTCTCTGTCTTCAGATTGGCAGAGTCTCTTCTACTGAGCACCGGTCCCTACAACTAGGGGCTCTGATTGCTCTCCTTCAGTACAATTTCTAGCTGAACCAGAACCTTGTAATGGGAGTGGTGGAATGGAAAAGCAAAGTCTAAACAGAAACAATGCTACAATTTAACTCTCCCATAGACTTGTATAGAGTTTCAGTGCAAGCATATGAGAATGATAAAGCAGCTTTTCCAGACATAAACAAGTGTTCAGACATACAGTAAACAACAGCGTTAAACCAGCCAGTGTGTCTGCTTTTTACCTCCAAATCTTTGCATAGGTAGGAAATCATAAACTTTCTCAGTATTAGCTGAGTGTGCATTAACCCTTTCCACAGTGCAGTGCAGCTATAGTGTAATAACGGATGAACAAGATATAGCACAACAAACAAATAAATTCAGTTCAAAAGTATAAAACAGTATAAGTGCACACAACAGCATAACTCACACTGCAAGTTAACCCTTCAAGGTGCAATAAAGTAGGGAATTTAAGGCTTTGCATAGTAGCAATAGGGGCAAATGTCCATAGTCCAAAGTACATTTTCTCCAGGGCACTGCATACCTTATTGATGTGCACCTGAACTGCTAATGCCCCATAAATTAAATGCACAGTTTTGTATAATTTATCCTCTAGGATACCAGCACCGTACATGGGGCTTGTGTACATGGGGCTTGCGTCGGGTACGGCCCCATCGCGTCCTCCTGTTGCATTGACGCAGACCCGATGGCCAATATGGCTGCCCGATGCCTTCCACAGGCATCGGGGCCTGCCAGCTACGGAAGCCTGTGAGACCCAACCCCCAGGCTGGGTCTCATAGGCCTGATGAAGCGCAACTAGTGCGAAACGGGCATCGCTGTTTGGTGTGTGTCGTTTGTCTGTCTGCCCCATGCCGCTCTTACTTGGATTGCAACTTTACTGAAAAAAGCATCAAGTTGGAATTACATACTGGTGAGTGCCGCTAAGTGTTCTCTTCTCTGAATCTGTGCACTCTGTCAATATAAATGCTGACAGGTAAAGCATTACAATACACAATGTATTGTAATGCATTGTAGAGGGAATCAGACCCTCCAAAATAAAAAGTTAAAAAACACGCTTTTCATAATAAAAAATAAGTTTGAAGTAAACAAAAAGCCACTTTCCCATATTAAAGACATACAGTATATAAAAGACAAAGAGCCTGTTTTACCTGAGGACTTACAATATCCTGCCCTCGTATACATGAGAGATTGTATTTCATATCTGGATGTACTAGAGACTGTTTTGTACTTGGATGTAACCGTTACCAGGAGCAACGTTCAGTAAAACGCCCTGTGTATTTCTGATCACCGCAGTGCGGCAGGCGGTGATCGGAACAGAGTGCCTGCGGAAATCATTCAGCAGGCACTCTGTGACAATGCCGAGGGGGGTCCTGTGACCCCCCCTTCCCCCTTATCGACAATTGCTGCAAACCGCAGGTCAATTAAAAAATAAATAAAACTATGGCTTTCAGAATGTGGAGACACTAAAGAATCATTTATTTATTTATTAATGCTTTGTTATATAAAACTGAAACAAACAACCAAAAAAGGTAGTCATATTTGGTATTGTTGCGTCCGTGACAACCTGCCCTATTAAAATACCACATGATCCAACCTGTCAGATGAATGTTGTAAATAACAAAAAAATAAAAACGGTGCCAAAACAGCTATTTCTTGTTACCTTGCCTCACAAAAACTGTAATATAGAGCAACCAAAAATCATATGTACCCTAAAATAGTACCAACAAAACTGCCATCCTATCCCGTAGTTTCTAAAATGGGGTCACTTTTTTGGAGTTTCTATTCTAGGGGTGCATCAGGGGGGCTTCAAATGGGACATGGTGTCAAAAAACCAGTCCAGCAAAATCTGCCTTCCAAAAACTGTATGGCATTCCTTTCCTTCTGCGCCCTGCTGTGTGCCCATGCAGCAGTTTACGACCACATATGTGGTGTTTCTGTAAACTACAGAACCAGGGCCATAAATATTAAGTTTTGTTTGGCTGTTAACTCTTGCTTTGTAACTGGAAAAAAATTGTTAAAATGGAAAATCTGACAAAAAAGTGAAATTTAGAAATTATATCTCTATTTTCCATTGATTCTTGTGGAACACCTAAAGGGTTAACAAAGTTTGTAAAATCAGTTTTGTATACCTTAAGGGGTGTAGTTTCTAAAATGGAGTCACTTTTTTGGAGTTTCTACTCTGGGGTGCATCAGGGGGGCTTCAAATAGGACATGGTGTCAAAAACCAGTCCAGCAAAATCTGCCTTCCAAAAACCGTATGGCATTCCTTTCCTTCTGCGCCCTGCCGTGTGCCCGTACAGCAGTTTATGACCACATATGGGGTGTTTCTGTAAACTACAGAATCAGGGCCATAAATATAGAGTTTTGATTGGCTGTTAACCCTTGCTTTGTAATTGGAAAAAAGTGATTCAAATGTGACATTTTGTAATGTTATCTCTATTTTCCATAAATTCTTGTGGAACACCTAAAGGGTTAACAAAGTGTGTAAAATCTGTTTTGAATACCTTGAGGGGTGTAGTTTGTAAAATGGGGTAATTTTTGGGTGGTTTCTATTATGTAAGCCTCACAAAGTGACTTCAGACCTGAAATGGTCCTGAAAAAGTGGGTTTTACAAATTTTCAGAAAAATTTCAACATTTGCTTCTAAACTTCTAAGCATTCTAACGTCCCCCAAAAAAATAAAATGTCATTCACAAAATGATCCAAACATGAAGTAGACATATGGGGAATGTAAAGTAATAACTATTTTTGGAAGTATTACTATCTATTATAAAAGTAGAGAAATGTAAATTTGAAATTTAGATTTTTTTTTTTAAAAATTGATAAATTTGGAATTTTTTAATAAATAAGAATGTCTTTTTTTTTTACTCAATTTTACCACTGTCATTAAGTACAATATGTCACAAGAAAACAATCTCAGAATGGCCAGGATAAGTATAAGCGTTTTAAAGTTATCACCACATAAAGTGACACATGTCAGATTTGCAAAAAATGGCCTGGTCCTTAAGGTGAAAATGAGCCCGGTCCTCAAGGGGATAAGCTGGATTGCACCATCCTTGTCTCCAATTCCTCAGTTAACACTACAGTAAATGTTACTGGCGTCACAACTACAAGGGACCTTGCCATCGGCACATTAATACAGACCATCAAGGGCATCTCGAACCACCATCTGGCCTGTGTCCCTTACACCAGATTGTGCCCCAGAGAATTCCTGTGCCGTTCTCCTCATCACTTGTGCAGGCCTGCCCAGGGACATAACCGTGAGTAACCAGAACTATATTTACCTCGGCCCACCTAATGCTCACACCGTGACCTCATATATAATTCCCCTGTCGGTCTAGCTCACTGCACATATTGAAGGGGGGAAACTTTTAGCACAAGGACAACACATGACAAAATGTGAATAAGCGAGAGTCTGAAGACTTTCTGAATGCACTGTAATTAGATAAATTAATGAGAAAGCAGTGCTTTCTTTCTAGATCAAAACTGTGGAGCATATTTAATTCGGCGGTGGTTCTGCCGAAGTTATGAACAGACTCTGGCCTTTCTATAACTTCGGTACATTCAATTCTAAATGTAAGACAGCTTCCGAGCCTAATTTAAGCATATTTTAGAATGATAAATGCCCCCCCCCCCTGTGTTTTCTCCCGTCTAGTAAATTTTTACAGTGAATACTGCTTCATTTTAGCATACGTTGTTGCATCAAATCTAACATGATTGGATTACCATCTGACGTGTAGTGATTTTTATTTTTACAACAGATGGTATTTTAGTGTGAAGAGAGTAAATAAGGACTGTGAATCTCCGAAAACACTGCAGAATAAAGTTCTGTATTCTAAATTGAAATATTGGTTAATACGCTGTCCCTACAGTAAGTTGTATATTCGCATATGAAATAAAATTCTGGATTCTTTGCAATAATTATTAACTCAAAGGGAACCTGTCACGTTGAGTATGGTGTTTGAAGAACAGGCAGCAGGTTATAGAGCAGGAGGAGCTGAGCAGATTGATATACAGTGAGGAACAGAAGTATTTGAACACCCTGCGATTTTTCAAGTTCTCCCACTTAGAGATCATGGAGGGGTCTGAAGGCCTGCCCAGGGACGACATAACCGTGAGTAACCAGAACTGTATTTACCTCGGCCCACCTAATGCTCACACCGTGACCTCACATATAATATCCCTGTCGGTCTGGCTCACTGCATAATAAATCTTGGTGTCACGAATAGGATTCATTCCTTTGTGCCTTTAATGAACTGTGTGAACAGGATTTGCACCATTATAGACTGCCTATTGCGAATGAGCCTCAAGCAGCCTGGTGGAAAAAAATTAAGTCACACCCCCTCTCAAAGCGGGAAAATATAGGAGCCACTGTGTTGAAAAGCGGAAATAGTATTTCTGCTGCACGATAACCTCATTTGCATGGATTACTATATGTGCGCCGCCTCCCCTACACTGGAGTACCTAGCGGGCATGCAAGAGACAAGGTGGAGCCTGCCCGAGCAATGGGAAGGCCTGCTGCGCGATCTTCTGCCTTTGGACATGTTGGAAGAGACTGCGCTACCAAAGATGTCAGAGAGCGGAGCAACCAGAGAGACTCCTGCGCCTGGAGAGCCACAGCCCGGGACAGGACGAGAGATGGGTGAGCCATCTGCCTACTCTCCAGGATGGGAGAGGCCGCCCTACGCCTGCCCCAAGTCGTGTGGAAGCTTTCCCAGGCCTAATCCTTTGTGACCTGCCCTGATGGAAGAAATACGCGCCGCGGCGGTGCGCAATACGACCTAAACCAAAATCTATTTTGAAGAAGTCACCAAAGCAATTTACAAAAACCCCCGAGACTGTCAACCCCGCCTGGAACGGAGGTCGGGCATTGTCATCACTTTTGACAAGGACCGTGGTTTTGGTTTTATAAAAGATCTCACTAATGGCCGTGACCTATATGTCAACAGAAGGTCAGTTAAGCGGAGCTACTTCCCGGGGTAACTGCATAACTTCCGGGAAGGAGAGTAAGTGGAATTCACCCCCGCTGAGGGCCTAAGAGGCCGTATGCTACGGCGGTGACTCGCCCGCGGCCTATGCCAGAGAATTGGGAGGACCCAGATGACATTCTTCTTCCAGAGACTGAGCCAGAGGTCCAACTTGAGCCTGCCTGAACCACCTACCAAGAGAGAGCTGCATTCATCGGGCCCAACATGTTCTGGCAGCCGACGGTATTGGAGAAGCCGGCCAGCCCATATCCATCACCAGAGCTTCCCCGTAAAGCAAGAACTCAGGAAGACATCGTGAAATGGGAGAAGTTCCACGCTTGCCTTGAATGAGTGAGAAAGGAGAGGGAGCATCACACAACCGCTGAGCTTGATGCTTTTCATGGTGCCCAACAAGAAAAGGTGGAGGAACAGATTGCCAGACTGGAGGCCCATCTGGAGGGCCTGCGCTCCGAGCAACTCAGCCCCAGCGCGATGGCTGCGACCCAGACTCCACCAAGGAGCTGCAACAAACAGAGGGAAACTGTCAAGACACATGCGACCCATCCCCTAACTCTGCTACAGCAGAGCCTACTGCTACTATTCCTGTGGTTCCAGTATCTACCAGCGCTGTTCCCAAGATCGCTGCATCTATGAAGGACCTTTCATATGCCGCCTGCCGGGTTCATACACGGAAGATATCTGCACCAAAACCTGTAGAGTCAGCACAGTGGGTAGGTCCCTTTCCCGTTTTACTATCTGCAAGTACAGTTGCGTGGATTGATTCTATATATGACCCAAATTACTGGCCACAGTTAAGAGCAGAGCCTGGGTTCACCATCCACGATGACCAGGGTGGAATGGACACCTACTTGTAAGTAGGCCTGCTAGGCCAACACCTACACCATTATGTCTTAATAACTGTTCCAGTACAGGCATCCTTTGTTGCAACAATGCGAGCTGCTGCCAGTTCCCCATGGCCCAGTGGCAGTTCCTTAAGTCACTCTGAATACCAATGCCCGCATCGTGCCCTTTCAGGACTCCCTGTCGGACAATATTTTCTTCATCCCATTTGTGCCTGTTTTTGCACATATTTCCTCTTTAACCTCCTTTTCAGGTTGATTTGGGGTTATTGCTATGGACATGTTTTATAATGTTTTAAGCCATATGCCCAGAAGGACATTTTCTGTGATCATTGCACTGAGCTATCTCTTAAAAGTTTTATATGCTAAAAAAAATATATATATTTGCACATTGATATATGCCCATACTTATTGGGACTCTTTATTACTCGCCATGGACTTTATCGCCCTTAATTATGATCGTCGCCCAAGTTTCCCCGTCAAGCCCTGAAAGTGTCAACACCCATTATTCACCCAGACCAGTGATATATATATATATATATATATATATATTGTGGGGGTCAGCTCAATAGTGGTAGGCACAGCAGTCAGAGACAGTGACACAATGGCACAGTTCACACAGGGATTTGCCTGTTTTATTTATTCTCATCCACAAGCAAAATATATGGCCTTTACATTCATGCAAAGATACAAAATAAATTCCTGCTCGGCTGAGCACTAACTAAACATAAAATTACCCTTTCTTTACGGGCGGCCTACTACCAGCCACACGACACAATTCAAAATAAACTCAGTGTCCTTTTTGTTGCTTTAGCAGACTTCAGCAGCAATGGTGAAAGCCAGTCAGTTAAACCAGTCCCCCACCCAGACATGCTCATAGTGCAAACCTTTATAGCCCAGAAATGAGCTGAGCTCAATCACCTGGTGGAGAGCTCTATATGAAACCTGTTCTGGACAGGAAGGGAATGAGGAGCCCCGCTACCAAACTGCATCCTCATTCCATTAAAATCCAGGCCCAACAACACCATTTACCAAAGTCCTCAGCAAACTATGTTTTGCTAAGGCAGACCATCTTTCCCTGGATTTCTGATATCTCACCCAGGCTTCCTAGTTGAGATATCCACCTCCTGTAGCGTAGTACATGGTATATGAAAGAAACCTAGGCTCTACTACTTTTCCAGACACGGTCTCACAATATATATATATATATATATATATATATATACACAGTATATTATATGTGACGTATTTCCCTAGAATGTATTTAGAGTACATTGCAAAGTCCACATTTATATTTGCTCTTTTTGGAGGCGATTGTATATGGCGTATGTTTTGGTGTCTTGCAGGCGACCAGCTTCCTGTCCTGGATGTGTCAGGGGCGACACATGTTATACAAGAGGGGTATGCAGTGTCCCACTCGTGATCGTGGGCACCGCAAACTAGTTTGATTGGGTTTTATTGTCATACATTATGCCTGTATGCTGTACTTCATCTCTTGTCATATTCTCCCATGTCACTATGTGATTTTATGTGTAAGATCCTTTATACAGGCCTGGTTAGTGTGCACTACACTAGTTTCTCCACTAGATGGGGCAGTGTTACAGAGTATATATAGCTTAGCTCAGGCCTAGGTGAGAAATCTACTTCTATAGCTCGCTCCTCCGGGGTGACTAGTGATAAGCTGCAAACAGCAAGTATTCAAGGGGACTAGTATATTTTATTCAAGTCAAAGGATACAGCCGTACTACACTAGTTTCTCCACTAGATGGGGCAGTGTTAGAGAGTATATACAGTCTTGTGAAAAAATTAGGACACCCTTTGAAAGCATGTGGTTTTTTGTAACATTTTTAATAAATGGTTATTTCATCTCCGTTTCAACAATACAGAGAGATTAAAGTAATCCGACTAAACAAAGAAAACTGAAGAAAAGTCTTTTCAAGATCTTCTGTAAATGTCATTCTACTAAAATGCCTATTCTAACTGAGGAAAAAGATAGGACACCCTTGCCCCTAATAGCGAGTGTTACCTCCTTTGGCTGAAATAACTGCAGTGAGACGGTTCTTGTAGCCATCTACCAGTCTTCGACATCGGTCTGAGGAAATTTTACCCCACTCCTCAATGCAGAACTTTTTCAGCTGTGAGATGTTTGAGGGGTTTCTTGCACGTACAGCCCTTTTCAAGTCACCCCACAGCATCTCAATGGGATTCAAATCTGGACTTTGACTTGGCCATTCCAGGACTCTCCATTTCTTCTTTTTCAGCCAATCTTTGGTTGATTTACTAGTATGTTTTGGGTCATTGTCATGTTGCATGGTCCAGTTCCGCTTCAGCTTTAATTTTCTAACTGATGGTCTCACATGTTCTTCAAGCACCTTCTGATACACAGTAGAATTCATCGTGGATTCTATGATGGTGAGCTGACCAGGTCCTGCTGCAGCAAAGCAGCCCCAAACCATGACACTTCCACCTCCATGCTTCACAGTTGGTATGAGGTTCTTTTCTTGGAATGCTGTGTTTGGTTTACGCCAAACATGTCCTCTGCTGTTGTGTCCAAATAATTCAATTTTGGACTCATCTGTCCAAAGAACATTATTCCAGAAGTCCTGGTCTTTGTCAACTTTATCGCTGGCAAATGTCAGTCTGGCCTCGATGTTTCTCTTGGAAAGCAGAGGTTTCCTCCTTGCACACCTCCCATGCAAGTTAAACTTGTACAGTCTCTTTCTGATTGTAGAGGCATGTACTTCTACATCAACAGTAGCCAGAGCCTGCTGTAGTTCTCGAGATGACACTTTAGGGTTTTTGGATACCTCTTTTAGCATCTTGCGGTCTGCTCTTGGGGTGAACTTGCTGGGGCGACCAGTCCTGGGCATGTTGGCAGTTGTTTTGAAAGCCCTCCACTTGTAGACTATCTTCCGGACAGTGGAATGGCTGATTTCAAAATCTTTTGAGATCTTTTTAAATCCCTTCCCAGACTCATAGGCTGCTACAATCTTTTTTCTGAAGTCCTCTGACAGCTCTTTTGCTCTCACCATGGTGCTCACTCTCACTTCAACAGTCAGGAGCACACCAAACTAAATGTCTGAGGTTTAAATAGGGCAAGCCTCATTCAACATGCAGAGTAACGATCTACTAATTATGTGCACCTGGTGTGATATACCTGTGTGAGATCTGAGCCAATTTAAGAGGGAATACATGTGAGGGTGTCCTATCTTTTTCCTCAGTTAGAATAGGCATTTTTGTAGAATGACATTTACAGAAGATCTTGAAAAGACTTTTCTTCAGTTTTCTTTGTTTAGTTGGATTACTTTAATCTCTCTGTATTGTTGAAACGGAGATGAAATAACCATTTATTAAAAATGTTACAAAAAACCACATGCTTTCAAAGGGTGTCCTAATTTTTTCACATGACTGTATAGCTTAGCTCAGGCCTAGTTAGGTCTCTTCTTCTTTTCCTGAAGTCTAGTCAGTGTGCAGCCAAGATGTAGCTGCCTGCTGGAGAGAGGCCTCCTGCCTATCTGCTCTCTCCCTGTTGGCTCCACAGTCCAGAGTTAAAGCCTACAAGATTCAGCCTAGAGGTGAGAAATCTACTTCTATAGCTTGTTCCTCCGGGGTGACCAGTGATAAGCTGCAAACAGCAAGTATTCAAGGGGACTAGTATATTTTATTCAAGTCAAAGGATACGGCCGTACTCAAAGGCTTCCCAGGCACATTTGCAATTAGGTGTAGGACACAGCTTCTGGCATCCACACCTCCAGTTTAAATCCTGAGGACATCCGCCATCGGTGAAGGGGGCCGCCACATACGGACAATTCGTCCGGCTGCGGAGGATCAACGACACCGATGGCAGATTTTTTCGACAGGCTAACGAGCTTAGGAACCAATTGTTGGATCGGGGTTACCCGCCGAGAGCAGTCTCCACAGCTTTGCAGAGGGCAGCTGCACTCGATCGGGACTCATTGCTGGTGGAGAAGGATGCGAGTACTGAGCAATCCCGCTTTGCCTTCGCATTTAAATACAGTCCCGCTGCTGATATTATCAAGCGGGTTATAAATGAAAATTGGGATCTGCTCAAGGGAGATCCTGCCCTGAAGAACCTTACTAGCCAGAGGTCATTGGTTACATTTAGGAAATGCCCAACGCTTAAAGATAAATTGCTCAGCAGTGTGCTGTAGAAGCCAATGGTTGAGACATGGCTAACATGTAAAAAATCTAAAGGAAATTATAAGTGTGGGCACTGTTCCTTTTGCGCATTAAATGTATGCAGCAAATGGCTGCAGATAGGAGGAGTCAAGCACGCAGTGAGGGATTTCATGACCTGTCGAACACCCTATGTTGCTTATGTTATTTTTTGCCCGTGTAAGAGGTTTTACATTGCAAAACAATTCGCCCACTTTTCGAGAGAATACGCAAACATGTCAATTCTATCCGATCGGGTAGGGGTTGCCCCCGATTGATTGAGCATATCAGAGCTGCGCATGGTGGCCATCCGCGTTGCCTTTCCTTTGCGGGAGTGGAACAGGTTCGACCCATCCCTAGGGGCGGGGATCGACACCGACTGCTCCTGCAGAGGGAGGCAAGGTGGATCATGCGCATCGGAGCCACCGGAGCAGCGGGCCTGAATGATAGAAATTACATGTCCGTGTTCCTTTAAGATGTTATTCATGAAATGATGAAGCCCATTGGCGTTTGAGCCCTGTTTTGGTAAGATAGGGACCCCTTGGGAAGAGAACCCCCTTTAGGATAGCTATGCCTCCCTATGTTTATAAGCAATATTACTGCTAAGTCAGCCGTATGGTGTAAATACGTCATGTAATCTTTATTGTATAACTAAGTATATGGTACAAATGAGTATGTAACAATTTCTCTACACATATGATTTTAACGTCACTAATTAAAGCGCTCAGCTGTTACTCGCTGTCACGGCTACGGAGCGTTGTCTCTATAAAGCTATACATTGCGCGATGGCGTATTTAGCGGCCAGAAGAAGCGCAACATTACGCGCGAAACGGACGTAGCCGCCGAACATCTGTAACTAGCTGTCCGCCCCTGCACCCCTCTCATCAGTGTCCTGTAAAGAGGAAGAATAAAGTCATACACTGTTTCAACTTTGGTGAGTGCCGCAAGATACTTTTTGTTTCTTCTCTCCATGTGCATTAAATCCTGAGGACAGTTAGGCCAACTGTCAGAAAAGCACTGGAAATAGAGGTTCCAGGATTCTGAAAACCACCTTCAGATTAGAATAAGGCGAGAGTTAATACCAGCCTAAGACTTTTTATACTTTAAAACCCTAGTCTGAAGCAGTAGCTTTCATATATATAAAAGACAAAGAGCCTGTTTTACCTGAGGACTTACAATATCCTGCCCTCGTATGCATGAGAGATTGTATTTCTTATCTGGATGTACTAGACACTGTTTTGTACTTGGATGTAACCAGTACCAGGAGCAACGTTCAGTAAAAGTTATAAACTGGATTGCACTGTAGCGGTCAGGAGAGGAAAAGACCGCAAGGCAGGATTCAAGTACAGTACAGCAGACAAGGAGACTGAAACATAAACCGGCTTTATTAAAGAACAAGATGTAACTGCCGGAAAATCGGATTAACAGTATAAACAGGTTTACACAGAATACTTGAACAAGAGTGAGGATAAATGCGTTCTAATAGCAAACACATCAGAGTCCAGGCTACACTCAGCTACTATACTCCTATCTACCGGTGCTACTCAGGGTCCGCTTCTACAGCGCACTGTCACCCGCTCTATGTCCTACCACAGATTAGCACCAGTGCACACTCACAGTTCTGGAGTTATCTGAGTAGAGGTCTGTGATGTCGCCTTCTCCCACAAGGTGGATGCTATTCTTGTCCGAAGTGTGGTGGCCTGTGTCCTCTGGCTCCTGAATCGATCACTTGCTTTTCTATCTCTCTGGGTTACAGCTGCAGCACTTCAGTTAAGAGTCTATCTTGATCTGTCTCAAACACAGCCAGCTTCTCAGGACTCCATCAGTCAGGCTCCGTGTCCCATCACTAGCCTTTACTGGGCTCCTAAAATGGCAGCCATCCTCACAGCTCCCCAGGACACACACAGCCCTCCAGAAAGGACTCAAAGCCTGGGAACTTCTGGCTCCTCCCACCTCCTGTGTATATCAGAAAAAGTTCAGATTCCTCTTACTCAGAGCCACAGCGGCCTCTAGTGGCTGAATTAAGTCATCACAGTCTATGTAACACAATATTGCAGATATCTGTGCAAAGAACAGTATTCTAGGGGCTGACCCCTACAGCACCATCCTTGTCTCAGTCTCCAATTCCTCAGTTAACACTACAGTAAATGGTCATACCACCATAAAAGCACATTAGCATAGCCATAGGCACATTAATACAGACCATCAAGGGCACCTCGAACCACCATCTGGCCTGTGTCCCTTACACCAGAGTGTGCCCCAGAGAATTCCTGTCCCGTTCTCCTAATCACTTGTGCAGGCCTGCCCAGGGACGACATAACCGTGAGTAACCAGAACTATATTTACCTCGGCCCACCTACTGCTCACACCGTGACCTCATATATAATTCTCCTGTCGGTCTAGCTCACTGCACATATTGAAGGGGGGGAACTTTTAGCACAAGGACAACACATGACAAAATGTGAATAAGCGAGAGTCTGAAGACTTTCCGAATGCACTGTAATTAGATAAATTAATGAGAAAGCAGTGCTTTCTTTCTAGATCAAAACTGTGGAGCATATTTAAGTCGGCGGTGGTTCCGCCAAAGTTATGAACAGACACTGGCCTTTCTATAACTTCGGTACATTCAATTCTAAATGTAAGACAGCTTCCGAGCCTAATTTAAGCATATTTCAGAATGATAAATGCCCCCCCTGTGTTTTCTCCCGTCTAGTCAATTTTTACAGTGAATACTGCTTCATTTTAGCATACGTTGTTACATCAAATCTAACATGATTGGATTACCATCTGACGTGTAGTGATTTTTATTTTAATTTTTACAACAGATGGTGTTTTAGTGTGAAGAGAGTAAATAAGGACTGTGAATCTCCGAAAACACTGCAGAATAAAGTTCTGGATTCTAAATTGAAATATTGGTTAATACGCTGACCCTACAGTAAGTTGTATATTCGCATATGAAATTAAATTCTGGATTCTTTGCAATAATTATTAACTTAAAGGGAACCTGTCACGTTGAGTATGGTGTTTGAAGAACAGGCAGCAGATTATAGAGCAGGAGGAGCTGAGCAGATTGATATACAGTGAGAAACAGAAGTATTTGAACACCCTGCGATTTTGCAAGTTCTCCCACTTAGAGATCATGGAGGGGTCAGAAATTCACATTGTAGGTGCATTCCCACTCTGACAAGACAGAATAAAAAAAAATAATAATAAATCAGGAAATCACATTGTATGATTTTTAACCACCTCAGCCCCCAGTGCTTAAACACCCTGAAAGACCAGGCCACTTTTTACACTTCTGACCTACCCTATTTTCACCGTTTATTGCTCGGTCATGCAACTTACCACCCAAATGAATTTTACCTCCTTTTCTTCTCACTAATAGAGCTTTCATTTGGTGGTATTTCATTGCTGCTGACATTTTTACTTTTTTTGTTATTAATCGAAATTTAACGATTTTTTTGCAAAAAAATGACATTTTTCACTTTCAGTTGTAAAATTTTGCAAAAAAAACGACATCCATATAGAAATTTTGCTCTAAATTTATTGTTCTACATGTCTTTGATAAAAAAAAAATGTTTGGGTAAAAAAAAAATGGTTTGGGTAAAAGTTATAGCGTTTACAAACTATGGTACAAAAATGTGAATTTCCGCTTTTTGAAGCAGCTCTGACTTTCTGAGCACCTGTCATGTTTCCTGAGGTTCTACAATGCCCAGACAGTACAAACACCCCACAAATGACCCCATTTCTGAAAGTACACACCCTAAGGTATTCGCTGATGGGCATAGTGAGTTCATAGAACTTTTTATTTTTTGTCACAAGTTAGCGGAAAATGATGATTTTTTTTTTTTTTTTTTTTTCCTTACAAAGTCTCATATTCCACTAACTTGTGACAAAAAATAAAAAGTTCTATGAACTCACTATGCCCATCAGCGAATACGTTGGGGTCTCTTCTTTCCAAAATGGGGTCACTTGTGGGGTAGTTATACTGCCCTGGCATTCTAGGGGCCCAAATGTGTGGTAAGGAGTTTGAAATCAAATTCTGTAAAAAATGACCTGTGAAATCCGAAAGGTGCTCTTTGGAATATGGGCCCCTTTGCCCACCTAGGCTGCAAAAAAGTGTCACACATCTGGTATCTCCGTACTCAGGAGAAGGTGGGGAATGTGTTTTGGGGTGTCATTTTACATATACCCATGCTGGGTGAGAGAAATATCTTGGCAAAAGACAACTTTTCCCATTTTTTTATACAAAGTTGTCATTTGACCAAGATATTTATCTCACCCAGCATGGGTATATGTAAAAAGACACCCCAAAACACATTCCTCAACTTCTCCTGAGTACGGGGATACCAGATGTGTGACACTTTTTTGCAGCCTAGGTGGGCAAAGGGGCCCATATTCCAAAGAGCACCTTTCGGATTTCACTCCTCATTTTTTCCTGAATTTGATTTCAAACTCCTTACCACACATTTGGGCCCCTAGAATACCAGGGCAGTATAACTACCCCACAAGTGACCCCATTTTGGAAAGAAGACACCCCAAGGTATTCCGTGAGGGGCATGGCGAGTTCCTAGAATTTTTTATTTTTTGTCACAAGTTAGTGGAAAATGATGATTTTTTTTTTTTTTTTTTTTTTCATACAAAGTCTCATATTCCACAAACTTGTGACAAAAAATAAAAACTTCCATGAACTCACTATGCCCATCAGCGAATACCTTGGGGTCTCTTCTTTCCAAAATGGGGTCACTTGTGGGGTAGTTATACTGCCCTGGCATTCTAGGGGCCCAAATGTGTGGTAAGTAGGTAAATGACCTGTGAAATCCGAAAGGTGCTCTTTGGAATGTGGGCCCCTTTGCCCACCTAGGCTGCAAAAAAGTGTCACACATCTGGTATCCCCGTACTCAGGAGAAGTTGAGGAATGTGTTTTGGGGTGTCTTTTTGCATATACCCATGCTGGGTGAGATAAATATCTTGGTCAAATGCCAACTTTGTATAAAAAAATGGGAAAAGTTGTCTTTTGCCAAGATATTTCTCTCACCCAGCATGGGTATATGTAAAATGACACCCCAAAACACATTCCCCAACTTCTCCCGATTACGGAGATACCAGATGTGTGACACTTTTTTGCAGCCGAGGTGGGCAAAGGGGCCCATATTCAAAAGAGCACCTTTCGGATTTCACAGGTCATTTTTTACAGAATTTGATTTCAAACTCCTTACCACACATTTGGGCCCCTAGAATGCCAGGGCAGTATAACTACCCCACAAGTGACCCCATTTTGGAAAGAAGAGACCCCAAGGTATTCGCTGATGGGCAAAGTGAGTTCATGGAAGTTTTTATTTTTTGTCACAAGTTAGTGGAATATGAGACTTTGTATGAAAAAAAAAAAAAAAAAAAAAAAAAAGCATTTTCCACTAACTTGTGACAAAAAATAAAAAATTCTAGGAACTCGCCATGCCCCTCACGGAATACCTTGGGGTGTCTTCTTTCCAAAATGGGGTCACTTGTGGGGTAGTTATACTGCTCTGGCATTTTCCAGGGGCCCTAATGTGTGGTAAGTAGGTAAATGACCTGTGAAATCCTAAAGGTGCTCTTTGGAATATGGGCCCCTTTGCCCACCTAGGCTGCAAAAAAGTGTCACACATGTGGTATCGCCGTATTCAGGAGAAGTTGGGGAATGTGTTTTGGGGTGTCATTTTACATATACCCATGCTGGGTGAGAGAAATATCTTGGCAAAAGACAACTTTTCCCATTTTTTTATACAAAGTTGGCATTTGACCAAGATATTTCTCTCACCCAGCATGGGTATATGTAAAATGACACCCCAAAACACATTCCCCAACTTCTCCTGAGTACGGCGATACCAGATGTGTGACACTTTTTTGCAGCCTAGATGCGCAAAGGTGCCCAAATTCCTTTTAGGAGGGCATTTTTAGACATTTGGATACCAGACTTCTTCTCACGCTTTGGGGCCCCTAGAATGCCAGGGCAGTATAAATACCCCACATGTGACCCCATTTTGGAAAGAAGACACCCCAAGGTATTCAATGAGGGGCATGGCGAGTTCATAGAAATTTTTTTTTTTTGGCACAAGTTAGCGGAAATTGATATTTTTAATTTTTTTCTCACAAAGTCTCCCGTTCCGCTAACTTGGGACAAAAATTTCAATCTTTCATGGACTCAATATGCCCCTCACGGAATACCTGGGGGTGTCTTCTTTCCGAAATGGGGTCACATGTGGGGTATTTATACTGCCCTGGCATTCTAGGGGCCCTAAAGCGTGAGAAGAAGTCTGGAATATAAATGTCTAAAAAATTTTACGCATTTGGATTCCGTGAGGGGTATGGTGAGTTCATGTGAGATTTTATTTTTTGACACAAGTTAGTGGAATATGAGACTTTGTAAGAAAAAAAAATAAAAATTCCGCTAACTTGGGCCAAAAAAATATCTGAATGGAGCCTTACAGAGGGGTGATCAATGACAGGGGGGTGATCAATGACAGGGGGGTGATCAATGACAGGGGGGTGATCAATGACAGGGGGGTGATCAATGACAGGGGGGTGATCAATGACAGGGGGGGTGATCAGGGAGTCTATATGGGGTGATCACCACAGTCATTGATCACGCCCGTGTAAGGCTTCATTCAGACGTCCGGATGCGTTTTGCGGATCCGATCCATCTATCAGTGCATCCGTAAAAATCATGCGGACATCTGAATGGAGCTTTACAGGGGGGTGATCAATGACAGGGGGGTGATCAATGACAGGGGGGTGATCAGGGAGTCTATATGGGGTGATCACCACAGTCATTGATCATGCCCCTGTAAGGCTTCATTCAGACGTCCGGATGCGTTTTGCGGATCCGATCCATCTATCAGTGCATCCGTAAAAATCATGCGGACATCTGAATGGAGCTTTACAGGGGGGTAATCAATGACAGGGGGGTGATCACCACAGTCATTGATCATGCCCCTGTAAGGCTTCATTCAGACGACCGGATGCGTTTTGCGGATCCGATCCATGTATCAGTGCATCCGTAAAAATCATGCGGACATCTGAATGGAGCTTTACAGGGGGGTGATCAGGGAGTCTATATGGGGTGATCACCACAGTCATTGATCATGCCCCTGTAAGGCTTCATTCAGACGTCCGGATGCGTTTTGCGGATCCGATCCATCTATCAGTGCATCCGTAAAAATCATGCGGACATCTGAATGGAGCTTTACAGGGGGGTAATCAATGACAGGGGGGTAATCAATGACAGGGGGGTGATCAGGGAGTCTATATGGGGTGATCACCACAGTCATTGATCATGCCCCTGTAAGGCTTCATTCAGACGTCCGGATGCGTTTTGCGGATCCGATCCATCTATCAGTGCATCCGTAAAAATCATGCGGACATCTGAATGGAGCTTTACAGGGGGGTAATCAATGACAGGGGGGTGATCACCACAGTCATTGATCATGCCCCTGTAAGGCTTCATTCAGACGACCGGATGCGTTTTGCGGATCCGATCCATGTATCAGTGCATCCGTAAAAATCATGCGGACATCTGAATGGAGCTTTACAGGGGGGTAATCAATGACAGGGGGGTAATCAATGACAGGGGGGTGATCAGGGAGTCTATATGGGGTGATCACCACAGTCATTGATCACGCCCCTGTAAGGCTTCATTCAGACGTCCGGATGCGTTTTGCGGATCCGATCCATCTATCAGTGGATCCGTAAAAATCATGCGGACGTCTGAATGGAGCTTTACAGGGGGTTGATCAATGACAGGGGGGTAATCAATGACAGGGGGGTGATCAGGGAGTCTATATGGGGTGATCAGGGGTGATTAGGGGTGATCAGGGGCTAATAAGGGGTTAATAAGTGACGGGGGGGGGGGGGTGTAGTGTAGTGTAGTGGTGCTTGGTGCTACTTTACTGAGCTACCTGTGTCCTCTGGTGGTCGATCCAAACAAAGGGGACCACCAGAGGACCAGGTAGCAGGTATATTAGACGCTGTTATCAAAACAGCGTCTAATATACCTGTTAGGGGTTAAAAAAAACACATCTCCAGCCTGCCAGCGAACGATCGCCGCTGGCAGGCTGGAGATCAACTCTCTTACCTTCCGTTCCTGTGAGCGCGCGCGCCTGTGTGCGCGCGTTCACAGGAAATCTCGCGTCTCGCGAGATGACGCGTATATGCGTGACTGTGCGCAGCGCTGCCACCTCCGGAACGCGATCCTGCGTTAGGCGGTCCGGAGGTGGTTAAAGAATTTATTTCTCTTGCACTGCTGAACATAAGTATTTGAACACCTGAGAAAATCAATGTTAATATTTGGTACAGAAGCCTTTGTTTGCAATTACAGAGGTCAAACGTTTCCTGTAGTTCTTGACCAGGTTTGCACACACTGCAACAGGGATTTTGGCCCACTCCTCCACACAGATCTCCTCTAGATCTGTCAGGTTTCGGGGCTGTCGCTGAGCAACACAGAGATTTAGCTCCCTCCAATGATGTTCTATTGGATTTAGGTCTGGAGACTGGTTAGGCCACTCCAGAACCTTGATATGCTTCTTACGGAGCCACTTCTTGGTTATCCTGGCTGTGTGCTTCGGGTTGTTGTCATGTTGGAAGACCCAGCCACGACCCATCTTTAATGCTCTGACTGAGGAAAGGAGGTTGTTGCTCAAAATCTCACAATAAAAAACCACATTCATCCTCTCTTTAATACAGTGCAGTCGTCCTGTCCCGTTCGTAGAAAAGCACCCCCAAAGCATGATGTTACCACCCCCATGCTTCACAGTAGGGATGGTGATCTTGGGATGCTACTCATCCTTCTTTATCCTCCAAACACGACGAGTGAAGTATTGAGCAAAAAGTTCTACTTTGGTCTCATCTGACCCCATGACTTTCTCCCATGCCTCCTCTGGATCATCCAGATGGTCATTGGAAAACTTCAGACGGGCCTGGACATGTGATGACTTGAGCAGGGGAACCTTCCGTGCAATGCATGATTTGAAACCATGACGGCATAGTGTTCTACAGACAGTGACCTTTGAAACTGTGGTCCCAGCTCTCTTCATGTCATTGACCAGCTCCTCCCTTGTAGTTCTGGGCTGATTCCTCACCTTTCTTATCATCAGTGATACTCCACGAGGTGAGATCTTGCATGGAGCCCCAGTCCGAGGGAGACTGACAGTCGTCTGTAGCCTCTTCCATTTTCTAACAATTGCTCCAACAGTTGATCTATTTTCACCAAGCTGCTTGGCAATTGCCCCGTAGCCCTTTTCAGCCTTGTGGAGGTCCACAATTTTGTCTCTAGTGCCCTTTGACAGCTTTTTGGTCTTGCGCATGGTAGTAGTTGTCGTCTGACTGACTGTGGGGTGGACAGGTGTCTTTAAAGAGCTCAGACAGGTAACAGGTCTTTGAGAGCCAGAATTTTTGTTGTTTCTCAGGTGTTCAAATACTTATGTTCAGCAGTGCAAGACAAATAAATTCTTTAAAAATCATACAATGTGCTTACCTGAATTTTTTCTTTTATTTTGTCTCTCAGAGTGGGAATGCACCTACAATGTGAATTTCAGACCCATCCATGATTTCTAAGTGGGGGAACTTGAAAAATTGCAGGGTGTTCAAATACTTCTGTTCCTCACTGTAAATACCATCACTGCCTTATACAGCCACCATCACCATACAGTCCCATGTAAATAACATGACCCCCCTCCCCAGCCACCTCCAATACACAGTTCCATGTAAATAACATCCCTCCCTTTAGCCCTAACATACAGTCCCAGTTAAATAACCACAACTCCCAGCACTTACCTCTCCTCATGTAGCAGACATCACCACAGCTTCTCCTCCCAGGACTTCTCCTCTTCCCTGCTGTCCTCTCCTGCACTAGTCACATGATGGTGACATCATTGCAGGTCCTTCTCAACCGCTGCCTGGTTTACTGGTCACATGACCTGTGATGTCATCACAGGTCCTTCAGCTCTTCCAGTGCATTAGATTCAATTGTTTTGCTGTCCTGAGGATGGCAATACAGTTGTATCTAGCATAATTATAAAAAACAAAATGGCTGCACACCATTATACATACAAACAATAGAGCTAAGAAATGGGGGTCATTCTAAATAAAAGTGGTACAATACCTACTATAGATGAGTTAATGGAAGCTCTTAGCGCACATATTTGCTCAAA
This sequence comes from Bufo bufo, assembly GCF_905171765.1. Taxonomy (NCBI): domain Eukaryota; kingdom Metazoa; phylum Chordata; class Amphibia; order Anura; family Bufonidae; genus Bufo; species Bufo bufo. Next base: position 728,672,174 of record NC_053389.1, on the reverse strand, counting down.
CGTGTTGGGCCCATCTACCAGGCGTCAAGGTAGCTTCCGCAGATGGGTCCCTAACACTAAATATACTGCCTCTCTTTGGACTTACTTAAGCCTACAATATTCAGGGCAGTGTAGAGACCAGCTACATACTTACTCTGCTCAGAAGTCCCAGGTAGATGGGTGTGTTCAGTCTAAAAGATGCGCTACCCTCAATATATACTACAAGAAAATTTTAAATAGAACCTTCAGAATCACAGGTGCATATCCATAAAGCAAACATAATTATAAAAAACAAAATGGCTGCACACTATTGTACATACAAACAATAGACCTAAGAAATGGGGGTCATTCTAAATAAAAGTGGTACAATACCGACTATAGATGAGTTAATGGAAGCTCTTAGCGCACATATTTGCTCAAACATGTGTCGGGCCCATCTACCAGGTGTCAAGGTGGCTTCCGCAGATGGGTCCCTAACACTAAATATACTGCCTCTCTTTGGACTTACTTAAGACTACAATATTCAAGGCAGTGTAGAGACCAGATACATACGTACTCTGCTCAGAAGTCCCAGGTAGATGGGCGTGTTCAGTCTAAAAGAGGCTCTACCCTTAATATATACTACAAGAAAATTACACTGCCCTGAATATTGTAGGCTTAAGTAAGTCCAAAGAGAGGCAGTATATTTAGTGTTAGGGACCCATCTGCGGAAGCCACCTTGACGCCTGGTAGATGGGCCCGACACATGTTTAAGCAAATATGTGCGCTAAGAGCTTCCATTAACTCATCTATAGTCGGTATTGTACCACTTTTATTTAGAATGATCCCAATTTCTTAGCTCTATTGTTTGTATGTATAATGGGGTGCAGCCATTTTGTTTTTTATAATTATGTTTGCTTCATGGATATTCACCTGTGATTCTGAAGGTTCTAGTCTAAATTTTCTTGTAGCTGTATCTAACAGGCAGGCAGGACATTCGGGGGCTGGGACAAAACATCAGTGGCCAAGGCCCCGAATGTTTTAACCTAGCAACGCCTCTGGCGCTCCTAAATAAGTGACACTAGACATAAAGAGAGTGGATTATAAACTAATCATATTCGTTTTGAGTTTTGCAAAAATTCTACTTCCCATCCAAACAAATGCAAACTTTTGGCGTTTCGATGTAGATGAATAGCACAAAATGGCATCTGACATTTTATATTTTCAGTAAACTAGTGAGGAAAACATGGCAGGGAAAATTAAGACAAAGGACCACATGACTCTTGGCAGCGCGCTGGCTGGCGGGCTTGCCCACAATGCCTTGCAGTCAGCCTGGCAGCCAATCAGGAAGGAGGAAATAGGCTGGTCTATGTGACACTATGTTAGCTCCTAAGCAACAACTCCATTCTGAGCTCAGCCACTAATGTGATAGGATGTGTCTCAAACACAACAAATAGACACACAAAACAGCAATTTTAGGGTCTTACAGGGACAATGTTAGGAATTGCAAAGATATATACACTGCCTGTCCAAAAATAAAGTCGCCACCTGGATTTAACTAAGCAAATAGTTATGAGCCTTCTATTGGATAATTACTGCATGGGTGATTATCTTTCAGCTGGCAATAAGTTATTTAACCCCAACTGGTGCAATGAGTTGCTTTTCATTTCTTAAACAACCTTGTCGAAAGACACATCTCAAGGTCGTGGAAAAGATGTTAGTCTGTTTGAGAAGGGTCAAATCATTGGCATGCATCAAGCAGAGAAAACATTCAAGGAGATTGCAGAAACGACTAAAATTGGGTTAAGAACTGTCCAACGCATTTTTAAAAACTGGAAGGATAGTGGGGACCCATCGTATTCGAGGAAGAAATGTGGCGGGAAAAAAATCCTGAATGATCGTCGTCGGCGATCACTTAAATGTTTGGTGAAATCGAATCGAAGAAAAACAACAGTAGAACTCAGGGCTATGTTTAATAGTGAAAGTAAGAGCATTTCCACACGCACAATGCGAAGGGAACTCAAGGAATTGGGACTGAACAGCTGTGTAGCCATAAAGAAAACCACTAATCAGTGAGGCAAACCAGAAAAAAAGGCTTCAATTTGCTAGGGAGCATAAAGACTGGACTCTGGAGCAATGGAAGAAGGTCATGTGGTCTGATGAGTCCAGATTTACCCTGTTCCAGAGTGATGGGCGCATCAGGGTAAGAAGAGAGGCAGATGAAGTGATGCACCCATCATGCCTAGTACCTACTGTACAAGCCTGTGGGGGCAATTCTATGATCTCGGGTTGCTGCAGTTGGTCAGGTCTAGATTCAGCAACAGTATGTGCTCCAAGAATGAGGTCAGCTGACTACCTGAACATACTGAATGACCAGATTATTCCATCAATTGATTTTTTTCTTCCCTGATGGCACGGGCATATTCCAAGATGACAATGCCAGGATTAATTTGACTCAATTTGTGAAAGAGTGGTTCAGGGAGCATGAGACAACATTTTCACACATGGATTGGACACCACAGAGTCCAGACCTTAACCCCATTGAGAATCTTTGGGATGTGCTGGAGAAGGCTTTGCACAGCAGTCAGACTCTACCATCATCAATGCAAGATCTTGGTGAAAAATTAATGCAACACTGGATGAAAATAAATCTTGTGACATTGCAGAAGCTTATCGAAACAATGCCACAGTGAATGTGTGCCGTAATCAAAGCTAAAGGCGGATCAACAAAATATTAGAGTGTGTGACCTTTTTTTTATTTAGACAGGCAGTGTATTTAGTTAGGTGGACTGAATTACTTAATAGGAAGTCAAGTTTTATCATTAGGAAGTGGAACAGGAACAGATGAGTTAGTGTATTATGTGTCTGTTACAACCAGGGCTGGTGCTGTTGATATGAACTGTGTCACACTGCACAAGACATGAGCTTTTAAAGAGGCAGTACTCTATTTTTTAAGTTTATTTTCCCAAAAACTTTTTTCCATAAACTTTTTTCCAAAGTTTGTAAGTGTGCAATAAGCATATTTTAGTGCATAAACATTAGCATATATGAGTGTATCAGTGCATCATCGTACATTTTGCTGCAGAGTGCCAACTTTGCACTTTTTTGTTCCAAAAACCTGTACCAAAGATTCCACTGTTTATACAGTGCATTCAAAAAGTCTTCATAGTTCCGATGTTTTAATTTTTTTTCACATTTTCTTACGTTGCGGCCTTGTGCTGAAAAACACACACACACACACACACACAAAAAAAGTTTTCACCCATTAATCTGCCTTCAATACCCCATATTGAGAAAGTGAAAACAGAATTTTAGAAATGTTTGCAAATGTATTAAAAAGGAAAAAAAATATTGCATTTACATAAGTATTTTGACTTTTTGCTATGAAATTTAGCCCAGGGGCCTCCCATTTCTCTTGATCATCTTTGAGATGTTTCTACACCTTGATTGGAGCCTACCTGTGGTAAATTCAGTTGACTGGAGATGATTTGGAAAGTTACAGCTCTGTGTATATAAGGTCTCACAGCTGACAATGCGTATCAGAGCAAAATGAGAATGAAAGAACTGCATGTAAAGCATAGACACATAATCTTGTGGAGACACAGATGTAGAGAAGGGTACAGATATTTGCTGCACTGAAACTTCCCAAGAGCACAGTGTCCTCTTTAATGGAAGACATTGGGAACAACCAGGGCTCTTTTTACAGCTAGCCACTACTCCAAACTAAGAAATCGAGGGGAAAGGGCCTTAGTAAGAAAGGTAACAAAGAACCCAATTGTCACTGTGACTGAGCTCCAAAGACCCTGTGCGCAGATAGGAGAAACTTCCAGAAGGTCAACTATCACCGCAGCATTCCTACAATCTGGGCTTTATGGAAGAGTTGCCAGAAAAAAACCTCTCTTCAGTAAAAGACACATGAAAGTTTGAAAAAAGCACCTAGAACTCTCAGCATGTGAGAAACAGGATTCTCAGGTTTGACCTAGATTGAATGTTTTGGCCTCAATTCTAAGCATCATGTTTGGGGAGGAAACCAGGCACTGCCCAATACCATCCCTACAATAAAGCATGTTGTGGGGGTATTTTTCAGTAGCTGAGACAGGGAGACTGGTCAGAGTTGCGTGAAAGCTGAATAAGGCTACTTTCACACTGGCATAAGGAAAGCTGAATAAGGCTACTTTCACACTGGCGTTTTGGCTTTCCGTTTGTGATATCCGTTCAGGGCTCTCACAAGCGGTCCAAAACGGATCAGTTTTGCCCTAATGCATTCTGAATGGAAAAAGATCTGCTCAGAATGCATCAGTATGCCCCCGTTCTGTCTCTATTCCGCTTTGGAGGTGGACACCAAAACTCTGCTTGCGGATCCGTTCTGACACACAATGTAAGTCAATGGGGACGGATCAGTTTTCTCTGACACAATCTGGCACAATTGAAAACGGATCCGTCCTCCATTGGTAAGGGAACCTATGAAGGACCCCAGAGCTGTCTGTAAAGTAAGGCTACTTTCACATCTGTGTTTTTCCTCTCCGGTTTTGAGATCCGTCCAAGGATCTCAAAACCGGAGGAAACGCTTACATTTTGTCCCCATTCATTGTCAATAGGGACAAAATTGAACAAACCGGAACGAAGCGCATTCCGTTCCCATTTTTCACGTAACCACGTTGCAAGTAACGTTTTTGTGTGCTGCATGAAAAACTGAAACAGATCTGGCAACATTGACTTACATGGTTTTTGGTGCTGGATCCGATTCTTTATGACACAGAAAAAAACGGATAAGCGCTCATTGACTTACAATGTCTTTAGTGCCGGATTAGTTCCGGCATGTTAATTTTTTATATAATACAACCGGATCCATTCTGAATGGATGCAGCTAGTTGTATTATTGAAACAGATGCTTTTTACTGTGGTTTTGAGAACCCATGCAGGATCTCAAAACTGGACAGCAAAAACGCATAAGAAAGTAGCCTAAGGCTACTTTCACACTTGCAGCAGAGAGATCCGGCAAGCAGTTCCGTCGCCGGAACTGCCTGCCGGATCCGGCAAAATGTATGCCAACTGATTGCATTAGTAAGACTGATCAGGATCATGATCAGTCTTAAAAATGCCTGATCAGTCAAAAAAATGCAGTGAAATGCCGGATCCGTATTTCCGGTGTCATCCGGCAAAACGGATTTGGCATGCGCAGACCGGAAGGGTGAATCCGGCATTCGGGTATTTAGAATGCCGGATCCGGCACTAATACATTCCTATGGGAAAAATGCCGGATCTGGCATTCAGGCAAGTCTTCAGTTTTTTTCACCGGAGATAAAACCGTAGCATGCTACGGTTTTCTCTTTTGCCTGATCAGTCGAAATGACTGAACTGAAGACATCCTGATGCATCCTGAACGGATTGCTCTCCATTCAGAATGCATAGGGATAAAACTGATCAGTTCTTTTCCGGTATAGAGCCCTTGGGACGGAACTCTATGCCGGAAAAGAAAAACGCTAGTGTGAAAGTACCCTAAGCCTACTGTTAGAGCACACTAGTGCTGCACTGTGTCATACATAGCAGCCTGTGCCATACTGACAAAGAGTATAATCTATTAGCATACAGGAGTATGCTAATACATTATAAATATGAAATAAAGTTATAAAACAGTAATCCCATATTAGGATTTTAATAAAATGTTATATATAATGTAACAAAAGACAAAAAAAACGTTAAAAATCACAGTTATTTTGTGTAAAATACATTTTATTGTGCACACATTAAATAAAAATTTTAAAATATACATATGATGACCTAAAGAATTGTATTATCAGGTTATTTAGTGTAAAACCTAAACAGAAACATAAAAAAAAAATACAAAATCCAGAAATCTATATTTCCACAGCTAAAAAAAATTCATTAGATAAATTACACCACCATTTATATGTATCCTTGAACAATACCACAATGCCCAAAAAAAATTATTTCTCCCACATAAAACAAGGCCCCAGGCAGCCACATGAGTGAAAAAAATAAAAAAGCTACAGCTGCAGTAATGCAGAGAGGCAAAAACTGAAAAAAAAAAAGGTTTCTGGTCATTAAAGGGGTTGTCTTACTTATGCAAATGGTATTTATCATGTAGACAAAGTTATAGAAGGCACTTACTAATGTATTGTGCAGTGGCGTAGCTATAGGGGAAGCAGGGGAAGTGGCTGCTTTGGGGCCCGAACTTAGAAGGGGCCCACCTGGGAGGAGGACTAAAGAATTTCATTGTCAGTACCCCCTCAACAGTACAGGGTGGGCCATTTATATGGATACACCTTAATAAAATGGGAATGGTTGGTGATATTAACTTCCTGTTTGTGGCACATTAGTATATGTGAGGGGGGAAACTTTTCAAGATGGGTGGTGACCATGGCGGCCATTTTGAATCCAACTTTTGTTTTTTCAATAGGAAACATCAAACCTATTGGGAATTTCACAAGAAAAACAATGGTGTGCTTGGTTTTAACGTAACTTTATTCTTTCATGAGTTATTTACAAGTTTCTGACCACTTATAAAATGTGTTCAATGTGCTGCCCATTGTGTTGGATTGTCAATGCAACCCTCTTCTCCCACTCTTCACACACTGATAGCAACACCGCAGGAGAAATGCTAGCACAGGCTTCCAGTATCTGTAGTTTCAGGTGCTGCACATCTCGTATCTTCACAGCATAGACAATTGCCTTCAGATGACCCCAAAGATAAAAGTTTAAGGGGTCAGATCGGGAGACCTTGGGGGCCATTCAACTGGCCCACGACGACCAATCCACTTTCCAGGAAACTGTTCATCTAGGAATGCTCGGACCTGACATACATAATGTGGTGGTGCACCATCTTGCTGGAAAAAAAACTCAGGGAACGTGCCAGCTAGATGAACAGTTTCCTGGAATGTGGATTGGTCGTCGTGGGCCAGTTGAATGGCCCCCAAGGTCTCCCGATCTGACCCCCTTAGACTTTTATCTTTGGGGTCATCTGAAGGCAATTGTCTATGCTGTGAAGATACGAGATGTGCAGCACCTAAAACTATGGATACTGGAAGCCTGTGCTAGCATTTCTCCTGCGGTGTTGCTATCAGTGTGTGAAGAGTGGGAGAAGAGGGTTGCATTGACAATCCAACACAATGGGCAGCACATTTGGGGTCGCAAATGAGTTGGGAGTAGCGAAGAAGTTGCTGGGGGAGGAGGGCCCGTTCAAAAATTTGCTGTAGGGCCCAGTCATTTCTAGTTATGCCACTGGTATTGTAATTGCCTCCTTTGCTGGCAATAAAAATAATCACACAATTGTAAATTAAACAAGGCAGACTTGGATAGTGGGGAACAACTGATTCATGTCTAGGGCACAGGAGATGCTATCGAATGTGCCCTTTGGAGCTGCATGCATGTCACAGGCATTGTGAAAACTCCAACCCATGGCATGGGATGGGGGACTGGTTAGCTATAAATTATCGGAAAACAGCAAGAGGCGGGAGGTTGAGTGGTATCAACAGAATGCACAGAGGTATGCAGATCTGCAGTTTTCATCCAGCTTACCCTGATGACATTGTATATAATAGCTTAAAGGGTTAAAGGAGTTTTCCCGGAGTTTGATAATGATGACTTAATGTATGGTCAGGATAGGTCATCAATATCAGATAAGTGGGGGTCTAGTTCCAAGCTATATGAAGAGGCTTCTGGTAAGTGTTGGAGCCTTCTCACAGAATACCAAGAACGGTGCTGTACATGTGCAAGGGATTACAGCTCAGCTGAATGGGACTGAACTGTGCCTAGTCCATGGGACTGATGAATGTGAAGAAGGGTGGGTAAACGTCCGACTTTAGGCTAGACAGTCCGGTTTCCTGGCAGCTTGTCCTCCACCCGGCGCAAGGCATGGACAGATGCTGGGGTCTCCTCCTTTTCAGTGGCTCCACGCTCAGAGAGCAGCATTGCACTACAAACAATTACAAACTGACTGACTGAGGCTTTCTCTCACCCATAGTCCGTCACTAGAGCCGACGGACATGTCACTCTGTGACTGACTGAGAGTGAGGGAAGCCCTCCAGGCCCCATGCAGCTCACCTTAAAGTCTATGCCTCTTTTTTTTCACTTGCCCAGCAGTTACTGGGATAAGGAACACAGAGTAGCACAGTGTTGTGGGCATGGTCTTTGGTGTCCTCCTTTTTTGAGATAAGTGCCCACGCTAACGTGAAGTCACTGGCCAAGGAAGAGGCTGCGGAGCTGACCTCTTCAAACAGCTGATAGGTGGGGGTGCCAGGAGTTGGACACCCATCGATCAGATATTGGTGATGGTGACCTATCCTGAGGAAAAATCATCAGTACTGAACGCCAAGAAAAACTCTTTAATGGCTTTTTTTTTTTTATGTTGTCCTAATGCTCTTTTTAAATCCATATTTTATCTCCACCTTTTACCAATCATTATCTAATTGCTTTTTAGATCAAGTAAAGCAGGGTATAAATTTTCCCAGACACCAGAGACCTTAAACTTGAACAAAAAAACATCTTCATTAACATTTCCACTGCTCAGCATAAAACTATATTTAAGTTTTATTAATGTATCTTAATTTCCTTAAACGTGTTTTGTAACATAAATATTTCATCCCCTTATAACCATACGATCACTTTTGGTCTTCCTGTTACTCTCACAAAGCTTTATTGACTCCATGAAAATGTACAACTAATTACTTTTTGGTCCCTTGGGCAATCCTACTACAGTTTTAATCTTCGGCTTGTCCTGAAATCACATTGGAACAGGAGGCGTTGTGCCTTTCTTTGGCTATTCATAAACTAGCGGCAGTACTAATTGTCTGTCTTAACACTATGGGGTATATTCATCAAAGGTTCTTATTCTTCTAACATGAGATAAATAAAATGTCCTGCTCCGGTATTCTACTGGGCTTATTTGTAAAAGTCTTTCAAATATGACAGACTGTGGCTTGATTAATAGTCTATGCAGAAGATAGGTAGAAGCTTTCAGCATTGTGGAAGCAGAGGCATTTGCTGGCATAAGGGTAACCTTGATGCAAAGTCATTTGAACCTAATTTAGCTTTCATAGAGATGAGGGTTTATCCATGCCAGGACACAAACAGTTAAAATAGGCTTCATCTAGTGAACTTATTAGGAGACATCTGCTGAGCAAAATACTCACGAATTCAGTCACATATTTTCCCCCAAAAAGTTTTAAATACTCACGAATTCAGTCACATATTTTTCCAAAAAAAGTTTATTACTCAGCATATGCCCCAGTTTTTATGCATAAAACAAGAATGACAAAATGTGTTAAAGACCAAGCAAAAATGTGTCCCCCACCTTCAAATGGTCATAAACTTTTTTTCTGCTACAAGGGCTTGTTTTTGTTTTTTATTTGCAGGACAAATTGTATTTTTTAGTGGAAGAATTTTAACCCCTTAGTGACCACCCATAAGCCATAACGGGCCTTAGGCTGGGCTGGTGCTTTTTCACTGCGGTCTAGTCTAAACGCTGCATGGGGGACCCATGCAGCGGGGAGCGGGAGCTCAGCTTACACATGAGAGCCACACTCCTGCTTTAACAGCCCAGACCGGCAGGAGTGCCAATCCAGGCTGTTTAACGCTTTTACATGCCATGGGCAATGGCGCTCGCCACATGTAAACCGGTGACAAAGGAAGCGGACTCCCTCTGTCTCCCATCGGCACCCTGCAATTGCGATCGCAGGGTGCCGATTTGTGTAAAGGCTGTCTGGGGTCTGATGTAGGCCCCAGACCATCCTTGGGTATTTTCCCGCAGGCTGTGCCTCTCTGGCGCAGCCTGCTGGTCAATGTCAGTATAGCACTGACATTAAAATGCAATGCACTATAGTTATAGTGCATAGTATTTTAAAAGCAATCAAAATGTTGTCTGTTATAGTCCCCTTGTGGGACTATTAAAACATTTATTTTATTAAAACAAATATGCTTTTCAATAAAAAAAAATGCAAATAATTGCCATATTCCTTGTATAATGTTATTAATAAAGCTCTCTATTCTATACATACTTTCATTTGCAACAAGTAGTTGAGGTTGCATTTGGAACCAACAGCCAGTATAGCACCTCATGATTGGACCACCAATTATCAGAAGGGTTCATTCCAAGAGTGAACCCATGGCAATAATGTTATAGGGATATAACAGTGGAAGAAATACTTTATATGCAAGGTCCAGTATGTAAGGAGGTCCACTGTAACTTAACCTCTTAAGGACACAGGGTGAACAGGTATGCCCTGATGTCCTGGTACTTAAGGGCACAGGGCGTACCTGTACACCCTGTGTATTTCCGATCAAATCATTGAGCAGGCACCTTGGGTCAATGCTGAGGGGGGTCCTGTGACCCCCCCGTATCGGTGATCGCTGCGGATTAACCTGGCGATCGCTGCGGTTTGTGTTTGAGGAAGCGCATCGAGTCCCCCCGCTGCTTTGGCGGGGACTCGATGTCTCAGAAGGCAGCCCGATGCCGTACAGAGGCTGCCCAATGCCTTGCACGGCATCGGGACCTGCCTTCTACGGAAGCCGAGAAGATCCATCCTCAGGATGGGTCTCCTAGGCAACCTGTTTGTGTACTACTCACTGTAGTACATGAACAGACAAGGCATTACAATACAAATGTATTGTAATGCATTGCAGAGGGGATCAGACCCCCAAAAGTGAACATCAGAAATAAAGTAAAGAAAAAAAAAGTAAAAATAGATTTTAAAAAACGCTCCTTTTATAATAAAAAACAGAGAAAAAAACCAACCACACATATTAGGTATCTCCGCGTCCGTAATGACCGGCTCTATAAATATATCACATGGTCCACCCTGTCTGATAAATACAATAAAAAATATATATAAAAACGGTGTAAAAAAAAAAGCCATTTTTGTCACCTTACATCACAAAAAGTGCAACACCAAGTGATCAAAAAGGCGTATGCCCCCCAAAATAGTACCAATCTAACCGTAACCTCATCCCGCAAAAAATGAGCCCCTACCTAAGCCAATCACCCAAAAAATAAAAAAATATATGGCTCAGAATATGGAGACACCAAAACATTATTTGTAATGGGGTGCCGAAGGCACACTCGGTCTCCCATCAGCCGCAGACCTGCTGCTTAGCTTCGGGAGTGAGGATCTGTGTTTGACCTCGTTCCCAGGGCGGCTTTGCTAGCTGGGAGGTTCCCTGCTCCTAGGTCTGCCTTGAGCGCCAAGCTGATCACTCGGTGCTCGACTGGTCGGTCTGTCGGTCATGTGACGCTGGCCACGTCACATGACCCTCACTCCCCACTATAAATACAGGCAGCCTGCTGGCCACAGGTTGCCTGTTAATTTAGGTTACTGGCAGTTGTTGGATACCTGTGTACTTACCTGATCCTGTTCCCTGACGATCCTTTGCCTGCTCCTCCTGTACTGCGCATCCTTCCTGGTATATTGACCCGGCTTCACCTGACTATTCTTTGCGGACTCCTTTGGTACTTCTCGACTCTCCTGGTATTTATGACCCCGGCTTCTCCTGACCTTTCTTTGCTTATCCCTCTGTACTGCGTTGTCCTCTTGGTTTTGACCCGGTCCGTTCACTATCCGTTATTTGTCTTGTCTGTCCTTCCCGCACGTATACTAAGTTAGGGACTGCCGTCCAGTTGTCCCCTGTCATCAGGACTTGTGAGGCAAGTAGGCAGGGCCAGGGGTGAGGGTGGAGCGCAGTGGTCACTATCCTCCCCCCTGTGTGTGTGTGTACGTGACCGTTACATCTTTTTTTTGTTTAAAAAATGCTGGTATTGTATAAATCTTAAGTAAATAAAAAAATGTATACATATTAGGTATCGCCACGTCCGTAAGAACCTGCTCTATAAAAATATCACATGACCTAACCCCTCAGGTGAACACCGTGAAAAAATAAAAAATAAAACGGTGTAGAAAAAGCCATTTTTTGTCACCTTACATCACAAAAAGTGTAATAGCAAGTGATCAAAAAGGCATACGCAACCCAAAATAGTGCCAATCAAACCGTCATCTCATCCCTCAGAAATCCTACCCAAGATAATCGCCCAAAAACTGAAAAAACTATGGCTCTCAGACTATGGAGACACTAAAACATGATTTTTTTTGTTTAAAAAAAGAAATCATTGTGTAAAACTAACATAAATAAAACAAAAGTAGACATATTAGGTATTGCCGCGTCTGTAAGAGCCTGTTCTATAAAAATACCACATGATCTAACCCCTCAGATGAACAGCGTAAAAAATTAATTAAAAAAATGTGTAAAAAAAGCCATTTTTTGTCACCTTACATCACAAAAAGTGTAATAGCAAGCGATCAAAAAGACATATGCACCCCAAAATAGTGCCAATCAAACAGCCATCTCATCCTTAAAAAAATGAGCACCTACACAAGACAGTCGCCCAAAAAATAAATAAAACTATGCCTTTCAGAATGTGGAGACACTAAAGAATCGGTTTTTTTTTTATGCTTTGTTATGTAAAACAAACAAATAACCAAAAAAAGTAATCATATTTGGTATTGTCGCGTCTGTGACAACCTGCTCTATAAAAATACCACATGATCTAACCTGTCAGATGAATGTTGTAAATAACAAAAAATAAAAACGGTGCCAAAACAGCTATTTCTTGTTACCTTGCCTCAATAAAATGTGTAATATAGAGCAACCAAAAATCATATGTACCCTAAAATAGTACCATCAAAACTGCCACCCTATCCCGTAGTTTCCAAAATGGGGTCACTTTTTTGGAGTTTCTACTCTAGGGGTGCTTCAAATGGGACATGGTGTCAAAAAACCAGTCCAGCAAAATCTGCCTTCCAAAAACCGTATGGCATTCCTTTCCTTCTGCGCCCTGCCGTGTGCCCGTACAGCAGTTTACAACCACATATGGGGTGTTTCTGTAAACTACAGAATCAGGGCCATAAATATTGAGTTTTGTTTGTCTGTTAACCCTTGCTTTGTAACTGGAAAAAAAATATTAAAATTGAAAAATCGGCCAAAAAAGTGAAATTTTGAAATTGTATCTTCTATTGTATCTCTTCCACCACCGAGGATTTCAGGGTGCTTCAGTTTGCCTACTGTTGCTTCCTCCTCCTACTCTGCTTCCTCATCCTCTACCAGCTCCTCATCCGGTCAGCGTATCACCTTCACCACCAACTTCAGCACAGCCAGGGGTAAATGACAGCAAGCAGTTTTAAAACGTATCTGTTTGGGGGACAAACCCCACACCGCGCAGGAGCTGTGGACGGGCCTTGAACAACAGACCGATGAGTGGTTTGTGCCAGTCAGCCTCAAGCCCGGCCTGATGGTGTGCGATAATGGGCGAACTTTGCACATGCTGGCCAGACTGTGCGAGCAGCAGCAGGCGATAGTGGAGTTTCAGCTGCAGCACACACGAGTGAGTCGTTCGGCGGAACAGCACCACTTCACCACCAATGACTGGGCCTCCATGTAAGACCTGTGTTCCTTGTTGACCTGTTTCGAGTACTCCACCAACATGGCCAGTGCCGATAACGCCATTCTCATCGTTACTATCCCACTTCTATGACTCCTTGAAAAAACACTCCTGGCGATTATGGAAGCGGATGTGGCACAGGAGGAGGAAAAGGGATCATTTCGTAGGGTTTCCGGCCAGAGATTCCCAAGTGGCTCCCAGGTGTCGCGGCTGAGGATGGGGAAAACCCTCAGCCGTGCGGTATCAGCAGATGGAGTGGTCGCTGCTCGACCAGGACAACAGGATTAGGGAGCAGGTGACCTCCTAATCGCATCCCTAACCTGACCCTGACTCCTAGCTACATGAGCCGACCTTGATGGTAGGAGGGCTCATGCTCCGGAACCTTGGAGTCCCTGCTAGCCCTCAAGATGGCCCTAAACTAGGAGCTGGGTAGACAGCCCGTTCCTCCTGGACACGGAGGAACAGGAGTCTAAAGTGGCCAAGCAACACAGACAAGGAAACATAAACAGACATATGGCAGTGACAGGTAAGTGAGCCTAGTACCACACTTACCTGCCACAGACACACAACCTGGAACCCAAGTGCTGCTGTCCACAAACACCAAAGACAGAGCACACCACACACATCACAGGAAACCATATGCTGCAATAAGAAACGACCAAACAAACATCTACCAAACACCATACATGAAGTAAACACACAACCTCATAAACATAGAGAATCACAATTTATGACCACAAGGGTGGCCCTCACTGGCAGATGGAAATGTGACCAGGAGAGTTCCTCCAGCTTACAACAAGGCTGGAGTACTCCTCAGACATCAGGTCTAAACTGAGGCTTTATAGCCCATGCAGCCACACCCACAAACGGACACACCCAGTGCACACACACACTAGGAAGGAAGTTAACCCTTCCAAGCCAGGGAAGGGAAACACACACTTAAAGGAGAAGTGTCCAAAACATGAGACACACTGTGGCTGTTGCCGCAGGCAACGACATGGGTGGCACTCATGTCCTGGGAGTCATCCCGAAGGCCGGGACACTGCCACCACATGTACACCACGACTAAACGTTGCCACGGGCAACCACAGTGAGGGGAACATGTAAGTGCACACCTACAGACACACAAACTCCAAAGGGACCGCACACATACCTGTTGTCCGCGGCAACCGCACTTGAGGCCATCTACATCAAGACCCAAGCTGCGGTTGAAACAACAACCCAAACCGCGGGCAACTGTATGCGGCTCCCAAGGAGTCACGGCCAGAACTGTGGCCGTGACACCAGGGTGGGTTCCTGCACCCACAAACCCAAGGTACACAATTGTCCAGCCAGGGCACAGTTCTGGAGGATGAGGAGTTGGAGGATGAGGAGGAGGAGATGCAGGAGGAGGAACCAAGTTCACAGCAGGGTGGCACCCAGACCATCTCATGGCCATCACTGGTGCACTGATGGTGGGATACAGAGGACACAGACGATACACCTCCCACAGAGGACAGCTTTTCGTTGCCTCTGGGCAGCCTGGCACACATTAGCGATTACATGCTGCAGTGTCTCCGCAACGACCGCCGAGTTGCCCACATTCTAACTTGTGCTGATTACTGGGTGGCCACGCTGCTGGATCCCCGTTACAAGGACAGCGTACCGTCCTTAATTCCGTCACTGGAGCGTGATCGTAAGATGCGCGAGTACAAGCGCACGCTGGTAGATGCGCTGCTGATGGCATTCTTACCTGACAGCGGGGGCATAGTGAAAGCACAAGGCGAAGGCAGAGGACGAGGAAGAGGTCGCCAACGCAGCTGGGGCCCCGCCAGCACCTCAGAAGGCAGGGTTAGCATGGCTGAAATGTGGAAAAGCTTTGTCAGCACTCCAGCACCACCAGCTGATATGGAACGTCTTAGCAGGAGGCAGCATTTCACCAACATGGTGGAGCAGTATGTGTGCACACGCCTACACGTACTGAATGACGGGTCTACCTCCTTCAACTTCTGGGTCTCCAAATTGGGCACATGGCCTGAGCTTGCCCTGCAGCCAGTGTATTGTCTGAACGTGTATTTAGCATGGCAGGGGGCGTCATTACAGACAAACGCAGCCGCCTGTCCACAGCCAACGTGGACAAGCTCACGTTCATTAAAATTAACCTGGCTTGGATCCCACAAGACTTGTCTGTACCTTGTGCAGAATAGACATTTATACCACCATCAAACATACATTCTTGTACTCAAGTCAAGTGCAATGATTCTTTGTTTTATTTATTTTTATTTGTCCCAATATTTTGGGGCTACCTACCCCCCCCCCCCAAAAAAAAGAACATTGTTGGCTACCTCCTCCTCCTTCATTGCTGCCTCCACCTACAACACCACATTCACCGCCTCCTCAACCTCCGACTCCATATTCACCTCCTCCTCTGAGTTGCAGGTTAATAGTAATTTTTAGTTTTATTTTATTTTAAGTTATTTCCCTATCCACATTTGTTTGCAGAGCAGTTGCCATGCTCTTAAGCACATTTTACTGCCTTTTGCATCCCTCTAGCCTTTTCAAGGACTATTTTAGAGCCATTTTAATGCAAAAAGTGCCAATTTTAGTGCCCTAAATTGAAAAAATTCTTATTTTCCATTGTCGGGTGACATTTTACAATTTTTGGCGTATACAAACCCCTGCTGTGCCTGGGTGACAGGGACCTTAATCTCTTAAAATCCTCTGTTCTATTGCTGGGTGACATGAAGCTAGTTTTGCCGTGAATTAACCCCTGCTGTGCCTGGGTGACATGGGCCTAAATCTCTAAAAATCCTGTTCTATTGCTGGGTGACATGTACCCCCTTTTGCCGTGAATGAACCCCTGCTCTGCATTGCTGACAGGGAACTAAATTTTGTGAAAACATCTGTTACTGATCGGAAGATGCGCGACTACAAGCGCACGCTGATGATAGCATTCCCACCTGACAGCGGGGGCACAGTGGAAGCACAAGACGAAGGCAGAGGAGGAGGAAGAGGTCGCCAACGCAGCTGGGGCACCACCAGCACCTGAGAAGGCAGGGTTATCATGGCCAAAATGTGGAAAAGCTTTGTCAGCCTTGGAGGTGCTGACCTGCCCTGCAGCCAGTGTATAGTGTGAACGTGTGTTTAGCGCGGCAGAGAGCATTATCACAGGCCGCAGCCAATGTGGACAAGCTTACGTTTATTAAAATGAACCAGGCATGGATCCCACAGGACTTGTCCGTACCTTGTGCAGAATAGACATTTATATCAGCCTCAACCATCCATTCTTGTACTCAAGTGCACTTATTCTTTGTTTTATTTTGTTATATGTCCCAATATTTTGGGGATATCCCAATTTAAAAAAAAAAAATAACACAAATCAGTGTTGGCTACCTATTCCTCCTTCACCGCCGCTTCCATCTACACCGCCACGTCAACCTACACCGCCACATACACCCATCCACCGCCTCCTCAACCTCCTACTCCTAGATCCAGATTGTTATAATTATTTTTCTGTATTTTATGTTATTTTAAGTAATTTCCCTATCCACATTTGTTTGCAGAACAGTTGTCATGCTCTTAAGCACATTTTGATGCCTTTTGCAGCCCTCTAGCCCTTTCCAGGACTATTGTAGAGCCATTTTAGTGCCCAAAAGTTCGGGTCCCCATTGACTTTAATGGGGTCCGGGTTCAAGTTCGGGTCAAGTTCGGATCCCGAACCCAAACTTTTTTTTCAAGTTCGGCCGATCTTGTCAAACCCGAATATCCAGGTGTCCGCTCAACTCTAATTACTATCTATTATAAAAGTAGAGAAATTGAAATTTGGAAATAGATTGTCATGTACTATATTATGTCTGATTTTCATTATTTACTAAAATCATGGCATAATGCAAATAAGATAAAGCTGTTTGAAATTGGGTATTAAAGGGGTTGTCTAATCTTGGACATTGGGGGCATATTACTAGGATAAGCCCTCAATGTTTGAAAGGTGTGAGTCCCACCTATGGGACCCACACCTATACTTAGAACGGAGCCCTAAAAGTGCCAGACGGCACACCGCTCAATTGCGGCAACCCTCCTTTCTTTTCTATGTGACTGCAAAAAATTTCCGTAAGCCCCATTTAAGTGAATTGGGCATTGGCTGCCCTTGCACTTTGCACTTCCCATCATTTAGGTGGGACCCGCACCTATCAGACATTGATGGCATATCCTAGCAATATGTCCCCAATGTCTAAGATGGGAAAACCCATATAAACTTACAAGTACATAACATCTTCCATTACCAGGATGTGTAAGGCTCAGTTCACATCTACGTTGATGGCTGTGTTTTGAGCCTCCATTGCAGACATGGTCATATTTGCCAGAATTAATAGTTCAGCATGCATCAATATTTGTTTCATTAAAATGACACCATAATGGAACCTGATGGACCTGATTATTAGAAAATGAGGTCTGTTGGGTGTCATTGGTGTCTTATGATAGATCTGTACTGCTTGAATTTCATTTTTCTTCTCTTATGATGGAAGAGAAGAATAGATTTCTGAACACAGAAGTAAACGTATTTTCCACTATCATTTAAATACCAAAGGAGTATTTTAGCATGATGTTTTCATACTTTAGCAAACACTAGAAGACAGTTTTATTCTGGTAAATGTATATGATTCATCAATGCTGCATTCTGAGAAGCTTTCAAAAGCAAAAACACCCAGATACCATCATTAATATCTACTGTTTGGTGGGCATTATATTCACAATGTACAGTAGATTTATATCCTACTACAATGACCAATAAAACATACTGTTGGGATTATTTTTGCTACTAACACAATGCAGGGTGGCCAAGAAAAAAATATTAGTTGTTTGCAATTCCCAATAATGTGTTCTACACCACCGGTATTCTGAGGGCTAGTGATGGACGAACATCGGCCGGGACGATTCGCGAACGCGCGTTCGCAATCAAATGTTTGCGAGCCGCGCATTCGCATCGCGCCCAATGACTTTAATAGCAGGCGAACCTGGAAAACCTTCAGATCATATTTGCAGCCACCAAATACAAACTATGAGTGCACAAATAGGGCCACAACATGGACAGTGACATATCAGAGGGGGGGTCATTGGCAAAAATTCCCATAAAAAATATGTATTTTAATCAGGGTCCATTTTTATGCGCCTTAAAGGGAAACTCTAAAAAATGTGCCCTGCTGGAGCCTAGAAAAACTTTATTTCCTTTCAGTTTGATATATACAAATGTGCAGCTATCTCCGTTTTTTTTTTTTAGTTACATTTTGTATAATGCGCATGCGCAAAAAGGGCGTGGCCTAGTCTAGCAACTAGTTTGAACTACCTGAAGTTTGATGCGATTGGAAAAGATGGTTGGAAGAAAATTTTGTGACTGTGAGGAAGAACTCCTGATCACTGTAAGTAATTTCACATTACACCAGTGTATTTGATTGCATTTCACGTGCATGTCAGACCAATCGCTTTGTATGCAGATAGAGTGTTATAAAATATTCGCGATTGCGAAAAAAGCCACTTATGATGCAAATATCTTTTATGCCATACCTACAACTTTTTATCAGTTCTATGTAGATATTACTGATTGGTGCACTAAGTATTGTTGTAACATCACAGCACTATGTCTGTAGCATGTACAGTACAGACCAAAAGTTTGGACACACCGTCTCATTCAAAGAGTTTTCTTTATTTTCATGACTATGAAAATTGTAGATTCACACTGAAGGCATCAAAACTATGAATTAACACATGTGGAATTATATACATAACAAACAAGTGTGAAACAACTGAAAATGTGTCATATTCTAGGTTCTTCAAAGTAGCCACCTTTTGCTTTGATTACTGCTTTGCACACTCTTGGCATTCTCTTGATGAGCTTCAAGAGGTAGTCCCCTGAAATGGTTTTCACTTCACAGGTGTGCCCTGTCAGGTTTAATAAGTGGGATTTCTTGCCTTTTAAATGGGGTTGGGACCATCAGTGGCGTTGAGGAGAAGTCAGGTGGATACACAGCTGATAGTCCTACTGAATAGACTGTTAGAATTTGTATTATGGCAAGAAAAAAGCAGCTAAGTAAAGAAAAACGAGTGGCCATCATTACTTTAAGAAATGAAGGTCAGTCAGTCAGCCGAAAAATTGGAAAAACTTTGAAAGTAAGGGCTACTTGACCATGAAGGAGAGTGATGGGGTGCTGCGCCAGGTGACCTGGCCTCCACAGTCACCGGACCTGAACCCAATCGAGATGGTTTGGGGTGAGCTGGACCTCAGAGTGAAGGCAAAAGGGCCAACAAGTGCTAAGCATCTCTGGGAACTCCTTCAAGACTGTTGGAAGACCATTTCAGGGGACTACCTTTTGAAGCTCATCAAGAGAATGCCAAGAGTGTGCAAAGCAGTAATCAAAGCAAAAGGTGGCTACTTTGAAGAACGTAGAATATGACATAAAATAATGAGCGAGCACTCATACACTTGGCAACCAGATTGACATGTGCAGAAAATATTTATTAAATGCCCATAAAATACAAGTAATAAAATTTATAAGAACAATGTAGCAATAATATACAACATTACAGTCACATATATTGTGGTAGATATGGTCGACACTATATTCATATGACTCAATAGTGTCGATAAATTCAATAATATATATCACACCAAAAAACTTCAAGTATATGCTGTTATTTGGGAAAGAGGGGGTATTATCTTCTAGCGCTCTATCCCAATTTGGGAAACTGAATGTCACTGAAAATGTTGTAGGTGTATTCACTGGGAGCGCAACATATTCATAAAGTGTCCACAGGAATCCTGATAATGTGAAAAGTCTCTTATAGCATATCCTTTTAAGTTCGATGTGAGCTTTGAATTGAAGAAAACTTTAAATCGATATTTGGCTTACCGTCTAGCGTCTGCTGTCTCCCTATTGCTTCAATGGAGCTTTAAATATTTGCCGGCTTATTCAGTCGCTCCATACAGCAAGCTGGTTTAAATTTAGCGGGAGTTCCAAAGATCGCGGGAGTTGCCACTCTGTTCCGCAATTTCCTTTGGTGCAGCTTTCGACGATAAGAATAGTTAATCCTTTACTGTAGAGATTTTCTTCTGTATGGCCATACAGTGTTATCGGAGGCTTTTCAATGCAGGTACATCACTTGTTTCACCATACGCGTTACGGGTAGATTCACTCTCCCTTCCTCAGTGGTCAGTGACATATTTTCAGTTGTTTCACACTTGTTTGTTATGTATATAATTCCACATGTGTTAATTCATAGTTTTGATGCCTTCATAGTCATGAAAATAAAGAAAACTCTTTGAATGAGAAAGTGTGTCCAAACTTTTGGTCTGTACTGTATGTATGGACAGCAGAGAAATATCTCTCACTTGCACATTGCACATCCATTTTCCTGCCACACACTATATACCACACACTATATACCCCCCCTCCACACACTATATACCCCCCCTCTGATGAGATGAGGAGCTCACACCTATATGTACCCCCTAATCAAGGTCGCCTGTGGGATAGGTGGGGCAAAAGTGCACAAAAATTCTACTCCCAAGATAAAATAGAAGTGCATTCACACTTGAAGGTGCCACTCCTTCAAGAACATTTATCATAAATCACAGAAAAAGCTACAAAACATCCTGCACGATATGATAACTGAATATGCGGATGTGCATGGCTACATCTATAAAAGAAAAAAATCACAGATCTTTTCTTTATAAATGTGTTAGTGTAAGGCCTCCTGCACACGAACGTATGCTGCCCGTTGCCGTATTGCGGACCGCATTTGCGGATCCGCAATACACAGGCGCCGTTCCGTGGGCATTCCGCATCACGGATGCGGACCCCTTCACTTCAATGGGTCCGCAAATCCGGAGATGCGAAATGGTGCGTAACGGAAGCACGGAATGGAACCTTATGGAAGCACTACGGAGTTCTTCCATGGGATCCCGTCTCGTACTTCCGTTCCGCAAAAAGATAGAACATTTCCTATCTTTTTGCGGAACGGGCGGGTCGCGGACCTATTAAAGTGAATAAGTCCACGATTTGCTGCGACTTCCCCGCGGTCTGTGTTTCTGCATTGCGCCCCGCAGCACGGCCACGGGGCGCACACGTTCGTGTGCAGGAGGCCTTAATGTTAGTGTTAGGCTGTGCAGCGATACATTTCTAACTGGTAAAACCCATTTGCTGATTCATTTACAAACTTTAATAGCAATAACTGAGGAATGGAACAGCACAGAGTCATATAAAGCAATACTCCGGAGTCATTTTTGCATGGGGAATAAAATTGTTTAGTAAAACAGATATAGAGCAGTGACAGGTCCTCTATAAATACTGATAACCGATCATCAGATCAGTGGGGGTCCAACTCCCAGCACCATCACCGATCAGCTGTTTGTGACAGCTTCTGATGTCACGTCCATCAGTCACATGATCTTTCTGCTGCTCAATTCCATTTAAAGGGGTTGTGTCAAAAAGCATATTCTGCATTTTTCAAACCAGCACCTGGATCTGAATACTTTTGTAATTGCATGTAATAAAAAATTTGTATAGTCACAGCATATTCAATAAAATGTATCTTGTAGAGCGCCACCTGCTGTTTGTTATTTTCCTTATTTTTTTGTCTCAGTTTAAATCTTCAACTGCCACCAGTCATACTGTATGTTCTGTTAGAAGCTGTGACATTTACAGGGAGATAGTTGGCCATCTTGATTGAAGACATCGTGCTAAATCTAACGCACGGTGACGTATGACGTCACCACACCGGCCAGCGGAATGACGTCATCACATGAGATTTCGGGTGGTGTCTTCAATCAAGATGGCCACGGGGGCCTCTTCGTGCTCAAATGGAGCAGGTTTTTTATTTATTTTTACCGGATTAACCCCTGAAAGCCCTCAATGTTAAACGTGGCATCTGAGGGGTTCAATGATGGGGGCGACGCAATTGCCGTTTCCTGTTATTGTGCCAGCTACATACAAAGAAATGCTCTTTGTGATTAAGTAATTCCTCACGAAGTGAACTTCTTTATGAAATTCGGCGAAGCAGCCAAATAGAATCTTTGATAACTTTGCTCAAAACTAATAATAGCATGTGCAGCTTCCAACACTGGTGGGTTCATATTCGGTGGGTTCGAGAGGTAACTCCTCATGTAACTCCACACCACAGGTAGTGAAATCTCTCTGTTGTACATGTCTGGCCATAATGAGCATGCCCCTTTCATGACTTAAACCATTGCCTTGTCTACTACTTTACTGTCCAATTATTTAGATATTTGTAGAAATAAATTAGGCTGAGATCAGTGAGATGCTATGTTGAGTTTACAGCATTTGTCATGTAACCTCCCAAGTCTGACTATGTTCATTCTCCAGTAGGACAAGGCTCAGGCATTAAACATGTCCTCGCCATGCTTCCTGACTGATAGTACCATTGATATTGATGGAAAACGACGGCCTGCCTTCACCACTAAATCAGCAAGTGTGCAGCAAGAAAAATCTTTATGGATAGCATCTCAGAGCAGGATCAGACCATAATTTATATACATAAAACCGGATGACAAAACTAATATTTCAAGCCAGGAGATGCAGATTTCATCCTGCAATGTAAGCATATTACCTATTTAACAAATTTAAGGTATTCTACCTTTGACATTGACTGTGGTCATACAGTGTTCATTTAATCATGACACACACAAAGCAGGCTTGTAAAGCCATAAATCTTGTATTAAAATTTACTGTCAAATCACTTCAGATGCAGTGATCAATGTAACCTGATAACCCGAAAGGAAAACTAACATAACATTAAATAGTCATTTGTATTTCTCAGCTTAGTCTTACACTGCGATGTCTTCGAGAGTCATCTTTAAGACTGTGTACATATTGATTAGAACGGGGAACATATGTATAGATAAATGTGAATAATTTACAATAATTCTCAGGGATATCGGCTCACATTTACTAACGCTGTGACATAGGCAGCAATGACAATTGACAATGTGCCAAATTTATCATGGTGGCTGATGCTGGATGATAAATCTGGTGCCTCTTTAGACTGTCTAGCATAATTTATACTACCTATTTATTGGTTAAGCTTACACCCAAAATGTGTCTTCATGCCCCTAAAATCTGTCCCAATTTGCCAAAATTCTGTCTCTGAGCCAAAAAAAAGTGTACCAATGCCCTAAAGATCTGTCCACCAAAAACTTAAAGGGTTTGCTCATCACTGAGGGCCTCTCAGACAGAACTCCCAGTGTGGCCGGACCTGAAGAGGGAAACATACTTACCTGATCCCCACCATTGGATGCTGACTCCTTTGCTTCCCTTGTAGATCTCAGGTCTCCCCACACCAAGATCCAGTTTGATGTGGGTCACGTGGTGGCTGCAGCGGTGACGTGTTTGCCATGTGTCACGTGATCTAGTGACATGAAGCATGTGAGACAGTCATTGGATGATTCTGATGTTGACACGGGCAGACCTGAGAGCTGCAGTGGTTCGGGGAGAGGGGAGAAGATGGAACCCAGTGGCAGGGAACAGGTAAAGTATGATTCCCTCTGCAAGTCTGGACACCCTGAAACGTCTGCCGAGAGGCCCCCAGGGGTGACCAACCCTTTTAAGCCCATCTCTAAATTTATCTAATCTGTGGCACTTCAGAATCTTGGTTTTCAACTTCATAATTGGATCTAAAAGGTAGACAAAAGCTGGTCACATCCACATTCTAGTTTAAAAACAAGAATTGTCGAGGATGTCAGAAAAGGTAATTTTTGACAGCAAATGGAAACTGTACCCCAAAGTACAGCGATGCTCCAGGACAAACTCTCCATGTCTTCTACGTGCCTGCTATAGCTCCTGTACGGTGCAGCACGAGGAAAGCTGTGTCAGTATCTTCACCATGTCCAACCAAGAAAGAAAAGGATCCTCTGCATCCAAACAATAAAATCAATGATTCTTTATTTCATCTCTTTAAAATGCACAGCAGTACAGCAGCAAAACGAGAATGCTTTTTGGATTAAACAGATCACCCTTAGTCACGGCATGTTATGCATACAAAAAACATTGGGTAAAATAGCAGGAAATGATGCCGGATAATCCTGCTTTTTTAACCGATGTTTTTTGTATGCATAACATGCCATGACTAATTTCATCCATAACCCATTTGAAGTGTACTACTGTACTGCTTGCTGTACATATTAAAGAGATGCAATAAAGAATCATTGATTTTGTTTTTTGGATCCTGAGAATCCTTTTTTTAATTATTTTTGACACATTTGAATAATAAATTTGTCTAAAATGAGGTCGCTAAAATTTTGGCACAAACAATGCTAAAAATGAGGTGCACTTACCATAGTAAATCTGGCCCATTGTGCAGCTAAGACGGTACTATATTACAGATTTTATTAAAAAAAAAAAAAAAAGTGGCCCCATGTTGTAGGTAGGTCCAAATTGACAGAAGGCGGGCCAAAAGTAGACAGGGCCAGAAATACCACAGTGCAGCACAAAATACTGCCCTAGCAGAACCAAATACCATAATGCATCACAGTATTGTCTCAAAATACAATATCTCCCCAGAAGCTGCCCCTCTGTGGTGGCCAATGCCAGCGGCAACATTCTGTCATTCAGCCCCTCCACTTGTCTCTAATTAAGATATGGAGGAGGGGAATGAGGAAGTGAGACATGGGCCACAGCAGAGAAACAGCCCAATCTTCAGTATCCTGCCCTGTCTTGTAGTGCTACCAAACATGCAGAAGAATATAGCACCACATACCTATTGCATCCAGTGAAGTCTCCTCTAATGTAGAGGTTCTCTTTCCTCATCTTCTCCATTAGGGCCAGACTGCCATAACAACTTTTTTTAAGCCATGTCCTGTCTCTGTAGAGTTTGCCATGCAGATATCTTACATTCTTCATTTTTTCATCATCTTCTCCATTCTGGTGCCTCAAGATTGTCATCCTTCTGCCACCAACAATACTGTGCCCACTGTGCTCCCCAATGCCCTGAAATACACTGCGTGCAGAATTATTAGGCAAATGAGTATTTTGACCTCTTTATGCATGTTGTCTTACTCCAAGCTGTATAGGCTCGAAAGTCTACTACCAATTAAGCATATTAGGTGATGTGCATCTCTGTAATGAGAAGGGGTGTGGTCTAATGACATCAACACCCTATATTAGGTGTGCATAATTATTAGGCAACTTCCTTTCCTTTGGCAAAATGGGTCAAAAGAAGGACTTGACAGGCTCAGAAAAGTCAAAAATAGTGAGATATCTTGCAGAGGGATGCAGCACTCTTAAAATTGCAAAGCTTCTGAAGCGTGATCATCGAACAATCAAGCGTTTCATTCAAAATAGTCAACAGGGTCGCAAGAAGCGTGTGGAAAAACCAAGGCGCAAAATAACTGCCCATGAACTGAGATAAGTCAAGCGTGCAGCTGCCAAGATGCCACTTGCCACCAGTTTGGCCATATTTCAGAGCTGCAACATCACTGGAGTGCCCAAAAGCACAAGGTGTGCAATACTCAGAGACATGGCCAAGGTAAGAAAGGCTGAAAGACGACCACCACTGAACAAGACACACAAGCTGAAACGTCAAGACTGGGCCAAGAAATATCTCAAGACTGATTTTTCTAAGATTTTATGGACTGATGAAATGAGAGTGAGTCTTGATGGGCCAGATGGATGGGCCCGTGGCTGGATTGGTAAAGGGCAGAGAGCTCCAGTCCGACTCAGACGCCAGCAAGGTGGAGGTGGAGTACTGGTTTGGGCTGGTATCATCAAAGATGAGCTTGTGGGGCCTTTTCGGGTTGAGGATGGAGTCAAGCTCAACTCCCAGTCCTACTGCCAGTTTCTGGAAGACACCTTCTTCAAGCAGTGGTACAGGAAGAAGTCTGCATCCTTCAAGAAAAACATGATTTTCATGCGTGACAATGCTCCATCACACGCGTCCAAGTACTCC
Source organism: Bufo bufo (assembly GCF_905171765.1). Classification (NCBI taxonomy): domain Eukaryota; kingdom Metazoa; phylum Chordata; class Amphibia; order Anura; family Bufonidae; genus Bufo; species Bufo bufo. Next base: position 728,645,836 of record NC_053389.1, on the reverse strand, counting down.
ACAGCGTGGCTGGCAAGAAAGGGTATAAAAGAAGAAAATCTAATGACATGGCCTCCTTGTTCACCTGATCTGAACCCCATTGAGAACCTGTGGTCCATCATCAAATGTGAGATTTACAAGGAGGGAAAACAGTACACCTCTCTGAACAGTGTCTGGGAGGCTGTGGTTGCTGCTGCACGCAATGTTGATGGTGAACAGATCAAAACACTGACAGAATCCATGGATGGCAGGCTTTTGAGTGTCCTTGCAAAGAAAGGTGGCTATATTGGTCACTGATTTGTTTTTGTTTTGTTTTTGAATGTCAGAAATGTATATTTGTGAATGTTAAGATGTTATATTGGTTTCACTGGTAAAAATAAATAATTGAAATGGGTATATATTTGTTTTTTGTTAAGTTGCCTAATAATTATGCACAGTAATAGTCACCTGCACACACAGATATCCCCCTAAAATAGCTAAAACTAAAAACAAACTAAAAACTACTTCCAAAAATATTCAGCTTTGATATTAATGAGTTTTTTGGGTTCATTGAGAACATGGTTGTTGTTCAATAATAAAATGAATCCTCAAAAATACAACTTGCCTAATAATTCTGCACTCCCTGTACTGTACTGCAGGAAAAAGTGCACCCATTATTAATAATGCCTCATATAGTGCCCTCAGCAATAATAATTCCCTTATAGTGCCCATATAATTCCCCCCAGTACTAAAAATGCCCCATAGTTCCACATAATTCTCCTAGTAATAATAATGTCTCTAGAGTACCCTCTATATTTTCTGTAGTAATAATAATGCTCCCATAGTGTCCCTCATAATTCGCCAATAATAATAATGTGTCCCTCAGTATTAATAATGCCCATATAGCAGGGATGGCAACCTGCGGCTCTCCAGTTGTTGTAAAACTACAACTCCCACCATACCTTGCTGTAGGCTGATAGATGTAGGCAGTGTGGGCATGCTAGGAGTTGTAGTTTTGCAATGGCTGGAGAGCCTCATGTTGGCCATCCATGCCCTATAGTGTCTCCAGCAATAATAATGCCCCTATTGTGCCCCCAATGATAAGGACTCTATATTGCCCCCAGCAATAATAATGACACATAGTGATCCATTATGAAAAATGCCCCCTTTAGTACTCCCCCCCTTAGTAATCAGTAATAATAATCCCCTTTATTGTAGTTCCAGTAATAATAATGCCCCCTATAGTGCCTCCAACATCAATAATAACATCTATTGTTTCCACACTAATAATAATGTACCTATTGTGCCGCCTGTAGTGCCCACAGTAATAACAATGCCCCTGTTGTAGCTCCAGTAATAATAATACCCCATAGTGTCCCCAGAGTGCTCCCAGAAATGTCCCACATAGTACCCCCAATAATGTTTTACACAGTGCCCCTCAAGTAACGTCCTTATAGTGCTCCTCAGTAATGTCCTTAAAATGCCCCCAGAAATACTGCTCTTAGCCACACAAGTAATGCATAGTGAGAACAGGACCTATAGCAATGGAGGCGCCAAAAAACGGAGCCGATTATTACTACAGGCTATTTCATTTCATAATGTTTAGCTGCTCAAAAAAAGTATTTGCTTCATAGTGTGAGAAATGAAGAAAAAAATAGTCTTCTGATCTGCTTTGTATCTACTGAGAGCTGATATGTACCATACAGTAGTTCAGTCACTATTGAGGGTACAGCAGAGATGAACATAGAGTGAGCAGATATGTAGTCTCAGGCCGTGCAACCATTCTAGCTGCTCCTGCTTGTGTTCCAAAGCAATGTCAGAAGAGTCCTGCTGGAAATCTATGTAGCGTGGCATTCAGGAATATGGTTTCCTCCTGTAAAATAGAATCAGGTAACACAGGTCACATCTGTACCCGTCTTCTTGTGTAATTCCTAAAATGGCTCATCTACCAATTTTCCTAAAATTATCCCAAGCTTGTCAGCTATAATTACATTTGTGATGAGCGAAGATGCTCCGTTTGCTTGCCAATGCTCTGGCAGAGGGCCTACTCTCATCTCTCTGCTAATCTTCCACTCTCTGTGCCTGCCCTCGCTCTCATGCCCTTCACGGCTGGAGTGGGCTATTAGGCACGGTGATTATGCAGCTTTGGTAGCCCTGTTTCTTTCTTGCTTATAATACCCCCTGATTTCTCACGGCAAGAGCTGGAGACTTGATTACACCGAGCTCTTCACAGACATGTAGATCTAGTTAGGGAGATTGCTCGCTTTGATGACTTGATTGATACTTTCAGCTCTTTCCTCTCTTGTGGATTTAACCATTGAAAGCCAATCTGTACCAGCACAAATAACTCGCCTTTATTCTGGATAAAGCTGCAAGTTTCTTTAACTTAAAATGATCTCCTTTAACTTTACTTCCTCAAGTAAAATCCTGATTTTCACTACAATGAGATTAAAGAAGGCGACCATTTTAAAGGATTCAAACTACTGTAGTACACTAGCATTATTTCATCTAAGAACTGAAAAAGTATGAGGCCACTAAATAAATAATGCACAAAATACTTCTTACAGTATGCGGCAGGATTGCATACAGTCTAAAAATGTAAACACTGTTGTGTTATAGGTTGGTTTTCTCTTTTTTAATTCTGTTGAGTCCATCATGACAACATGCTCTCCAAAGAGGTAGCATGTGCCCTAGAGAGTTATAGTGTCACCAGCAGTGATGGCCAGTTCGCAGTGTTCACCAGCGAACACATGCGGGCTGCCATCTTGACTCACAAGTCCGGCGATGTGTCGGGAGCAGGTCTGAAACAAATGTAGTCACCGGGAGCAGGCAGTTCCAAGAACAGCCCGATGAAGTCCCCCGGCGGCTGTTCTCGGAACTCCCTGCTCCCGGTGACCGCATTTGATTTCAGACCGGCTCGCGGCACAGGTAAGGGCTTACCTGTGCATCGCCGGACTTGAGTCAAGATGGCAGCCCGCATGTGTTCGCTGGTGAACACTGCGAACTGGCCATCACTGCCGAATGCCGAAAACCGCATGTGCTTGAGCGCAATGCTCGAGTCTCCTCCTCGCACGTTTGTTGCCTGCTACGCAGAAAATGAACATGCAGGTAAGTACTGCCATTCACTGTAATTCCGTAGCCATGTTGGTTACTGGCATCACAGTGATTGGCTGGCCGGAACGCGTCATAAAGCACCTGATGAAACATGTTCGGCTCAGTGTTAGTCAGGGAGAGCTGTGCTGAAAAAGGGAAAGATAGTGTAGGGGGTGAAATTAGGTTTTTTTTAAGTTGAAAAACTTGTCAGAGACCCAAAAGTCCTTTTAAGGACTATTGTTGTGTGTGGCAGCAGCAATATATATTTTTAGCACATCTTGCGCTAAATAGTATGCAGACAGCGACATTACCTGCGCTACATCTCCTGTGTAAAGTGTGCGCATCCCAAAAATACCTGTGACATCCAGTGTACTTTTTCCGTAGATGGTGTCCGCTGCGGACAGTGACATTACCTGGGGTCAGGGGCGTTGCTAGGGTCTCAAAAGATCCAGGGCCCAACCCCTAATGAATATGGCCCAGTTCTCTAAGTCGCAACGCCCCCCTCCCCCTACATACCGCATTTTGCTGTACTTGCTATACAGCAGCACATACCTGTCACATCCAGTGCCTCCCAGGTGACGTCTCCTCCAATGTAGATCTTCTCTGTCATCATCTTCTCCATTCGGTCCGAAAACTTCTCTCAGCCGCCTCGTCTCTGCAGAGTGTGACGCGCAGACATCTTAGCTTCCTCACTTTTCTATCATCATCCCCCAACCTGGAGTCCCCACAGTGTTATCCTGCTGCTCACTGTGCTCCTCAATACCCCCAAATAGTATCTTGAAGAAATATGAGTAACCCCCATAGTAATAGTGCTCCTCCAAGTACCACCAATAGTAATTCCTTTCCAGAATGCCCCCATTAGTAATACTTCCCCCTACAGTGCCCCCAACAGTGATAACGCTCCCAAGAGTGCCCCTATTAGTAGAAGAGCTCTCCAGTATTAATAATACCCTCACAGAGCCCCCAGTAGAAATAAGCCCCCCTATTGTTCCCCAGTGGTAATAAAGCTCCCTACAAACCCCTCAGTAGTAATAAGGCCCCCATAGTGCTCTTAGTAAAAATCGGATCTATAAGTCCCTTCTATAGAGCCCTCGATAGTAGTAAAAACACCTATAATGTCCCCTGGATTTGCAGTACCTCCTGTAGTTATATTCCTCCCTCCACGATACAGTCCCATGTAAATAACATCACACCATCTATCCTGCCCTCTACAAAATACAGTCCTATGTAAAGAACATCACTACCCTCCCTTCAGCCCCTCCAACATACAGTTCCATGTAAATAACACTATTTTAATCCCTCTGCCATAGAGTCACATGTAAATAACATCACACCATCTCCCCAGACCCCTCCAATTTACAGTCCCATGTAAATAACATACCTCTATATCTACAGCTCCCTCCAAAATACAGCCCCATGTAAATAACATCACCTCCTCCCCAGCAGCCTTCAACATACAGTCCCAAGTAAATAATATCACCCCCTCCCCAGCCGCCTCCAGCATGCAATCCCATGTAAACATCACCCTCTCAACATTCAGTCCCATGTAAATAACATCATTCACCCCCACCAGCCACCTTCAACATACAGTCCTATGTAAATAACATTGCCTCCTCAACATTCAGTCCCATGTAAATAACATCACTACCTCCCTCTGACCCCTGTAACATTCAGTCCCATGTAAATAACATCACTCCCTCCCACAGCCCCATCAACATACAGTCCCATGTAAATAGAATCACTCCCTCCCCAGCCCCCTCCGTTTTACAGTCCCATGTAAATAACATCACTCCCTCCCACAGCCGCCATCAACATACAGTCCCATGTAAATAACATCCCACCCTCCCCCAGACCCCTGCAACATACAGTCCCATGTAAATAACATCACTTCCTCCTACAGCCACCATCAATATACAGTCCCATGTAAATAACATGACTCCCTCCCCAGCCACCTCCAACACACAGTTTCATGTAAATAACATCCCTCCCTTCAGCCCTAACAAACAGTCCCAGTTAAATAACCGCAACTCCCAGCATTGCTCTGCCTCTCCCTTCACTAACCTCTCCTTCTGTAGCAGACATTACCACAGCTTCTTCCCCCAAGACTTCTCCTCTTCATTGCCGTCCTCCCCTGCACTGGTCACATGATGGTGACATCATGGCAGGTCCTTCTCAACTACTGCCTGTTTTACTGGTCACATGACCTGTGATGTCACCACAAGTCCTTCAGATCTTCCACTGCATTAGATCCACCTAAAAATATAGAAAACACCGGGGGGCACTCACTATTTGGCCAAATGGACAATAAATCTATTTATTCTGACACAAACAGTTAAAAGTGGATATATAGAGTACAATACAATAAATACAATAAGAACCTAGATAAAATACCGGTAGTAATAAAATACCAGTTGTAATGAAACCTGAGCTAAAAATGTGGTAGCAATAAAGTTCATTAAAGTTTACTGGTGGTTTTGTAATTGCCCACTTCAACATAAACTTCTTTCTTTCTTTGCATTTCCAGCTTCTAAACACTGTGTGAATGCTCGTCCAAATGCAATATGCTGTATATAACCAACAGTCACTTAGTGGTATATGTACAGTCAATATGTTGGGTACAACAGATAGATGTCGGCATAAATGTTAGTACTTTACCGTTCTCTGAGTGTTCGGTCTGATTACCTTAAATTTTTCTAACTTGCATTAGATCCAATTGTATTGCCGTCCTGAATATGGCAACACAGTTGTATCTAGCTGGCAAGCAGGAACATTCGGGGCCTGGGACAAAATATCAGGGGCCCAGGCCCCAAATGTTTTGAGCTAGCAACGCCCCTGCCTGGGGTACATCTCCTGTGAAACGTTTCCATATCCAAAATACCTGTAAAAAAACCCTGTAATTTTATATTAGCCGCTGCTGACATCAGCAATAGTTAGGCCGCTGCAGACAGCGACATTATCTGCGCTACATCTCCTGTGTAACTTGTGCGCATCCAAAAAATATCTGTGACATCCAGTGTACTTTTTCCGTAGACGGTGTCCGCTACGGACAGTGACACTAGCTGTGCCACATCTACTGTGTAACGTGTGCGCATCCCAAAAATATTAGTGACATCCAGTGTACTTTTTCCGTAGACGGTGTCCGCTGCGGACAGTGATATTACCTGGGGTACATCTCCTGTGTAACGTTTCCAAATCCAAAATACCTGTAAAATTCCCTATAATTTTATATTCCCCTCTGCTGACATCAGCGACATTATCTGCGGTATATCTCCTGTGTGACGTTTCCAAATCCCAAATAACTTTTGGGCATACACTTACAAATCCTACTCTACTGTACGTGTGACATACAGTCAGGTCCATAAATATTGGGACATCGACACAATTGTAACATTTTTGGCTCTATACACCACTACAATGGATTTGAAATGAAACAAACAAAATGTGCTTTAACGGCAGACTTTCAGCTTTTAATTTGAGGGTATTTACATCCAAATCAGGTGAACGGTGTAGGAATTACAACAGTTTGCATATGTGCCTCCCACTTGTTAAGGGACCAAAAGTAATGGGACATAATAATAATCATAAATCAAGCTTTCACTTCTTAATACTTGGTTGCAAATCCTTTGCAGTCAATTACAGCCTGAAGTCTGGAACGCATAGACATCATCAGACGCTGGGTTTCATCCCTGGTGATGCTCTGCCAGGCCTCTACTGCAACTGTCTTCAGTTCCTGCTTGTTCTTGGGGCATTTTCCCTTCAGTTTTGTCTTCAGCAAGTGAAATGCATGCTCAATCGGATTCAGGTCAGGTGATTGACTTGGCCATTGCATAACATTCCACTTCTTTCCCTTAAAAAACTCTTTGGTTGCTTTTGCAGTATGCTTTGGGTCATTGTCCATCTGCACTGTGAAGCGCCGTCCAATGAGTTCTGAAGTATTTGGCTGAATATGAGCAGATAATATTGCCTGAAACACTTCAGAATTCATCCTGCTGCTTTTGTCAGCAGTCACATCATCAATAAATACAAGAGAACCAGTTCCATTGGCAGCCATACATGCCCACGCCATGACACTACCGCCACCATGCTTCACTGATGCGGTGGTATGCTTAGGATCATGAGCAGTTCCTTTCCTTCTCCATACTCTTCTCTTCCCATCACTCTGGTACAAGTTGATCTTGGTCTCATCTGTCCATAGGATGTTGTTCCATAACTGTGAAGGCTTTTTTAGATGTCGTTTGGCAAACTCTAATCTGGCCTTCCTGTTTTTGAGGCTCACCAATGGTTTACATCTTGTGGTGAACCCTCTGTATTCACTCTGGTAAAGTCTTCTCTTGATTGTTGACTTAGACACACATACACCACCTACCTCCTGGAGAGTGTTCTTGATCTGGCCAACTGTTGTGAATGGTGTTTTCTTCAACAGGGAAAGAATTCTTTGTGGTCTTCCAGGTCTTTTGGTGTTGCTGAGCTCACTGGTGCGTTCCTTCTTTTTAAGAATGTTCCAAACAGTTGTTTTGGCCACACCTAATGTTTTTGATATCTCTCTGATGGGTTTGCTTTGTTTTTTCAGCCTACTGATGGCTTGCTTCACTGATAGTGACAGCTCTTTGGATCTCATCTTGAGAGTTGACAGAAACAGATTCCAAATGCAAATAGCACACTTGAAATGAACTCTGGACCTTGTATCTGCTCATTTTTATTGGGATAATGAGGGAATAACACACACCTGGCCATGGAACAGCTGAGAAGCCAATTGTCCCATTACTTTTGGTCCCTTAACAAGTGGGAAGCGAATATTCAAACTGTTATTCCTACACCGTTCACCTGATTTGGATGTAAATACCCTCAAATTAAAGCTGACAGTCTGCAGTTAAAGCACATCTTGTTCGTTTCATTTCAAATCCATTGTGGTGGTGTATAGAGCCAAAAATGCTAGAATTGTGTTGATGTCCCAATATTTATGGACCTGACTGTACTTGCAAGCATATATAATATTTAATATGAAGAAGGCAAGCAGTAAGGGACAGGAAAGTGGATGTGATGCTGATGGTGCACGCAGAGGCTGTGGCTCTGGGCGCGTTAAAACTATGCCTGCTGCCAGAGCACAAGAAAAACATCCACGATACCTAGCTTCATGTCCCAGTTTGCAGGGCGGCGCAGGACAACCCTCTCGAAGTCAGACTAGTGCGAGCAGGTGGTCAGTTGGATGGCAGCAGATAATGCTTCCAGTCGGTTAAGCACCACCCTGTCTTCCACCAAGTCGAGTCTCAGTAACCAAAAGTCTGGTCAACACAATCCTAAACCTGATCCTCCTTCCTCCCACCATGGAGAGTCTTGCCAAACAAGTGATCCCACACTCGGATATTCTGAGGAGCTATTTTCAGCACCATTCCTTCATTTGGGCCTCTCGACAAGCCAGCTTGAAGAGAACATGAGATCTTGTGCACTGATTCCCAAACTCTTGAGCATCCACAGTCACAAGAAGATGACGGTGGAGAACGGCAATTAGTGTTTCACAAGGTGGATGATGATGATGAGACACAGTTGCCAATAAGTCAATGGCAATTAGTATCTCAAGAGGTTGATGATGAGGATGAGACACAGTTGTCAATAACTGAGGTTGCTGTTAGGTCAACAAGTCAGGAGGATGAGCAGAGTGAGGAAGTGGAAGAGGAGGTGGTGGACGATAAAGTCACTAACCCAACCTGGGAAGGAGGCAAGCCGAGCAAGGACAGCACTACAGGGGAGAGGGAGCTGCAGCACCGCAACAGGCTGGAAGAGGCAGTGGGGTGGCAAAAGGGAGAAGGCGGGCCACACCAAACAGGCCCGAAACTGTTCCCCAGAGCACACCCTTGTGGAAATCTCCCTTGCCAAGGGGAAGGTGTTCCGAAGTCTGACGCTTTTTTGAGGAAAGTGCAGACAACAAAAGAATTGTAATTGCACCCATACAAAAATGAGCAGGGGCGTGAACAATAGCAAACTCACCACCACCAGCAAGATCCGCCACATGGCATCAAAGTACCGTAATAGGTGGGCCGAACACCTGGGTCCACAATCTGTGTATGCGGGTTACACCACTGCCTCCTCTTTCCTTGTGTTAGGTGCTGGCCAATCCCCTGTCGAAGGCGCAGGCCCGGATGCCTCCTGCCCTGGAACTGGACCTTCGCAAGAACCATCTGCGACCACATGAACTTCCGTGTCCCAGCACAGCGTACAAATGTACTTACCCCAGGCATTTGAAAGCAGGCGCAAATACCCAGCCACCTATAGGCCATAGCACTAAATGCGCAACTTTCCAAATTACTGGCCCTGGAAATGTTGCCATTTAGGCTTGTGGGTACTGAGGCCTTCCGCAGCCTGATGTCGGCGGCCGTCCCTCATTACGCAGTCCCCAGCTGCCACTATTTTTAACGATGTGCCGTGCCCGCCTTACACCAGCATGTGTCCCATAACATGACCCATGCCCTGACCAACACAGTTACTGGGAAAGTCCACTTAACCAATGACACATGAACAAGTGCTTTCGAACAGGGACGCTACATTTCCCTGACGGAACACTGGGTGAACTTTGTGGAGGCCGGGAGCGAGTCGTACCCTGGGGTGGCACATGTGCTGCCTACGCCAAGGATTGTGGGCCATACTTCCATCAGAGTTTCCGACACCACCTATGTTAGTGGCTCCAACCCCCACTTCTCCTCCTCCTCCACTTCCACCTCAGAATTATCCTCTTGCAGCAGCCGACAGCCATCAGTTGGTAAATGGAAGCAGTGTAGCACTGCAGTGGGGAAGCGTCAACAGGCCGTGCTTAAGCTGATCTGCTTAGGTGACAAACAGCACACCGCCGCAGAGATGTGTCAGGGGATAAGAAACCAGACTGAGCTGTGGCTCTCGCCACTCAACCTACAACCAGGCATGGCCGTAACTTGGTGGCGGCTTTGGAGCTCGGCAAGCTCACACACATACCATGCCTAGCCCACGTCTTCAACTTAGTGGTTCAGCGGTTTCTCGAAACCTTCCCTAATTTGCCTGAGCTACTGGTAAAGGTGCGCCGCGTGTGTGCCCATTTCCGAAAGTCATCGACAGCTACCGCCGGTCTGTCAACGCTGCAGCAGCGCTTACAATTGCCAGCTCACTCGATGTTCCATATGTTGGCCAGGCTTTGGGAGCAGCAGAGGGCAGTAGGGGAATACCAGCTGCAACATGGGCGTCGCCATTTCAGTCAGCTTCCGCTATTCACAAGCGAGGAGTGGGCATAGATGTCTGACCTCTGTGAGGTTTTAAGAACTTTGAGGAATCAACACAGATGGTGATCGGCGATAACTCTATTATCAGCATCACCATCCCACTTCTATGTGTACTCAAACGCTCGCTGCTCACAATTAAGGCCGACACTTTGCATGTGAATGAAGTGGAAATGGGGGAAGACCTTACACAGGGTGATAGCCAGACCACCCATGTTTTAATAATATTTCATATCTGCCAGCTGAGTAAGAGAGGTGGAGCATGCACAGGTCATGAGAGCCATCCCAGATCCACCCTCTCAGCTCCACCCTCTGCTGAATGGGGATAAAAATGAACCTTTGGGAACATTTCTTTGACACAATTTGGGGATCCGATCAGCATTGGGTTGTGCTCCATTTTCCTCCTGTCCCCGGAAACCAGAAGGAACTCTGACCACACAAATCGTTGAGTAAGAACCTTTCTGCTTTTTATCCTATATTTTTATACTGTTTTGTGCACGTTTATGTATGTCTTATTTCTTGTAACTTTTTTGTAACTCATCACTGTACCTTTTTAGTACATTAAAGCACATATTTAATGGTTTTGCCTTGTGCCCTGAACGAGACCAGTAACCTCCATTTTTTTAAAGTGTATGAGTGCGGCTTGCGTTACCGTGTATTTGCTATACGTGTGGCCTGTGCCACTGTGAGCCTGCTTGCGAGTGGGGCACTGTGGGGTTTTCTATGAGCCTTTAATTAATCGGTGTATTGATTTAAATGTCATAGATGGTGGCAGCGTGTTGGGGTGCATGAGAGGCTGTGTCAGGGTGTGATCGAGGCTCAATCTGAGGCCTGTGTGTAGAGGCGCAAGAGATTGAGTGCGTAAAATAGATCGACCCTTGGAAGTCACACCCGGGTCACGTGACAGGGCATTTCCCGTACATGACAAGGATGATTTTTATTTGCAGACATCTGGAACTGCAATGGGATATAATGTGGCCCCAACTTTTGCAGTGATTTACATGAACTCCTTTGAGGAGCGTTTTGTATACACCCACCCTTTTTAAAAAATGTGTAAAGATCTGGTTGCGATATATTGATGACGTGTTTTGTATATGGCAGGGGGAAGTTGAAGACCTACAAAAGTTCCATTCGGACCTGAACTCATGCGTTGGATCCATTGCATTTTCCTTGAGAAAAAGTCAGACAGAACTTTAATTTCTTGATGTGCTTCTTAAGGTATATGATAATTCATTACATCATGATTTATATTCTAAACCTACAGATAGGAACAGTCTTTTACGTTTTGACAGTTACTGCCAGCCAGGCCTAGTAAGATCCCTCCCACTTGGTTGACCTTAAGATGACACAAATGATAAAAAAGTTTTCCAGCCGTGGGTTTGGACCAACATGTGGGTTTGGACCAACATGTACATTAAATCAATAATCTGACTAGGGACGACCTTCTGAAACCTAAACCCATAGTGAAAAGAAAAAACATCAGGACTCCTTGTGTTACAATCTATTTTACATGGAGCCCTGCAATTAGAAAAAATGTGTATAAACACTGGCACATTTTGCAGAGAAGTGCACTTAGCACTTTTCATACAAAGCCTCTCATGTCATACAAACGTCCAATGACCATATGTGACCGTTTGATTCGGTCAGATCTAGGTTCTAGAAAACTTGACCTACAAACTTCCATCACTGGCAGCGCCAATTTGGGCACATACCCTTGTTTGGGATGTGCCCAATGTGGGAATGTAACCAAAGGCAAGACATTCACCCACCCCTCGTCAGGAAAAAAATATTCTATTAGGGGACACTTCTGTTGTACCACAAGTTCTGTCATTTATTTGATTAATTGCCCCTGTGGACTAGGTTATGTAGGTGAGACAACGCAGAAAATTAAAGATAGGATTAGTCAACATAAGTCCAATATCCGGACTAATAAAAAGGAGACACCATTAGTGCAACACTTCTATGAGTTCAAACACACACCTAGTCAGCTTTGCTTTCAAGTCATTGAGTGGTTTCCTGTACCCCGAAGGTGAGGGAATCGTGAGGAAATTTTACATATAAAGAAGATGCAATGGATCTGACTCCTGGGGACTTTGAGTCCAGGAGGTCTTAATAAAGACTATAAGTTCTCGTCATTATTATACTTCTTGTATATTTTGGTTTCTTCAATCTCATGCTACTGTATTTTTGTCTTGTTTAATTACTAGGTCCTTAGAACGACATCAGGGTATTGTATTCATGGGCCTTGGGAATAATTCCCTATATCGTCAATAATTCGTTTTGATCTGCTCATGGTTTCTTACTCTCTCCTACTATTCTTTTGGCCATGATGCAGTTAGGTTTGGTGTAGAGACCATTAATTTCTTCTGTAGTGGGATCTTAACCATCTATTATGAAATGTATTCAGTATCAACTGAAAATTATTAGCATTATATTCTAAAATATGAGCATTTAGCTTCTATTGAACATATGACTGTAGTAGCGACTAGGGTTAAGCGAACCCGAACTGTAAAGTTTGCGTTCATACCGAACTTTAGGTTTTTTGGACCCCAGACCCGAACCCAAACATTTCCGTAAAAGTTTGGGTTCGCTGTTCAGCGCTTTCTTGGTGCTTTTTAAAAGGCTGCACAGCAGCCAATCAACAAGCGTCATACTACTTACCCCAAGAGGCCATCACAGCCATGCCTACTAATGGCATGGCGGTGACTGGCCAGAGCAGCATGTGACCCAGGCTCTATATAAGCTTGAGTCACGTAGCGCTGCACGTCACTCTGCTGTTACAAGTGTAGGGAGAGGATGCTGCTGGACTTGTGATTTCAGGGAGAGAATAGGAGAGAATCTAACTCAGCGATCTACCTAGAAATAGTTGTGTGGGTGCAGGACACAATCGTTTTACCCTGCCCTGAGGCCATTGACCAAAAAAAAAAAACTTTTATAATTCTGTTAGTTAGGTGGGTGGCGTCGGCGGTGGCCATTTTATGCAAGCTCAGTGCACCAGCACTGCATCTGAGTTTTTAGGACATTGCAAATCACCATTTTTTTGGGCAAACTACAACATCTGGATTAGTCAGTGTGCAATTTAAGGTAGAAATACACCCATCATTTCCTGGGGTTTTAAAAACACACCATTTTTTTCAAAAAACAATATTTTCCAGATCTGCAAGTGTTAAATTCAAGTTTAATATATACCGCTTTCATATTCTGTTACCAAAAAAATACTTTTTCGGCAATCTACAACATCTGTATTAGTCAGTGTGCAATTTAAAGAGGACCTTTCACTAGAATAAAACATCTAAACTAACTATACAGACATGGAGAGCGGCGCCCAGGGATCTCCCTGCACTTACTAATATCCCCGGGGGCCGCTCCGTTCTCCCGTTATAGCCTCCGGTATCTTCATAGTTAAGCTCCACCCAGGGGAACCTGCCGGGGTCTCCTTCTCCCATGCTGTAGCGCTGGCCAAACGCAGCGCACAGCTCATAGCCTGAGAGAAAAAAAAGCCTCTCAGGCTATGAGCTGAGCGCTGCGATTGGCCAGCACTACAGCATGGGAGAATGAGACGCCGGCAGGTTCCCCTGGGTGGAGCCTAACTATGAAGATACTGGAGGCTATAACGGGAGAATGGAGCGGTGCCCGTGGATAACAGTAAGTGCAGGGAGATCCCTGGGCGCCGCTCTACATGTCTGTATACTTAGTTTAGATGTTTTATTCTAGTGAAAGGTCTTCTTTAAGCTAGAAATACACCCATCATTTTCTGTGGTTTGAAAAACACATATTTTTTTTCAAAAAACAGTATTTTACAGATCTTCAAGTGTTAAATTCAAGTTTAATATATACAGCTTTCATATTCTGTTACCAAAAAAATACCTTTTTGGCAATCTACAACATCTATATTAGTCAGTGTGCAATTTAAGGTAGAAATACACCCATCATTTTCTGTGGTTTGAAAAACACACTTTTATTTTCAAAAAACAGTATTTTCCAGATCTGCAAGTGTTAAATTCAAGTTTAATATATACATCTTTCATATTTCTGTTACCAAAAAAACTCAATTTTGGCAATCTACAACATCTTGATTATTCAGCGTGCAATTTAAGCTAGAAATACACCCATCATTTTCTGGGGATTAAAAAACACACTTTTTTGACAAAAAACACTATTTTCAGGCCTTGCAGCATCAGCACGTGTGAAATTACAGGCTTATATACTGCTGTCGAATGCAGTTGTTAAACAAACACTCGTTTGGGCACAACAAAATTTGTTGGCAGCCTTTGATGTAGATGTCATTGTGAGATACACCCTTAATACATTTGGGTTACATTCAGAGATTTTAAATACCGCCATTTGGTGCACCAATATTGAATTCAGGCCTACACTGGTTCAGGCTGTGTGAGATACCCCCTCTACATACAGGGGTTTGAATCAGACATTTGAAATACAGCCATTTGAAGTACAGGGTGGGCCATTTATATGGATACACCTTAATAAAATTGGAAAGGTTGGTGATATTAACTTCCTGTTTGTGGCACATTAGTATATGTGAGGGGGGAAACTTTTCAAGATGGGTGGTGAACATGGCGGCCATTTTGAAGTCGGCCATTTTGAATCCAACTTTTGTTTTTTCAATAGGAAGAGAGTCATGTGACACATCAAACTTATTGGGAATTTCACAAGAAAAACAATGGTGTGCTTGGTTTTAACGTAACTTTATTCTTTTATGAGTTATTTACAAGTTTCTCTTTGTTTACAGCCATTGACATGTCGCCGAGGTTAACACGTGAGGAGCGGATAGAAATTGTGTTGATGTCTGGTGAACGCAGTAACCGGTTCATTTCAATGCAAGACACCCTACGAGACCACCCATCTCCCATGCTACAGTTAGCAAACTGCTTGCTAAGTTTCTTTAAACTGGTTCAGTGTTGGATTTGCCAAAATGTGGACGCATGAAATCTGTCTCTAATGAAGAAACATCAGTGGCTGTCCTAGCTTCATTCAGCAAGAGCCCACAGCGTAGCACTCGCCGCATGTCACTCGAGAGTCGAACATCCCTTCGGCGGATATTAGCTACTCACAAATGGCACCCTTACAAACTCCAGCTACTGCAGCATCTCAACGAGGATGACCCAGATCGGCGCACTGAATTTGCAGAATGGGCAAAACAAAAATTGGAACAGGACCCTCAGTTTACGCAGAAGATTTTGTTCAGTGATGAGGCAAACTTTTATGTGAATGGTGAAGTTAACAAACAAAACCACCGCTATTGGTCTGACACTAAACCACATTGGATAGATCCCTCCAAGACTGTTGGAACAAAAAAATTGATGGTATGGTGTGGTATATGGGGTACAAAGATAGTGGGGCCATTCTTCATCAATGGAAACCTCAAGACCACTGGATATGCGAAATTGCTACATGATTATGTGTTTCCCTCTTTATGCAGTGAAGCTAGCACGTTCCCTGAGTTTTTCCAGCAAGATGGTGCACCACCACATTATGGGTGTCAGGTCCAAGCATTCCTAGATGAACAGTTTCCTGGAAAGTGGATTGGTCGTCGTGGGCCAGTTGAATGGCCCCCAAGGTCTCCCGATCTGACCCCCTTAGACTTTTATCTTTGGGGTCATCTGAAGGCAATTGTCTATGCTGTGAAGATATGAGATGTGCAGCACCTGAAACTACGGATACTGGAAGCCTGTGCTAGCATTTCTCCTGCGGTGTTGCTATCAGTGTGTGAAGAGTGGGAGAAGAGGGTTGCATTGACAATCCAACACAATGGGCAGCACATTGAACACATTTTATAAGTGGTCAGAAACTTGTAAATAACTCATGAAAGAATAAAGTTACACCATTGTTTTTCTTGTGAAATTCCCAATAAGTTTGATGTGTCACATGACCCTCTTCCTATTGAAAAAACAAAAGTTGGATTCAAAATGGCCAACTTCAAAATGGCCGCCATGATCACCACCCATCTTGAAAAGTTTCCCCCCTCACATATACTAATGTGCCACAAACAGGAAGTTAATATCACCAACCATTCCCATTTTATTAAGGTGTATCCATATAAATGGCCCACCCTAGTAGTGGTACTATACACACAAAAATTTGTTAATTTCACCAGAAAATGTAACTGCTAATTATTATTATTTTTTTTTACCGGTCTACTAGGTATAGCAGTGGTACTATACACCCAAAAAATTGTGAATTTCACCTGAAACATATAAATGGCCCACCCTGTACAGCCATCTTGTGCAAAGATATATTTACTTCAGGCCTACACTGGTTCAGGCCCTGTGAGATACCCCGTCTACATACAGGGGTTTGAATCACCCATTTGAAATACAGCCATTTGAAATACAGCCATTTTGTGCAAGGATATATTTACTTCAGGCCTACACTGGTTTAGACCGTGTGAGATACCCCCTCTACATACAGGGGTTTGATTAAGAGATTTGAAATACAGCCATTTGAAATACAGCCATTTTGTGCAAAGATATATTTACTTCAGGCCTACAGTGGTTCAGATCGTGTGAGATACTCTCTCTACATACAGGGGTTTGATTCAGGGTTTGAAATACAGCCATTTTGTGCAAAGATATATTTATCTAAATACAGCCATTTGAAATACAGCCATTTTGTGCAAAGAAATATTTAATTTAGGCCTACACTGGTTCAGACCGTGTGAGATACACCCTTTACACACTGTTGTTTTATTCTACTAATAATTAAGCACCCATTTTGGGCAAGATCCTAAATTCGAAAAATTTGAGGAGATCATCAAATAAGGGACGTGGCCCAGGTCATGGTGCTGCTGGTGGAGCTCCTGTTGCAGGGAGAGGACGTGGTCGATCTGTGAAAGCTACACGCACAAGTGAAACCCCTTCCTCAGGTGCGAGTAGGCGACAAAACCTGCAGCGGTATTTGGTCGGGCCTAATGCTGCTGTACGAATGGTGAGGCCTGAACAAGTACAGGCGATAGTAGATTGGGTTGCTGACAGTGGATCGAGTTCCTTCAAATTGTCTCCCACCCAGTCTCCTGCTGAAAGACCACAGTTGGCATCTGCAGCCGATGTCCATCAGTCTTTCACCTCAACCCCTTGCAAATCAGCCAAGCAGTCTGAGCCCCAAGTCATGCAGCAGTCTCTTCTGCTTTTTGATGACTCTGTTAGCAGGGTTTCCCAGGGCCATTCACCTAGCCCTGCCCCAGAAGTGAAAGAGATTGAGTGCACCGATGCCCAACCACTTATCTTTCAAGATGAGTACATGGGAGGACCATCACAGCACGTCTCGGATGATGATGAAACACAGGTGCCAACTGCTGGGGCTTTCGAAAGTGTGCAGACCGACAAGGAAGGCAGGGGTGAAGACTGGGTGGAAGATGATGTGGAGGACGATGAGGTCATCGACCTCACATGGAATCAAGGTCATGCGAGTGACCGATGTAGTTAGAAGGAAGAGGCGGTGGTCGCACAGAGCCACCAGCACAGCAGAAGAGGGAGCAGGGTGCAAAAGCGGAGTGGCCGTCCTCTAGACAGTACGCCTCCTACTGCCCACCGCAGCAAGGGACAGAGCACACCAACGCCAGCTCCAAGGAGTTCCCTGGCGTGGCAGTTCTTCAGATAATGTTCTGACGACAAGACACGAGTGGTTTGCACGCTGTGCAATCAGAGCCTGAAGCGAGGCATAAACGTTCTCAACCTGAGCACAACCTGCATGACCAGGCATTTAAGTGCAAAACACAAGCTGCAGTGGAGTAGACACCTCAAAAACCAAGAAAGGTCTCTGGCTCCTCCTGCTTCCTCATTTGCTGCAGTCGCGGCCTCTTCATCCACCTCTGGAGTGTCAGTGCCACCTGACACCCCAAAACAGAGGATCTGCCAGCAACACCACCACGTGGTACACCAAGCATCTCCACAATGTCACACGGAAGCGTTTAGCTCTCCATATCCCAAACGCTGGAGAGGAAGAGGAAGTACCCCCCTACCTACCCGCGATCCCTAGCCCTGAATGCCAGCATTTCTAAATTACTGGCCTTTGAAATGCTGTCATTCCATCTGGTCGAGACAGCTAGTTTAAAGGCCTTATGGCAGAGGCTGTCCCACAGTACGTCGTGCCCAGCCGCAACTACTTTTCAAGGCGAGCCATCCCTTCCCTGCACAACCAAGTAGGGGACAAAATCAGGTGTGCACTGCGCAACGCCATCTGTGGCAAGGTGCACCTGACTACAGATACGTGGATCAGTAAGCATGGTCAGGGCCGTTATATCATGCTGGCCAGACTGTGCGAGCAGCAGCAGGCGATAGTGGAGTTTCAGCTGCAGCACACACAGGTGAGTCGTTCGGCAGAACAGCACCACTTCACCACCAATGACTGGGCCTCCATGCGAGACCTGTGTTCTTTGTTGCGCGGTTTCGAGTACTTCACCAACATGGCCAGTGCCAATAACGCCGTTCTCAGCGTTCCTATCCCACTTCTATGCCTCCTTGAAAAAACGCTCCTGGCAATGATGGAAGAGGATGTGGCACAGGAGGAGGAGGAGGAAGAGGGATCATTTCGTAGGGTTTCCGGCCAGTCATTCCTAAGTGGCTCCAAGGGTGGGTTCCTGCACCCACAAACCCAAGGTACACAATTGTCCAGCCAGGGCACAGTTCTGGAGGATGAGGAAGTGGAGGAGGAGGAGGAACCATGTTCACAGCAGGGTGGCACCCAGACCATCTCATGGCCATCACTGGTGCGTGGATAGGGGAATACAGAGGACACAGATGATACACCACCCACATAGGACAGCTTTTCGTTGTCTCTGGGCAGCCTGGCACTCATGAGCGATTACATGCTGCAGTGTCTCCGCAACGACCGCCGAGTTGCCCACATTATAACTTGTGCTGATTACTGGGTGGCCACGCTGCTGGATCCCTGTTACAAGGACAACGTACCGTCCTTAATTCCGTCACTGGAGCGTGATCGTAAGATGCGCGAGTACAAGAGCACGCTGGTAGACGAGCTGCTGGTGGCATTCCCACCTGAGTTATGCGCTCATTTGACCCCTCACAGTAGATATGCCCTCTCTGTACCCCATAACAGTTGTTATGCCCCTTCAAAATAGTAATCCCCCATAGAACTGCCTATTCTTGTCTATTTTTTTGCGGAGACGCATCCCAGAAGTTCGGGGAAGAAGCCCGGAAGTTCGGGGCCGCGCTCCGGAAATACGGAGCACACAGTGTGCTCTCCGCATTCCATTCTGCCCCATTGAGAATGAATGGGTCCACACCCGTTCCCGATACTGCGGAACGGATTTGAGGACGTCTGAACTTATAGGGTTTTTTCTTGCCAAAACACTAGGAAACACCAGGAAAAAAGTGTAAAATATCACAATCGATTTTAATTTTTTTTTTATTTAATAAAAATGTGTACATTATGATTACATTTTCTTTTATTTTTATGATGTTTTAGGACAACATGTGATGTACTTATTGGCTGAATATAGTTTTAAGAGACTGACAGAAGAGGGCAACTCACTTCAATGGAGGCAGTGCAGCAGTAACCCTGCTCTGTCCACTAGTGTAATTCCGGTGCTGATTTCCAATGCTGGAGCTGCTATAGAACAGTCGATCAGAAGGGGTGCTCGGTGTCAAACCCCCTCACTGAGCATTTATTTGCTGGCACAAGATTGTGCTGTCTAAACACCCTCTGCTGCCGGCAATGAACGATTTTGTATAGGGCATTAGTGATCGCTCCTCCCCGTATCGTGGAAGAGATCACTGACGAGCAGGGGCCTTTACAAAGAAATGTTTATATTCTATATGAAAATGTACTAGGAATTATAAGGCTTTTTCCAATTAAACATTGTACCTTATGTATAACAGACTTCTCATGAATATATTACAAAACCAAGCTGGCATAGCTTTCCCTATACAATCTATATCAAATGCCCAAAATTATTTTTCTGGTTGCTCACTTCGTCACTGTGAGCGAGCCGGTGTTTCATTTGAAATATGCCACTGCTTTTCCAATGATCCATCCCTTTCCTGCTCATCTCTGAATTAATAGCACAAACTAGCTATACATTGTATTTTATCGAAATCCATACATTTTTATGCACACCCACTTCTTACAGTGTAGCCTGTATTAGGGGGTAAGGCATTTCCCTTCTGAAATGTATGTCACAGGGATTTCCATTACAAGCGATGCCTTTCTGCCTTTAATGTGCTATCCATATTTACTGTCATGTCACAAATTAAACATTTATAAAAGCGTCCGCACGTTTGGTTATGTTGAGTGGACCCTGCTGAATTGTGCCGTGGATTTTATTCTAGCTGTGCTAAACTGTTCTTTCTGCAGACACAAAGTGCAGCTTATGCTGAATCTCTAATAAAGCTTTGAAGCAAGGAAGAAAAAAATTATGATATATTATTGTTTCCTATGCAAAAAATCAAAGCTGACGCATAAAGAGGCCGGTTTTCCGGAGCTTTTGTTTGTTTGTGTGGTTTTTTTTTTTTGCTCCTGGATCACTGTCTATGGGAGCGAATAATACTTTCTGTGTATAGGAGGGAACAAACTCATCTTATTTTCACTAGGGCTTACTTCAAGTCGCATAATTTTTGCAGCGGCTGTGGTTTTGCTTATATCATCTATTTTAAACCGTGTTATCATCTTCTTCACACTTTCTGATGCCAACATATGTGCAAATTTGTTTAATGATAACGGCAGACAGTCGGTTTAGTTGAAATGACTACTCGCTTCCTATAGCACCACCATCGGGGCGGACTGGGAACTTAAAGTGGCCAAGGAAAAAAAAGCCTATAAGTGGCCCCATGTTGTAGGCAGGTCCATATTGACAGAAGATGGGGCAACACAAGTATGCACGGACAACAGAAGTATTTGGGCATGCAATACTATAGTGCAGCACAAAAAGCCGGCCCAGCAGAACCAAATGAAACAGTGCAACACAAAATACTGCCACCCCCCCGCAGTATTCAACTTCATCATCATACTGAGGGCTGTAATACAGTTAAATTCAGGAGGGCATCTGCGGCCGTTTGCCAAGTGCATAAGTACCTGGTGCTCCTAGCATTAATTAATGTTGAGAGCATCAGATGTTTATGTACCCAGCCAGCGGCCATGAGGATGACTCAAGCGGCCCCCGGCATCGGCCACTGGGAAATTTTCCTGTAGGGTCTATGGCCAGTCCGCCCCAGATCACCATCATAGTCCATAGCATGGCCCTCATGTGTCATGTGACTGTCACTTGTTAAACGGAGTCTATCAAAACAAAATACATTGTCAAATCAACCTTGTATGGCTAGCTCAGCTTAATGCAAGGATAGCGATACATTGCTTCATTCAAAAGAAAAAAGTACTGTTAATCCACATGTGTGGTACCCCAGACCTGAGGGTAACACTATTGTAAATGGTTTGTAATGTAGTTTAATGTCATGCTATATACTTTGTTCACAGAAGGATATTGTTGGCATTGGTTGGCAACAGGAATGCAAATGACCATCCCATTTCTTCCTGCCATGGGAATGGCAGAGCTCGTTAGAGTCAGTCAAAGAGAGGAAAGTGAGGCGTGGGGGAGCATGTGATCCATCTCCCGCCCCTCCAGGCCCTAAGGACCGCAGAGGTGTCTCATCTAGGAGGACATCATTGCCCCAGAGGATCCTAAACTACAGAAGATTTGTAAGCTAGTATTTATGTCAATATAATCACATTTGCAAAGACAGGTGCACTCTGCGGTCTTACTAAACCCTTATACTGATGTTAAAATTGAGAGATTATCCAACATATCCTACTGTGGAGGACATGTCTGAGCCCGAGCACCGCGCCAAGGTTTCTCAAGTAGCTCGGGTCCTAACACTCACCAACCTGTGCCATATGGGCAATACTAGGAGCCAGTGGGCGAATTACAGGAGCGTTAGGTCAGACTCATAGCCAACTCACCAGTTACCTCCAGCATGTAGCCATGCTTGCAATGGGAGGAGGGAGGAGTCTGCGAGTCTCACTCAAGAGTGGCTGATAAGGCCCAGGCTCCGCAGGTGCACCTAAATGTAGCCTGTAGATGGAAAACAGGCACATTTAAATTGGAGTTTATACACCTCCAGGCATCGCTATATGCAAACAAAGTGAAAAAGTTGGTGTGGTGTTAAACAGGCAGGAAGTGCTCAAACCCATATGCAGTTGTGCATGCGTAACCTGGTTTCTGCAAATTTTGTACATACCATTCTAACTTTTTTAGTTCTAACTAGCATTTTTGCGCCACCCTCACCAGTTTACTAAAAGGGGGCATGGCCACGGTGGGATGTGGGTGAAGCCATCAGCTTCGGCACATTTACCATTATTTATGCCAGAAACTGGCTTAATAATGAGTGAAATCTATGCCTAAAAGCTGCTGTAGATTTTATCCTGGCAAACGGACTGCCAGAAGAGGCATGTCATAAATTAAATGTCTGCTCTGACAGCATAGGGCCCACCAAGACTGATGTAGTACACCTTGGTCTTGATAAATCAGAGTCTTGAAGCAACGGATCTCTAAGTGAATGGTGTCATTACATTCAGCTAAGTTATCCCTACAGGCACTGTGCCTGGTTTAACAGTGAATTTCCTGGTGGCAGATTCACTTTAAGCTATTAAATGTCAACAAGATAGGCACATGGCATGCCTGCCAACTTTCCCAGAACATAAGGTGGACTCCTGTAAAAAAAAAAAAAAAAAAAGAAACCTTCTGGACTCTTAGAAGAGATGCCAAATCTCCCGGGAAGCACAGAAGGCTCCCAGAAAGCAGTGCCCCAATGTAGGTTTATTGTGCACTAGCAGAATGACCCGGCTTTGCATGGGTATATTTCCACTATTTCATTTAATGTGTCCCCACAGTGATATCCACAGTGTCCCCCATAACAGTGACCTCCGCAGCAGCCCATCCCTTAACACTGACCCCCCCACAGTGCCCCGCCCCCTTAAAATATGACCTCCACAGCACCCCCACCAGCCCACCTAACAAAGACCTCCACAGCGGACCGCCTCCTTAACAGTGATCCTCCACAGCGATCTACCCCTTAATAGTGTCCTCCCCAGGGCCCTACCCCCTTAACGCTTACCTTCAATGCATTTTGCCCCCTTAACTGTGACCCCCTTCACACCACACCACCCCTTTAACGGTGACCTACACAGCACTCCGCCCCCTTAACAGTGACCTACACAGCACTGCCAGTTTAACGGTGACCTTCACAGTACCCCACCCCCTTAACAGTGACCTCCACAGCACCCTACCTCCTTAAAAGTGACCTCCATAATTCAGTGCCTGCCCCTTTAACAGTGACTTCCACAGTACCCCCTCCCTTAACAGTGACCTTCACAGTACCCCGCTGCCTTAAAAGTGACCTCCACAGCAGCTGCCCCTTTAATAGTGACCTCCACCGTCCACTGCCCCTTAACAGTAACTTCCACAGCACGCGCCCCTTTAACAGTAACCTCCACAGTGGCGTGCCCCCTTAACAGTGACCTCCACAGAGCCCTGCCCCCTTAACAGTAACATCCACAGCACCTGCCCCTTTATTAGTGACCTCCACAGTACCCCGTCTCCTTAAGGCCTCTTGCACACGAACGTGTACGTTCCGTTTTTTTTTGCGTTCCATATACGGACCGTATACGGAACCATTCATTTCAATGGATCTGCAAAAAAAACTGAAGTTACTCTGTGTGTCTACCGTTTCCGCATTTCAGTTTTTCCGTTCCATTCAAAGATCGAACATGTCCTATCCTATTATTGTCTGCATAATAGACAAGGATAGTACTGTTCCTTTAGGGGCCAGCTGTTCCGTTCCACAAAAAACCTAATGCGCACGGACGTCATCCGTACTTATTGCAGATCAGTTTTTTGCAGATGGCAAAATACTGAAAAAGCCATACGGTCGTGTGCAAGAGGCCTAATAGTGATTTCCATAATAACCCTCCCCCTTAACAGTGACCTCCACAGCACTTAGTTCCATTGAAATGCGACCTCCACAACACCTGACCCTTTAACAGAGATCTCTACAGGACTCCACTCCCTTAACACTGTCATCCACAGCGCCTTGCCCCTTTAAAGGTGACCTACAGCAGTGAAGAAAAATGGCTGGGTTGTTATGGAAACCTGGTGTAAAACTGTGTGTATGTCGAGACTGAAGGACCTGCGAGCTTCTATTGGCTGGTAAGGGTCATGTGACCGTGTGCATGGCAGTTGGGATATGAGTTAAAGACCTGTGGGCTTCTATTGCCTAATGCAGGTCATGTGGTTGTGCCATATTTGCATTTTTTGTGAATATCTCAGGAACGGAACGTCCTAGAGAGCTGACACTCGGCCTAAAACCTTCCCGTACACCCGATATTACCTATATGCCAAATTTGGTCTAGTCGTTTGGCCGTGAATAAAGAACAGACAGACAGAAATTAATTTTTATAAATATATGAGATCGAATTCCTTTTCTTACGGCAATTATTGTCTTTAATTGACAGTATATAAAACCGCACAGAATTAGTAGACACTTCGGGTCATGTGAGTTACATCAGCCTCTACAACAACGTTGGCTAAGCTTTGCAATCGAAGTCATATTAACTCACACATAAGTTGTCTTATACTAAAAATGTCCTTCGTTGCCTATAGCAACCAATCAGAGCTCAAAAGCTGAGCTGTGATTGGCTGCTATATGTAACTTGGTGAATATCCAGGCTAACTGGAACAATAGCCAAAAGACAATGGCTCCTGTAGTTTGGCGGTTAGGTCACTAAGCTTATTTTTTGGCAAATAATTTGAAAGCGCGGGGTGGAAATTTCCACTCAAAACATAGTCTATGACGTTTCCGGAGATACAGGAGGCAGCGGTGCAAAATTTTGTGATTGTAAATGCGACGGTGCGGATTCCTTTAGAGAACATACATACAGCTTTATATATTAGATGGCGCCGGGAAGCTGCATCATCAGATTCAGGGTCCAAGCGCACATTCAAGAAATGGAGCCACAGTCAATGTGGTGTGGCCGTGCAACGGGGTGCGGTCTACGAGAAAGAAAGTGGTGATGTTCAAAAGATGTCAGTTTGTGCTTCTCCCAGAATCCACTTTCAGAAAGTTTGAAAATAGGGTATGAGCTGAAAAGAAAGTTGCACAATAGTTGCATAACTGTGACTATAGCGATTGTGAATGTAGCTGTTGAACTTGCAGCATAACACATTTCCATGCCCAACCTAAATATAAAGGGTTAAAACACTGATAATTATTTGCATGTTCTCCTTGCATTATTACAAAATAAAAAAATAAAATAAAGAAATACCCGTAATTACCTTTAAGTGACAACAAGTTAGTTCACTTGATGCCCAAGCGAGAAGTTTTAGGAGGTGTCTTCCCCACTCATTCGTTCCTTGACATTCAGCGTGATAGCCTGTGAGTAGAGTTAAGCAGACACCTGGATGTTCGGGGTCGGCAGGTTCGGCCGAACTTGAAAAAAAAATTCGGGTTCGGGACCCGAACTTGCCCCAGAACCAGAACCCCATTGAAGTCAATGGGGACCCGAACTTTTGAGCACTAAAATGTCATGGAAAGAGCTAGAGGGCTGCAAAAGGCAGCAAAATGTGCTTAAGAGCATGGCAAATGCTCTGCAAACAAATGTGGATAGGGAAATTAATTTTATTAATAAAACATAAAAGACCTTAAAAAAATAAAAATTAGGAATGATGTAGGAGGAAGAGGTTAAGGAGGCGGTGAATGGGTGGATGTGGCCGTGTAGGCTCACGTAGCAGTCTAGGTGGAAGCGGAGGCGAAGGAGGAATAGGTAGCCAACACAGATGTGTGTTATTTTGCATTTTTACAGAGGTAAGGACAAGCTGTCCTCTGTTGGAGGCGTATTGTCTGCGTCCTCCGTATCCCCCCAGCCACGCACCAGTGATGGGCCTGAGCTGTGTTGGATGCCACCCCGCTGTGAACATGCTTCATCCCCATCATCCTACTCCTCATCCTCCTCGTTCTCCAGTAGTGGGCCCTGGCTGGCCAAATTTGGACCTGGCCTCTGCTGTTGCAAAAATCCTCTTTCTGAGCCACTTCTAAAAGACTGTCCTGAAAGTGTTTGAGATTACCCCTCTTCCTCCTCCTCGTCCTGGGCCACATCCTCTTCCATCATCGCCCTAAGTGTTTTCTCAAGGAGACATAGAAGTGGTATTGTAACGCTGATAACGGCGTCATCGCCACTGACCATAATGGTGGAGTACTCGAAACAGCGCAACAGGGCACACAGGTCTCGCATGGAGGCCCAGTCATTGGTGGTGAAGTGGTTCTGTTCCGCAGTGCGACTCACCCATGCGTGCTGCAGCTGAAACTCCACTATGGCCTGCTGCTGCTCGCACAGTCTGTCCAGCATGTGCAAGGTGGAGTTCCACCTGGTGGGCACATCGCATATGAGGCGGTGAGCGGGAAGGCCAAAGTTACGCTTTAGAGCAGACAGCCGAGCGGCGGCAGGATGAGAACGCCGGAAGTGCGCACAGATGGCCTGCACTTTACGCAGCAGCTCTGACATGTCAGGGTAGTTGTGAATGAATTTCTGCACCAGCAAATTCAGCACATGCACCAGGCAAGGGATGTGCGTCAAACCGGCTAGTCCCAGAGCTGCAACGAGATTTCGCCCATTATCGCACACCACCAGGCCGGGCTTGAGGCTCACCGGCAGCAACCACTGATCGGTCTGTTGTTCTATACCCCGCCACAACTCCTGCGTGGTGTGGGGCCTGTCCCCCAAACACATCAGTTTCAGAATGGCCTGCTGACGTTTACCCCTGGCTGTGCTGAAGTTGGTGGTGAAGGTCTGTCGCTGACCGGATGAGGAGGTGGTAGAAGAAGAGGAGGAAGCCGAGTAGGAAGAGGAGGCAAAGAATGATGCCCTGCGATCCTTGGTGGCGGAAGGACGTGCGCCAAACAGCTCTTCGCATGGGGCCCATCCGCCACTACATTTACCCAGTGTGCAGTTAGGGAGATATAGCGTCCCTGGCCGTGCTTACTGGTCCACATATCTGTGGTTAGGTGAACCTTGCCACAGATGGCGTTGCGCAGTGCACACTTGATTTTATCCGATACTTGGTTGTGCAGGGAGGGCACGGCTCTCCGGGAGAAGTAGTGGCGGCTGGAAACGACGTACATTGGGACAGCAAGCGACATGAGCTGTTTGAAGCTGTCCGTCTCCACCAGCCTGAATGACAGCATTTCAAAGGCCAGCAGTTTAGAAATGCTGGCATTCAGGGCCAGGGATCGAGGGTGGCTAGGTGGGAATTTACGCTTTCTCCCAAAGGTTTGTGAGATGGAGAGCTCAACGCTTCCATGTGACATGGTGGAGATGCTTGGTGACGGAGGTGGTGTTGTTGGTGGCACATCCTCTGTTTGCTGGGCGGCAGGTGCCAACGTTCCTCCAGAGGCGAAGGAAGGGGCCGAGGCAGCAGCAGAAAAGGGAGCAGGAGGGTCCTGAGCTCTTTCTTGGTTTTGAAGGTGCTTACTCCACAGCAGCCCGTGTCTCGCATGTAGATGCCTGGTCATGCAGGTTGTGCTAAGGTTCAGAACGTTAATGCCTCGCTTCAGGCTCTGATGGCACAGCGTGCAAACCACTCTGGTCTTGTCGTCAGCACATTGTGTGAAGAAGTGCCATGCCTTTGGTGTGCTCAGTCCCTGGTGACGGTGGCCAGTAGCAGGCGAACTGTTTTGGCGACGGCTGCTCTGCTTTTGCACCCTGCTCCCGCTTTTGCTACGCTGTTGGCTCGGTCTCACCACTGCCTCTTCCTCCGAACTCTGAAAGTCAGTGGCACGACCTTCATTCCATGTTTGGTCTAGGACCTGCATCGTCTTCCACCCAGTCTTCCTCCCTGACCTCCTTTTCGGTCTGCACACTGCAGAAAGACGCAGCAGTTGGCACCTGTGTTTTGTCATCATCCGAGACGTGCTGAGGTGGTATTCCCATGTCCTCATCAGGAAACATAAGTGGTTGTGCGTCAGTGCATTCTATGTCTTCCACCCCTGGGGAAGGGCTAGGTGGATGCCCTTGGGAAACCCTGCCAGCAGAGTCTTCAAACAGCATAAGACACTGCTGCATAACTTGAGGCTCAGACAGGTTCCCCGATATGTACGGGGGTGATGTGACAGACTAATGGGCATGGGTTTCAGGCGCCACCTGTGCGCTTTCTGCAGAAGACTGGGTGGGAGATAATGTGAACGTGCTGGATCCACTGTCGGCCACCCAATTGACTAGCGCCTGTACTTTCTCAGGCATTACCATCCTTAGAACAGCATTAGGCCCGACCAAATATCGCTGTAGATTTTAGCGGCTACTGGGACCTGAGGTAGTAGGTTCAGTAGGACGTGTAGCTGTGGCAGAAAGGCCACGTCCTCTCCCTGCACCAGAGGCTCCACCAACACCACCACCACGACCATGACCGCGTCCCTTATTAGATGTTTGCCTCATAGTTAGCGTTTACAAAGCAAAGTAAAAAGTGGTTAAGTCTGTTAAAAATAATTAACCGCCAATAAAAACCCTGATGTAGGGTATTGCACTCTATTTTTTTTTTTTAACTCTATATGACAGCGGTATTTGTGGCCTAAATGTGACACTCACTTATGTACGTCTTATCCCAGATGTGCAGTATATCAGATGGTTTTTGCACCCCAGTAACCAAAAAGCCGTATTTCTGGCCTAAATGTGACAGTCACTTATGCACGTCTTATCCCAGATGTGCAGTATATTAGAGGTTTTTTTCACCCCAGTAACCAAAAAGCCATATTTCTGGCCTAAATGTGACAGTCACTTATGCTTGTCTAATTCCAGATGTGCAGTATATTAGAGGGTTTTTTCACCCCAGTACCCAGAAAGCCGTATTTCTGGCCTAAATGTGACACTAACTTATGCACGTGTAATCCCAGATGTGCAGTATATTAGAGGGTTTTTTCACCCCAGTAACCAACAAGTTGTATGCCCCCATGAGGCACTTTTTTTACATTTACATGTCCCCCTGTGGCTCTCACACGGTATAATGACCCCCAGTAGCCCCTATACAGTATAATGACCACTAGTGGCCCTTCACACAGTATAATGAACCCCCAATTACCCCCCCCCCCTGTATAATGACCCCCAGTGGCCCTGCATTCAGAATATTAACCCCCAGTCGCCCCCATTCAGAATATTGACCCCCAGTAGCCCCCACACTGGGGGAATACTGTATGGAGGGGGCTCTGGGGGTCATTATACTGAATGGAGGGTCATGGGGGATCATTATACTAAATGGGGGACACTGGGGGTCATTATACTATGTAAAGGGCCCTCACAGTATAATGACCCCACAGTGGCCCTCCATTCAGAATAATGACCCCCAGTCGCCCCCACACTGGGGGTTATACTGTATGGAGGGGTCACTGGGGGTCATTGCTGGAGCGCAGGGGAGCCGGCGGTCCTGTCATTCACTAACCGCAGCTCCCTGCGCTCCTTCTCTCCTCCGGCCCGCTGCAGCAGTGGGCCAGACCGATTGGGCCCCACAGCAAATTTTAGTACGCCCCCCATGTGTGTTCACATCATGTTTTTCCTATCGGTTTGATGTATACAAATGTGCAGCACTCCATGTTTTTGTATCCTGCAGAGTCAAGTAAAAAATGCATACGTTAACGTATATGTTTTTTTACAATGGAACTGTATGGTGAACGGACGCCACTGTACGGCATCAGTCTGAGGCATCTGTTAACGCATATATTTTTGGTATACATTAAATGGATGGCACAAATAGGATGTGATCCCAGCCCTAGTGTCAGAATAAGCACCAGTACACAGCGGAGCAGCGTGGCGGAGAGGGGAGGCCGCCATGTAGTGACAGAGTGCTACCTGGTCCTGGTGGTCAGGGATGAGGACTGTGCTTCCCAAGGATCATTTTCTACTGGGAAATACAGGACACAGTATAATACACTAGAATCTATATAATATAAAGATATTAACCCTACCCCTGAATAATAATACAATTAGGGGTCATTTATTATATAGAAATACGTCTATGTTAGGCATATTTCTGACACAGATTGTGGCGCAATGGTCCTTAGCACCGTAATCTGTATCTTTTCTCGCTCGTGCCAGGTCTAAAAAAAGTGGTGTGGGCAGGGAAGGGGATACAGTTATGGCCATGCAGTTATTGGATACCACCGCCATACAGTGATGACACCGCCATAATACAGTGATGACACCGCCATACAATGATAAAACCACCATACAGTGACCGAATAAAAGGGTATAAGAGGGCACAGTACAGGGAATCACTATGGGCACTGCACAGGGTGTGGTAAGAGGGCACAATGCAGGGTATAAAGGGGCACAATACGGGGTGGGGGGCACAATACAGGGTGGGGGGCACAGTCACATGACCCTGTGACGTTAGAAGGTCCTTATGGTAAATGCGGTTCAGATGCCACCATAATGAGAGGCAGAGGAGTGAGACAAGGGCCCTGGATGGACAGGAGGGGTGGACACAGCAAGTAGGTGGAAGGGGCTCTGAGGGGGATTCATACAAGAAGTAGTGGCAGGAGGTCTGTGCAGGGCAGCAATAGGAGATAGGAGGGTGGAACAGGAGCTCTGGATACATGAGGCAGGAAAGGAGACAGCAGGGGCTCCATGAGGATGAGATAGGACAGGATATTGGGGGGGGGGCAGGTGTCATGGAGACAAACTGCTTAATGAAACAGTAAAGCAACTAAATAGAATGAAGCAGCAGCAGATCGAAGAGTTCCCCCCCCTTCTGTCCCATAGAGAAGAGACAGTCACAGTACAGACTTACTCACAGACTGTCTTCACACTTCTCTGCTCCAGCCCTGCCGGTCTCTCTCCTCAGGCAGCATGTCCTGTGTAGAGGGGGTGTGTTCTGAGTCTCTGGAGCAGCTGGACCCATGTGACTCACAGGGCCCACCAAAGGGGTACTGCGTAAGTGAAATAACAGCAGTGAGAGCTTCCATCTGTATTGATGGAAGTGCTCATAGCAGCTCAGTGGGCCCCCCCAGGAGCATTGGGCCCCGGCACTTGCCCGGGGATATGACGCCAGCCCTGCCTAAATGTGACAGTCACTTATGCACGTCTAATCCCAGATGTGCAGTATATTAGAGGTTTTTTTTTCACCCCAGTAACCAAAAAGCCGTATTTCTGGCCTAAATGTGACAATCCCTTATGCACGTCTTATCCCAGATGTGCAGTATATTAGAGGGTTTTTTCACCCCAGTAACCAAAAAGCCGTATTTCTGGCCTAAATGCAGGGCCGGCTCCAGGTTCTTGTGGGCCCTTGGGCGATAAATCCCAGTGGGCCCCCATGAAGCACTTTTTTTTACATTTACATGTCCCCCTGTGGCTCCCACACGGTATAATGACCCCCAGTAGCCCCTATACAGTATAATGACCACTAGTGGCCCTTCACACAGTATAATGAACCCCCAATTAACCCCCCCCCCACTTTATAATGACCCCCAGTGGCCCTGCATTCAGAATAATAACCGCCAGTCGCCCCCATTCAGAATATTGACCCCCCAGTAGCCCCCACACTGTGGGGATACTGTATGGAGGGGGCTCTGGGGGTCATTATACTGAATGGAGGGTCATTGGGGATCATTATACTAAATGGGGGACACTGGGGGTCATTATACTATGTAAAGGGCCCTCACAGTATAATGACCCCCAGTCGCCCCACACTGGGGGTTATACTGTATGGAGGGGTAACTGGGGGTCATTATATTGAATGGGGCCTCTGGTGGTCATTATACTAAATGGAGGGTCAATGGGGATCATTATACTAAATGGGAGGCACTGGGAGTCATTATACTGTTTAAGGGGCCCTCACAGTGTAATGACCCCCCCAGTGGCCCCCTCACATACCTATCATTGCTGGAGCGCAGGGGAGCCGGCGGTCCTGTCATTCACTAACCGCAGCTCCCTGCGCTCCTTCTCTCCTCCGGCCCGCTGCAGCAGTGGGCCAGGCCTGGAGGAGAGAAGGAGATGTGCAGTGATGTAGCTAGAACCGATTGGGCCCCACAGCAAATTTTAGTACGCGCCTCCCCCCCCCCCCCATGTGTATTCACATCATGTTTTTCCTATCGGTTTGATGTATACAAATGTGCAGCACTCCATGTTTTTGTATCCTGCAGAGTCAAGTAAAAAATGCATACGTTAACCACCTCCGGACCGCCTAACGCAGATTCGCGTTCCGGAGGTGGCAGACCTGCGCTCAGCGATGCATATACGCGTCATCTCGCGTGAGCCGAGATTTCCTGTGAACGCGCGCACACAGGCGCGCGCGCTCACAGGATCGGAAGGTAAGAGAGTGGATCTCCAGCCTGCCAGCGGCGATCGTTCGCTGGCAGGCTGGAGATGTGATTTTTTTAACCCCTAACAGGTATATTAGACGCTGTTTTGATAACAGCGTCTAATATACCTGCTACCTGGTCCTCTGGTGGTCCCCTTTGTTTGGATCGACCACCAGAGGACACAGGTAGCTCAGTAATATGTTGCACCAAGCACCACTACACTACACCCCCCCCCTGTCACTTATTAACCCCTTATTCACCCTTGATCATCCTTGATCACCCCTGATCACCCCATATAGACTCTCTGATCACCCCCCTGTCATTGATTACCCCCCTGTCATTGATCACCCCCCTGTAAAGCTCCATTCAGACATCCGCATGATTTTTACGGATCCACTGATAGATGGATCGGATCCGCAAAACGCATACGGACGTCTGAATGGAGCCTTACAGGGGAGTGATCAATGACGGTGGTGATCACCCCATATAGACTCCCTGATCACCCCCCTGTCATTGATCACCCCCCTGTCATTGATCACCCCCCTGTAAGGCTGCATTCAGATGTCCGTATGATTTTTACGGATCCACTGATACATGGATCGGATCCGCAAAACACGTACGGACATCTGAATGGAGCCTTACAGGGGAGTGATCAATGATGGAGGTGATCATCCCATATAGACTCCCTGATCACCCCCCTGTCATTGATCACCCCCCTGTCAGGCTGCATTCAGATGTCCGTGTAATTTTTACTGATCCACTGATGCATGGATCGGATCCGCAAAACACATATGGACAACTGAATGGAGCCTTACAGGGGGGTGATCACCCCATATAGACTCCCTGATCACCCCCCTGTCATTGATCACCCCCCTGTCATTGATCACCCCCCTGTCATTGATCACCTCCCTGTCAGGCTGCATTCAGATGTCCGTATGATTTTTACGGATCAACTGATGCATGGATCGGATCCGCAAAACACATACGGACATCTGAATGGAGCCTTACAGGGGGGTGATCTCCCCATATAGACTCCCTGATCACCCCCCTGTCATTGATCACCCCCCTGTCATTGATCACCCCCCTGTCATTGATCACCCCCCTGTCAGGCTGCATTCAGATGTCCGTATGATTTTTACGGATCCACTGATGCATGGATCGGATCAGCAAAACACATACGGACATCTGAATGGAGCCTTATAGGGGGGTGATCAATGACAGGGGGGTGATCACCCCATATAGACTCCCTGATCACCCCTCTGTCATTGATCACCCCCCTGTCATTGATCACCCCCCTGTCAGGCTCCATTCAGACATTTTTTTGGCCCAAGTTAGCGGAAATTATTATTTTTTTTCTTACAAAGTCTCATATTCCACTAACTTGTGTCAAAAAATAAAATCTCACATGAACTCACCATACCCCTCACGGAATCCAAATGCGTAAAAATTTTTAGACATTTATATTCCAGACTTCTTCTCACGCTTTAGGGCCCCTAGAATGCCAGGGCAGTATAAATACCCCACATGTGACCCCATTTCGGAAAGAAGACACCCCAAGGTATTCACTGAGGGGCATATTGAGTCCATGAAAGATTGAAATTTCTGTCCCAAGTTAGCGGAAAGGGAGACTTTGTGAGAAAAAAAAAAATCAATTTCCGCTAACTTGTGCCAAAAAAAAAAAAAATTCTATGAACTCGCCATGCCCCTGATTGAATACCTTGGGGTGTCTTCTTTCCAAAATAGGGTCACATGTGGGGTATTTATACTGCCCTGGCATTCTAGGGGCCCTAAAGCGTGAGAAGAAGTCTGGGATCCAAATGTCTAAAAATGCCCTCATAAAATGAATGTGGGCCCCTTTGCGCATCAAGGCTGCAAAAAAGTGTCACACATGTGGTATCGCCATACTCAGGAGAAGTTGGGCAATGTGTTTTGGGGTGTCATTTTACATATACCCATGCTGGGTGAGATAAATATCTTGGTCAAATGCCAACTTTGTATAAAAAATGGGAAAAGTTGTCTTTTGCCGAGATATTTCTCTCACCCAGCATGAGTATATGTAAAAAGACACCCCAAAACACATTGCCCAACTTCTCCTGAATACGGCGATATCACATGTGTGACACTTTTTTGCAGCCTAGGTGGGCAAAGGGGCCCACATTCCATAGAGCACCTTTAGGATTTCACAGGTCATTTACCTACTTACCACACATTAGGGCCCCTGGAAAATGCCAGGGCAGTATAACTACCCCACAAGTAACCCCATTTTGGAAAGAAGACACCCCAAGGTATTCTGTGAGGGGCATGGCGAGTTCCTAGAATTTTATATTTTTTGTCACAAGTTAGCGGAAAATGATGATTTTTTTTTTGATTTTTTTTTTCCTTACAAAGTCTCATATTCCAACTTGTGACAAAAAATAAAAACTTCCATGAACTCACTATGCCCATCACGAAATACCTTGGGGTGTCTTCTTTCCAAAATGGGGTCACTTGTGGGGTAGTTATACTGCCCTGGCATTTTAGGGGCCGAATGGGTGAGAAGTGGTTTGAAATCAAAATCTGTAAAAAATGGCCGGTGAAATCCAAAAGGTGCTCTTTGGAATGTGGGCCCCTTTGCCCACCTAGGCTGCAAAAAATTGTCATACATCTGGTATCGCTGTACTCAGGAGAAGTTGGGCAATGTGTTTTGGGGTGTCATTTTACATATACCCATGCTGGGTGAGAGAAATATCTTGGCAAAATACAACTTTTCCCATTTTTTTATACAAAGTTGGCGTTTGACCAAGATATTTATCTCACCCAGCATGGGTATATGTAAAATGACACCGCAAAACACATTGCCCAACTTCTCCTGAATACGGAGATATCACATGTGTGACACTTTTTTGCAGCCTAGGTGGGCAAAGGGGCCCACATTCCAAAGAGCACCTTTCGGATTTCACAGGTCATTTACCTACAAACCACACATTAGGGCCCCTGGAAAATGCCAGGGCAGTATAACTACCCCACAAGTAACCCCAAGAAGACACCCCAAGGTATTCTGTGAGGGGCATGGCGAGTTCCTAGAATTTTATATTTTTTGTCACAAGTTAGCGGAAAATGATGATTTTTTTTTATATTTTTTTTTCCCTTACAAAGTCTCATATTCCACTAACTTGTGACAAAAAATAAAAACTTCCATGAACTCACTATGCCCATCACGAAATACCTTGGGGTGTCTTCTTTCCAAAATGGGGTCACTTGTGGGGTAGTTATAGTGCCCTGGCATTCTAGGGGCCCGAATGTGTGGTAAGAAGTTTGAAATCAAAATGTGTAAAAAATGACCGGTGAAATCCGAAATGTGCTCTTTGGAATATGGGCCCCTTTGCCCACCTAGGCTGCAAAAAAGTGTCACACATGTGGTATCTCCGTACTCAGGAGAAGTTGGGGAATGTGTTTTGGGGTATCATTTTACATATACCCATGCTGGGTGAGAGAAATATCTTGGCAAAAGACAACTTTTCCCATTTTTTTATACAAAGTTGTCTTTTGCCGAGATATTTTTCTCACCCAGCATGAGTATATGTAAAATGACACCCCAAAACACATTCCCCAACTTCTCCTGAGTACGGCGATACCACATGTGTGGCACTTTTTTGAAGCCTAGGTGGGCAAAGGGGCCCACATTCCAAAGAGCACCTTTCGGATTTCACCGATCATTTTTTACACATTTTGATTTCAAACTACTTACCACACATTTGGGCCCCTAGAATGCCAGGGCAGTATAACTACCCCACAAGTGACCCCATTTTGGAAAGAAGACACCCCAAGGTATTCGCTGATGGGCATAGTGAGTTCATAGAAGTTTTTATTTTTTGTCACAAGTTAGTGTAATATGAGACTTTGTAAGAAAAAAATAAAAATCATCATTTTCCACTAACTTGTGACAAAAAATAAAAAGTTCTATGAACTCACTATGCCCATCAGCGAATACCTTAGGGTGTCTACTTTCCGAAATGGGGTCATTTGTGGGGTGTTTGTACTGTCTGGGCATTGTAGAACCTCAGGAAACATGACAGGTGCTCAGAAAGTCAGAGCTGCTTCAAAAAGCGGAAATTCACATTTTTGTACCATAGTTTGTAAACGCTATAACTTTTACCCAAACCATTTTTTTTTTACCCAAACATTATTTTTTTATCAAAGACATGTAGAACAATAAATTTAGAGAAAAATTTATATATGGATGTCGTTATTTTTGCAAAATTTTACAACTGAAAGTGAAAAATGTCATTTTTTTGCAAAAAAATCGTTAAATTTCGATTAATAACAAAAAAAAAGTAAAAATGTCAGCAGCAATGAAATACCACCAAATGAAAGCTCTATTAGTGAGAAGAAAAGGAGGTAAAATTAATTTGGGTGGTAAGTTGCATGACCGAGCAATAAACGGTGAAAGTAGGGTAGGTCAGAAGTGTAAAAAGTGGCCTGGTCTTTCAGGGTGTTTAAGCTATAGGGGCTGAGGTGGTTAATGTATATGTTTTTTTACAATGGAACTGTATGGTGAACGGACGCCACTGTACGGCATCAGTCTGAGGCATCTGTTAATGCATACATTTTTGGTATACATTAAATGGATGGCACAAATAGGATGTGATCCAAGCCCTAGTGTCAGAATAAGCACCAGTACACAGCGGAGCAGCGTGGCGGAGAGGGGAGGCCGCCATGTAGCGACAGAGTGCTACCTGGTCCTGGTGGTCAGGGATGAGGACTGTGCTTCCCAAGGATCATTTTCTACTGGGAAATACAGAACACAGTATAATACACTAGAATCTATATAATATAAAGATATTAACCCTACCCCTGAATAATAATACAATTAGGGGTCATTTATTATATAGAAATACGTCTATATTAGTCGTATTTCTGACACAGATTGTGGCGCAATGGTCCTTAGCACCGCAATCTGTATCTTTTCTCGCTCGTGCCAGGTCTAAAAAAAGTGGTGTGGGCAGGGAAGGGGATACAGTTATGGCCATGCAGTTATTGGATACCACCGCCATAAAGTGATGACACCGCCATACAGTGATGACACCGCCATACAATGATAAAACCACCATACAGTGACCGAATAAAAGAGTATAAGAGGGCACAGTACAGGGAATGACTATGGGGACTGCACAGGGTGTGGTAAGAGGGCACAATGCAGTGTATAAAGGGGCACAGTACGGGGTGGGGGGCACAGTACAGGGTGGGGGGCACAGTTACATGACCCTGTGACGTTAGAAGGTCCTTATGGTAAATGCGGTTCAGATGCCACCATAATGAGAGGCAGAGGAGTGAGACAAGGGCCCTGGATGGACAGGAGGGGTGGAC
Source organism: Bufo bufo (assembly GCF_905171765.1). Lineage (NCBI taxonomy): Eukaryota > Metazoa > Chordata > Amphibia > Anura > Bufonidae > Bufo > Bufo bufo. Next base: position 728,607,891 of record NC_053389.1, on the reverse strand, counting down.
ACAGCAAGTAGGTGGAAGGGGCTCTGAGGGGGATTCATACAAGAAGTAGTGGCAGGAGGTCTGTGCAGGGCAGCAATAGGAGATAGGAGGGTGGAACAGGAGCTCTGGATACATGAGGCAGGAAAGGAGACAGCAGGGGCTCCATGAGGATGAGATAGGACAGGATATCGGGGGGGCAGGTGTCATGGAGACAAACTGCTTAATGAAACAGTAAAACAACTAAATAGAATGAAGCAGCAGCAGATCGAAGAGTTCCCCCCCCTTCTGTCCCATAGAGAAGAGACAGTCACAGTACAGACTTACTCACAGACTGTCTTCACACTTCTCTGCTCCAGCCCTGCCGGTCTCTCTCCTCAGGCAGCATGTCCTGTGTAGAGGGGGTGTGTTCTGAGTCTCTGGAGCAGCTGGACCCATGTGACTTACAGGGCCCACCAAAGGGGTACTGCGTAAGTGAAATAACAGCAGTGAGAGCTTCCATCTGTATTGATGGAAGTGCTCATAGCAGCTCAGTGGGCCCTCCCCAGGAGCATTGGGCCCCGGCACTTGCCGGGGGATATGACGCCAACCCTGCCTAAATGTGACAGTCACTTATGCACGTCTAATCCCAGATGTGCAGTATATTAGAGGTTTTTTTTTCACCCCAGTAACCAAAAAGCCGTATTTCTGGCCTAAATGTGACAATCACTTATGCATGTGTAATCCCAGATGTGCAGTATATTAGAGGCTTTTTTCATTACAGTATGCCAAAGACGTATTTCTGGCCTAAATGTGACACTTATGCACGTGTAATCCTAGATGTGCAGTATATCAAAGGCTTTTTTCACCCCAGTAACCAAAAAGCCGTATTTCTGGCCTAAATGTGACAATCACTTATGCATGTGTAATCCCAGATGTGCAGTATAGTAGAGGGTTTTTTCACCCCAGTATCCAGAAAACCGTATTTTTGGCCTAAATGTGACACTCACTTATGCTTGTCTAATCCCAGATGTGCAGTATATTAGAGGGTTTTTTCACCCCAGTAACCAAAAAAATGTATTTCTGGCCTAAATGTGACAGTCACTTATGCTTGTCTAATCCTAGATGTGCAGTATATTAGAGGTTTTTTTTACCCCAGTAACCAAAAAGCAGTATTTCTGGCCTAAATGTGACAATCACTTATGCACGTGTAATCCCAGATGTGCAGTATATCAGAGGCTTTTTTCACCCCAGTATGCCAAAGCCATATTTCTGGCCTAAATGTGACAATCACTTATGCATGTGTAATTCCAGATGTGCAGTATATTAGAGGGTTTTTTCACCCCAGTAACCAAAAAGCCGTATTTCTGGCCTAAATGTGACAATCACTTATGCATGTGTAATCCCAGATGTGCAGTATATTAGAGGCTTTTTTCATTACAGTATGCCAAAGACGTATTTCTGGCCTAAATGTGACACTTATGCACGTGTAATCCTAGATGTGCAGTATATCAGAGGCTTTTTTCACCCCAGTAACCAAAAAGCCGTATTTCTGGCCTAAATGTGACAATCACTTATGCATGTGTAATCCCAGATGTGCAGTGTATTAGAGGGTTTTTTCACCCCAGTATCCAGAAAACCGTATTTTTGGCCAAAATGTGACACTCACTTATGCTTGTCTAATCCCAGATGTGCAGTATATTAGAGGGTTTTTTCACCCCAGTAACCAAAAAAATGTATTTCTGGCCTAAATGTGACAGTCACTTATGCTTGTCTAATCCTAGATGTGCAGTATATTAGAGGTTTTTTTTACCCCAGTAACCAAAAAGCAGTATTTCTGGCATAAATGTGACAATCACTTATGCATGTGTAATCCCAGATGTGCAGTATATTAGAGGGTTTTTTCACCCCAGTAACCAAAAAGCTGTATTTCTGGCCTAAATGTGAAAGTCACTTATTCTTGTCTAATCCTAGATGTGCAGTATATTAGAGGGTTTTTTCACCCCAGTAGCCAAAAAGCAGTATTTCTGGCCAAAATGTGACACTCACTTATGCACATCTTATCCCAGATGTGCAGTATAGCAGAGGCTTTTTTCACCCCAGTATGCCAAAGCCGTATTTCTGGCCTAAATGTGACAATCACTTATACATGTGTAATCCCAGATGTGCACTATATTTAACAGATGTATTTTTTTTACCCCAGTAAGCAAAAAGCTGTATTTCTGGACTTGCAGACATGCAGATAGCCTGTGCTGGTGCACTATCGTTGCATAAAATGGCTGCCGATTATGTATTGATATTGACTAACTGAAAAAAAAAAGTTTTCAGTAGTAGTTGGCTCAGGGCAGGCTTAAAAAAATTGTGCACTGCACCCACAAAACACATTTGCTGTAGATCGCTGAGTAAATAAACCAGTTCTTGATAAGATTTCTCCATGATCTCTCCCTCACAGCAGCTGCAGCCTCTCCCTACACTAATCCGAGCAGAGTGACGGGCGGCGCTACGTGACTCCAGCTTAAATAGAGGCTGGGTCACATGCTGCAGTTGGCCAATCACAGCCATTCCAATAGTAGGCATGGCTGTGATGGCCTTTTGGGGCAAGTAGTATGACGCTTGTTGATTGGCTGCTTTGCAGCCTTTCAAAAGGCCCCATAAAAATCACTGAACGTAAATATTCGTTTTCGGGTCCGGGTTCGCTCAACTCTACCTGTGAGCAGTCGTTCAGCTGACAGTTGGCAATATTCATGTCTGGCTATTGAGCATTGTTAATACTTATTTTAAAGCACTATTGAGGGCACCATACATATGAAATACAAAATGATGCATAACATGAGACAATGAAAACAAGTACAAACATTTAAACATGAGCTTACTGAGTTATAGTCTGGATCCAGAAGGAGAGAGAGTCCTGCCCATGATGGCTTACCATCTACATGAACATGCAAGACTGTATGTACGGTATAATGTATGCACGTATGTATGGTTGTGTCATACAACATTATCATCCACACAGGCACAAGAGTTGGATTGGCTCTACAAAGAAATAGGGGTACATTTCTGTAACCTGTACATTGCACCACCCCACTTCATTGGCACCCTATGTGACTGTCTGCTGTGTCTACTCCATTCTGCTCTTTCTCATCCCAGCCTTGGCTATAACGAAAGAGGTTAACAAAACTGCATTAGTAAGTAGAAAAATCATTTCCGAGCAAACTATAATCTGTTTTTAACGTCTCGTAGAGGATGAGCCAGTAACTCACAAAAAGACAATCCCAGTGGTAAGTTCCAGCTCAGACACAGAGTTGGGCTCCTTCAGGGATGTTAAAAGATTCCATACAATTGAATGCCTCCCTTGACAAACCATCCATTATCTACAGATCTGAAAGTAGTTGAAATGGAAGTGCATCCAGCATGTTTATCCTGTTACTCCTTCCTTTATTAGGCCAACAGGACAATAGGCAAGGGCATTAATGGTGGCTTTTTGAGTCATATACAACTGTGCTCTACTTTCTCTTTGACAATAAGGACTTTTTAAGCCACTTCAACCACTGGGACCTTTTACATTAAGATTCCTTGTTCTTTTATTCTAGCTACCTAAAAGGTCTGAAATACAATGTGTCACACAACAGGGTTGGTTGTCTGGCAAAAACATAATTAGCGGCAATGGTATCAGAATACATCATACTGTTTAGAGATGAGCGAATCGAATCCCACAAAGTGAAATTCGATCCGAATTTAAGGATAAATTTGATTCGCCTAGAAGCCGAATTTCCTCGATTTAACCTTAAATAGTATAAAAAACTAAAAAATTAAAACTTACCTCCTCTATTTGCTCGCGATGGGCCGCCAGCCTCCATCTTGCTTGTGTAGTGTCCCACTAGATAAATGTGGGCACTACACAAGGGTCAATTGGGCCACATTGTTCTCCACCTCCTGTGGGACAGTGGCAGTGTATTTCACAGTACATTTTAATGCATTTTTAATATGTATTCTATGTGTATTTTCCCTGTGATATGTGCAGCAGGCCTATTATGGTGTAGTTTAACATCCTAGACACTAGAGGGAGCTAGGGAGCCCCTAGTATATATACTTAGACCCAGACAGGAAGGAGTTAGTCTGTAGTCAGGAGTCTGTGGAGAGACAGAAGTGAGAGGGCACCAGCCAGAGACAAGCTGAGGGCCTCCTCCTGACATGCAGCTAGACAGCCCAGGCTTCTAGTTGCCACCAGGAGGCTAGTGAAGGATTATAACCTGCCTGAAGTTCCTGAGCATTTGTTAGCTCAGAAGATTCACCCCAAGAGAAGAGTTTGCCTCCTGGGAGAAAACCTGCAGTTCCCTAACCAGAGCAGTGCAGAGCCAGTGTTCCAGCTAAGTCAAGTAAGCTGAAGGGCAGAAGGATCATTAACCTAAAGCAAGGGATATATACCTGAGGAGGATTTCTACCAAGGATAAAGCCAGCATTAGGGCATACGGGCCTTGGGATAGAAACAGACAGAAGTTCTGAGGAACAGTGTACAGTATTTCTGAGGAGAAGGTACAGCCTGGTCTGTGAGTGTTGTTTAACCCTCTGAGTATCTTGCAAAGAACATTGTTGCCTGCCAATTGTAAGAGCCTGCTTGTGATGTGATACTGCTATGTGGAACTGAACCTATAAGAGACTGTATAAAGTTAAACGTTTTCCAGTAAAGAAAAGTTTGGTTCACTACAACGCTGTGTTCCTCACTTATTACAACTATAAATCGGTGTGCCACCGTTACAGGCACTGGCGTCACGAACCTTAAAGGGACCTTGCCCTAGGCACATTAAACATCTGCAACATCCAGGGCACCTCACCCACCATCAGGTCTGGTCCCTATATACAGAGAGTGACCCAGAGGACTACTGTGCCAGCCTCTCCATCACTGCTGTACGCTGCCCAGGGTCATCCTACAAACTGTGAGTAACCCATAGCAACCCTTGTTTGCCTAAGTAACCATGACCTCACATCGTTATACCCTGCAGACCTGCGTACTGCATATTTTGGCATCACGAACAGGATCCGATCATTCCTGCGCCATTGTGGAATTTAAACTGTGTGCCGTTATTTGCCCATAAAGTGACTAAGCCCTACTTGTTTATTGAAAAATTGGCGCCTTCTGCTAAGAAGAGCGGGAAAGACTGTATGTCCGCGCCACCGCCCTGTCTGCAAATTTACATGTCTGCTAAAATGGACTCCGCCTCCCCATGTTGGAGTACCCGGGGGGGCGGCCTCCCGGAGCGGTGGGAGGTCGCAGGCGAGATACTGAGTGCCGCCCTGTCGCTCTCCAGAGAAGGATCGAGCATGTTGGAGAGCGAGGACTGCTCTGAATTATTGGCCGCACCTGTTGGATTAAACATGGATTTTACTAATATGAAGCAAGAGGACGCTCCACCGGCCTACTCTCCGGGACCGGAGAGACCCACCTGCCTGTCGCCAGGGGCACAGCCTGAGCCCTACTTCGGCTCGTGGAGGGATGTTGTCAGGCCGAGTTTACAATGGTCGGCACTTATGGCAGAGGTGCGGGAGGCCGCGATTAAAAGGACTACGCGCACGCCACTACGCAACCCCGTCTGGAAAGGAGAATGGGGGTAGTGGTGACATTCGACAAGGACCGAGGCTTTGGTTTTATCCAAGACTACACTACCGGCAGAAATCTATATCACATCGCTATACCCTGCAGGCCTGCGTACTGCACTTGAAGATCTCGCGTCGCACAGGATTTCGGCCGAGATCTTCAAGCAAGATGGCGGCGGCAGGCCCGTCGCGAGCAAATGGAGGCGGAAAGTTTAATAACTTTTTTTTAATTGTTAATTTTACACTCAGATGCCGCAATCCTGTATGAACGGGGCATCTGAGGGTTACAATGATGGGGGTGGAGCTATCGCAGCTTCCTGTCATTGCACCCACTACTTACAAAAAAATGCGCTTCGTGACGTAATTCATCACAAAGCGAATTTATTTGTGAAATTCGGCGAATCAGCCAATCGAACTTTTAAGAAATTCGCACATCTCTAATACTGATAGTGCCATTACCATGCACTAAATATTCCTGAAACTGAGTACCTTCTAGATAAATTGATCTTGATAACGATTCACTATATAAAAAATGTTGGATATGTTATAGAGACGTATCAAAGGTTTTGATCGGTTTGGGTGCTGCGACCCCCACTTATTTCTAGAATGAGGAAAGAGAAGAACATGCATATTGCTCTGTCTCCTCGCTATACAAGAAAGGCTTCATAGAAGTCTATGGGCCCATCTTGATTCCATCCATAGCAGCGAGGAGAGTGCCATATGTGCACTCTTCTCTCTTCGTTGTATAGATCGTTGGGGGTCTCAGCACTCAGACCTCCACCAGTCAAAACCTTTGATATGTCTTTATGACAAACCAACTTGTTTTAGTAACGCTTTCACTTGGGTCTTGCTGGTGGGCCAAAAACCCAATGCATCATCATCAGCACAAGATATCTATTTGTGGCCACAACTACAATAGTATTAAAGAATTCACTAAATTGCAGACCTTTCTCCTATGCACATGGAAGAACTCTGTATATGGAAGCACATTGGCTTTGTGGTGCTGCTCATACTCTATGAGCTGACATAGTGCTTCATAGCTCAGAATCCAATAGAGCATGCCACAGATTTTATTCTGTGAAACCAGTCCTTCCCTTCGGGGCACACTCTGGTTTTGGGGTTCTCCTGCCCGATGGTGTTTGAGGTGCCCTTGATGTTGCTGTTTTACTGTGCGAGGCAGGGTTCTGGTTGTCATGACGCCAGCACCTTGGGGTGCAAATGTAGTATGGTATAATGATGAGATTGGTGTTGGTATAACAAATCCACAGTACTTTACTGAAGCCGGCCAGCAGGTGATCCACACAAGCATTATTCACATGTAATGCAGTCTTCACTCATGGAGCCCTCCTACTCCCTATCCAACTTTATGGGATTTGTAGTACATGCACATAACACATGAAATACAGTGTTATTAACACTTTCAATGCTTTTCAGTGTATTTCAGGACACTGCATATGGAATCTAAGGCCTGTTTCACACTGGTGTTAATGGTTCCGGCAGGCTGTTCAGGCAGGGGAACAGACTGCCAGATCTGTAACTACTGTGTGCAGCCGTGCACGCAGCAGTTTTTGTCCAGCTGCCTTTCGGCATATCTGTCGTGCGGTGGCCAGATCTCAGCCGGTCCCCATTATAGTGAATGGGGCTGGACAGACTTATGGCAGCGCACGGCTGCACACGGTAGTTACATATCCGGCAGGCTGTTCTCCTACCAGAACCGCCTGCCGGAACCATTAACTCCAGTGTGAAACAGGTGTAAACCTCGAAAACCTCAGTATGTCTACAGTACATATCAAGTTGGAAGCATACCAAGGTACAGTAGGGCCTCACAAAAATGTATGTATGTCATATTATAAACCCCAAAAAAGTTGTAGGTAGCCCTAATATTCTCTTGTACACAAACTATGTGGCATTCTAGTGCCTTCTGGCATGGTACCATAAACCCTACCGCTGTAATCAATGGGGAGAAACAAGGCTTAGAGTTCATCACGCTGAAGGCACTTCTGATTTGCAGTCTGACTGTCCAACTCTGTACAGGGAGTGCAGAATTATTAGGCAAGTTGTATTTTTGAGGATTCATTTTATTATTGAACAACAACCATGTTCTCAATGAACCCAAAAAAACTCATTAATATCAAAGCTGAATATTTTTGGAAGTAGTTTTTAGTTTGTTTTTAGTTTTAGCTATTTTAGGGGGATATCTGTGTGTGCAGGTGACTATTACTGTGCATAATCATTAGGCAACTTAACAAAAAACAAATATATACCCATTTCAATTATTTATTTTTACCAGTGAAACCAATATAACATCTCAACATTCACAAATATACATTTCTGACATTCCAAAACAAAACAAAAACAAATCAGTGACCAATATAGCCACCTTTCTTTGCAAGGACACTCAAAAGCCTGCCATCCATGGATTCTGTCAGTGTTTTGATCTGTTCACCATCAACATTGCGTGCAGCAGCAACCACAGCCTCCCAGACACTGTTCAGAGAGGTGTACTGTTTTCCCTCCTTGTAAATCTCACATTTGATGATGGACCACAGGTTCTCAATGGGGTTCAGATCAGGTGAACAAGGAGGCCATGTCATTAGATTTTCTTCTTTTATACCCTTTCTTGCCAGCCACGCTGTGGAGTACTTGGACGCGTGTGATGGAGCATTGTCCTGCATGAAAATCATGTTTTTCTTGAAGGATGCAGACTTCTTCCTGTACCCCTGCTTGAAGAAGTTGTCTTCCAGAAACTGGCAGTAGGACTGGAAGTTGAGCTTGACTCCATCCTCAACCCGAAAAGGCCCCACAAGCTCATCTTTGATGATACCAGCCCAAACCAGTACTCCACCTCCACCTTGCTGGCGTCTGAGTCGGACTGGAGCTCTCTGCCCTTTACCAATCCAGCCACGGGCCCATCCATCTGGCCCATCAAGACTCAATCTCATTTCATCAGTCCATAAAACCTTAGAAAAATCAGTCTTGAGATATTTCTTGGCCCAGTCTTGACGTTTCAGCTTGTGTGTCTTGTTCAGTGGTGGTCGTCTTTCAGCCTTTCTTACCTTGGCCATGTCTCTGAGTATTGCACACCTTGTGCTTTTGGGCACTCCAGTGATGTTGCAGCTCTGAAATATGGCCAAACTGGTGGCAAGTGGCATCTTGGCAGCTGCACGCTTGACTTTTCTCAGTTCATGGGCAGTTATTTTGCGCCTTGGTTTTTCCACACGCTTCTTGCGACCCTGTTGACTATTTTGAATGAAACGCTTGATTGTTCGATGATCACGCTTCAGAAGCTTTGCAATTTTAAGAGTGCTGCATCCCTCTGCAAGATATCTCACTATTTTTGACTTTTCTGAGCCTGTCAAGTCCTTCTTTTGACCCATTTTGCCAAAGGAAAGGAAGTTGCCTAATAATTATGCACACCTAATATAGGGTGTTGATGTCATTAGACCACACCCCTTCTCATTACAGAGATGCACATCACCTAATATGCTTAATTGGTAGTAGGCTTTCGAGCCTATACAGCTTGGAGTAAGACAACATGCATAAAGAGGATGATGTGGTCAAAATACTCATTTGCCTAATAATTCTGCACGCAGTGTATAGCACTTATCAAGGAGGAAAGGGGTGGTATGTTGCAGAACAAGAAGAGGATGTTGTGTGGTAAAACATGGGAGAGGGGAAAGTGCGGCAACGATTGAGTGATGGGGCAGATTTATGTTACAAAATTTGGGGTAAAAGGTGTGCTACAAACAAGGTGAGAGGAACAATGTATGACATTTACCTGACAATATTCTACCCATTTGGCTGTATCCAAGATCCAGACTGGCTCCTCTAAATCTCCACACCATTCTCCAACGTAGCCGAAGATAATGTCCTGGGTCTGCATTTCTTGCCCGATTATAGGCTTAGTGCTAGTCTCTTTATGTTAAGCCCAGCTGTTACCAAAATGCCTCATTCATGCTGACTAGTGTTGATCGAGCACCAAAGTGCTCGGGTGCTCGAGTAGAACACTTTGGGATGCTCGGCAGAGCACCCGAGCACAATGGAAGTTAATGGGAGAGCCTGAGCATTAAACCAGGCAGGTGTCTGATTTATAGGAAAAGGTAAGAAATCGATGGAAGCACCACTGAAATGGTTCGGGAGCAGCATGGGGAGGATGTCTGGATGCATCTTGGACTCCCAGGTCGCTGCTGGGAATAATGTTGTCCGAGTAGTACACCAATTTTACAGACTGACAATAATACGCACCAAACCGAAGATAAAATCGATATTAGAGGAAAAATTGTTAGGAAACATTCTTTCCTGTATATTTACTTGTATATAAAGTGCAAATGTTGCCAAAAATTACAAGGAAGAGGCACTCCGATACAACCTGTATATCACATAAAGGAGGGCCTCATTCACATTGTGGTACATAAAGCCTATGCACTTAAGGCCTCATGCACACGACCGTATGCATTTTGCGGTTCGCAAAAAAAAAAACTGATGACGCCCGTATGGCATCCTTTTTTTTGCGTATCCGTTATTTTTGCGGATCCATTGTAATAATGCCTATCCTTGTCCGCAAACTAGAAAAAAAAATAGGACATGCACTATTTTATTTGCGGGGCTACGGAACGGACATACTGATGCGGACAGCACATGGTGTGCTGTCCTCATTTTTTGCGGACCCATTGAAATGAATGGGTCCGCATCCTATCAGCATAAAAAACGGAACGGACAAGTAAACAAAATACGGTCGTGTGCATGAGGCCTAAGTGAAAGGGCTGCCAAAAATTTCAAGGAACCGGCACTCCAATACACCCTTTATTACACATAAAGGAGGGCATCATACACAGCCTTGAAAAATTATGATTGATGGCCTGCTGATGACCCTCAAAAACATTAGGAGCTAGGGCCTGCTGCTGATCTGACCATCTAAAACATTAGGGGTGAGGGTCTGCTGCTGATCTGACCATCTAAAAAATTAGGGGTGAGGTCTGCTGCTGGTCTGACCATCTAAAACATTAGGGGTGAGGGTCTGCTGCTGATCTGACCATCTAAAAAATTAGGGGTGAGGTCTGCTGCTGGTCTGACCATCTAAAACATTAGGGGTGAGGGTCTGCTGCTGGTCTGACCATCTAAAACATTAGGGGTGAGGGTCTGCTGCTGAGCTGACCATTTAAGGCTACTTTCACACTAGCATTCGGGGCTCCGCTTGTGAGCTCCGTTTGAAGGCTCTCACAAGCGGCCCCGAACGCATCCGTACTGCCCTAATGCATTCTGAGTGGATGCGGATCCGCTCAGAATGCATCAGTCTGGCAGCGTTCAGCCTCCGCTCCGCTCAGCAAGCGGACACCTGAACGCTGCTTGCAGCGTTCGGGTGTCCGCCTGGCCGTGCGGAGGCAAGCGGATCCGTCCAGACTTACAATGTAAGTCAATGGGGACGGATCCGTTTGAAGTTGACACAATATGGCTCAATTTTCAAACGGATCCGTCCCCCATTGACTTTCAATGTAAAGTCTGGACGGATCCGTCTGAACAACTTTCACACTTAAAATTTGTTTTAAACTATAATGCAGACGGATCCGTTCAGAACGGATCCAAACGTCTGCATTATAGGAGCGGATCCGTCTGTGCAGACATCAGACGGACCCGCTCTGAACGCAAGTGTGAAAGTAGCCTAAAATATTACGGGTGGGGGTCTGCTGCTGATATGACCTTCTAAAACATTAGGAGTGAGGGTCTGCTGCTGATCTGACCTTCTAAAACATTAGGGGTGAGGGTCTGTTGCTGAGCTGACCATCTAAAACATTAGGAGCTAGGGCAGCCTAATAAGCATGTTGATATGATGGAGGAGGAGGACGAGAAAAGTAAGATTGAACCATATACCCTTTTTTGTGGTGGAAGGGGTACATGGGAATACAGTGTATTCAATACACCATAAAAGCCACATTTAAAGTTTCTTTATATCCAGCTGCTTTCCTCTGGTGGAGTAGAGAAGTCAGGGGAAATCCAGGCCTTGTTCATTTAGATAAGAATCAACCTGTCAGCATTTTCAGTTGACAGTCGGATGCGCTTATCAGTTATTATGCTCCCAGCAGCACTATATACACGCTCTGACAAAACGCTGGCGGCAGTGCAGGCCAGCACTTCCAAGGCGTGTTCGTGCCACATGTCCAGCTTGGACACCTAATAGTTGTAAGGCACAGAGGGATCTTTGAGGATGCTGACACGGTCTGGTACGTACTCTTTCACCATCTTTCAAAACTTTTCTCTCCTTGTGACACTAGGCCGTGCATCAGGGTGAGGGTGCTGGTGGGGTCTCATGAAACTGTCCCAGGCCTTGGAGAGTGTTGCCTTGCCTCTGTTGGAACTGCTGTGTGTTCCCCTAGTCTCCCCTCCTTGGTTGCCCAAGGAACTATGTACTCTGAGGCCAGCGTTGTCAGCTGGAAATTTTTGGAGCAATTTTTCCACAAGGACCTTCTAGTATTGCACTATTTTGTTTGTCCTCTCCACCACAGGAATGAGAGATGAGAAGTTCTCTTTGTAGCGGGGTCGAGAAGGGTGAACAACCAGTAATTGGTGTTGGCCAAAATGCGTATAATGCGAGGGTCATGGGAAAGGCAGCATAACATAAAGTCAGCCATGTGTGCCAGAGTCCAAACAGACAAGACTTCACTGTCCTCATCAGGAGGATCACTCTCAATCTCCTCTTCCTCTTCCTCCTCTTCAGCCCATCCACGCTGAACAGATGGAATAAACCTGCTATAGGTAATACCCTCTGTAGCGGAGGCAACTGTCTCCTGCTCCTCCTCCTCATCATCCAATTTGCGCTGAGAAGACGAACTGAGGATGGTCTGGCTATCACCCTGTGTACGGTCTTCCCCCATTTCCACCTCTTCCACATGCAAAGTGTCCACCTTCAAAGTTGCGTAAAACCTCACAGAGATCAGACATCCATGCCCACTTGTCGCTTGTGAAGAGCGGAAGCTGACTGGAAAAGTGACGCCCATGTTGCAGCTGGTATTCCACTACTGCCCTCTGCTGCTCACAAAGCCTGGCCAACATGTGGAACGTGGAGTTCCAGCGTGTGCTCACGTCGCACAACAATCAGTGAGCTGGCAATTGCAAGTGCTGCTGCATTGTTGACAGACCGGCGGCAGCTGTAGATGACTTTTGGAAATGGGCACAAACGTGGCGCACCCTCACCAGTAGCTCAGGCAAATTGGAGTAGGTTTTGAGAAACCACTGAACCTTTAAGTTGAAGTCGAGGGCTAGTCATGGTATGTGTGTGAGCTTGCCGAGCTCCAAAGCCGCACCAAGTTACGGCCATTATCAGACCCAACCATGACTGGTTGTAGGTTGAGTAGCGAGAGCCACAGCTCAGTCGGGTCCCTTATACCCTGACACAGCTCTGCGGCGGTGTGCTGTTTGTCACCTAAGCAAATAAGTTTCAGCTCGGCCTGTTGCCACATCCCCACTGCAGTGCTACACTGCTTCCAGCTACTGACTGATGGCTGACTGGTGCTGCAAGATGACAATTCAGAGGTGGAAGTGGAGGAACCTGTGCCATCCCAGAGTATGACTCACTCCCGGCCTCCACAACGTTCACCCAGTGCGTCGTCACGGAAATGGAGCGTCCCTGGCCGAATGCGTTTGTCCATGTGTCCGTGGTTAAGTGGACCTTCCCAATAACTGCATTGGTCATAACACGGCTGATGTTACAGGACAAATGTTGGTGTATGGTGGGGACGGCACACCGGAAAAAATTGGGGCAACTGGGAACTGTGTAATGAGGGACGACCACCACCATCAGGCTGTGGAAAGCTACGGTGTCCACAAGTCTAAATGGCAACATTTCCAGGGCCAGCAATTTGGAAAGGTGTGCATTTAGTGCTATGGCCTGTGGGTGGGTGGCTGGGTATTTGCGCTTTTGTTCAAAGGCCTGGGGTATGGACATCTGTACGCTGCGCTGGGACACAGAAGTGGATGTGGTAGATGATGATGCTTGCGAAGGTCCAGGTGCAGTGCAAGAGGCATCCGGGCCTGTGTCTTGGACAGGGGATTGGCCAGCACGTAACACAGGGGAAGAGGAGGCAGTGGTGTGACCCACAGACACTGATTGTGGACCCAGGTGTTCGGCCCACCTATTAGGGTGCTTTAATGTCATGTGGCGGATCATGCTGGGGGTGGTGAGGTTGCTAGTGTTCACGCCCCTGCTCATTTTGGTATGGCACATGTTGCAAATGACAATTTCTGCTGCAATCCAACCGACCACCTGGTCGCACTGGTGTGATGTTGCGAGTGGTGTCCTGCACCGCCCTGCCAACTAGGACATGAAGCTAGGTATCGTGGATGAGTGTGTTTCTTGTGCTCTGGCAGCAGGCACAGTTTCACCGCGCACAGAGCCACGGCCTCTGTGTGCACCATCAGCAGCACGGTCACTTCTTTTCCCCTGGTTCTTCTGTCAATTTCCAAAGAGTTGCTTCTCATTTGTGGTCATGGCTACGGCCAAGAGATATCCGAAGAACCCTAGGGAGAGAAACAACGGGAACAACCTAACCCAGCTAGGCGTGTCTTAGCTCACCTGACTAAATGGCTTGTTGTGTGCCCTAAGCCATGATCGTGGGTAGGCCTATAAGTGGACAAAAACCAAGCCAGGTAGGGTAGAAAAGGAACTTGAATGGCATGTGCAAACGAATCCCCAAGCCAACTGCAAGGCGTCAGGGATCTAGAGCGAAAATTCAGGGTGTATGAGGCAAGGCCAGAAGGAGACCTACAACCCATCTTGTGGATGACAAGGCCAGAGACATGATGCTCAATATTCCGGATACTGCCCCAAAGCGGAATGGAGGACCGGGAATACGTTGTGAAATGGATCATGAAAACCAACTGAACCTTGTAAAGTTTTGGTTCTAGTGCGAGTACTGGCAATGCCCTAGCCTCAGGAGATCGTGGGACTGAAACCTAACTGCCTAGACTATGCAGGAATGAGGGCCAAAAAGAACCATGTAGATAGGAAGAGAATCCTTGAATAGTTCCCCAGACAACAGCTATCTGCTAGCCGTGGTCCGCGCGTTGTTCTACTGTGTGCCCCTGAGAATTGTTTTAACGCTTGAGACGTGAAGACCGACCTACTATCTGAATCTTCTACAGAGAGGAAATGCTGGACCTTGTCCAAAACCCAATTCAACATGGTTGTAGGGAGTCTGAGGTTAGTGCGGAAAGAAGCTACAAAGCCATAATATACAAGATTCTGTCTATGCCCTCCCATGAGTGAGGGAATGCAATTGCAATGAAGCTTCCGGCAAAAATGAATTCCTGGTCGTGGTAAAAAGGCAAAGACTTTGCGCGGGGACCTGGTTGACAAGATATGATCGACTACGATCACAGACTGAAATGCGAGAGGGAATTGCCCTACTTGTTCTTCCTCTGGCAGGACCTGAACGAAAGCATGAACAATTAAAGCAAGACTAAATATCTGCGTAAGACATGACAATGATGCTGTAGGGCGAACCGGACCAGTTTGCGAACCGGACCAGTTTCCTAATAATCCATCAACATGGATTATTAGGAAATTAGGGAAGCAGGTATGTATGCGATACATACGGGCCAAATCAGCCCAGATGCACAGATGGACAACCAACCAGGCAATCAGCCCAGCAGGACTGAAAGCAGTCATCGGGCCCCCGAAGCCAAGGGGCCGAAGCTGTCATCGGGCCCCCGAAGCCAAGGGGCCGAAGCTATCATCGGGCCCCCGAAGCCAAGGGGCCGAAGCTGTCATCGGGCCCCCGAAGCCAAGGGGCCGAAGCTGTCATCGGGCCCCCGAAGCCATGGGGCAGAGTTTTTTTTATTTTTTTGTCAAGAATTATAACTATAATAAGTGACCTGAATAAGGTGCAGGTGAAATTAAACCATGAGCCTGACCGATGTGGCAGGCGATACCTAAGATAAACTATGTGGCCTGAATAACATGCAAGGCGAAATATCGTTAGGAACGAGACCTGACCGACGTGGAAGATGACCGCCAACAAGAGTTCAACTGCATGACCTGAAAAGACGAAGGGAAACGTGACAGAAAATGGAGATAATAACGGACATGAACTAAAATGAAACCTAAATAACATAAGCTGGCAAGCAGGTAAAGATGTGAGTCATTCAAAACCAAAAGCATAGCTGCACAGGTGGACAGACAACCATTGGTCGGACCCCTGAAGCCATGGGGCCGAAGCAACCACCAGGGACCCATGAGGCCGGGCAGCCGCCGGGATGCGAACCTTAAGAATTAAGGACGGCTGGGGAAAAGACTGGGGCTTAACCCAACAGGACTCTATAACCTAGAAAGACAAAGACATGGGGTAAAGCTTCTTAATGAAATGAGGCTGAAATGAACCGCAAGTACTAATCTGTAAAATATAAATGAACAAAACTTCTGAAAGGTGTGCCATGGAAAATAGTATCAGATGGCCGTATAACCTACCAATGTCGATGACAATTGTGAAATCCTCTAAGCCAAGAGCCACTCCAGCGAGCCTCTTATGGCGGAGCCATGCGCGCGATTCCCGTATGACGGGAGCCATGCGCGCGATTCCCGTATGGCGGGAGCCATGCGCGCGATTCCCGTATGGCGGGAGCCATGCGCGCGAGTCCCTTATGGCGGGAGCCATGCGCGCGAGTCCCTTATGGCGGGAGACATGCGCGCGAGTCCCTTATGGCGGGAGACATGCGCGCGAGTCCCTTATGGCGGGAGACATGCGCGCGAGTCCCTTATGGCGGGAGACATGCGCGCGAGTCCCTTATGGCGGGAGACATGCGCGCGAGTCCCTTATGGCGGGAGACATGCGCGCGAGTCCCTTATGGCGGGAGACATGCGCGCGAGTCCCTTATGGCGGGAGACATGCGCGCGAGACCCTTATGGCGGGAGACATGCGCGCGAGTCCCTTATGGCGGGAGACATGCATGCGAGTCCCTTATGGCGGGAGACATGCGCGCGAGTCCCTTATGGCGGGAGACATGCGCGCGAGTCCCTTATGGCGGGAGACATGCGCGCGAGTCCCTTATGGCGGGAGACATGCGCGCGAGTCCCTTATGGCGGGAGACATGCGCGCGAGTCCCTTATGGCGGGAGACATGCGCGCGAGTCCCTTATGGCGGGAGACATGCGCGCGAGTCCCTTATGGCGGGAGACATGCGCGCGAGTCCCTTATGGCGGGAGACATGCGCGTGAGTCCCTTATGGCGGAACAAGGATCAGATGACCGTGCGAACTACGAATGACGATGCCAGTCGTGAGGTCCTGCAAACCACTTATGCAGCACCAGAATGCCGTGGGGACTCGCATAACCATGGCCCCCTCCAACAGCAAACCTGGGACACTAACCAGCCTACAACCATGTCGTACCCCTAACAAACAAAACATGGAAAACGGTCATGGGGCCCCCAGAGCCATGAGGCCGGATCAGTCATAGGGCCCCCGAAGACAGAGGGATGACGTTACGGTGACGATAAGTAATTAAAACGTAAGCCGGACCTGATGGGATATGCAGCGACTTGAATCATTGGATTGGCTAGAAGGCGGCCTAAGGACCATAACTGTGAACAGGCTTTGAAAATATAGACATTAGTAATCCGAAGCACGTTCATACATAAAACACTAACCACCGCGAACCATAACACGTAAACATGAAATTGAAACAAAGATGGGAGAAAAACAAGAGCCTGAGGCATTGCAAGTTCGCTAAGAGAAGTCTCTTATCGTGACAAACAAATGAACAGCTTGTGAAAACATAGCAGGAGACGTACTCCTATTGGCCCACTGACCTCTGCTGAGGAGCTGTTTGGTGAACTGGGGCAGGAGACCAATCTGAGTGAATACGAACCAGAAGTAAAAGGAGACCAGTCTGAGTGATTATGAACCAGGATTAAACAGAAAAGTAGGCCTATGGAATGTAACAGACCACCGAGGAAGGGAACGTAAGCCTGAAAAGAACACAGTTATGTTTGTCGGGAGAGAGGTACCGGAGCGGTGGGTGCAGACTGCCCCGATGAGATTATTTAGTAAAACCATGCTGTAGCAATGAACAGGAGAATGCAGCTTTGAGTGGGAGGAGAGTACAGCACATGATGTAACAACAAATGGGTGAATACAGCTTTGGATGTGAGTGATACCTAAAAAAAACATGGTATGGGCGCAGCTCTGAGTATGGGTAGCTCATGAAAAGCATGGTAATAAAGCAGACGTATAAATGCAATCTGAAAGTGAGCAGAGTATTGACGTGATGCGAAAGCAGATACGTAAACGCAGCTCTAGTAGTGAATGGAGTATAGGACAAGATGTAAAAGCAGACATGCGGACGCAGCTTTGGATGCGAACGGAATATTAACTTGATGTGACAGCAGACATGGAAAGTGGCTTTGGTGAGTGGGGTATACGAACTGGTGTAGCAGTAGAAGTGTGAACACAACTGTGGGTATAAGAAGAGCATGACATTTGGTATAACAGCAGCTCTGGTTGTGAATGGAGCATAACATAGATGTAACAGCGACGTGAATGCAGTTCTTGAAATGGGCCTGGAAAGAACCTGTAGTAGCATAGGACGTGTGAACGCAGCTCTGAGTGCGAGTAGAGCAAACATGATGTACCGATAGACGTATGAATGCAACTCTGCTCGTGGGTGGAGAGCAAAAAATGATTTGACAGCGTAGTGGGAATGCACCTCTGGGTGTGGCCGAGAATGAAATTGGAATAGCAGCTCTACATGTGAGTGGAGCATAAACATGATGTAACAGTGAACGTGAATGCATCTCTGAAACAAGCCTAGTATGAACATGATGTGACAGCAGACATGTAAACACAGCTCTCACAGTGAGCAGAGCAGACATGGTATATCAGTCGACGCATGAACGCAGCTCTGGTTGTGAGTGAGCAAGGTGGGAACACCAGGGTGGTGCGTCCAGAACTGGAGTAACCGTAGCAGCTATGGCTGTAAGCTGAGTACACAACATGTAATAACAGGCGTGTAATACGGATCCGGCTGTCGGCTGGGTACGGAATGAGATGTAACAGCCAACAGGTGACCGCAGCTTGAATGTGAGACCAATCTGAGTGAATACGAACCAACAGTAGGAAAGTGCTGGACAGTAAAGATGTGCGGATGCAGCATAAAGACATGAAATAAAAGCCAAAAGTGTAAATGCCGCTCAGGATAACAGCAGAGCATAAAAGTGCGGCAGGGTTTTTAAGTACATGGAGCAGTGAAATACGTGGAGTCTAAAGATGGTGGTAGCGGGGGGGAGGGGGAGACACGTGCCAAGGAACAGCTACAGCAAGAGGCCTAAACAATAAACACTGCGTCCGATCTCCAAACATGACGTCACGTGCAGCCCGGGTAACTCTTCCTTTACAGCAAACCGGCTGAAGTAACTTTTCCTACGAGATGAACAAAGCGAGTAAAACTTGTAAGATTTATAGGAACTAACTCCTATTACCAACAAACAAAGTTGAAAAGAAATAGAAGTATTTAGCCCCAATGAGCAAACCTGAGGTAGCAGATTCTGAGGCGAAGCCTCCCGTTCGCTAGCAAAGTCGGATCCAACCAGCCAGGAGAGACGGCCCCGGCCCAACCTACTTACATAGTATGGCGCGTGCGTGCTACGGTAGCAGAGAGCAAAATAACAAGCTCCATGCTGCAAAGAAAGACTCCTACCACCAGAGAAGCTAGTTACTAATGACACCCAGCGGCAGCTGTGCACCTGAGAACCCACGCCGGGGAGTGAGGCTGTGGCTCGTATATGAAGAGCCTCCGCCCCTCCCACAAATGCAGGCTGACTAATCAGCCTTACCAACTTATGATAATTCTATCCTTAAAGGAATGGAAATCAGATCTCCATGCATTACATTTCTGCGACTTTTGGTGGTGGTAGAGGTAGTCCTGTCTCCTAGAACTTGTTGCCTGAGTTCAAAAGGACCTTCTACTATATATGAAGACAGTTGTCTTATAAATAGCACATAGTTAATGGAGGGACCTGTTTACCACAGGATATGTGATGTGTCTGATCAGAGCTAGGGCCTCCATGATCAAGAAAAGGATAGCCCCGTGCCTCCTTTTATAACGGTGTGGCATGCACGTTACCATTTCCTTCATAGTCTGTGGTACTGGTGAACATAGCCTAGGACAGCACTTGGGTGTCTTCGGCAGTCTGACAGAGTTTGAATGAAGGTGCAGTGTGTATGCTTGACTGTCACACTATTCAAACAGGAAACTAAGGACCTCCATTCTCATGATTGGGAGATAGGGGACGTAGATGTGGGCTCCCCACCATCAGACACGTATCCTATCCTGCACCTTCTTGTTGTGCAGAGAATGACCTAATAAAGAGCAGTTAAAAGCCCTTGGGGTTCATACAAAGAGAAGTTCGTTCTGGAACCAATTCAATTTGGATTATTGCCTCATATCATGTGCTATACAATATAATCCAGCTCTGGCCTTCTAACTGTGGCCCACAAGTCCCGCAGGGTCACCCATGGGCTTGTGTCTTTGAAACCCTGTTATATATGAATTTGAAGGAGGGGGTTAATGAAGGATCGTTGTTACCTTATTATAGGCCACATAGCAGCCATTCCTTTTGCTTATGCTGTTGTAGTAACATGTCTCTATACAAGTTAGCAGCCAGTAAAGATGAGAACAGATGCTCCTTTAAGACGCCAGTGAAGTTTTATATGGAGATGCCTGATCTGTTTAAATAATTCATACGGAGAGATATAAAAGAGAGACCATTAAAAACACAGTGCAACTTCCCTGCCCCTCCAAGATTCCTCTTCAAGCCCTGTATATTTGCAACGTTGTCAATACTAAGACAGGAGCACGCGAGAAACAGAACAGAAAAATATACTGGAAACTAATAAACGGCTTATTGTAATGGAGTTAGCTTCAGGGCTTTAATAACCAGATCCCTTAGCTCATGTCTGTGGAGTCTTCTGTAGCAAGCAAAGACCTACAGAGGAGCCAGAATGCTAAAACACATCGGTCAGAGCAATAATGTTGACTCTATTTTTTCCAGCTCTTTGCAATTTTTATAAACTTCTTGCAAAATTGACTTTATATTATATTTTAATGTTGCATTTGGAGGATTTTAATATAATTCCAAACATTAAGCATTGCTGTGAGGACTCTGCCGATAAGAGAAGCTTTACTGCCCTCTAATGGAAGCATAGCAAGTAGGCGATTGCAAGAATTTATGAGACGGTGTTTAGTACGCGTTAAAGTGGAGGTTGATGGTCACAATAAACTGGAGCACAGCTAGCTAAATTCAACACTCGGCAGCAGAACCTGGAGACCATTAAAGGGAACCTTTCACCAGGAAATTCACTATGCTTTGCAGAGCTAGCTCAGCTAAATGCAATGTTACCTACATTCTTGAGGAAAAGTACCTTTCATCCAGGGCCGATCCTACACGGGGTGCAGTGGGTGCCCCGCACCCCAGCGCTGTCACCCGAAAGGCGCCGAGCGCAGGGCCGGACTGGCCTGCCGGGATAGCGGGAAATTTTTTTATATAGGTACAATACTGGGCTGGCACATGATAAGGGGGGCTACTGGGCTGGCACATAAGGGGGGCTACTGGGCTGGCACATAAGGGGGGACTACTGGGCTGGGCTGGCACATGATAAGGGGGGCTACTGGGCTGGCACATGATAAGGGGGGACTACTGGGCTGGCACATGATAAGGGGGGACTACTGGGCTGGCACATGATAAGGGGGGACTACTGGGCTGGCACATGATAAGGGGGGCTACTGGGCTGGCACATGATAAGGGGGGACTACTGGGCTGGCACATGATAAGGGGGGACTACTGGGCTGGCACATGATAAGGGGGGACTACTGGGCTGGCACATGATAAGGGGGGCTACTGGCACATGATATGGGGGGCTACTGGCACATGATATGGGGGCACTCTGGCTACTGGCACATGATATGGGGGCACTCTGGCTACTGGCACATGATAATGGGGGGGATCTGGCTACTGGCACATGATATGGGGGGGGCTCTGGCTACTGGCACATGATAAGGGGGGGGGCTCTGGCTACTGGCACATGATATGGGGGGCTACTGGCACATGATAAGGGGGGCTACTGGCACATGATAAGGGGGGCTACTGGCACATAGGGGGGCTACTGGCACATAAGGGGGGCTACTGGCACATGATATGGGGGGCTCTGGCTACTGGCACATGATATGGGGGGGCTCTGGCTACTGGCACATGACATTTATTTTGACTTGTCAAAGCCGTTGACTAAGTTATTGTCAAAGCAAATTGGTGGGGCTGAAGTTGGGGGCTGAAGTTGTTGCCATAGAAACATTGTAAAGGGGAGGAGTTAGTAAGATAACCACGCCCATGTGGGGGCGCCAGAAATATTTCTGCACCCAGGCGCCTGTGACCCTAGGATCGGCCCTGCTTTCATCCATATGCAAATGAGCAGGTAAGTGCACCAAAGGCAAGACCAAGCCGCTCTGTGCACTCTTGCTCCTCCTGCTTTCTCTGCCAGCCCCTACATCTCCTTGTTTGAGAGAGCCAGGTTCCTGCATAGTTATCATGCCTGAATCTGTCAATCAAGTAGGCCAGGGAGGGGCTGGAAGAGGAAGCAGGAGGAGCAAAGGTTCACCTGGAGCTTGGGCCCACCCACAGTGCACTTAACTGCTCATTTATAAATGGCTTACAAATGATTTTTCAGATGAAAAGTATAATTACATTAAGAGGAGCTAGCCCTACAACACATTGTGCTTGGTTTAACAGTGAATTTCCTGGTGACAGATTACCTGTAAAGGGGTTGTCTCACTTCAACTAATGACATTTATCATGTAGACTAAGTTCATACAATCACTAATGTATTGTGATTGTCCATACTGCCTCCTTGGCTGGCTTGATGAAATTTTACATCACATTATACAATACTCGTTTCCAGGGGGTTACAACCACCCAGCATTCCTGCAGCAGTGGCCGTGCTTGCAGACTATAGGAAAAGGCGCTGGCCTATGAAGAGAGGCCTGCGCCTTGTATACTGAAGTTGTATGATGTAATTGCGTGATAAGGATGAATGCATTAGGCCCCTTTCACACGGGCGAGTATTCCGCGCGGATGCGATGCGTGAGTTGAACGCATTGCACCCGCACTGAATCAGGACCCATTCATTTCTATGGGGCTGTGCACACGAGCCGTGATTTTCACGCATCACTTGTGCGTTGTGTTTCACGCAATGCAGGCCCCATAGAAGTGAATGAGGTTGTGTGAAAATTGCAAGCATCCGCAAGCAAGTGCGGATGCGGTGCAATTTTCACGAACGGTTGCTAGGTGACGATCGGGATGGGGACCGGATCATTATTATTTCCCCTTATAACATGGTTATAAGGGAAAATAATAGCATTCTGAATACATAGTACAATGGGGCTGGAGGGGTTAAAAAAATAAATAAATAATTTAACTCACCTTAATCCACTTTTACACGCAGCCGGCATCTCTTCTGTCTTTAACTGTGAGCAATAGGACCTTTGATGACGTCACTACGCTCATCACATGATCCATCACATGGTGATGGATCATGTGATGGACCATGTGATGAACGCAGTGACGTCATCAAAGGTCCTATTGCTCACAGTTAAAGACAGAAGGAGATGCCGGCTGCGCGAACAAGTGGATTAAGGTGAGTTAAAAATTTATTTATTTATTTTTAACCCCTCCCAGCCCTATTGTACTATGCAGTCTGTATTCAGAATGCTATTATTTTCCCTTATAACCATGTTATAAGGGGAACTAATACAATCTACAGAACACCGATCCCAAGCCCGAACTTCTGTGAAGAAGTTCGGGTTTGGGTACCAAACATGCGCGATTTTTCTCACGCGACTGCAAAACGCATTACAATGTTTTGCACTCGCGAGGAAAAATCGCGCATGTTCCCACAACGCACCCGCACCTTTTCCCGCAACGCCCGTGTGAAACCAGACTTATGGAAGCAAGTGTGTTTGAAACAGCTGAAATCTATTGAGCAATTGTATTGTCACAGCTGGATAATACATGGGATGGTACAATACCTACCTTGTGATTGAGAAGGTATGGATGCCCAGATTCCAGAGTAAGGTCTCATGCACACGACCGTTGTTGTGTCCGTTGTTCCGTTTTCCGTGATTTTCTGCGGACCCATTGACTTTCAATGAGTCCGTTGAAAACTCGGATAATGCACCGTTTGTCATCCGCGTCCGTGATCCGTGTTTCCAGTCCGTCATAAGAATATGACCTGTCCTATTTTTTTCACGGACAACGGTTCGTGGACCCATTCAAGTCAATGGGTCCGTTAAAAAACACGGAGGCACACAAGATTGTCATCCGTGTACGCGTCCGTTTTTTTCCTATCATTTGCAAGGCAAACTTGACTTAGATTTTTTTTTCACTTTCCTTCATGTCTGGTGATCCTCCAAAAATCAAGGAAGACACACGGAAACAAAAACGGAAACGGATCACGGAACAACGGAACCCTGTTTTGCGGACCGTGAAAAAATACTGTCGTGTGCATGAGGCCTTACACTGATGTGTACATTGACGGTGTTACTAAGCTTTAATAGGGTTCAGAGATATTACTTTCCTATGCCCTATTAATAAATTTAGGGATGTGAGACACAAGTTTAATTTGTATATCTCTTCCCCGCACCTTGGGGATATACCCTAGCCTGACACATTTGAGTTTTGAGTCTTTGACTCCGTTTTTAATGAATAAAACAATAAAGTTTATTATTTAGTTTTAACGTTCCAATCAGGCAGTCATTTTCTAGTGTTTAATTTTAGGCCCGTCTACACAGCTACAACCATTTACGATTCTAGTAATGAAACACATTTTAATCAAATTTGTATAAAAATTCTAACAATTTAATAACATTCGCAAAGTTTTAAGCACTGCGGCTCTACCGTACAGCTCTGGCAACCCTAGAGCCAGTGGCGTAGCTAGAAATGACTGGGCCCCACAGCAAATTTTTTAATTGGGGCCCCCTCTCCCCCAATTTTTTCGCAACCCCTTCCTTTCATGCCGCCCCCATTCCTGTGGCTAGTAAAGATCTCTCTCTCTCTCAGACCAGGCCGGGCAGATGTTCCATCCGTTTCCCACACTGTCTATACTGCCACTGTATATAATTTCATTGGGTAATACTGTTGAGGGGGCCCTGACAAAATCTTTAAGGCTGGGTTCACACTTGAGCGTTTTACAGTGCGTTCAAACGCGCTGTAAAACGCTCAACACATGAAAACCAATGCTTCCCTATGGCCCTGGTTCTCACTTGAGCGTTTTACAGCGCGTTTGAACGTGCTGAAAAACGCCCTACGCTCAAACAAGTTCTTGAGCTTCTTTGGGGCGTTTTGACGCGCGTTTGTGGCCATAGGACACTGCAGTCAATCACACAAACGCGCGTCAAACGCGCGTTTACTATTGCAAAAACCGCGCGTTAAACGCGCATATCAAATACGCTCAGGTCTGAACCCAGCCTTAGGCTCAATTCACACCTGAGCGTTCTGAAAGGAGCGCTCTGTATGCGCGATTGTACGGACGTTTACAAGCGCGCATACAGAGACAAGTGTGCACACAGTGTCGCGCGTCCCCGAAAGTCTATGTACGGGAACGCGCGACAAGCGCCCAAAAAAACGCTCCTGTACTTGTGTGAGCGTCGGGCGTTTTACAGCGCGATCGTACGCGCTGTAAAACGCCCAGGTGAGAACCATTCCCATAGGGAAGCATTGGTTTCTCCTTGTTGAGCGTTTTACAGCGCGTAGGAACGCGCTGTAAAACGCTCAGGTGTGAATTGAGCCTAAGTCCTCCTCCTCCTGGATGGACCCCTTCTGGGTCAGGGCCCCAAAGAAGCTGCTTCCTCTGCTTCCCCTATAGCTATGCCCCTGTCTACAGCCTATTAAAGCAGTACAACATTTTTCCCAGTACCCAGTGCTTTTCCATTCTCCTGTAATCAAGACCATAATCGTATATTTTCATGGTTAAAAAAAAATGTTCGGCTGCTTTAAAGTGAGTAAAAGCGAAACCCAACATAGTGTAATGACAATGTGCTGCTAGAACAAATCCAAAATCACCATTTTTTATTCAGAGACTGTAAACTCTGTAACTTAAAACCAACAAGAAGGGCCAGTAATAACAGTCACATAATATGTGCTGGCAGAGCGGCCTAGTATAACTCAGCTGTAATGTTACATGTCAGCGAAGGCTTTGAGCCTTAGGGCTATTGAATAAAAATGGCACTTTGTAACAAGAATGGAAAAATGCCTACAAAAATAGCACTAACTTCTAATATTGTGTGAACGGTCGCCAATCCCCGCAAGACACATTTACTTAACTTCCCTTCCATTGTTTTCCAGGTCACGACTAATAGGGTCACATCTCAGACTTGTCTACTTATTCATGCTGTTTGCTTAAGTCTGACGGGGGATAGGGTTAAACGATGAAAGAAGAACATTTCGCTACAGATGGGTTATTGACATTATCATTTAAATCTGAAGCACATGGCTGTGGCTGAATACAAAAGCAGGATCCACATATGACAGACTAGAGAACATCATTTTGTTTTTTTTTAAAGGACGTTTGTCAGCAGGATCAACCCCCATTACAGAAGCCATAATGCACAGTAAGGCTGACTCTGCTTATTAAAAGCATACCTTTCTTTGCCCAATCCATTGCTACATTTACAGCGAGGTGTACGTTAGCTCGTCTGCGGTGTTCCCTGGACCTCCCCATCTGGACAGCTGGAGCTGTTAATCAAATGGAGGGAAGAGTGTCCAGGGAAGAAGAGCTAGAGCCACCCTCAGTGCACTTTGCTTATGCACGGCCTGGGAGGAGCGGAAGTAGAGGATGGGAGTGGTAGTGGCTCTGGCTGAAATAATCATTCACAGTGGCAATCCTCACACTGATCTTCCTTATGGCCAGCGCAGTGACAGGAGGGCACACCCTTTCTTCCCTCGGGACACACCCAGATGTTGGGGCTCCTGCCTGATGGTCATTGGGGTGCCCTTGGTGTTGTCGGTTTGGTGCGGGTGCAAGGCAATAGGTACAGTGGATAACAAATCGTGCTAGAGTCTGTAACCACGCTATTTGTAGAAGATAAATATCTCTCTTTACTAAAGTGCAGAATGGGAGTAGTACATCCAACGGCATCAAACAACAGTTGCAAATAATTGACAGTGCAAATCTTCCCAGACGGCAATGTATGGATATAAGCCAAAGGCCCCAAAGTCTATCTCTACCGAATTTAGGGTTGGTCATAAATAGTGGCTATAATTCCCAACTGAGGGGTACAGGATTAAGATACGGTGGGCCAAACTGTGTCCAAGAGTAAAAAGTGTTTTTAGCAATTTCCCTCTCACCGCAGAAAAGTCTCTATCAGCCTTAAACAGCAAATACCTTACTGACTGACTACAATTATCATCCATGTTGTGCCCCCTCACGGTAGTAATGCCCACACTGTGCCGTCTCACTGTATTTATGCCCTCACTGGATAACTTTCACAGTAGTAATGCCCTATCGGTGCTCCCTTCATAATTGTAACGCCCTCTTTGTGATCCACTCACAGTAGTTATGCCCTCATTGTGCCCCCTCACAGTAGTTATGCCCTCTCTGAGTCCCTTTTACAGTAGTATTTCCCTCTGTGTCCCCTTCACAGTAATAATTCTCATTGTGCCCCCTTAATAGTAATAATGCCCTCTGTGCCCCTTTGTACAGTTGCAAGAAAAAGTATGTGAACCCTTTGGAATGATATGGATTTCTGCACAAATTGGTCATAAAATGTGATCTGATCTTCATCTAAGTCACAACAATAGACAATCACAGTTTGCTTAAA